>NC_048596.1:31740242-32352491 GCF_003668045.3 Cricetulus griseus | reverse complement strand
GAGTTCTGGGATTAAAGGCGTGCGCCACCAATGCCCAGCTTAGCTCTTTTTTATCTTTTATTTATTTTCCTTTTTGAGACAAGGGTTGTCTGTGTGTCTCAGATTGGCCTTAAAGTCTTGGTCCTCCTGCCTCAGATGGGAATGTATATGACCCTTGTTTTTAAAGTATAAATCTGGGCCTTCAAGATGACTGGTGGGCAAAGGTGTTTCTGGTGCAAGCCTGGTGACCCAAGTCCTATCCCTGGAATACTCACAAAGGTAGACATACTGACTCAAGAGAATTGCCCTCTGATGTTCACATACACACCATGACACATATAACACACACACACACACACACACACACACACACACACACACACACACACACGATAAATTTAAATTAAAACATTTAAAAGAACTCAAGAGATACTTTAAGACATAAAACAATGCTTGAGAGATTGTACCCTAACCTGTGTGACCCCCACCCAGGTCAAGAAGTGTAGACCCTTTTCTGCGTCTGTGCACTTAAACATTCACAGCCGTCTGCTGTGTCTGATGGCAGCCACATCTGAGTTACATTGTGTATTCCAACACAGTGCAGTAGCATTGTGCTTGATTTTGAAACGCTACCCTAAGTTTTTCATCTGGCTGAAGTTTTAGACACCAAGGAGTAACCCAGAAGGGAAGATTCCAGGTAGGGAGCTGGATGGGTAACACTCATGTGCCTCCCGGCTTATGAGGCTGGGGAATTGACTCTACTTGTTAGATGGATTTGAGATGATCTTTTGCACCAGATGATGGAGCTGTACCTTCACTGGTAGGAGGACTCCGGAACTAGCTGGAGTCTGGCTTTCTGAAGTGCATGTTTGCAGTGACCCGGGCTGATCCTGCCTGGAGGTCTTTTAAGGTGCTGTTCTCTTCCTACTCATGTTCCTGCCAAATGATGGCTTCTGACTGAGGTCATGATTAAGAGTACCCGTGGATTGCAAAACAAAATGATTTTAAAGTCCCTCCCTCTCTTCCTCCCTTCCATTTTACTTTTTCCTTCTCTTTCTTAATCTGTAAGATCTATGGGACTTTAATTTTAGGCTTCATTTGTCAAATGCCTCTTCTAGAAAGCTTGAGCAAATTAAAAGCTTACTTCTTTCAGAGTACTTTGCATTTCCTGTAAACCTAACTAGAAAGTGGCATTGTCATACAAATTGTGCCTGTTTTTAGAAATAGAATGTTCTATAGAAATAATGAATGCCATCCTTCAGTTACTTTCAAGTTTTTGTAATGCTACTTATAAAAGAACTTCATATATGTGTGTGTGTGTGTGTGTGTGTGTGTGTGTGTGTGTGTGTGTGTAAAACTGAAGCTAAAGATTCTTGAATACCCTTGCTATACCCTTTCTCCTTGAGGCATTTCTTCTAAGATATGCCCGTCCCCCACCAAGCCCCCCATCCGGGTTGATGCCTGACGGCACATAGCATTGAACTCTTCTAGTTTTGCAGTTTTGTTTTTATTTTAGTCGGGGTCTCACTGTGTAGCTCAGGGTGGCCTGGTATTTGCTTTGTTTCCACACTGAACTTCAACTCTTGATCCTCCTATCCCAGCCGCTCTAGTTCTAGGATTGTCAGCATGCACCACCATTCCTTGCGAAACTTTTTTTCTCTATACATAAATGGTATGCGTATGCTTCTCCTAAGCATGGCCACGATGCTAGCATCACTGCCCTTGTGCTTTAGGGTCATCATTGGGTAAGATAAAGAAGCCTTGAACAAAGTGCTGTGGTACCACAGCTGTGGAGCTATGACACCTAGGAAGATTTAAGATACCAGTGGGTATGTAGAATATATGATTTCAATGTGCTGGATAAAGGTAGGATTCACATCTTGGGAGAACTGAAAAGAATTGTTTATTTCTAGACCTTTCTATTTAATATTTTCACTGTCATTGACTGGTAGTAATCTTTAAAAAAACATTTATTTAATTTATTTTGTATGCGTGCATGTAGAGGTCAGAAGACAACCTGTCAATCCTCTTCTTCCATCATGTGGGGCCCAAAGATCAAACTCAGGTCCTCAGCCTTGGTAGCAGTGCCTTTATTTTCCCAGATTCCATAGGCCTGCCTGGTAGCAATTAAAACTGGAAAATTAAGCTGGCGTGGTGGCACACCCCTTTAATCCCAGCATTTGGGAGTTTGAGTTCAAGGCCAGGCTATTCCACAGAGTGAGTTCAGGACAGCTGGGGCTACACAAAGAAACTTTGTCTTGAAAAACAAAAAACAAACAAGTGAACAGAAAATAACTGGAAACTTAAATCACTGCTTGGTTGGGGGTCTACTGTGATCCATACTGCTCTTACTAAAAAGGAGTGTTGATTGTTTGTTCTGTTTGTTTTGTTTTTTTTTAGACAGAGTTTCTCTGTGTAGCCCTGGCTGTTCAGGAACTCACTGTGTACTCCAGGCTGGTCTTGAACTCACAGTGATCTGACTATCTCTGCCTGGTCTACAGAGCGAGTTCCAGGACAAGCTCCAAAGCTACAGAGAAATTCTGTCTTGGAAAAACAAAACAAAAACAACAACAAAAAAGGAGTGTTGATTGAGGGCCATTCATTCAACTGCTTGCAGAATCCTTCCTTGCATAGTAGAGAAAGAAGTTCAGGTTTCCTAGGGGAAGGATGTATGGATGAACTCTTTCCGCCAGCCTCCTGAGCCCCGCTAGGGCCCCCAAATAACACACAGAGTCTTATATTATTTACAATGCTGCTGGCCAATGACTACGATTTCTCATTTGCTAAAACTGTCCTAAGTTTCAACCATAACCGTTAATCTATATATTTTATAAAGACTTATCTTACTGGGATTCGTCCTCTCTTGCCAGGATCACATTTCGACTTCTTCTTTACTACATTTCCCAGAATCCTCCCTTTCTCCTAGCCCCACCTATCTTGCTTCCCTATTGGCCAACAGTGCTTTATTTATCAACCAATAAGAGAAACATATATACAGAAGGACCTTCCCCATCAGAAGGGCTTGGGTTTGAGGTGTTAAGTGGAGAGGTAAACTCAGTCCTGATGTAACTGAAGACATGAGCTTTGGAGAGGCAGGGAGATAGGCTAGAGGACATGCTCCCCTTTCATGCTCCTGTCTTCCACTCTTCCCTTCATCCCTTTCTCTTTTAAAGAATTGCTAGTGTTCTGTTTGTTTGGTCTCACTGAGGAGTTGACTTGCCTGGAACTCACTATGTACCTCTGCTGGCTCTAACCTCCCAACAGTCCCTCCTGCCTCAGCCTCCCAAGTGCTGGGACTACAGGTGTGAACCCACCATGCCTGACTTTTGACAAGTTACTAGATTTTAGATAATATCTATTAAAACAAATTTGGGAGGCTAGACTGTCAGCAGTTAAGGGGACTTGCTGCTCTTGCAGAGAACTGACTGGGGTTTAGTTCTGAGCACCCACATGGTGGCTCACAACTGTCTTTCACTCTAGTTTTAGGGGATGTGACATCTGCTTCTGGCTCCAAGGGCACCCATCACGTACTTGATACTTGTACATACATGCAGGCAAAGCCACACATACATAAAAATGTATTTAGAAAGGAATTAAAGAAAATTAAATTCTACCTACTCCTATCAATAGAAATCTGTTCATTAATATTCTTTTCATGCATTTTAAAATAGATGGTAGTAATGTTTTATATTAAAGTATGATTTTAAAGAATTATTTAGTTTTGCAATGCGTGTTTGCCTATGTGGGTATACATTTGTATGCATGTAAAGGTCAAAGGTTGGCAATGGGAGTCTTCTGGCTCTCCTCACCTTATGTACAGTTAGAGGCAGAGCTCTTGGTTGACTCCAGAGCTCACTGCTTTCCGCTCTTGTAGCTGGCTTGCTCTGGTGACCAGTTTCCACCTTGCACACTCTGGAATTTCAGGTGGGTTATTACCATTTGCACAAAACAGACCTGAACTCTGGTATTGCTATAGTGTGTACTTTACCTACTGAGCCACCCCCCCCAGACCCTCAAATACCCCTTTAATACAATACAAAACAACAACAAAGCCTCCACACCCGAACTGAACTAGCCAGATAGTTACAGATCAGAAGGGGAGGGGGAATTCCTCATCTGTGAAATTGAAGGTGATCTCTACTTCATCTCCTCCTAGACGTTCTGGAGAAAGGACAACTTCAGTTTTCACACTTTCTGCTGTTTCTTCTGTTTGGCGTACTAATTACTTTCTGCTGCGGTGATTTAAAAAACAAAACAAAACAAAAACCATGACCAATGCAACCTAGAGTATTTGGGCTTAATGGTTCCAGATCTACGAGAGTCTGTCATCATGGGGGGCATGGTAGCATACAGCAGACATGGAGGCTGGGATGGAGAGCTGACAGCTCACACTTTCAGCTAAGCTGGAAGCAGAGAAAGTGAACTGGAAGCGGCACCACAAGTCTTTAAACACTTAAAGCCCGTCTCCAATGATGTATCTCCTCCAACCAGGCCACACCTCTTAACCCTTTCCAAACAGGATCACAAGCACCCAAAAGTCTGAGAGTGTGGACTATGAGGGACATTTCCCATCCAAACTACCACCTGTGGTGCGTCCTCCTGAGGTCGGGTAGTTTTGCTTGTTTGTTTTGAGGCACTATGCTGCCTTAGAGCTCACTGGGTGTATATATCATGCTGGTCTTGAACTCAGATTCTCTTGTCTTAGCCTCTCAAGTGCAAGGGTTAAAGTTGTGTGCTGCCACACCAGGATTTTTTATAGGTTCTGTGTGGGCAAAATTAGCATTCCTATTAGATAGAGTGTGGGGTGTGTGTGTGTGTGTGTGTGTGTGTGTGTGTGTGTGTGTGTGTGTGTGTGTGTGTGTGTGTGTATTTGTTGTTGTTGTCAGATGTGAGAGTTGAATTGTTCTCATCAGTGCTCTTTCACTGCCTCAGGTCCCTCAGCCCATGACTGATCTGTCAGCCAGTTCCAAAGGGAACTCCAGATGACATGTTAAAAGCAAAGGCTCCTTCAGGACCTGAATGACATGTGCTTTTTAGAAAAGGTGCTTGACGGACGATTTTACCTTTTTTCTCCTCCCAGATTTTGAAGCAAGCTTTATAAGGCTGTTGGACAAAATAACTAATGGTTCTCGAATTGAAATCAACCAAACAGGTAGGCTTCTCTCTGTTTCTGAAAGCACCTACTTGTACTACACAAGCATTCCTCTTTCTTATTTGGGTGGTAATACTGTATTATGTATTTTACTGACTTTTGTGTTAGCTAAGCCATCAGCATGAGTGTTTGGAGAACACCTTTTGAAACTAACCCAAGACAGTGCTGAGTGGAGATTGTAAGATAGTTCATTGTGCTGGATCATTACTATAGTACTTTCAACTGGAAAGACCCAGTGTGTTTATGGTATGACTATGCATATATGTACACACATAATCATACCAAATACAAGCATAAATATATGAAATCTCCCAATTTTTAAGCTGTGTAACAGAACTAAGGCTGTAGGTTAGTGGTACAGTGTGTGCCTAGCTTGCTCAAGGCCCTAGGTTTAATCCTTAACACTGGAAGAAAAGAGACAGGAAATGCACTTGGTTTAGAGAAACAGACAAGTGGTCATTTCAGACAAAAGGGAGCATTCAGTTCTTCATATACTTAGCATATATGTAAACGTTCTGAATTTAGCATGTGCAACCATGTTGAATTCTTACAGCAAACACCCAGGTATACTGTATTGTTGTAGGTACCGAAACCTATTTATTTTAAAGACTTGATTCAAGTTTATATAAATATATTTTAAGAAATTCCCTTCAGCCTTAGCCTCTTCTTCCCTTCATTGACTAGGAAGTAGGGCAGACATTGGTTGGAACCATGAACTGTCCACCTACATTCCACAAAGGATTCTTTAACCTTTCCAGTATGTTGACTCTCTTAAGAAAGAATGCAACTTTAAAGTCACAGGTAGATGTTTGGGTCTCTGTATTCAGCCACACCTAATGAAGAACAGGCCTGGGAATGAGTTGTTCATCTGTCTTTTTCTGACTGTGCTTCCCCTGATAAATGCAGTGTGAATATTTTTGGATTGCATGAATCTGTGGAAAACTGAACTAGGATAATGATGAGGGTCAGCTGACAAAATAAGTTGATGTTTTACTAACTAATAGCAAATTAAAATGCTACCACTGATGATATTTGATATCACAAGAATCTGGGTTGTGTGGGTATCAAAAGTGTTTGGTAAGTGGGATGCATGAGAGAGGGGAGTCTACAGGATGCAGGCTGCTGGTGTGCTGACCTTTTGGTCCACAGACCCACAGCCAGCATCTGAGTGTACTGGAAGGAAGCTTAGCAACTGTTAGGAGCCTTCTGCGTTCCACTTACATAGCTCAGGGAGGAGTTTCTATATGAGTGGTACTAAATTGTATCCACCACTTATTACTGTTCAGAGGCTTGGTGGTGGTGAGTCAGCTTTTGACATGAGGTTTGGACTCTGAGAAATGACATTTTGAGCTCCCTGGATGACTTGAACAGATTCCCCTTGGAACTCATCTCACTACGTTTGTTGTCTTGATACTTAATTTTGTTCCTGCTGTATCATTTACTTTTTTTTTTTTTTTTTCTCCCTCTTGGTTTAAGGAACAACCTTGTATTACCAGCCTGGCCTCCTGTATGGGGGGTCTGTGGAGCATGACTGTAGTGTTCTCCGAAGCATTGGCTATTACCTGGAGGCCCTGCTTTGTCTGGCTCCGTTTATGAAGCACCCATTAAAAATCATTCTACGAGGAGTGACCAATGACCAAGTTGACCCTTCGGTGAGTATTAGGTCAAACCATACTGTGATTTTTCTTTTGTCTGTTGTCATAGCCCCGATTTCTTAGAAAAAAAAAGTTTCTTATGAGCATAGTTTTGTTTTTACATGCATTTCTTTTGCCACTTACCTTGAGACGTAGAGTTCGTTAATTCACTCCGAGACATGGGTGAGTTAAGACCCACAATCTTCAAGTTGGAGATGCTGGCTAACATTCGTCAACGTGCCTTTTTCTGTTGAATCTACAAACCTTCAGAACTGACGCTGGCTGTCTCATCCTGCTTGACATGAAATGTGGCCCTGCTGGCTGCAGTGTGGGTGGAGTCGCGTGAGCACTGAGGTTCGAGGACAGCAGGCCACGGTTAGAAGCGGCAGGAAATATTATCTCTGGGCATTGCCACAGAGTAATCTTGTCCTGTCCAGGCCTCCGCCATTAACTCAAGGACTCTTCACATAAAGAAGTTTTTGACAAAGTGGGCATGAGGACAGGCAAGGAAAGTGTGAGTGTTGGTAGTTGTGGGACACAGCAAGCTTCTCATTAGGCATGTTAATTTTCCTGTAGATAGGAGGAAAATGGTTTAACACCCAACAAAAATTTTCATTTTGTCCACCGTAGTTACCAGTGTCTGTGTTAACATCCTGTGGGGAGGGAAGGAGTCTCCGTGAGGACACTTTAGTATCTAGAAAAGGCTTTGGACAGCTGGTGGCCGTGCAGTCATCACTGAAGAGACATCTTATCTTCTCTGTAGATACAGGGTAGCTGCAGGGTGTTGCAAGTTTCCTGACTGGGAAGGAACAGTTAATGGTGACCACTCATACTTAGCAAGGTTCCCACTATGGTCCCATTATGTAATATGTTTTTGGGCAGCTGAGGACTTATTCCTCAGTTCTTGGACATTTAGCTACATGGACTCTTCATAGGAGGCCAAGTACAGTGCAAGATTCGCAGTTTTCAGCTGTGGGTGAAAGAATGCTATGTAACTTGTTTAGACTTTTAAATTAGAGCGTCTTGTTCCATCTCCCCACATTGTCTGGAGATCCTAGGAAATGGTTCCTTTTGTTAAAATAGGAGAGGAGGCGCCTGCACCTTTAGATTGTAGGTAGGTGAAGTGTCTCAAGTAATGGTAAATGCAGGCTTGGGGATCAGCATTTGCCCTCTAGTTCATGCTCGTTCTATATTTGCTAATGCTCATGAGCACTGATTTAAACGTTTTTAAAAAACACTTTATGTTTTAGTAACAGCGATGGGTTGATGAATTCCCGTATGCAGTGCGCTTAAAGCACATCTGTTCTCACAGTTAGGGGATGCTTTACGTTTGCCAGCTATGACTAAAATGACTTTGTTTAACCTGACTAGACTAAGTTAACACAAAAGTGCCTTGTTCTAATACGTCTTAATAATAAAAACTCAGAGTCAGATATTGGGGTAAATGCTAAAAGGTCATAGAAGTAAAGGAGCAGCCACAAGAGAGACCTCTTACCTCTACTGAGTCCCCAGACCAAAGGGGCCATCCTGTCTCTACAAATCCTCAGACTGCACTGCTCCTTAGACTGCTGCCTTAGACTTCATCTCTCTCATGTCTCCCACTTTACATTCCTCTCTCCGTCCAGCCATATTCGTTCCTGTCTCTACCTCCTTAGTGCTGGGGTTAAAGGCAGGTTACACTAAGTGCTGGGGTCACGGTTGTGTGAGCTCTGTTTCTCTTTTAGACAGATTCAGTCTCGAGTAGCCCAGGGTGGCCTTGAACGCACAGAGATCTGTCTTCCTCTGTCTCCCTAGTGCTGGGATTAAAGGTGTGTGCCACCACTGCCTGGCCTCTATGGCAAGTGCGTGATGTTCAGACAAGCTTTATTTGTTAGACCATACACAAAATATCAGCACAGTGCTTAATTAAAGAGTAACTTCTTCAGCCTATGGGATCTTCAGTCATCTTCTTTTCTGTGTTCCCCGTGGTGGTGCTCTCTGCGTAAGAATGGGTGTCAGGAGTAATTAATTCTTCCCTTAAAGAACTCTCATTCTCTTGGGGTGTGTAGCTGGAAACCGGAAGGCACAAGCTGGCCCTGATAGAGTCTGTATCTTTTTCTGATACAGACTGAACTTTGCTGTCACAAAGTTCCTGAGACTAGGCAGCTGGTACATTGAAACTTTTTCTCTTTTGGAAGCTGGCAAGTTGAAGAGATGGCGCACACTATCTCGTGGTTGAGGGACATGTGATTAATGACATTAGCTGATCTTTAATGGTCCTGCTGGATCCGTTCCTACCACACCCAGTCCATTCTGAGGGGCTCCTAGGCCTTCTGTGTCATCTCTACTTCTACATCATTTTGACAGGCTTGACACCTGTCTTGGGGAGGGAAGTTTAGATTGCTGGGGTATTTTTGAAGGGAGCCATCAGGGGTTGAGTTTGGGACCAGGACCAGGGCTTCTGGTCTCTTCTCCTCACGAAGCTACCACCCTTGCTTTCTCTCCTAGTTCAGCCTCCCCAGGGTCCGGGAGCTCTGGATATGGAAGAGATAACAATAATCGGCAAAATCTTGCCACAAACTGTCAGTGCTTTTGTAATCACCATTGGGAGTTCAGTGCCTCATATGCTTTGAGGGCATCATCCCCCTAAGCCCCCCAGAATGTGGATTGGGCACCTGTATCAAGATTCTTGATAGTGGTCAGCAGTCATGTGACACTTAACTCTGTAATAGCTGCTGTTATAAACACTTTACGGGTATTGCGCCCTTCCCACCACACCACAGCTGTTGGAGTCTGGCCCTTTACCTCTCTTGTCTGAATCACCCTGGTATAATTTGTGAGTTCTTTGGTTTACTCTGACCTGGAGAGAGAGCAGCTCTAAGTGCTAAAAAGAATATACATAGTGTTATATATATTGGGAAAAGAATAATAAATTAATGCTATAATAATAGTATTTATTAAGAAACAAATAAAATGATGAAAATGAACAGAGGTTACAGTTTGTTTTCTGTGCGAGTCTAGCAGTCTCTTGAGTCTTGTTTGCTTCAAACTCTATCTACATGTCCAAAATTTAATTAAAAATTCTACTTTGAATTAACTTCCAGGTTGATGTTCTTAAGGCAACAGCACTCCCTCTATTGAAACAGTTTGGAATTGATGGAGAGTCATTTGAGCTTAAGGTAAGAATGTGGGAGCTGCTGGCTCTATACATCTAAGATGTTTTTTTATTTAACTTATTGGAAGAGACACGTGCCACATTTCAGGTCATCATACATCACGGTGATTTACAGGGCTTATTAGCTGATGCTTCAAACCCTGAACTGAAAGGGACCCTTTAATATCGGTAATAGTGGTCAGCAGTCATGTGATACTTAACTCTAGTAGGTGCTGTTATAAACACTTTACAGGTATGGCAACCTTCCCACCACACCATAGCTGTTGGAGTCTGGCCCGTTATTTGTCTTGTCTGAATCACCCTGGTATAATTTGTGTCCAGGGGCTCCTGAGAATCTGTGATGTCTTCAAAGCCTGGTGGGAATGGTTTAACCTTCCTGGGTTGGGATGTCAGGGAGCCGTGTTTTCTGTTGTCTGCCTTAACCCCTGTGTTCCCCTTACCATTTTGTGCAGATCTTGCGACGGGGAATGCCTCCTGGAGGAGGAGGCGAAGTGCTTTTCTCATGCCCTGTAAGGAAGGTCCTGAAGCCCGTCCAGCTCACAGACCCAGGAAAAATCAAGCGTATCAGAGGAATGGCGTATCCTTTGCATCAGATCTAATTATTTTCTTGCCCTGTGAAGAGAACGGCTCTGCTTCTTTCCACTATTTGCATTTTAGACAACAGTCTCATAAAAGTTTCAGTGGTGAAATTGTAGTGGTTGAGATCTGTTTTATTCATTCTGTGCCTCACAGTGACAAGGTTGATTCATCTTTTTTCTTCACTTCCTGCTACACTCTCTGAGGATGGAAACAATTCTGTGGAGTTGTAGTATAACATGTAAAATGATGCTGGGGTAGGAGCTGTGGCCGTGGGATCCGGGACGAGGGAGGGGCCACTTGTCTGCAGGATGTTTGGGGGGCTGGAATCGTGGCAGTATGTTCCGCTGTGAAGTGCTTCTTCTGTGTCCTTTGGGGGAGGATAACTGTGCACCTCAGTGTTAGGCTTTAGATAAGGGAAACTGAGGTATAAAAGCTGTTTGCTAATAATGTCATATAGCTAGCTAATCGGCACAACTGGGATTTAAACCTTGTCAGTAACTCCAGGCTTTACCCTCTGCTGTTTTCCCCTGGAGCAATGCTGAGGCATTTGGCTGAGGCTTTAAGGACGGAGGCTTGTGAAGTAGGACAAGTCAGGAGGACGGTGCCGTGAGAAAAGTGGGCCTTTGCTGAGGAAGTGGCACACCAGCCTCCTGGGGAGGGCTAGCAATGCAGGCTGACAGGACTCAGGTGGTCAGTGACACAATGGGGTCTGAATTGAGCAGGAGCCCACGAAGAACTGAGGGCTGTTTTGAGCAGTTGGCCTTTATTTAAAAGTCAGTGGTTTTCATCTGGAAAGCAGATTTGCATATTAGGAGGAGAACTTATGCACAAACGTTTGTGGAACATTTGGAAAGTATGGCTGCCTCATGGCAGCCACTTAGAGGCAGCGGTAACAATTCTTGTGCCCTGCAGAGAGGCAGGGAAGGTGGTAGTCAGAGGATTGGTGAGAGCTGCTAGTGACAGAGGCAGTAGAGGGAGGGTATGGGACACACACATGGAAGAGGATTGGGAGTCATTGGGGATGGTTTTGATGCTTCTCACCAAGGCTTGCTGGTAGGGATGCTTGCTCTGACAGTAGCGACAAAAGAGGAGTCGAGTGGTGTCTTAGCATTTTCATTGCTATGAAGATACTCCATGACCACGGCACCTCTTATAAAGAAAACATTTAATTGGTGTGGTTGGCTTACAGTTTCAGAGGTTCCGTCCATATCATCATGCTGGGGAGCATGGCATGCAGGCACACCTGGTGGTGGCTGAGAGTACTACAGCTTACAGGCAACAAGAAGTCAACTGAGACACTTGGCAGTGTTCTGAGCATTGGAAACCTCAAGGCCCACCTCCACAGTGACACACTTCCTCCAACAAGTCCATACGCGCACTCCAACAAAGCCACATCTCCTAATAGTGCCACTCCCTATGAGATTATGGAGGCCGATTACAGTCAAACTACCACAGGTAGAATTAGGAATGCTCAATTTGATGGCTCCAGTGAAATAGTCTAGAAAGGACATTGGAATTGAGGATCTGTAGCTCTGGGGCAAGATGAGGGCTGGAAGTGAATGCTTTAAAGTCAGCAGTCATGAAGAATGCAGAGAGGAGACTTGAACCCCGAGAGGCCTTCAGAACTGGAAAGTGAAGACAAAGTGAGGAGGAGTATAAAGATTGGTTCCCCTGAAAGTGCAGACCAGTATCTGCTAAGGCGCTGCTGATCCAGAGCTCAGTATTCATTGTGGAGGAGTTAGGTGCAGAAGCCAGGGACAAGCAGGAGAGCTGGATGGGTTGGGGGGACAGGCAGGAGAGCTGGGTGTGTTGGGGGGACTTGTGGGACAGTCTGGGGTTATTCCCATCAGTAGAGAAGCTAGTTTGAGTCTTTTGGTTTGTTTTGCTTCCACACACACCATGTACCACACATGTGTATACATTCAGTGCACACCCAAACACAGCTTCCTGTCTCATGAAGGTAAGAGGAAGCTGGTTTGTTTGTTTTGTTTTTTTGTAGTCAGGTTTGTTTGAGAAAATGTCTCAGTTCTGCATCCCAAGGGCTTACCCTGTAGGAAGCCGAGAGCCAGGACTTAAGGCCCCGCAACATGCTTGACATAAGCATAAAATAAGCAGATATGTCTGTGAAGAACTTGGGGATCCATGAGTGCTGTGGGGTTGTCTCATGGTGGGGGCGTCTCCTGAGCTGTCCTAGGAAGAGTGGGTAGGCTCAGGTTCCAGGAAGATGGCACTCATTCAGTCCAAAGGCTGTGAGACCCGAGGCTGTTTGTCTAAAACTGTTCAAAGTACATTCTGAACAGAAGAGATGGTGATGAAACTGGGCTGTGTATCTTAAAATCCCTGTTTTGCTCTTTCCCCATCCCGGAGTTGTCCTTTGAGTCAAGTCAAATATTTATTGAGCCTTTCTGAGTACAAAAGTGGAGCTTCAGAGAGTTGTGAAGGGACAGTGTAAAAACCCTGAGAAGAGCTGTGAGGGTCCATCAGGAAAGCCCCTGAGAGAGTTGTGAGGGGTGCAGCGTAAGGACCCTGTGGACAGTTATGAGGGGTGCGGCAGTAAAGCCCCTGCCCTCAGGGAGCAAAGACAAGATGGGTCTGAAGGAAACCGTGGTAAGTTCAAGTCAGGTGCTGGCTGGAGGGCTTCATGCAGGAGGCATTTGTGAAATGAAGAGTGATGGAAGGCAGTTGAGTGAAGACTGACTGGATGGAGGTGGGCAGTGGTTCCAGGTGGGAGTGAACTGGGGTAGGCCGGCAAGTCTGGACAGTAGGATCCAGGAAGGTTGCTCTTTAGCAGTGTTCAGGTTCAGACGAGGAGATGGGCTAGCTGATAGGCCAGGGTCCGTGCACAGCATTTGTTTTTAGTGCTAATGAAATCAAATGTGTTATTGATAGTAATTATTGAACAGCTTTGTAGGAATGGGCACATCACACTATGCTGGAGTCTACATGGTTTATCGTGGTGGTGGGAGGACCACACGTTCTTGTTCCCACTGCTTAGTCCTGTATCTGTATCTGTATCTGTATCTGTATCTGTATCTGTATCTGTATCTGTATCTGTATCTGTATCTGTATCTGTATCTGTATACCTCCAGCTCTTGAGGGTTCACTGCACCTTGAGGTGGGGTCAGGGAGACTCTGTTACACGGTTATAACTTGGGGTTATGGGTTCCACATCCTCAGGCTAATTCTGGCAAATTTTTTCTCCATTTCAGGAGTTCCTTGGAGAGGTTGGTAGTTGTTTTCACCAGAGTAGCAAGTAGACCCTCTGTCCTCACAAATGCAATGACTGATTCTTCACCGAACATAGCTCTGTGTGTTTGGAAAACCTTCGATCTTTCAAATAGTGGTCCCCTTGGTCAAAATTTTCTGCTTCCCTGTCTCTCTGTTGGCATCCTGGGAAGTGGGCTGGGATTGACCCAGGGCTACCCCAGTGTGGTATCTGGCCTGGCCTTACATTCTTTTTCTTTTGTAGCTTTGTAGACCAGGCTGGCCTCAAATTCATAGAGATCCGCCTGCCTCTGCCTCCCGAGCTCTGGGATTAAAGGCGTGTGTTATCCCCACCCAGCTCTACATTCTTGGGCTTCTCATATCAGTCAGGCTATAGCAGTCTTCACAGGGAGCCTGACTGTGGCTTTGAAGAAGCAGGCATCTTCACACTCTAGAGGGGGGAATAGTTACAGAGAAAGGGTAGTTGGGAAGTCAGGATTGGGCTGTGGGACTGTCTGGCTTGACTTTATACTTTCCTATAGGAATCTAGGTTCTTTTTCATCAGGACTGTTTTAACCATTTTTTTATAATAAAAAATTGAGTAATGGAACTAATTGGCTAAATAATAGTCATTGAGAGACAATGGAATTGTAAGTAAGTCCCAGCATGACGCAAGCTTTCTAGCTTTCTAACTGGCTTTTCTCCCCTCTGTCATCCAAGAATCTTGACTTCCTTAACCCTGGGCTGCAGGTACTCTGTGCGCGTATCTCCTCAGATGGCAAACCGGATTGTGGATTCTGCCAGGAGCATCCTCAACAAGTTCATCCCTGACATCTATATTTACACAGACCACATGAAAGGCATCAACTCTGGGAAGTGAGTGTGTTCTAGAACAGATGCCCTAGTGAGAATACTATACTGCACCACTCCTTCCTGGCTTCAGTTCTCATCTCATTGGTTTGAATCTGAAGTTTTCAGGTTTTTCTCTGAAAATGAAGCATCGGGTCCTACAATTACCTACTTGGGTTAAGAAGTTGCTTTTTCTCTAAGGGGCAGCATGACTGGTCCTCACAGCTGTTTGAGGGTCTCTCCTGGCCTGAGCTAAGAGTGAAGATGAGGAAGGGGTGGTTGAGTGTGAGTGAAGTCTGGCCTTCACACAGCCCAGTAGAAAGTAATGGTGTCAGAGGTTAGGGCTGGAAATGATGGGTACACAGAGTTGGCCTTTCCCGATGCAGGTAGTAAGGTCATTGACCTTTCCATATCTTTTATTACTCAATCACCAGAACATTCTTCATTTACACATTGAATGTAATGGTGTATCCCAGGATAATTGTAAACATTAAGTTAAAAGAGCACGTATATAAATCGTTAGTACGTGCAGTACTTGCTACGAAAGTGGTGACTCCTAATGTTGGCTTTTTCTTTCTGCCTTCTTCTACCTTAGCTGTAGGTCTGCAATTTATGGGCCCCCCTTCTTTTCTGGAGGGGATTCCTGCGGGTTGGGGAAGGGCATGTCGTAGCAGAAGCAGAATGTTCCAGGAGAGTTCGTTCTCTGATCTCTGCTTTACCAGAATGGGCAGGAAAGGAACAGCGCAGGCCTGGAAACCATGCTGTCTGCCACCAGCGATAGTACGGCTTTTCATAGTGCCATTGACCCAGCTGACCTGGTATATGGTCAGATTCTGTGAGGAGTAGCTGTACATACAGATCAAGATATGGACATGATGTTCATTAGTTTCAAACACCATTTAAAAATCATGTCTAAACCCATGTGTTTAGTTTTAGTTTTTAACCCCCAAGTTATGGGTAATAAATGACTGTAGTCATATGGATTACTCCTCCAATCTGATCTAGAGATGGATCCACTTGATTAAGGGTTGTGGCATGTGGTGCTCAAGGCCTGGAACCCTGGGAGCCAGCTCTTCTTGGCCTGTGTTAGCACTTAGACCAGCATGCGCATTGGTCCAGTGTGGTGCATTTTGACTCACACAGTCATTACTTTTAAAAAAAGAAGTAATGGTAGTCCTTCCGTGCTGGACTGTGCATTGCAGACTCTCAGTGCATGTCCTCAGTGATGTCATGTGCATGTTGCCACCATGCTAGATGCACAGTTTTCTTCTTGTGACTTAAAGGCATCTTGTATGTTGCAGTATAATTTTCTGTGTGCCTCTAGTGATGAGTGAAGTTTGTTAAACATGAGTGTTCTGGAACCTTGACTTTGGCAGGTGGTATTATCCTTTTCTAAATAATCGTTTTAACTAAGTTAAAAACTGGGCAATAGAATTTGTCCACATATGGAGTCACTATAGCTCATAGAAAACGTCATTAGCCAGCTTTGGGGGTGCATGTCTATCATCCCAGTCCTCCTTGCAGGCTAAGACAATGGGAATGGGAGCTGAAGCCAGCTTCAGTGGTGCAGTAATGTCTCTAAAAATAAAAATGAAATAAGCATCATAAGTATGCCTGTAGTTTTTCTGGAACTGTTTTGGCCAGGGTTCTGGGTATAGAAGACCATTTTAGAACAGCATTGAGCAGTGTTCAAGGCAGTAGCTCTGTGTTGGGAGTGTGTGAGGAATGTGCCATTGGGAAAGCTTTTCGAGAGATGGATTTACTTTGCAGTTGACAAAGTATATTTGAGGCATCAAATCTGGCAAATTTGTGGAGACGTGCTTTTTCTTGTTTATGGACTGGTTATTTATTTACTTATTTTCTTTCTGGCTAAATTGGTTGTCACTGTGTTTTGTGAGAGCAGACTCTCAGGTGTTTAATCCAGCATACTTCCGGTTCCTGACTGTGGAAGCTTCCCTCAGGTGCTTGCTTGTGGGATACGTTAGGAAGTCAGCTGTGACCCTGGACAGGAAGATAGGATTTAGCTGAAGGATGGTGGAAACATGGCAGAGACCACCGTGCCAGCTCATTGACTGTAGTTAAGTGAATTCTCAGTTTAGCGTTGTATCCAGACAAAAGTGCAAAGATGGAACTCCTTTTACCCTTTCTGGTTTCATACTTGTCGTTACGGGAAACATCTGGTATTTCTCAGCCTTGAAGTCAGATGGTGTCCAGGGTTGTAGTAAGTTCTGAATTGGCTGTAGTTCAGGGTCGAATAGGAACTGGAGAATGTCCATAGACTCTGGAATCTGTAAGGCCTGCATTTGAGACTTATCTTTGTCTTCGACTGAGTGGACATGGTTCAGGCTGCTTATTCTCAGCATATTCTCATTTGTAAAATGAAGGCAGTGGTAACTTCTCAACAAGGCTCAAGTAGAGGCCTGGTGTTCTTTGCATACTCAGTACCTGGAAGTTTGTTGACGTCATATTCCGTGATTGTTATAAACACATTGAGAGTCTTTGTAAAGAGTAGGGAGGGAGAAAGTAGGGACTGGGGGACTAATTGGAAGTGCGAACTTGCCTCTTGCCTTGATTCTGCTTTGTGTGCCTCAGTAGTCTGTGTTTCCTTAATGAAGAACACATCCCCGTCTTCTTTGTATGCTGCCGTGTGTGCCTTTACTTACTCAGGGTCTGCCTTTGAATCACTAGGTCTCCAGGCTTTGGACTGTCACTGGTGGCAGAGACTACCAATGGTACCTTCCTGAGTGCTGAACTGGCCTCTAATCCCCAGGGCCAGGGAGCAGCAGTGCTTCCTGAGGACCTGGGCAGGGACTGTGCAAAGCTGCTGCTTGAAGAAATCTACAGGGTAAGTCCCCTGCCTCTGCACGTGCAGGGAAGGAGCAATCTGGAGAAGCAATGGATGTCTTTCCTTCTTTATTCCTTTCTAAGCACTTAAGCTTAAAGAGCTAACCTGTGCTGTGCAGCAAGTGTTCAGAATTAACTGGTTTAATGGGTTCATTGAATTAATCCATGAGCAGAGATCGAGCTCTATTGGCACATAGAACAGATGGGTTTTAATGGAGGCAGAGGAGAGAAACGGAGCAATCAGGAAAGGCAGTGGAGGTTAAAACAAAACACAGAGGCAGGTGAAGTAAGATGGAGGCTGACCTGACCGAAAGGAGCGTTCTCTCTCTCTCTCTCCCGGTTTTTATTTTATGTGTATGAGTGTTTTGCATGCATGCATAGATGCATGCATGCATGTATGTATGTGCAGAGGCCAGAAGAGGTTGACAGATTCCCTGGAACACACAAGGCAGTGAGCTACTGTGCGGGTGCTACAATGAATCCGGGCTCTCTGCAAGAGTAGCAGGTGTTCTTAACCACCGAGCCATCTGTTTAACCTGAGACTACTCACTCGTAGCGACCCCCTCCCCCCAGATGTTCTTATGTGGCGATAAGGACTCGCCTTCAGATTTATCCAGGTAGAAAGCTGGATTTGTATGTGAATAGAGTTCACGGTGTAATTTAGAGGATTGAAGACTGCCTAGGGAAGGGCAGGCTGTCACAGCATGGAAGGCTCTGGAAAGTGTGAGAACAAGGCAGTGTTAAAGAGAGACTTTAGGCAGTACCCATTTCGCTTCTGCAGTTCTGTAGGTAGGATGCAGCTCAGGCCAACTGCATTCTTCATTGCCGCCAACTGTTGAGCACAGGTGCAATAGGCACATAAGTGAGCACACCCTTGGCCTTGCCACAGCCGAGGTGACTAAAAAGTAAGGAGATTTCGAGTGGAGCTAAGATGCTGGTGAGGGAAAATACATTTCTAAGAGAGCACAGCACATTCTGATATGATCCCCGGAATGACCCTTCAGTGGAGGACTGCTTAACACTGCAGGCTACTCCCCTGATTCAAGCCTGGCATGGAAACCTGCTCAGTGGTCATGTAACAAAAGTCAGCTTTCTCATAGTGCGATCAAGGATGCGGAACTGTTTCAGAATTAAGTAAACACTGGTCCTAAGTGGTTGTGTCTAACCTAATTCAAGCTAGGAGAGCCTCCTGATGTACCCGAGAAGCACGGCAGAGCCCCCGTGCTTGCTGCCGGGAGCAGTGGAGACAGGAAGTCAGGGCCTCCTCTGCATGTGGTCTGTCAGGAGTCTTGTGTAGCCCAGGTCTGGTGCAGGGTGTTTGGTGCCAAATCAGCTCATTTTTGAGGATAGATTTATGGGTGGTTTTGAAAGGTAAGTGGTGATTAGGTGTTTGTGGGTAAATGATGAGGCCATTGATTCAACAGTTACTTCATGAAGTTTTATTAAATTTTCTGCTTGTATGTTGTGTTGGGTAAAGAGTATGGTCTCTAAGGTCCTGTTGGCTTGTGTAGATCTTTTCCGTGACTTTGTGAGCTGATTGGTCCTTTCTCTGACTATGGGGACACTTCCGTCCCTTTCTAGTAGACTATGGGAAAATGAAAAACACCGTGTTCAGAGAAGTTTAGTGGGCTCCCATGGGCACAGCTGGAGTTTGGGTTTCGTATCTCATTAATAGCAGACTCGAGCCCTGAGGTAAAAGCATGGCCTGCCAGTTCCAGGAGGAAAACATACACCCTGGATTAGGTATTGAATTCTTATCTTTAAATGAGATCTTTTCAAAACCATTATTGTTCCTCAACCGAGTTTGCTTTGTTTCAGTTGTTAAGAAAATTTCGTGTGTCTCTAGTCTTTAATTCCTAAAAGGATAAAAATACCTAATGCTTTTTTGACTAATTCTCTGTAGGTCTGTGTTGTGACGTGTAAATGATAAAACCTGCTTTTTTAAAAATCAGATTTGTGAGTCTCTGACCCAGCTCCTGTGCTTGTGGGTTACCATGCCCTACTGGTTCTGGCCTGCTGTGTTGTCCACTGCCCTGAACTTTTTCCGCCTCACCTCACTTCACACGCCCCTGGGAGCTGCTCTCCTTGTCTTCAAAGGGGAGGGCCTCTCCACAGCCTCTTCAGCCTCCCTCTCAGTCTGTTTCTGTCTCAACCTGGACTTGATCTCTTCATGTCTACCCAGAGCCCTGTGCTGGCTTCTTACCTTCCCAGAACACAATTGATACTTGTGAGCAGTTCAGAAAGCCCCACCTCAGACACTGCCCCACTCCCGACCCCCAGATTACATGTGTCTCTCTACAGCCTGACCTCTTTCCCATTGGCTGTGAGCCATTCCACTGTGCTGCTGTTCTTTCCAAGGCCTGTCTATGCCTCCAGGCCATTTCAAATGCCTGTTCCCCAAAGCCTGCTTCTGTTGTTGGGCAAGTAACACCCTCATCTGTGTCCTCACATCTTGTAGCCCGCCCTACCCCACTCCACGGTGCCCGGTACATGGACCTTGACATATTTATTGCATTAAGACCTCAGTCCAGTACCTAATACAAGTCAGCTGAGGATGGGGCAAGAGCAACTCGGTGTAGGAAGCAGACAGAAGACAATGGGAAAATGAACAAGAGCTGTGAAACAATTAGCTTTGTTCTTTGGATTTCCTGTTTTGTATGGAAAAGCAGCTTTTGTCCTAAAGTGTGCTTAAGGAGAGGAATGGGTTTTCAGGTCTGCTAAGCTGAGAGTGACAGCCGAGGAGGACTATTTGTGCTTGGGAGTTGGTTTACTGCCTGCCCTGCATGCATTCAAATAGGAAGGAGTTACACCCAGTAAGCATCTCTGGCTGGTTACCTGTTGTACTCAAGGGTCCAGCCTTGGGCAGCAGTGAGCCATGGTCCCAAACTGGATGATTTTAGATATGTAAGATGGGTAGACAGTTCATGACATCCTGCTTGTTCTCAGTAAGACTGTATGTAAGTTGACATTGTTACAGTTACCCTAGAAAGAATAATCAGGAATAAAGGCTTGTTTTAAGGATACATATTTAAATAGCAACTCAGCTGACATGGTTGGAAATAAAGAATGAAGAAAAGAAGCAACCCCAATAGTTGTCCCAAAGTTTAAAGAGAATCGTTTTGGCTATGTTTGGAAGAAAAAAGGAAGGGAATCTTGGGGAGAGATAATGTCTCAGAAGTAAGAACAGGTGGTCTGGCTGTGGCCCTTGGCAGTGTGAAGTCATGGGAAAAGGGAAGGAGCATCCGGAGCCAATTCAGAGCAGCTGGGATGAGTGCAGGGGCCCTCAAAGATAGTCCCTTTGTGTGTGGTTGACTGCTCTGTGACACACTCAATAAGCATAGGTCGTCCTTTTAACCCTTGGGAGCAACTATCCCGGTCCTCAAACTATGTGCATGTCTTTCTTTTATTCAGTAAGATGGCGCCCTCCATTGCCCCAGTTAGAAAGGGAGAGTTTCTTTCTTTCTTTTTTTTTCCCTAGATGTATGCTTGGGAATGTTGATTTCTTGTGTGTTGTCATGTTTGTAGCTATTACTTGGGTTAGCTATTAGTTTAACCTCAAGTTGGTTGTAGAACAGTTCTCAGGAGGCCCATGTTCTGTTTGTTGCTGTTTGAACTTGGTCCACTGTTCTGGAGCCTCCTGTATTCTGAGTGTTTCTGCCTTCCTCTCTCCCTGCTTGTTGGGTCCCCTTTCTGGTTTGTCCTATGATTAATCATTGGGGTGTTTGTGTTTACAGGGCGGATGTGTGGACTCAACCAACCAAAGTCTAGTTCTGCTGCTCATGACGCTTGGACAGCAGGACGTTTCCAAAGTCCTTCTGGGACCACTCTCCCCTTACACGTAAGCTGTTTTCATTTGCCCTCATGATTCTGTTCAGTTTGACTTTCTGATTGTACAGAATGACAAAGTGTGCAGTGTGTAGCCTGTGACCACAGCCGTGTGCCTGCTTGTGTTGATCTTCAGCCAGCCAGCAGTTGTGACTGCTGGCCTGGTGTTTGTTTATACTCACTCACACATGGGTTTGGGCCTTCCCTTCTTTCCATTACAGCTGTTGTCCTCGTGTTATCTGAGCTGTGTCAGATATATATTGGGCAGTTCTTGTGTCTGTACTTTATGTTTTGTTAATATTCTGGAGATAAACTTTTATATAGCTTGCTGTTTTTCCAATCCCATCTTCCTCTAGCTTTCTTACTGTGGCAAATGAGCTATTTTTCCAGTGGTATAACTTACTAGCTGGCTGTGAGAGTAAATTCATAGGAATGTTGGGAAGTTACAGAGTTGATTTCGGGCGGTTGGATATTAGCAGAAACTAACTACTGAGGTATAAAAACTTGCATACTCCCAAGAACAATAATTAGCCAGAAGACGCGACTTACAGAGCTCAAAGTGAAGGAAGCATTTCTAGTTAGGAATAAATGAGCGAGCAGGTTTGGTAGTGCGCGCGTGTGCACGCTTGTGTGTGTGTGTATATGTGTACATGTGTATATGCACATGTACTTACATATTTACAGACTTAAAGGTAGCTGTGTGGTAGCTAGGAGAGGTAAATTGGGTTGGGAGACCGGTAGATTTGAGACTGAACTGTCCTTTTTCGGTTATCATGGTACCGATGCTGTATATCTGAAAGGTACAGTACTGTGATAACTGAAGAATGGTGGTGCCATCACGTTGAGAGAGGGGGCTTTGGGAACTGGAAACTAGAAAGCGATTCTTTTACTTTTTGAGTTGTCAGTGGGAGTCTTTTGGAACAGAAGATGAAAGAGAATAATGTACTGTGTTAGCAGCGGGGGAAACTGATAAGCAGGACCTGAAGGGGCCACACTTTATCTCCTGCTAATGTGCATAAAGTGTTTCACAGGACAGGAAACCTAGAGTTGAGTAATCCGAGTGGCCTGCCAGCTTCAGTTGTCAACATTGCTCAAAGAGAATCGCACTGGGGCATTCAGAGAGGAGGTGGGAAGGGACTGCCCCGGGTGCAGGATTCGTCTCCCATCAGAGTTGCCTGCAGCAGCTACTGGTTGTGTGAGCATTCTGGGGCCATTGGGTTCTTAGCTGGTCAGGGCTGTGTCCAGCTTCTGCTCCAGGGCAGTGGAGGCCTGGGCCATCCTAGAGACAGACAGCAAGAGCCACTGTCTCCAAATGTGTGTGGTCCAGGGCTTGGGCCTTGGCAGAACATCATGTAAACGTGGAATATATGCTTTTATCTTTTTTTTTTTTTTCTTGATGCCTTTTTAAAAAGTTGTTTTGGATAGTGTTTCAGTTTGGCTTTGGGGCCTTGTATGTCTATAGCCTCTCTGGAGATGGCTAGGATGTGACTGTTCCCTCCTCAGCATGCCCTTCACCACATAATCCTTTTAGGTTTCCTTTCTTCTTCCAGAAACCTAAAATTACTGCAGCTCCTGGGAAAACAATAGTCTGCTCTGAGCGGATCTTTACAAGAGTAGACCAGATGGGAGCATTCTGTGCTTGGAGAGCTGGGCCTGGGGCTTGGACATGAGCTCCCTCCTCTGTGGCTTCATGCAGGGTGGGCAAGTACACACTGAACCCCTTCCGCCACACACATACCCCTCCTGCCCCAAGCACTTTTGATATAAGCAAGCGCAGGAGTTAGTTCAGCAGAGACATGTCTGTGATTGGGACCCTTTTGTCCTTAATCTTGCAGAAGGCTCCAGCATCTCAGGAAGATGAATTGTGAAACATGGCACCTCACAGGCATGATTGCATCTATCTGTCAATGGGGCAGGCTCCATGACTCATGCGGGTGGGGGAGTATCACGTGCATTTTCTTGTGCCATGAAAGTCACAGAAATAAAGTTTTTGAACCTCACTTTTCTCAAGGAAAGCAGAAAAAAGAGTCTTGGTTTGAAAAAAAGCTTGACTATCTCTTCTGGCAGTTTGCATGTGTTTGACTAGAGGGAGCAGCACTTAAGTACCAGAGCTCAGAACGAATGTTTTCTCTCTTGTGTTCAGGCCCTCACTGGGAAGTCAGGGGTGCTGTGTTCCTCCTTGCCCTTGCCCCGCCCTGCTCTCATTGCTGTTTCTGCCCCTCTGTACTATTTGAGAAAATAGTCTACATGCTTGAAAAAAGTCTACATGTTTGAACTTTTTGAGGCCAGACAGTTTTTCCTCAGGATGATTAAATACTATTGGATGCCGTTGATATGTGAAGGGAATCTCTGTTTCTTTTAAACGTGAATATTGTTGACTTCCACTTGGTGACAGTATTTCTACCCTGTGCTCCAGAAGGTTAATTTTACAGTTTAGGAAGAAATTATACTTTATTTAAATGTTGGAGTAACATCAACGAACATGTATCAGTATATCATCGGGTATCTTAGAATGCTCAGAAATCATGACGGGATCAGAGCTGGCAGCCTTGGGTTTTCTACCTGTGCGTAGGCCTTGGGGTCTAGCCTGTGTGGACTCCAGTTCTGTCTGTGCCCGGAGCCACCAGGGAGGCTGACGTTGAGCATCTCTCAACCTCTGTGGACAATGTGGATGGTGGAAAGTGACTGAAGTCGGGGTGGTGAGGTACTGAGCAGCGTTCATGGCATCGTATCTGAGGAACTCAGATCCTGCCTGGACACCCCTCGTCTCATCCTAGTCCCTTCTCCCCATCCTGCCACCTTGAGCACAGGAAGTAAAGTCAGCTATGTATTGGCTATTGAACCATCAATAAATCTGAATCTATTACTTTTAAGATTTACGATTGCCTTCTAGTCATACTCCTTCACAGACTGTATGTTCTTATTTATTCTTCCCCAGAATCATGTAGGTAGCGTTTGTTTAACAGACACCGTGTTTACTGGGAGCAGAATACTTGTTTGATTGCTTCTTGTTTTTGTTCTTTTCTGTTTCTGGTCCTCGAGATCAAACCCAGCACCATATGCTGTTCAGCCAAGCAGTGCTCTGTCACCCAGCTAGACAGCCTCAGCCCCCTGATAATTCTTGAAAAACTATTTGTTTACATCATTTCCCCTTCTCCTGTCCCTCCCAGGACAGGAGACCCTCCCATGTACCCTTCCTTGCTCTCTTTCAATTCATGGCCTCCATCCATGTATGCACACATACACACATTAATACACAAATGTAGTCTGCTCAATCTGTATAATGTTACTTGTATGTATGTTTTCAGGGCTGACCATTTGGTATTGGATAACCAATAGATGTGCTCTTCCCTGGGGAAGACTATTTCTCCTGTTCTCCGCATTCCTTAGTCACCTCTAGTTCTTTGTATAGAGTTGAGAGGCCTGATGGGCTTTCCCCCCCTTTTCCTCTTTAGCATGTCTGTCGTTTTCCTTGTGCAGCTCATGGATAGGCAGTCATGTTGGAGAGACTCCATGTATGTGTGTAGCTTCTGACATTCCTAGAAGACACAATCTTACAGTAAACTCCCTGATCCCTTGGCTCTTAAAATCTTTCCTCCACCCCAACCCCCTTCCAAGATGTTCCCTGAGGCTTGGGTACAGGAATTGTAGGCATATCTCTATCAGTTGGGATGGGCTCCAAACTCTGCATTTTGATGGGTTATGGTTTTCTCTAATGGTCTCCATCTGTTGCAAAGAGAAATTTTCTTGATGTGTGAGGACCACACTTATCTCTGAGTATAGGGACACGTATTTAAAATGTAGTTAGGGACTATGGTGGCTCTCAGTTCTCCTCCAAGATCCATGACTTCATTAGCCATAGGTAGATAGATGGGTTTCCAGGACCAGGCATGGTTTCTCTCTTGTTAAACAGGAAGTTGTTTTTTGTTTTTTGTTTTTTGTGTTTTTTTTTTACATCTTTTAACTCATTTGGTTTTCACCAGAACCCTGCATGAGTGAAAAAGTAGGTGCTATTGTGTTCGTCATCTTAGGTGATAAGACATGTCATTTGCCAAGGTCATACAGAAAGCAAGTGAGGTTCTGACTGGGACAGTTCTGTTGGGGGTGCTGCTGTGAGCTCACGTAAGAGCTGGGGTCCTGTCCACTGTCTCTGGCTTCTCAGTGCTTTGCTGTTACAGAATTATCATGCTGCAGCTTTCAGAGGTCTTTAATCTCTGTCTGCTGTGACCCTTGACATCTTCAACTCCTTAAACCTTAATAATGACTTCTTTCCTTTAGGTATGGGAGTGGTGCGGTACAAAAGTCTTTGCCTTAAACCTCAGCTGCTCAAGGCTCCTTGGCTCACACAGCCAAGCACACTCATGTGACAGTCTCCTAGATATTGGCTTTGCTGGTTTTTGGGAGCACTTGCAGTGTCCCGTGCCTTACATTTGTGAAGTGCTGTGAATGTTGCACTGTCTGGTCACACTTTCTTTTTGTTGTTGTTGGGGTTTTTTTGGTTTTTTAAGACAGGTTTCTCTGTGTTTTGGAGGCTATCCTGGTATTTGCTCTGGAGACCAGGCTGGCCTTGAACTCAAAGAGATCCGCCTACCTCTGCCTCCCAAGTGCTGGGATTAAAGGCGTGCGCCACCAATGCCCGGCCTGGTGACACTTTTTATATTTCAACCTTAGGAGATGTTTGGATTATAGTAAAATAAGATGATGCCTGCTTTTGGAGAGTGTTGGCTAAACTCAGCCTGGATCCCTGTGTGCCAGCAGTGCAGCCAGCCTGGTTCTGTTTCCTGTTGGCTCTAAGCGAGTTTGGTAACATCATTCTTGGAGTAGAGTTTTAATGTTGTTGGCGTCAGGCACAGCACCAATCTCCAAAGCTGCGCTGTACTGACTGCAGGGGACCATGGGAAGCAGTCTTTCCTACTCTTGGGTCTTGTCCCTCAGCCTCTAGGGAGAACTCCTTACACCTACCATGTTGCTAAAGCCACCCTGGCGCACATCCAGGTGACGAAGAACCCTGCTGGACTGGTGGACCAGGAAGGAGCATTTTCTGTTGTGTCACCAGAAAGTGGCTAACCCATCACGGCCCAGGGCACTTGGAGGGGCTGTGTCTGAGCCTGTCTAGTTCTGGTTGTCAGGATTCTGACGGCAGGTGGTCTTTACCTGTTGACAGTGGCAGTGGGAACAACTGAGCTTTGGAATCTACAGAGACAATTATCTCTGCTTCCAAAATTCTCTGAAACCTGCTTGTCAGATAGACTGGAGGCTTTCGTAGAAAAGTCCTGTTTGTTTTGACAGTGGATCATTTTGTTCTGGAAAAAGAAAAAAAAAATAATTGCAGATTCAGGGAGATATTAAGATCCTTCACTCAAAAGTTTCATAAAACTCCAGTTGCCCCAAGTGACTTACCTAAAAGAAAAACTGCCCCTTGCTCTTGGATCAGTTTTCCCTCCCTCCTTCCCTCCCTCCCTCCCTCCCTCCCTCCCTCCCTTCCTTCCTTCCTTCCTTCCTTCCTTCCTTCCTTCCTTCTTTCCTTCCTTCCCTTTCTCTCTCTCCCTCCCTCCCTCCTCCCTCCCTTTCTCTCCACTCCCCCTATTGTTTTTTTTTTGTTTTGGTTTTCAAGACAGGGTTTCTCTGTGGCTTTGGAGCCTGTCCTGGCACTCGCTCTGTAGACCAGGCTGAACTCAAACTCATGAAGATTTGCCTGCCTCTGCCTCCTGAGTGCTGGAACTAAAGGCGTTCTCGACCACCGCCCAGCCTTAGTTTCCCCTTTCTTAATGAAGCTGTTTCTTTTGATTTAACAACAGCTGATTCCCTGATCATTTTTCAACTTCTCTTTTGCTTTTTAATATCCCAGCTACTGAAGATGTAGGGAGGAGGCTGGAGGTGAGAGAAGGGCATTCTGATATAAGCCTCAATCCCATCTGTTGCAGCTCTTCTCCTAAAGCTTGAGAGGTTGGCAGGACACCTTGTAGAAAGTCCAAACAGCCTTTGCTTTTCTTAACTGTTCCAAATGCTACAAATCCCTTAGGGCTGCATACACATAGGCCCACACAGTTCTGCATCTCTCCCAGCCTCCAAGACACCAAGCAAGCTGAAGTCCCCAGGAATTCTGCCAGCTCGGGAGGGTGTCTGGTTTTTAGAGCACAGTTGAATGATTCAGAGTGAAGTAACTGGGTGAGGCCCAGAGGGATGCTCGCCTCAGGCCTGTGTGTACACTGCAGCAGTGAGGAGACAGACCGTCTTCCCCTCAGTGTACAGACGAGGGGTGAGGTCCTGGTGTTTTCTGTGCTGTGGCCAGCTAGAAGCTTGGCCACAGATGGGGCTTGTTTATCTGTGGACTTCATGTCTTTGTTTTTTTTGTTCCCTAAGATGAAAAGGAAAAAGAAAAAAAAGAGAAAAAAAAAAAGGTTTCCCATGGTCAGTAAGACCAGAAAGCCAGCAGGGGGAGAAGTAACTTCCCATAATTACCAAGAATGTAGACATCATTGCTCAGTTACCCTCAATACCTCAGTTCTTTTTGGTGCCTTGTTACTGTGAGCCTTCAGTAGCAGGGAGGGAGTGTTGTGTGCATAGGCCATCACTGCTGAGATGCATAGATGACAGGCAGGGTGTCAGCACAGTTGTGGCAATAACTTAAGTAGTCCCCAGGCAGAGAATGTTGACGCCCACCAGAGAGGGAAGAGGCACGTGGACGGGTGTCGATGCTGAGAAAGCCTTCATGGCGGAGTTTAAAAATGGGCTTGTATTGTAAAGATGAAGGCGCGTGTTCATAAATGGAGGGACAGCGAAGTAGATCTCTGCTGAGATCTGGTTCTACTGTTAGACCCCCGGAAAACTAAGGTATCCAGGGTCCCAGGCCACAACTGCGGTCACCCCAATCACCAGGTGGATTCGAGGAGAGTTTGCTGCAAACTGCATGAAGCTTTATTGGTTTTTTTAATGAGCTAACCCCATGTTAGCTCGGGTCTTTCACCCACCCGCCATGGCGGATGCTTGCAAAAGACAACAACTAGGGCCTCCCGAGAGATCTTGTAGGGCAGCGTAAGGGGTGTGTCTAGGGGTACGCACAGGCTCACGATTGGTGTACCCCCAGGCTTGGAGGGCTTGCCTGTGTTGATTGGTCAACTGGTTGTTATGGTCCATAGGCCCTCCCAGGGTGGTTGCTATGCTCTGTGCGTCATTGCTGTGTGCTTGTAGTAAAGCACACCCAGGGTCGTAAAGGATAGCACCACCAGCTAACTTCTGATTGGTTCCTTGTCACGAGGCAGGCGTCTGACTTTCTAGTGTCTAGGACAAGGTCAGACAAGCACGTGTTCGGCCATTATGGCTGCCGAAAGGGGAGCTGGTCCCTTCACTACCAGGTAGCTTAGTGGTTGGTTCCTTTCTTGGAACATGCCAGGCAGCTCAGACGGGTGAGTTCATCAGCCACCCTTTAGTCTCCGAATCTTTCCCGTCCTGTGATTGGATCAGAAACACAGGGGAAGCACACTCCTCACCCTCTTCACCGAGGCAAACTTTAGTCTTAGTTTCATGCATAATTGACTAGGGATGGGAACCAGAATCACTACATTTGTTAAAACTCATAAGTATGTATTTATTTAAACAGCCATATCTAAGTATAATTTACATGGCCTTACAGTTTACCCATTTACAGTGTACAGTTTAACAGTTATTAGTATGTTCATAGAGTTGAATAACTATAGTCCAATTTTAGAACATTTTTATCACCCGGAAAGAAAGCCTGTGTCCATTTGTGGTCTCTGCCTGTTCTCCCCACTCTCCCAGCTCTCTGTCTCAGTAATAGTTTGTTCTTGTTGCTTTGTTTTTTCATGACAGGGTTTCTCTGTTTAGTCCTGGCTGTGCTGAAACTCTCATTTGTAGACCAGGCTATCCATCTTAGAGACCCGCTTGCCTCTGCCTGCTGAGCGCTGGGATTAGAGACGTGTGCCACCAAGCCCTGTAGTAAGAGTTCTTATTGTGACCATTTGAAGGTGGGGGTTCAAAATGAGTTCACCAGACCTAAGATAAATGATAAGTAGGTGTTTGTTAGATAAGGACTTACAGATAAGAGTAAATAACCACCCAGGTTTTCCTGCTCCAGAAGATACAGTCTCTGCTCTTCCGATGCTCTCCTCAACCCAAGAGAGTGTGCTCCAGCTCCTCTCCTACTTAAAGGGGTCACGTCTGCACCTGAAACCACGCCAAAGGGTGTGGCCACTGCTACAAGTTCACTAGCAAGGCAGGATGCCACTACAATCATTTCATGAAAAATGAGTCATATAATATGTGGTACTTAGTGACCAACTTTCACTTAGCACAATTTGCAAAGCTCGTCCATTTTGCAGCACGTATGTAGCATGTGGCACTTTAGAAAGCTGGGTAATACCCCATTGGATTTGACACATTTATCATTTCATCAGTGGGTGGACGTTTGGGTCGTGCCTTCCTTTTGACTCTTATGAACAGTGCTGTTACAAATGTATGGTTGTGCAGATGTTTTTCTAGGCTGTATGTTTTCTCTTCTCTCGGGCATGTATCTAGAGTTATAGATCATACTTTTGACTCCTTGCTTGCGTTTGAAGGGCTGATTGTTTTCCAAGCAGTGGTACTTTATATTGCTGTCAGGGCGTGTAAAGTTCCTCGTTCCCTGCCTCCCACCACACTTGTTTCTGGGTGGCTTTCTCAGTGCCGCCATCCAGTTGAGCATGAAGTGGTCTCTTGGAGCGGTTTTGCCTTTTCATTTCCCTCACAGCAGATGATGCAGAGCCGCTTTTCACGTGCTTGCTGGTCACTCGTGTGTCTTCTTTGAGAAGATTCCCCTTGGATCTCTTGACTGTTTTTTCTAATTGTTTTCCTAAATTGTTGTAAGAATTCTTTATATTTTCTCTTACTGCTGGAATTTGGGTGTTTCTGTTTCTTTTAAGAACTCTTAAGAAACTGTTCAGCATCCAAAAGTAATGAAGTTCACCCTATAGTTTCAAGTCTTTCCAAGGTCTTTGAAGTGTTTGAGTTCATTTTTGTGTGTGATGGGAGAAAGGTCTGATTCCTCCATTCTTTGCTTGTGAGTAATCAGTTATTCCCCTGTCATTTGTGTAATTCTTTCCTCATCAAGCTGTTAACGTGGCCAAATAATATACGGGTTTCTTTCTTGACCCTCAGTTCTGTTTCACCCATGTGCATGTCCAGAATCAGGGTATTTGAAAGTTCCTCAGGCGATCCATGTGTGCTTTAGGCGTAAAACTGTGGCTGGAAGGGAGGTGGGCTGGGTCAGGAAGCAACACACCTTGGTGTCTGTGTCTGTCTGCTTTATTGCAGTTAAACACAACAGGGTTCTTCGCTTAATGATGTTTCTTCAACTTGCTTGGTGAGACCCCCTGGGGATGCTTGTGGTAGTAGCCCCTTTGCTCTGACAGCAGAGTGTAGGAAAAAGGAGAGCATGAGCTTGCATGCGCCTTGATTCTAGGGTTTCCCAGGAGGATACTTCCACCCTTAGGAACTTATGTGTTTAGTGAATGCTTCCAGTGAGCCGCCTGGTCAGACTAGGGTCATACTGAGCTTACCAGGGTTGTTATTTGAGGCCCTGATGCTGCTTTGCAGCCCACCTGAAGAATTGCTGCCTCAGGTCCCCTTGGCAGGAATGCCATTATTTCTTTTACAGGAAATGGTAAGAAACAGCCTAATGAATCTTTCAGTGTTCACTGTGAGTGGCTCCCTGGTGTTGTATTTACCATTGTCTCTGGCTAAATATGCACAAATGCAGTTCTTCTCTGCTAGGCAAGGGCTCTACCACCAAGCCACACCCCTAGCCTCCCTTCTCCTTCTCTATTACTTTCTTTAAATTAAGACTACTGAACATACTAGCACGCCTTTGTTCATCCTTTCATTTGACTGCAGTGTCCCTAGTAACAGTGCCTGTATCTAATAGAGACACTCAGGAAATACTGTTCCTAAGTGGAAGGCAGTTGCTGGAGTTGTCTCAGAAATAGTCTTTGTTCATCTTTTTTACCCTGTGATGCTGACTCATAGAGGTAAGCATTGTCTGGACCACTCAGTTCCCTCCATGTTTATGTCTTCCCTCTAACAAGTGTGTGGCTGTGTGTCTCACAACCTCCAGTCTGTTTCCAGCCAAACTTACCTCGCTGGGTTGTGTGTGTCTCTGCAGGCTGTTCCAGTCCTCTTGGGAAACTGACAGGCTATAAATATTACTTAAGCAGTTTTGATTAGACATTTTTAATTTTAGTCTTTAATCTCAAAAATTAAAGTCTTGGGTTTTAAGAGGGCAGAGTTTCTTTTAAAATGACTGTTTCCATTATTTTCTTTTAGGATAGAATTTTTACGGCATTTGAAGAGCTTTTTCCAGGTTATGTTTAAAATTGAAACCAAGCCGTGTGGTGAAGAACTCAAGGGTGGGGACAAGGTGCTGATGACCTGCGTTGGTGTTGGCTTCTCTAATCTCAGCAAGACCCTCAAGTGATGCTGTCATAACATGAGGATCCATTGTGTATGGATGAAGCAGAAGCAGCCAAGGACCAAGGGGACCAACCAAGTCCAGATGTGTCTGTCCATCCAGGACAGGACAGCCTCATAACATTAAGGACTTTATTAACTAATTGTCCACTGAAAATACTGATGTGTAAATAAAAGTCGGTTTCTACCATGTGACTTCCAGCTGTTTCGCCAGTGACAGTGACATTCCTTGGAAGCCCAAACTGTGAGCTTCCCAACTCGCCTGGAGGAGGGGCCCTCAAGAAGTGGCCATGCTGCTAGAACAGTGTCCTGGGAGCACATCTGTGTCTTTGGACTGTGGTTATGTGCGGGGATTAATGTGGCAGAGTGTGTGTGTATGTGTGTGTGTTTGTGTGTGTGTGTGTGTGTGTGTGTGTGTGTGTGTGTGTGTGTGTGTAAAAGCCCTCTCTCCGTTCATCATGACAAACTGTGAGAATGCCAGGGGCTTTTGTTATATCTCTTGTTCATGAATGAGTTGTAGCATGGGCACCTGCTATAACCTAATATGGTAAATTGTGTTTGTGAGGGACTGACTGGTGGTTGGGATGGGGAGGGCGGTTTCAGGGTGTCTTTAGATGCTTTCTGTATCCCGGGTATGGCATAAATTTTGTTTTTATTCTTCTAATAGCACTGTAGTGTAAATTATTTTTTCGATAAGAAAATTCAAATGGATGTTTTGTTTCTTTGATGTTTAGAATGCAAAAACATTAGGTCTCCTGGCTTAAAGATGTAACAGCTAGAATCTGGGATTTTACCTGCTTGTAAACTAATATTCCTGTTTCATGGATGCTAGCAAGAGTCCTAGCTATCAAAGTCCTGGCTCAGAGACACAAGAGCTTTGTAGCATAGCAGGCAGCATAAACATATTTAAACTGATGTCTCCTACTGCCAAGTCGTGCCGTGGAAGGGAGGGGCTCCGGTAGGTGCCATACAGTAAAATTTGCATCATAAGCAGGGAACATGGATGCTGAGGATGATGCCTCCTTTCTATAGTAAGTCTGTTCTTTGTTCCACTGGAAAGACTTTTTCACCTCAAGGCTGCTTACTGCAAACATGGGTTTTGAAAAGGGACTTAGGCAGAGACGGAAGAAAATGTGCAGGGTCCCAGAACCATGGCAGATTCCCCTGACAATCAATAGATTCTATACATGTCATGTACAGGATACAGAACCAGCAGTGTTCTCCCTGCTGGGGCTGGCTTTGGGGTCATGGTGGCCTTTGCCTCACTCATCTTCCTCGGGAACCCTTTCCTTTTCGTGAAAGAGCAGTGTCGTTTGCTGCTGACTGAAGATGCGGAGCTGGAGAGCTGATCTTGAAGTTCTGGATGAGGCCCTAAGTCCAGAGCTTTCCACGTTATAGTTGTGTTCTGTCGGTGCCTACCAGTTTAAAACAGTGCACACCATCCCAGAGTTGGTAGGTCAGAAGTGTGGCAGGGGTGGGTAGCATCTCTAAATGACATCTCACAAGGTTGTCTCAAGGTTGGCTCTCATTCAGAGGCTCCGGGGAAAAGAAGGTGCAGATTTCAGGGTGCATGACTGAAGTCTGTTTCTTTGCTGCCAACAACGTAAACCTGTGGAGTCTGCCAGCATTCCCTTTCATTTGACCCCTCCATCTTCAGGCTAGCAAGGCTGTATCAAATTTTTGACATTGAAGCTGAATCTGACTTGACTGCCTCTTGGGACACCAAGAGAAAACAGTACTTTGAAACAGTCTGTGGTGTAGCAGTCCCACCTGGGCACTCCTCCTGTCTTCAGGTTAGGCGCTTATGGCACTGTCTCAATTAGTTTGATTGGTCATACTAGAATCTTGTCTACTGTATATTTGAGGCCTCTGTTGTTTTATATCAGACCTGCCCAAACAGAACTAAGTGGCCCTATTGCTTTGGACCTGCTGGGTTTTGTCTGATAGGGGCCTTCTGTTCTATCATATGTATGCTTTGGAAATGGTACTGATGGCCAGTATCAGGGAGCAGGTCAGAGCCCCAGCCGATTGTCACAAGCAGTAGAGAGGACATGTCTGTCTATAAACACAGGGGTGTCTGATGAGTTCCAGTCCTCTGCTACAGCTGCTTCTGCAGATGGGACAAATGGGAGCAGTGGTGAAGATAATACTGAAAACAAAGGGTGGATTCGATTTTCATTGTCTCCCCCCCACACCCCACCCCATTTGGACATGGTCTTAGTAAATAGTCCAAACTTGCAGTGCCTCAGTTTCCAAAATACTGTGATTACAAGACTGCATCCCCACAAATGCAATATTTAGTTAAACAACCATTTAAAGTTTCTCAAAACAAACAAACAAACAAACAAACCATTCTGTAGGCAGGAGGTCAGCTGTAGTCTGGGGACCTTTGGGCTCCTGCAGTCTGCCCTGGTCTAGCTTGGCTTTGCTCCTTGGTCTATCTACTCATCAGGGTTGTTTAGTAAATGCTTAGTTCTGTGTTTGAGTTCTGTTTGGGCAGATCTGATGTGGGAATTTGGCTTTCTGTCTTGGCCTATCCTGTTTTGGTTTCTGTTGCTGTGATAAAACACCACAACCAAAAGCAGCAGCTCGGGAGAAAGGGGTTTTTGTTTGTTTTGACTTACATGGCCCAGTCACATGAAGGGCATGCATCCATCATGAAGTCAGGGCCCGAATTCAAGCAGGAACCTGAAGGACAGATCATGGGGGAGTGTTGCTTACTGGCTTGCTGGGCCTGCTTCCTTTATAGGATTCCAAACCACCTATCCATGGGTGATCCCTCTCACAGTGAACTGGCCCTCTTTTCAATCATTAGTCTAGAAAATGCCCCACACACTTGCCTACAGGTCAGCCTAAGAGATTTTCTCACTGGGAGTTTCCTCTTAGATGACCCTGTTCTTTGTTAAGTTGATGCATAACTGTCCAGCTATGCAGCACACTGCTCTTTACAAATTGCAGAAGGTAGACGGGAAAACTAAAGTGCTGGAGAGATGACTCTGGAGTTTTGGCAATGTATATAGTAAGAATGGCTTTATCCAGCTGCCAAGGGGGCAGGGTAGGCTGAATAAGTGGATTTACTGGGCTTCAATCAAGGATGTGAGAAGACATGGAGTTGCCTCTGTGTTGGAGACTTGTGTATTTAGCGTGTGGTTTCAGTGGGTCTGAAGAATGGGGATTCTGCTCTATGGTCTACGAGCCCAACTCATGTCTCCATTATTTTTCACCCATCCAAATAATGACAAGTAACCAGGACTTAGAGTTCCACATTCAGGTGGCACTAGCCTGCACTTCAGAAGTGACTATCAGTGGGAAGGTCAGAAGCAGGCCAGGCCTTTATTTACTTTTGTTGGCCACAACTAAGACGTCATTTGAGAGGAATGATTTATCAATATTTGACATCTAACAGATCAAGCCACATCATGGCTCAAGCAGAAGTTGTCATTTTGTCAGGACGCTGGGTGTAGGACTACTCTAGGTCCTTGTCATGTTTAGCTTCTACCTGTCAAGACAGTCTGACCCAACCTGGAGGACAGGCAGGTCCTGACTGTACTTGGTTTGAAAACATCCTAGGCGGTTCTGATGATTGCTCAGGACTTAACTCTATCCCTCTCCCCACAATCTCCAACCCTTTAAAGAACCTTGCATTCAAAAATTATTATGATTGGTTGGATTGTTAGTTTTTCTCTGCTGCATTTTGGGGGAAATGATATACTCAAACTGACCAGGGTAGATGCCATTTTAAATATGAAGGTACTAATGAGGCACATGGTGATCTCATGTGTCTGTTGTCTTGAGTGCCAGATCACCAATGCTAGGACAGAGTGTCAGCATGCCTGCTGCTCTTCTTGGAGTAGGGACAGTACTGTTTCTTGCTGCTGTGTCTGGGTGTGCCCGGCCATCCTTAAACTCTTCTTTAGTCTACATGGGAGAATGACTGTGCTATGTGAAGGGCTCCAACTTAAGTTATGACAAGCAGCTTGAGGCTGTTTAGTTTCTGGAACTTCTTCCCCAGACACTTGTTTCCCTCAGTCTTGAGCTCTGTGGGTCACTGCTGTTTTAATATGCTAGGCAATGAAGGCTTCGTGTCTAGGATTTATAAGCTATGAGGATGTTTGCAGGAAACCAGGGGGAAATTACTGGTGGCAGACTACAAAGAGCAAAAAATATTTAAATGCCCAGAAAGCAAAATAAATGCTTTCTGACTTAATTGTTAAAAGCCTTGGAAACCATGTGAGTGAGAGTGTTCGCTGGGTTTGTAAAGACGCTGGTTGTCAAAGAATTCAATGTCTGGCCACCAATCAAGGAAAACTATGAAGTCTTAGAGATGTGGAGTGTGGCTATACTTTAATGTGTTGTTTGATGACTCTCAGAAGGCCTAGAAATTTAAGCCACATCCTTCCCCTTTCCTTTTGAGTCTCCCCAGTCTTAGCAGTTCCTGGGGAAGGCCCTGACTCCTGTATACCCTCTTCTCCCTGTTTTCACAGGTGCCCTAGACCCCTTACTTAGTATCCATCATGCTGGTAATTGTCTCGCCTTGATTAACTAACAGTATTGATTACTGGGTGTGCATGTAATATTCGGGGTGACTTGTCACCTCATCGTTTTTAAACCTTTTTTAAAGGTCATTTTGAGAGAAGCCTTTTGATTCCTGAGATTAGGCTGGCTTAATCCTTCGGACCCTTAGTTTCTTCTGGAGCATCTACCTCATTCCACACGAGTATTCAGAGCATTTATTGAGCAATATCCTGAGATTGGGATTTTTTTTTGGGGGGGGGGCTTCAGTTCTCAGTGTAGATTCAAAATATCAAAATAGTTTTTCTTCATCTAACAGGTTACTGTCAACGAGAGTCACAGGGCTTATCTTTACATCTAGTCCTTGGATGTGCTCAGTTAACAGACCGGATACAATCCATGGCACCTGCACAAAGCTTGAGGTCAGACTGCCCCATGACAAGGTGACAAGGCCTACAGGCATCCCGGTGAAGTTCTCTGTGTTTAGACAGTGAGGGCAGAATGAAAGCCCTAGCTGAGTCAGAGCTGCCAGTCCCAGACCTCCCTGTTCATGTTGCCAGATAGAGCTGTAAGGAACAGCCATTCCCACCAAGAAAGGAAACTGTGTGTAATTCTGAGATTGCATATGTCTGTATATAATCTGTAGCCAGTCTGGTACTGCATGGAACATGTTGTAGAAAAACTCAGACAAGCCCGAGTGTCAGGTTGGGTCTAATAGCTGAGTCCTACCTTTGAGCAAGTTACAAAGTCCATTTGAGCCTCATTTTGCTCACTAGGATATGAACAAAATCTAGTTCTCCATTCTGAAATGTGATGAAGTCCAAGCACTCATATTTCGTGAGCATACCAGGCATGATGAGCTGAGCTGGCACATACTAGGCATAGTAAGTTAAGCTGACTTCTTCATGGATGGTAGACTAGGCACTTGACTGTCTTGCATCCAGAAGTACCTTGACAGAGGACTATGGGAGTTAACTTGAATTGTCAGACTTTGAAGCTGGATAGAATACAGTTGCCAAAGAAATCAACAAACTGACTCAGACTTGTGAATTCTATCTAAGAAATTCACTCAGACATTTAGCTTCAGGAATAGCTGATTCCAGGATTCAAACGTCTTCGTAAGTCACTCTCTCCTATTCTTAGCTCTGCTTTCTTCACTGTTTTCTCCCTGTTGCAGAGTATTTGTTTACACTGTGTGAAGATGTATCACTGGTTGGTTTAATAAAGAGCTGAATGACCAGTAGTTAGGCAGGAGAGAACAGGCAGGACTTCCTGACAGAGAGGAACTCTAGGTTAATCTAGGCATTCGAGAGATGCCAGAGACACTGAAGAAGTCGGACATATGGTATAGAGGTGGTAACCAAGCCACGTGGCAGAATGTAGACTAATAAAAGCAGGTTAAATTACGTTGTAAGAGCTAGTTGGGGAAAAGCCTACACTAAGGCCAAACTTTCATACTTAATACAAATCTCTGTGTCATTATTTGGGGCTGGTGGTCAAAAAGAAAGTTTGACAACATTTGGTGCCTAATGGACAGAGAAGTCAACAACAGCCAGAGCTGCTGCATTTGCCACCTTGGCCCCTCACCAGTTGGCTGCTGCTCAGCTGGGATTCCAGAAAGCAGGTTCATTCGGCAGCTTCCCAGAGCTGGGGAGGGTAAATGTAGTTCTGAGGTCGATGTCCTCCAGCATGAGGCTAGGCTCTCACAGAACCTGGGGGTGGGGGTGGGTTGGGGGAGGTGGGTGGTGGAGCCAGCCACCAGCACCACTCCAGGTTGTAGCCTAACAGTTTAAAGATTTGTTTCTTGCCATCAGAGAACACTGCAAGTGCAAGGCTGCAGGCATGCAAAAAGTCAGGTCCAGACTGGAAAAAAAAAAATCTCTAAATAGGTTTAAAAATGTTTGAAAATATGCGTAGGTACCAAAAGAAAGAAAAGAAAATGAGTATAGATAGTCAGAGAGAAAGTAAAATAATGTAAAACGAATAAGCGACATAAAAATTGGAAATACACAAGGTGTCTAGAGCCTGTATGGTGCTTTGTTGACTTGAAAATTTTTAAATGCTAATGAACAACAACAAAATGACAGTTGCTGAGAAATATTGGATTGCAGAAGAAAAAAAAAAAAGCTTCTGAATTAAGCCAGCCTGTATATTTTAAGAATTTCTTAACTTTAGAATGGAAGTCAGAAAATACTGTGTTGGGGGAGAGGTTGTGCTTTTGTTTCTACAGTAAACAAAAAGCTATGAATTTTCCTCCCTGAAGTTAAAGACCAGATTTGACTGGAGGAGACCTCCTGAGAATCTTGGCTATAGACATAACAGAAAAACTTCAAGACAGTTGATATATAAGCTGATCCCTCTACATGAACAGCTCTGAGACTGGGTGAGACATGATAAATCTTGTTGGCTTATAGAGTCCTCATGACTTATTATTACAATCCTTTCATATGACATGGATGGAACTTTATATTACAGTTTGGTTATGCAGTCCAAATGGACTTATAAAGTTGACAGATGCCTTTAACCTGTTCAACCACAGAGCAGATTTGTGTACGCCATACATTCTATATTGTGCTAATTCAGATATGTATGTTACCTTTAAAAGTTTGTGTGTTTTGAGGGGGAAAAAGGACAAGACACCATTAAAGAAAGAAAGTAGCCCAGGTGATCTAACCTCTCAGAATGTCTCTTGCAGTTTCCTCAGACATCTGCATCTAGAACAAAGCTGCTAGCTGAGATGGTCCAGCCTCACAGACTACTCCAGCCAGGACTTCAGATGAGCCCTATGCTTTGCCTCCACACAGAGACTGGATAACAGATAGCTCTCTCGGGACTTGACCATTATCTCAATTTTCTTGGGTGCCGTAAAGGTGCCGTTGCCCCCAGACAATAGGAAGCAGTCTAGAGAGCACAGCACTCACATTCCCAAGGGTGGGATAGGTGATTTTTGGTCATTCTGTGGATTATGGATGTTTGTCATTGTTTAGGGAGGTTGCTTATAAGTTGTTACTGGTCATGGTCAGGGAAAAAACTAAGCAAAGGAGGTTAGATTCAGGGATCTCATTCTGAAAAGAAAATGGGAATGGAAGGATAAAAGGGTAGATTATTGAATCTACTTTTAAACTAAAAAAAAAGCAACTACTAATTTTAAATATTTTACATTGGTATGGATTTTTGTATACTGATACAAAATTTAAGATTATTTTTGTTATACTGTATATCTGTTTCAACTCTTGTTTGAGGTATTGTACCTATGCAACTCATTTAATAATGTAATGTAAATTTCTATTCCCTGAAAGTTATTATTACAAACTATTTAGGATAATTAAGAAATAAAGGATAGTACTTAGTTATCTGACAATCAAATTTGTGGCCATGTTAGGTATGTTTTCAAGGTTAAACAGAAATATATTTTAGATAGGTAGGTGACCCTCAAACACTTCAGAGATCTACAAAATATGGCATTTAAGATATTTTAGCAACATAAGGCTTTTCATGACAGTGAGCTACATCTGGTCCTAGAAGAACCAATTTACTTCAAAACAGGATGGGCATTGAAGAACCTCCATATGGAGTTGCTTCCATTGTGGCAAAGTTAGACACTGGGCAAGAAACTGCCCTTGCCTCAACTGCTAACAGTATGCTGTCCTAATTGGACAAGCAGGACACAAAGCAACTTCTGAACTTTGTCAAGACAGGGTAGGACAATCCTTCAAAATTCCTGTTTCAGGATAGGCTCCAAAGCTATACATAGAAACCCTGTCTCGAAAAACCAATAAAATAAAATAAAATAAAATTCCTGTTTCACAGAAAAGTCTGTCAGATATTCTAAGCCTTTAGGCTGAAGATGGATGCCCCAACATTGCAGCAGAGCTGACCAGGCAGTCAGATGGCTCTGTTGTTTTTATAGTTTTGAGAGTTGTTTGCTCTATACTTCCTGTTTTCTCAGGTAATATATCTTTCTTGGGTCTCTGAATAGTTTGAAGAATAGATAGCTATAGTTTTATAGCGTTTCTTGTTACCAATTAAAAAAAAAACTTACAAAAGAGATGTAAAATGTATAAAGTTGAGAGACATAAAAGTTTAAGTTGTTTAATCTAAGGAAATGTTTTAAGGTCTAAAAACATATTTTTAGATTGATGATACAAGTTATGACAAGAAGTAAATTGGGTACATAACTTTGGGCTCACTAAGATAGGAGTATTTTCTCTGAAATTGCCAAGTGGAAATGAGCTAAGCATCGTGAATGTAATTCTTACTTGATAATTGTTCTTATTATGTATGGTTTTACTGTGTTAAACTCTTTTCTTTTTATTTAGACAAAAGGGAGAAATGTTATAGAATTTTGATTTACACTGTGTGATGATGTGTCACTGTGATTGGCCTAATAAAGAGTTAAATAGCCAATAGCTAAGCAGGAGAAAATAGACAGGACTTCTAAGCAGAGAGAGGAACTTGAGATGAATCTACGTACTCAAGAGATGCCAGCTAGACACAGAAGAGGTTGGACATACGATAAAGAGGAGAGGTAACTGAACCATGTGACAGAATGTAAGTTAATTTTTTAAAAAACAGGTTAATTTAAATTTTAAGAGCTACCTGGGTAAAAGCCTAAGGCTAAGGCCAAGCTTTCATAATTAATATACGTCTCCATGTCATTATTAGGGACTGGTGACTGAAAAGAAAGCTCGACTACATCTTCCTTCTCTGGAGACATTGCCTTTGTATTCTGTTCTCTAGCCGAATTTGTTTGGTTTTAATTCTGTTAGAATTGCATTTCCAGTTGCTGACTAGTGCATTCTTGGGACTATTTCTGGGTCCTGTTCTCTCTGGATGGTAATGTTATTCTCTCCTAATATGTGTGGATTAATGAAAAGGAAGAGATGATTCCTGAGGGAAAACTGAAGTGCTTTTACAAAAAAAAATGGATCCTGGGGAGGCAGAAGCAAGTTGTCTGTTGTAATCTGTGTTGCTAAACCCCTCAACATTCTCAGAAAGATACTCCACAATACTTCCTGCTGATCACTGTTCTCATCCAGAATCTTCCAGAACTATAGTAGGAATTGGTTAGACAAAATGCCACCAGTTTAACAACTTACAACCAACAAAAAGATTATATCCAGAAGGCTAATGCCCAGACAAATACTGCATAAATTTTGTGACCATTTTAGCCAGTAGAATTCTTGGTCTAGAAAGAGGAGCAGCCATGTGGATGGTGACCTACATGAAGAAGTGGCCATGACCAATTCAAGATATGGGAGCATCTTGTGGAATGTGGACCAGGAAGAAATAGGACCTGGCTGGAGGAAAGAGAGCATCCTCATACAGATGTCAGCTGATGCTTTCCATGGTGGCTCTCCCTTTCTCAACTTGAGGAAAGCGATTTAAGAGTGGGAGGGGTAGCAGAGGAAGGTTTCCTGGAATATAAACATCTTACTGATGACAGTGAGCTACCCACAGAAAAGCAATGAAGATGTCAAGTAGCAGTGAGACACTGGGACAGGAGTATGAGAAGTGTTGCTCTTATTTCCAAATAATTGGCCCTATCTTGCTTTATAGTTAGTTATGTTATACATGCTAATTTATATTGAGAATCTAAGGTACAACTCTTATACTTTTTTTGACAAGTGTCTTTTCTTGAGAGGGTTGCTATTGTTATGATGAAACACCATGACCAAAAGCAACTCGGGGAGGAAAGGATTTATTTTGCTTACACTCCCATGTCAGTTCTAAACCAAAGACGGTACATAGGAACTCAAACAAGGCAGGAACCTGGAGGCAGGAGCTGATACAGAGGCCAAGAAGGGGTGCTGCTTACATGGCTTGTTCAGGCTGCTTTCTTGTAGCTCCCAGGACCACCAGCCCAGGGCTGGCACTACCCACAATGGGCTGGACCCTCTCTCATCAATCACTAATTAAGAAAATGCCCTATAGACTTAATTACAACTGAATCTTATGAAAGAATATTCTCAATTGAGGTTCCCTCCTTTCAGACAGTAGGGCATTTTCTTAATTAGTGATTGGTGGGGGAGGGTCCAGCCCATTATGGGTGGGGTCATCCTTGGGTTGGTGGTTCTGGGTTCTGTAAGAAAGTAGGCTGAGCAAGCTAATAAGCAGCACCCTCCCATGACCTGTCTCTAGGTTCAAACCCTATTTGAGTTCCTGTCCTGGCTTCCTCCAATGATGGACTACAATGTTCAAGTGTAAGCCAAATAAACCCTTTTGTCTACAACTTGGTTTTTGTCATGGTGTTTCATCACAGCATTAGGAACCATAACTAGACAATGTCACATAATGATATATTCTGAAGGGAGAAATTTAGGGGTTCCTGGCACAGTAATATTTTTAGGAAAATAAATAATCTTACATTTTATTGTTTTCTTTTTCTTTTTTTTTTTTTTTGAGACAAGGCCTTACTATGAAGCCCAGTCTGGCCTTGAACTCATGATGTTCACCCTTCAGACTCCCTTAGTGCTCCAGGTATGCATCAAAATGAGTGTAAATGCTCACTTTCTTGACTGAAATATTTTTGAAAAGCTGAGTAATGTGAGGGACTTAAGGTGGAAAAGCCAGGCTTTATCCCCACTCTATCTATAACATGGACAACCCACATATCTGAGTTTCAAATCAGTGACTGCCCACCACGTCAGGTCCCAAGTCCTATCCTGTTGTCTGGGCTTTAGGAAATTCAGATGGGTGGGTAGGGTGGGACTCTTTCAGTTATGTGATTGTTTTCTGAGAATCACATCAACTATTCCCCTCATCCCAATAGTTCAATGTGCCCCTGGAGCTCACTTTGAGTCCTCTACAAGATGAGGTCAGAAGAACTTTGGGAGAAATACTTGGGGAGGGAGATCCTGGAGAAATGGAGGCCCCTGTACTTCTATGGTTGACTTGGTTGAATCTGAGCTTTCAAATGCCTGTGTTTTAGAGAAGTTTGATTTGGGTGCTCCATGTTAGCATGTCACTGAGATACAAAGTTGGACATGCTAGACAAGTACAAGTGCCCTATCACTGAACTACTGCATCTCCAGTCTCTCTCTCTCTCTCTCTCTCTCTCTCTCTCTCTCTCTCTCTCTCTTGCTCTCACTCTGTGTGTGTGTGTGTGTGTGTGTGTGTGTGTGTGTGTGTGTGTGTGTGTGTGTGTATGTGAGGGGGGGCTCTTTAAGCCTGTCTTTGAGGCTACTCTAACCCAGGAAGGCTCTGAGCTTGCCTTGGCATCCCAAGTAGTTGGGATGACAGATCTGCACCACCAAGCCTGGCAAAGATATGGCTTTCAGGACAAAGAACCCAGTTTCTGGGAATTGGAAAGAGAGTTTGGGCCTTGTGAGTAGGGTTTCTGGAAAAATGTTCTTGTACGTACAACAAGCTCTTGTTGTGAATGCTTCTAGCCTGTTCTCTGGATGGGCTCTCCAGAAGAGAGCCTGGGTGGTTACTCTCAATTCTCATGGGTGCTTTCTCTAAACAGTTGCTCCTCTATGGTGTACACTCTTAGAGCACTTTCCTGCCTGAGTAGGTGTTATTTTCAGTCCTGAGTTTTGTCTGTTGTGCATGTAGAATTCAGCCAGCCCCTGTACAATCCAGGCTAGGATAACTTAAGCCCCGAGTGCCCGTCCCACTTTACATGTGAGGAAAGAAAGAACACATGGCAAATGCCCTCAGATGGAAGGAGTGGTGTAACAGGAACCCTCATTGCAATATTATTAAAGTAGCTTTGGCAAAAGGTAGAGGACACAGGCAAACAGGAGAGGGTCAGCCATTCTAGTCACCTGTAAACCATATGACTTGTCCATTCTGTTTGCCAGCTCTCTGTATGCCAAAGTGCAGGGTAGACCGTGTATATTTTGTGGAATTTTCCATCCAAATGCTGAGAACCACTGCTATTCTGATTAGTTTACACATCCATGTTAGAGTATTACCCAGCCAGGCATGGTGGTTTATGCCTGAAATCCCAGCACCAGGTGACTGAGGCAGGGGGATTGCAAACTTAAGGCCAGCCTGGGTGAGGTAGTTTGAATGTAATTGGATCCCACAGAGAGTGGCACTATCAGGAGATGTGGCTTTGTTGGAGTGGGGATGGCCTTGTTGGAGGAAATGTGTCACTTCGGGGGTGGGCTCTGAGGTGGTATCCTAAGCACAGTGATGACCTGTGTCTCAGCTGACTTCCTGTTGCCTGCAAGATGTAGGACTCTCAGCTACTACTCCAGCACCGTCTGCCTACATGTGGCCATGCTCCCTGCCGTGATAATAACAGATTAACCCTCGAAAACTGTAAGCCATCTCAGTTAAATGTTCCCCTATATAAGTGTTGCCATTATCATTTTGTCTCTTCACAGCGGTAGGAACCCTAACTAACACACAGGGCTGTCGTAGCAACACCGCCTCAATAAAAGCAAAAAACAACCCACAAATAAACTGCTATGGAACTATTCTTCTCTCATCAAGTGTTTTCTTGGGCAGTGCATTCTCTCAGGTGAAAACAAGTCTGAATTTGGGGGAGCTGACAAGAGGTGCTCTTGCATCCTTGAAAATGTTAGAGTGAGTGCTATGAGATGATTCCCCAGTGCTGCTTAGTTAAGCTGCATCCTCCTCTTCGGAGTCCTTTTCTCCTCAGAGCAGCTGCCTGCCAGTGTGTCTGTCTCTTGTCTGATTTGACTTGCACATGTCACTGCCTTAGAGACATCATCATCACAGACATGCACCTGCCCCTAAGCTGTGGTTTAGAAAAGCTAGGGGGCTCCAGGTTGCACAGCCCATGGTGAAGCCCGAGCATGAACCCCTAAGAGAGATCCGGGAGTCCTGACCCAGGGCATGGGTGTCACCAGCAGGTCGAACCTTGGTGCCTTTTCTAATGAATATTCTCTCAGTTCCTGTCTGTTTACAGATGAGAGAACGAACACTGTGAGCCCCCTAATTTTTCCTATTTTTAAAAGAAAACTAAAGCCCTGTAGTTCACTGTACTGTTTGGGTTTTGTCCAGTTGTCACAACCTAGAGTCAGCTGGGAAGAGGAAACCTCAGTTCCATCCATTTTCCTGTGAAGTGCTTTCCTTTGTCTTTAAGACTGCATAAAATTCTATTAGGTTTATGTACCACTTTCTCTTTACCCTTTCATAGATGGTCATCTAGGCTGGTTCCCTTTTCTAGATACTATGAATAGCACGGTGTAAACATTAATGTGCACAGGTCTTTGTGGTGGGACTGAGAGTTCTCTGGGTGTTTGCCCAAAAGTGTATAACTGGGTCGTACGGCCTTCTCAGTTCTTTAAAAAGGGGAGTTGCCTGAAATAGCAGTCTGAACGATTTGGGTGTTAACTTGCAGCAGAAGACATTTGTGGACTGGACTTGTGTACCAGACATGATTCAGACAGAGCCTGTGGCACCAGGGTACTGATGGGGTATGTGGTCTATAGCTTTTGAGGGCCAAGGGTGTCAGTAATTATTTAGTGAAGTGAGGAGGAAATGGGGACAGGTGAAAATGGCAAGGGAGGTGTGAGTGCGAAGGAGAAATCATTGCACAGACGGTGCTTAGGGGACATACAAATGTAAACACAGCAACAGAACAGTTAGTTATTGAAATTAGATAAAACAAAATGAAATAGAAATGGTAGAGGCTTAGTCATATTCCTTTCTAGTCGGGATGGCATGGTTGACCTTCCTGGCATTGTCTTTTGTGTCTGTCTCAGTTGGTGAGGGAAGGGCTGCCTGTCTCAGTAATTCCAACAAGTTAAGTCAGGCCATGTGTCATTCCTGATGACAAGAATTTCTGTTTTCTTTGTTTTGCATGTGTGTGTTTTCTATGTATGGGTGGTGGGCGGGGTGTGCATGCCTGTGCTTGTCTATATGGAAGCCAGAAGGTAGCATCATGTGTCTTCCTGTACTGCTTTCCACCTTATTTTCTGAGACAGGGTGTCTGGGTTGCTTTTCTGTTGCTGTGAAGATACACCCTGGCCTGGGCAACTTAAAGAAGAATGTATTGGGGGCTTACAGTTTTAAATGGTTAGAGTCTATGATCATCATGGCAAGGAGCATAGCAGAAGGCAACCAGGCATGACACTGAAGCAGTATCTGGGAGCTTATAGTTTGATCCACAAGCATAAGGCATAGAGAATGCCCTGGGAATGGCATGGACTTTTAAACCTCAAAGCCTGTCCCAAGTGACACTTCCTCCAAGGCTACACCTCCCAATCCTTCCCAAACAGTTCACTGTCTGGGGAGCCTAGTATTCAAATATATGAGCCTATTAGGTGTGGTGGCCTGAATGAGAATGGCCCCCATAGACTCATATATTTGAATGCTTAGGGAGTGACATTAGGAAGTATGGCCTTGTTGGAGGAAGTGTGTCATTTCGGATGGGCTTTGGACTTAAAATGTCCAACTAGGCCCCGAGGCCAATCCAGATGTAGAACTCTTTACTCCTTCTCCAGTACCCTATCTGCCTCTGTGCCACCATGCTTCCCACCAAGACAAGAGTAGACTAAACCTCTGAAGGTCATTGCGTCTCTCCACAGCAATAGGAACCCTAATTAAGACAGAGGACCATTCTCATTCTCAAGCCACCACACAGGGACTCTCACTAAATCTGGTGCTCATGATTTGGGATAGACTGGTTAAAGCCCATGGGATCCTCCCTCTCTCTGTGAGTGCTGGGGTGACAGACCCACAGCTACCTTATGCATGTGCGCTTAGAATCCGAACTTGGGTCCCCATTCTTGCCTTTTCCTCTGAGCTGTCTGCTTTGCCACGGTGACAGATCTTTATGCGAGAAGTTCATAATGAGTTTGTGCATGGTCTTACCAAAGGGAAGACTGCTTGGATAACAATTACCAGCTCATCTCCCAGATCTCTCCTGCAGCTCCAGCAGACTCTATTTCCAGCTGATCAGCATTGGTTTCAGCATGGGTTCCTTTTACCCCGTGTGGGTAGTGTACCAAATCATCTTCCATTAGCTTGTTGACAAGGCCAAACAGCCATGCTGGGAGCTGGTCTTGTGTGCAGCTCTCTAGGGAACCAAAAAAGAAAAAAGAAAAATGAAACTTTAGAGTTGGATTTGGCTCTCCTGTATTACATCAATTGGCTTCTTGATATAATACACAAAACAAACAAAAACCCTTGTATGCTTGTTTGCTACACTTCCTGAATGCCCTCGACTTTCCTTCCTTCCCATGCTCTGGGCTGGCCTTCCCAGGTCCTGTTGATGGGTGAAAAAAAGACAATCCCTAAGTTCTTCTCAGCATGGCTGTCACATGCTGCCCAGACACAGTAGAAATGCTGGGTCCTGCCTTGCTGCTGGCTCTGCCAAAGCATTTGGTTGTCATTGTATCCTTTCTCCTTCCTCACAGCTAGTCACAAATGCCATCTTCTTCAGATGTCTGAAGCCTTGGAAACTGGGCTCTGAACTCATTCCCACAGGTGTTGACTGTGGGCTACTCTCTCAGAGTTTCCATCCAGGCCTCCAGTTTCCTGAGAGAAAAGTGAAAACAAGTTGTGAGGGGGTAGGAGCAGAGTGGAAGGTGATCTAAAGACACCTGTTCTGACCCAAATAAAACCACAACCCTGATGGGATGCAAGTGTAAGACCTACGGTGCCAAACAGGCCTTCATGGTATGGGGGTCTTGGTTAACCAACAAAGCGCTCCTCATTCGTGGCTTAAAACTACAGAACTTTATTGCCTTCCAGTTTAGGAAGTCCAAAGTTCAAATGAGGGAAGAGCTGTTTTGTTCCTGTCTCTTAGCATCTAATAATGCTAAGCATATATGTTGTGGGAACCTGTCTTTGTGGGTCTCAAGAGTCAGATCCAACTGACTTGCCTGGTTCGTACCTGAGACGGGAGTGTTGATTGAGAAATGGCAGGTAAAGACACTAAGAAAGAGACACAGGATAGAGTCAGGAGAGCAATCCAGTCAATACTGAACACCCCAAGTTTATTCTTCAACATTCTTAAGTACCCCAACCCAAAGGGGCACATGGCAGAAGACTTCCATTATTGTGTATAAGGAACAAACAGACTTCCATTAATCCTCCAAGCATTTGGTAATCACACCTGTTCTCTGACCTTGAGGGTCAAGAATAAACACACCTGAGCCCAAGTTTATTATTTAGTTAAGACATCCACTACCAAGACCAAAACATCCTGAAGTAGACAAGCCTTCGACCTTTAGGTCTTTGGACTTCCTAAGGACAGTTTTGAACTCTCTGGCCTTGAGGCAAGATGAATGGGAGCCATCTTTATGGGCCTCGACAATATGTAAATATACAATATATACACATACATATATTATACATGTATACACACATACTATAAAACAAAAAGGACACAACGGAAAACATTACCATGTAGGCAGAAGATTCTGTCCCACAAGCCACTCCCAAGTAACCATGCATAGGCTTAATATTAATTATAAATGCCCAACCAATAGCTCAGGCTTGTTACTAGTTAACTCTTTTTTTTTTTTCTTTTTTGAGACAGGGTTTCTCTGTATTGTTTTGGAGGCTGTCCTAGAACTCACTCTATAGACCAGGCCTCACAGAGATCTGCCTGCCTCTGACTCCAGAGGGGCGGGACTAAAGGCGTGCGCCAGCAACACTCGGCTACTAGCTAACTCTTACATTTTCAATCTAGTTTTAAACTACACGTTGCCACGTGACTTGGAACCTTTTCTCAGCATGTCACGCCCATGTTGCTTCTCTCTGCATCTGCTTGCTACTCCTCTGACTCCACCCTTCTTCTTCTTCCCAGCATTCTCTGTTTGGCTCTCCTCCAACCTTATCCTGTCCAGCTATTGGCCAGTCAGCTTCTTTATTAAACCAATCACAGCATAGTTTACACAGTGTACAGAAGGTTATTGCACAGCATTACCACATGCTTATTCTACAAACTTTGTGTCCACTCTTCTAGCCAGTGTTTGTTGTATAGAGCTGTGTTTCTCAGCACAGAGATCACCAGAACCATGTGGAATACTTTGGTAGGTGGTTAGAAATGGCTTACAGAGAGGTCTGGTGGATGAGCTGGAGATAAGAACGATCCCTTAGTTGTGCCATCTTCCTGTTTTCTAGGGGATACCTGAATCAGTGGAGATCACTGATAAGAACTGTATCCTAGCCATATTCTCTTGCTTTCATTACATAAGCGCAGTGCAGGATGTCCACCAATTCCTGGCACCTGAGTGTTCTGCTAAAGGACTTTCACTAGCCATCCCTATTGAGAGAGTTATCCTCAACCAAAGCCAACATTGGTATAGAATATTAAAACCACCAGTTTTATATTATAAACTTAGAGGCAAAGAGTACCAATTGGCATTGATCCCACTGGTGAGTGTAGCAGACTCCAGTTTTGTAGATGATCTTCTACTCAGAATTGTCCATCAAGTGAGGGCTGAGTCCCTTCTTGTGTTCCTGTAGCTGCTTGCAGCTGAGTTCTAGCTCCTACTGTTGTGCCAGGTTCTCGGAGCCCAGAGACTAACCCAAAGGAGTCGACACTCTGATGCAAAAGCAAAAGGTTTCTTTTTATTTCAAGCTGACCAGCTAGGATCTCACTGCATGGCGGCCAAATGAGATGCCAACCAGCCAAAAAGAGAGGCTTTTACAGGGGCAGACCATAAGGTTGAAGGCCACAAATTCCAGAGTTTCCATGGTTACTTCAGGTCATACAAAGTACAGAGTTAGTCAATAACTATACATTTTAAGGGAGATACATTTGACTGAGATAAGACAGGGCATGGGCTTGCAGGGCTATAGGGTCACAGGATCTGTCAGTTATCCCCTGGGCTGGGGGATCTTTATGACCAGCAATTAGCAAAGGAATGCTAACAGGAGTGGTGGACAGCTATCTCCCCTTCTCTGAGAGCAGGGGATCAGGCGCCAGTCATGGCACTCCTGATTTAAGGAGTTAAATTTTCCTTTTCCAGTAGACATTCTCTTTTCAGGGCCTAAGTTTTTAAACTTTTATTAATTTTAATTTTTGGTCCCTCGCTACTTCATTTCCTTCTAACCCATGTCTTTGCTTCTGTGTGACATTTAAGATGCAAATATGGTTGGTCATTAAGCTTTGTGAGGGTAGAGATAGTTCTTGTGCATCTAGTAGGCACTCAGTAAGTATTTGTTAACTGCATATTGAGGGGAACTCCTAGCTCATGGGTAGGGTATAGCCCCAAATTTCTCATGAAAGGAGGTCTTTGGAGATTTGTACTGCTTTTGGCCATCATAATAATAGACAGTTTTTGTTTTAACTTGTTGGCCTAACTTAAAAAAATTAAGTTCTCTCATAACAGAACCTGGCCCCAGTCTCAGCCTTCTGGGATTTTCCAACAGAAAACGAGGTGAGTGAGGAAGAGTTAAAGGAAGACAGCTAAGCTGCAAGAGCCATTAGAATTGGATCGTGTGTGATCAGCATCCTTTTCTAACCTTTATACATCTGTACTTCTCTGTTATTATCTGAGAGCCCCCCACATGCCCCACTTTGCTGTCAGCAGCCTTGTCTGAGAAAGAAACACACGCACACCCAAGAGCATTCCGACCATTGGCACATTAAGGTATAGTATTTTTATGTGCAATTGTGTCTGTAAGAACTCAGCATCAGAGACACTCTGGACCCTTAGAGCCTCTCCAATACTCTCTGAGTCCCAGTTTCCCCTGCTGAAAATTCACATTGTGGACTCTGAGTCTTTTGGGGGGACTTAGTTCTGCTGTCTCTCCAAGTGGGCTCAGAACAGAGACGTTGATTGGTGAGTAACTCAGTTTACCAGGTCGTGGCTTGATGGGGGTTTTTCAAGGTTGGGAAACAATGGGATAGAATCATTTTCACATCGTTATTTGGCTCTTTTGTGCTGTCTACTGAAACAGGCAGGGGCTGTGGTTAGTGCTGGGGCTTTACAGGAACTGTCAGTGTGTAATGCTGGCAAGCTCGAGGTTTCCAAAAGTGGATGTACTGGCTGTGGAAACATGGGACCAGATTGGTTAGATCCTTAAGAAGGCAGAGTGGAGGTATTTAAATCCCTATTACTGCTTTTTAACACGGACACTGGTAAAGACCACATTTGGAAACATTTTGGGAGCATTTAACACAAGCTGTCTTGGTTTCAAGGACACAGGAGGACAAATGTCAGTACGAGAGGTCTGTGTCTACAGCTCCTGCCTTTCCTCCTCATATTCCTAAGTTGGAGCAACCCTTTGAAACAATATACAGAAAATGAAAATAAGTTGTCTCCATTACAACACTAACTTGACTATCTGCCAGAGCCTATGAAGAAATGTCACTTGCTGTTTGGTGATTGTGGCAACATCTGAATTGGCCCAGGGAGCCAATTCACATTTTATAAGGACATTACTGGGCCTTTCAGAATCTTTTGATGATTTTCTTGGTCACCTTACAAAAGCAGTAAGAAGACAGGGGCCCAGTGCTCAAGACAACAGACATCTTAACCAAATGGTTAGCTTTCAATGTGTTAATGCGGATGCACAAAGGAGTTTGGCTCTTAGCTGACAAAAGCACACTATTAGCAATTACATGAGAGTAGCCCAAAATATTGAAATGCAGAAATATAAACATGATGTCTTTGCTACAGCATTTATTTATGGTAAGCACTTAGACCAACTAAATCAGTTTGCTTTCAGTGTGGGAAGCCAGGGAATGTAGATACCTCTGTGACTCCTTGACAGACTAATGATAATTTAACACGCCAACTTCTACACATCCTCCATCAGGCTTGTGTCCCGGGTGTTACAATGGGACTCATTAGGATAATCAATCTATATCCAAATTTGATAAGGAAAATCCCTTGCATCTGGAGACAACCACAGGGTCCCTCTCTGGGGATCCATCAACAACTTAGGGGGCATATCTAGTAAACAACGGAGTGTTTCATCTCTCAGCAGCAACCTGAGGGAGCACAGGATTAGATAAACCTGCCAGCGGCTAGGAGTATGGTTCTTAGAATTGTAACGGCCATACAAGCCATGTCTTTGGGAATCTGGGGGCACACAAGCCATGCACATGGGAATCTGGGGATCCATTCCCCCAGATCCAGTGGGATTAATTTTAGGGAAAATTAGTCTAAATTTTAAGGGCATTACTGTTGGTCCTGGTAGAGCTGATAAAGATTGTTATAGAAAAATTAAAGCACTAATGTCTTCAAGAGAAATGTATTGACAAGGGATATTCTCCTGCTTAATTGCTGTTGCCACCTGATGTTCCCACGAACCAAAGAAGTTTAGAAAGAGGAACCAGGTTGTTGGAAGTACAGGAAAGTATCATTTCATGTGGTCACAGCACATTTCAAGAAAACAACCCCGTTTAACTCTTTACTTAAATAATAAGAATTTCCTATCTTTATTGATACTGGCACTGATGTTGCTATAATTGCTTTTAACTTTAGCCATGAAAATAGCCTACAAGGTCACCCTCCTCCACTTTGATTTATCTTGGAGCTCCAACTCAAAAATGGTAAGAAAAAGGTCTGAGATACTAAGATGAAGTGTAGGCATCTTGTCTGTGGACCTGAAACAGCAGCCACACTCCTTTGGCTGTGGCTTCAGGCCAATTAAAACTTCTGTTAAAAAAAAGTTCAATTTGGTTTAGGATATCCAAATTTATAGGAATGATCAGTGGTAATGCACCAACTCAGATACATGCTATTTCTACGATATAGTAGACTGAGTCTCCCATTAATGGCCAATAAAAGGAAAAATGGAACATTTTTTAAAGATTTATTTATTTATTTATTTATTCTTTACACAGTGTTCTGCCTGCATGTATGTCTGCAGGCCAAAGAGGACACCAGATTTCATTACAGATGGTTGTGAGCCACCATGTGGTTGCTGGGAATTGAACTCAGGACCTTTGGAAGAGCAGGCAGTACTCTTAACCACTGAGCCATCTCTCCAGCCCCTGGAAAAATGCAACATCTTAAATTATTGGTACAGAACAATTTGATGCAGGGAATATGTGGCCCTTCAAAATAGTCCTTAAGATACTCCCATTTTTCACATCCCTCCCCCAAATAAATGTCAATAGCTACAAAACTTACTGCTACAAATGGGTAGTGAAGAGGTCATGGGGCCTTTGCAATCAGATTTGCCCTTGCCCACAGCCCTTTCTGCATATTGACCTCTTACTGTGATAGATTTAAAAGACTTCCCTTTGCTACTCCTTTCACCTACCAGGATAAACAAAGTTTGCCTTTTCTGCACATGAACTTAATAATAAGGAACCTTTACAGAAATGTTAGTGGATGCTTCCTCCTCAGGGGATGATGAACAGCCCTACTGTGTGTCAATGATTTGTGGAAGATGCCTTCTTGCCAGGGCAGCAAAAATGTCCTCAAGCTTGCATTATACATTCTATGACATACATATATATTATATGCATACAATATGAACACTATTATTTGCAAAGCAAAACCCCTACTGTTCAAAGATCACCCCAAAAAACAAAAACAACAAATACCACCTTTTTAATAGTTGGCAAATATTGTGGATACACCTACCTTATACCCTCAAAAAGTTCAGCTTTAAACACTATTAAAGAGGGATGGAATTCTGGGATCAAGTCAGGTTTATTAGCAGGTACAAACAATACAGTACACTCACAATACAGAACAAAGCTGCAACACCTCCCCTGATCCCCAAAATGGGTGATGGGAAAGGTCTGGGGAAGGTCACCAAGTCCTGGCTTCAGCCATCCCTCCACAGTCCAAGAAAGACACATAGCTCCTCCTGCCCCCCTTCTTATCTGGTCTGTCTCTTCAGAGAAGAATATATCCATAGGGCCAAGCTGCTACTTACTATTGGCTATTGGGCCAGCATCAATAATTCCCACAACATGCCATCCTTAAAATCATTAAGTGGTTTTCAAAAACTATTGGTGGCACTCATCTTTAATCCCAGCACTTGGGAGGCAGAGGCAGGCAGATCTCTGTGAATTTGATCGAGGCCAGCCTGATCTACAGAGCTAGTTCCAGGACAGCTAAGGCTGTTAAACAGAGAAACCCTGTCTTCATCAAACAAAACAAAACAAACAAAACATTGGATGGTATTGCTATGGAATAATCCTTCTGTATGTTGTGAATATGCATTACTCTCATTGGTTGATAATAAAGCTGATTTGGCCTAAGTAAGGCAGAACAAGGGTAGGTGGGAAAGCCAAACTGAAAATAGAAAAAAGGGCAGGGTGAGAGAGATGCAAACCAGTCGCCAGAGGAACAAGATGTGCTAGAAAATAGGTAAAGTCATGAAGCCACATGACAAAATGTCAATTAATTGAAATGGGTTCATTTAAGTTGTAAGAACTAATTAGCAATAAGTCTGAGCTACAAGATGATCTATAATAATATAGGCTTTTGTGTGATTTTTGGGGACTGGGCAGTTGGGACAAAAAAGCTCTGCCTCCATTTACATGGTATTAACTTAGTGAAAAGACTCTTACATATTTCTGTAGTTAAACTATAACCTCGTCTTGATATCCTTAAAGGAGATTCTGACTCTTGAGGCTCCTGCTGTATTCCACTTGATTAAGAAAACTATTCAACTTGTGGTGGTGGAGGCAGGCAGATCTCTGTGAGTCTGAGCCCAGCCTGGTCTATAAAGTGAGTTCTAGACAGCTAGGACTGTTACACAGAGAATCCATGTCTCTAAAAACAAAATGAACAACAACAAAAAAAAAACAGCTAAATACTGGACTGAAGGAGAAACAAAACAAAACAAAAAACACCAACCAATACATTCCTCTACACAGCTTGCTAAATTGATGACTATCTCTATGGTGGGCTTTTTTGTTTGTTTGTTTGTTTGTTTTTGGATACAGGGATTCTCTGTAGAGCCCTGGCTGTCCTGGAACTTGCTCTGTTGACCAGGCTGCCCCAAACTCAGATATCTGCCTGTCTCTGCCTCCCCTGTGCCAGGGTTAAAGGCATGTGCTACCACAAACTAGCTATCTCTTTGATTCTTAAAGATTTCTCAACAATGTTAACATTGTTTCTGAATCTGTATATATGATATACTTTCCTTTTAGAGATGACCTGGATTAAAACAACACTTTTTTTTTTTTTCCGAGACAGAGTATTGCTTTGGAGACTGTTCTGGAACTCACTCTGTAGACCAACAACACCTTCTTAAAGAGCTAAGTGTACCTGTTTCAAAAACTGAGCAGGGACTTGCCATCACACCTTTCTATTTTACATAATACACATTTTTTTCTTGCAGTACCTTACCAGGTCCCTTAACTTATGGTAATATTTGAGTGGATTTTCTAGATTCTTCTGGTTTTCATCAAAATCCACCTGCTGTATTGCATCAAAAACCTCATTCCTCGGTTTGACACCTTTCATTTCTCACTCACACTCAAGCTACACACATGTTAGGCTCTTCAAACCTTCATTCTTGGGTAGAGTATGCCTGTATAAGTCATGAGAATAGCTGTGTTTGGAGTCCAGAAAAGATGTCTGACCCTGGTCAATGGAGCCACACAGAGGCTGTGTTGGTGAATACTGTGGGTCAATTGATGACCCATGTATCCAGTATGTTCAGGTCTTTGATCCATTTTGAGTTGAGTTTTGTGCAGGGTGATAAGTATAGATCTATTTTTATGATTCTACATGCAGATGTCCAGTTTGACCAGCACCGTTTTGTTGAAGATGCTGTCTTTTTTCCAGGGTGTATTTCTGACTTATTTATAAAACAAAACAAAACAAAACAAAAACAGGTGTCCATAGGTATGTGGATTCCATTGATCAATGTGTCTGTTTTGTGCCAGTACCATGCAGTTTTTATTACTATAGCTCTGTAGTACAACTTGAAATCAAGGATGGTGATATCTCTAGTAGTTCTTTTCAGGATTATTTTAGCTATCCTGGGGTTTTGTGTTTTCATATGAAGCTCAGATTGTTCTTTCAAAATCTATGAAGAATTGTGTTGGAATTTTGATGGGAGGTTGCATTGAATATGTAGATTGCTTTTGGTAGAATTACTTTTGTTTTCTTTTTTCTTTTTCTTTCTTTCTTTCTTTCTTTTTTTTTTTTTTTTTTTTTTTTTTTTTTTTACTATATTAATCCTATGCTCATGATCCATGAGCATGGGAGATCTTTCCATCTTCTGTTCTCTTCTTTTATTTCTTCAATGTCTTAAACCTTTTTATCATACAAGTCTTTTACTTTCTTGGTTAGAGTTATTTGAGCTTATTGTAAAAGGGGTTGTTTCCCCGATTTCTTTCTCAGACCAGTTGTCATTGGAATATATGAGGGCCACTTATTTTTGTGAAATAATTTTGTATCCAGCTACTTTGCTGAGAGTGTTTTTCAGCTGTAGAAATTTCCCAGTGGAATTTTTAGAGTCACTTATATATGCTATTATATCGTATGCAAATAAAGACACTGGATTTCTTCCTTTCCAATTTATGTCATCTCCTTCATGCTTCTTATTCTCTAACTGAGACTTCAAGTACTATATTGAGCAGGTATGGGGAGAGTGGGCAACCTTGTCTTGTCCTGATTTTAGTAGAATTACTTTGATTTTTTCCCCACTTAACTTGATGTTGGCTATATTGTTGTAAACTGCATTTATTTTGTTGAAGCATGTCCCTTGTGTTGATAATCTCTCCAAGAATTTTATCATGTCAAAGGCCCTTTCTGCATCTAATGAGATGATAATGTGGTTTTCATCTTTTAGTTTTTTACATGGTGGATTACATTTACTGATTTTCATAAGCCTATTTGATCATGGTGGATGATCTTTTTGATGTGTTCTTGGATTTAGTTTGCAAGTATTTTATTGAGTACTTTTGTACCTGTGTTCAGAAGGGAAATTGGTCATTCTCTTTGTTGAGACTTTATGTGGTTTGGGTATCAGGGTAACTGTGACCTCATAAAATGAACTGGGCAATGTTCCTTCTATGTCTATTTTGTGGAGTAATTGAAACGTATTGGCATTAACTCTTCTTTGGAAGTCTTGTAGAATTCTGCATTGAATCTATGTGGCCCTTGGCTTTATTTTGGTTTGGAGAACTTTAATTACTGCTTCTGTTTCACTAGGGGTTATAAATCTGTTTAAAATGGTTATCTGATCTTGAGCTGGCTTTTTAAAGTGGTATGTATTGAGAAAAGTATTCATTTCTTTTAGATTTTTCAAGTTGGTGGAGTACAGGGGTTTTTTGTTTGTTTGTTTTGTTTTTTTAAATATGTCATTATGATTCTCTGAGTTTCTTCAGTGTGTCTTGCTATGTTCCCCTTTTCATTCCTAATTTCATTAATCTGAATATGCTTTTTCTACCTTTTAGTTAAGTTGAATAAGAACTTGTAAATCTTATTGATTTTCTCAAAGAGCTAACTTTTTGTATTGGTTCTTCGTATTTTTTTTTTGTTTCTGTTTTATTGGTTTCATCCCTGAGTTTGATTATTTCTTGCTTACTACTTGTTTTGTGTGTGATTTCTTCTTTTTGTTCTAGAGCTTTCAGGTGTGCTATTAAGTTACTAGTATGAGATATTTCTTTTTTTTTTTTTTTTAAATGTAGACTTGTAGGACTGTGACCTTTCCTCTTAGAACTGCCTTCATTGTGTTCCATAAGTTTGGGTATGTTGTGTATTCATTTTCATTGAATTTTAGAAAGCCTTTAATTTCTTTCTTATTTCTGTCTTGACCCATTTTTTTTTTCTTTCCTCTGCAAGTTGTTTCCATGAGTTTGTAAACTTTCTGTTATTTCTGTTGTTGGTGATATCCAGCTTTAATTCATTGTGGTCAGATAGGATGCAGGGAGTTACTTCAATTTTCTTGTATCTGTTGAGACTTGCTTTGTGTCTGAGTATATGGCCAACTTTGGAGAAAGTTGCATGAGGTGCTGAGAAGGTGTATTCTTTTGTGTTTGGGTGAAATGTTCTAGAGATATTTGTTAGATGCATTTGGTTTAGAATATCAGTTAGCTCCAACATTTCTCTGGTTTTTGTCTGGATGACCTGTCCATTGGCAAGAGTTGGGTATTGAAGACTCCCAATATCAGCATGTAAGTCAATAAGTGACTTAAGCTATAATAGTCTTTCTTTCATATACTTGGGTGCCCTTGTATTTAAGAGTTGCAATGTTGGGCTGGATAGATGGTTCAGCAGTTAAGAGCACTGGCTGCTCTTCCAGAGGAACTGGGTTCAATTCCCAGCATCCACATGGCAACTTATAACTCTGTATCTCCAATTCCAGGGAACCTGACATCTTCACATCAATGAACATAAAATAAAATTAAATAAATTATTTGAAAGAAAAGAGTTGCAATGTCCTCTTGGTGGATCTTTCCTTTGAGTAGTATGTAGTGTCCCTTCTTATCTCTTCTGATTAGTTTTGGTTTGAAGTCCATTTTGTCAGATATTAAAATGGCTACACCAGCTTGCTTCTGGAATCCATTTGCTTGGAGTATCTTTTCCCAACTTTTTACAACGAGGTGATGTCTATCCTTGATGTTTAGGGGTGTTTCTTTGATACAGCAGAAGGATGGATCCTGTAGTCCCATGCATTCTATTAGTCTTGTTCTTGGGGAATTGAGATGATTGATGTTGAGAGTTATCAATGAGCAGTGTCTGTTGATTCTCGTCATTTTTGCTATTGTTGTGTTGATGTGTGTGTGTTTTCCCTCTTTATTTGGGACTCAAATTCTGGAATTGTTTATTCCTTGTGGGTTTTTGTTTGTTTGTTTGTTTTGTTTTTTGTTTTTGGTGTGATTAACCTCTTTTGTTTGGAGCTTTCCTTCTAGTGCCTTTTATAGGGCTGGATTTATAAATAAATATTGCTTAAATTTGATTTTATCATGGAATATCTTGTCTTCTTCTATTGTATTTGAAAGTTTTGGTGGGTAAAATATACTCCTTCTTTGCTGGCTTGCTTGCTGCTCTGTCAGGTTCCCACAGAAAGCTGCTGGAGTTGGGGGCTGGGATAACAGGATGAGTTGAGGGAAAGCTTGAAGGAGATCTGAATTATCCATTGGAGATTGGGGGTGGGGGGAAAGGAGGCCACAGCAGGCGGCTTGCTACAGAGCTGAGGTTACAAACCCGGGGTTGGATTTGGAAGAGAGTAGGGACAGGTGAAGATCTGTGGTTAGCCTAAGCGTTTCCCTGGCCTGCAAGGCCTGCATGTCCCTGGGACATGCCTGCAGGTGTTGGAGGCTGCAATAATGGAATGAGTCGGGAAGGAAGGTCGGAGGCCATCTATGTGATCTGTTGGAGATAGGGGTCAGAGAGGAAGGGAAGACTTCAGTAGGTGTTTCACTACAGAGCTGGGGGTGAGCTAGGGTATTGGAATGGGGAGAATGGAGGGAGAAGTGAAGAGCTGGAGTTTGCCTACATGCTTCCCCACCTTCAGTGGCCTGTGGGTTCCCAGAGAGTGTGTTTATGATTCTTAAAAGACCAGTGGTTACTTTGGTTCTGGTCATCTTAAAGAGCCTTAGCAAGAGATCCAACTGTAGCCTTCATGCATGAAATGATAAGTCAACTACAGAGATGCACCAAAAGGTTTAAATCAGTGTTTCTCAGCTTTCCTAGTGCTGTGGCCCTATTAGACAGTTCCTCATGTTGTGGTGACCCTCAACCATGAAATTATTTCACTGCCAGTTCATAACTGTAATTTTGCTACTATTATGAATCGTAACATAGATAGCTGCTATGCAGGACATCTGATACGCAACCCCTGTGAGAAGGTTGTTCAACCCACTCAGAGGGGTCACAACCTGCAGGTTGAGAACCATTGGTTTACACGCTGGCTAATTGTTGGAATTGTGATCTTAGCTGATATTTATTGCTACATCAGCCACTATGGCCCAGGCCTTGAACCAGGAGGTGAAAACCAGATTTTTTCATCTAAGAATTTTAAAAGAACTATACTGATACCTTGAAAACTTAAATTCACGCGAATTAAGATATCCTTGGCCAGGTGGTGCACGCCTTTAATTCCAGCACTATGGAGGCAGAGGCAGGCTGATCTCTGTGAGTTCGAGACCAGCCTGGTCTACAAGAGCTAGTTACAGGACAGGCTCCAAAGCAACAGAGAAATGCTGTCTTGAAAACAAAACAAAACAAAACAAAAAAATATATTCTTGGTGAAATCCAGCCACCGAGGGACTCTATTATTTGTTTGGGTGAACAAATACAGGCCTTGGTTTGCTTATAACATCTAAGAGGTCATTTAAATCTAACCCACTATTGTGTTCCACAGCTTCCACGTAATGAATCAGAATATGAATAGTTGGTATTAAAAATCATCTGTGGTCTTATATGCACATTGGATGTACTGAAGTTGCACTCCCAAGTCTTGGCTATGGCAGCAGCTAAGGCCCCTACACTGGAAAATGAACAACTGTGGGAAACATTAGCTGAAGAAATGGCATTCATCAATCCCTCTAAATCTTTTAAAGCTCATGCATTTAACTCGCTTCATTTAAAGACTTCCATTGTTCATACATTTTCCTTTTGTTCAGTCTGTCAAGAGGGATGGAGACAGCTAACTACACAGAAAGGACTGGTTCCCAAATTAGTTATGTTAACTTTGTTACAGAAACAAAACAGGAAAAGCCTTGTCTGAGGAAGAAACACATGCTACCTCTAAGAACATCTGACCCTTGGCACATTAAGGGCTGAAAGAAATGATCTGTACAACAGACGTTTGTACCTCAAGGATTCAGTAATGTATTATTTCTTAAGACATGTGGGCTTGCTACGTTCCCATATATTTGTCTATTCATACTTCTTTGTTCTCCCTGGTGACCTAGTAAACAAAACATCCTATTTCTTGGTCAACACCTCCCCACAGGTTGAAAAACCACTGCCTCTCATATGCTCTTCAGGTTCCTAGCCTCTCTGGCTGAACATTGATGTTGTAGACTCCATGTCCTGTTTCTATGACCACGTAATACAGTTCCTCATGTTGTGGTGATTCCCTCACCATAAAACTGTTTCACTGCTGCTTCATAACTGTAATTTTGCTACTGTTATGAATCATAATGAAAACAACTGCTATGCAGGATATGTCTATGCAACCCCTGTGACAGGGTTGTTTATCAAATTTCCCCCCACCAGGGGTCACAACCCTCAGGTTGAGAACCATTGGCTTAGTTGGTGGCGAATTGCTAGAATTGTGACCTTAGCTGCGTCACTATCCATGACACAGCTTTCCGCAGGCACAACCCTGACTCCAGACTCCTTATCTTCCTTGCTCTGTCAATCACAGTTTCAATACTGGCTACAAATAGTTTCAGTCTAAGGAGAAAATGACCTGATTGAGTGAGCTCTGGCTGTAGATGGATAGTTAATAGTTCTTTAACCTACCTAAAGTTATCGCCACCTTTTTTTTTTTTTTTCCAAGTCAGATTAGTGTAAGACAACAGTTCTCAATATGTGGGTCTTGACTTCTTTGGGGGTCGAATGACCCTTTCACAGGGGTCATATAAGACCACAGGAAAACAGATATTTACATTGTGACTCATAACAGTAGCAAAATTAGAGTTATGAATTGGCAATGAAATTAATGTTATGGTAGGGAGTTGACCACAACACGCTGTTGTGGAACTGTATTAAGGGGTCGCAGCATTAGTAAAGTTGAGAACCGATGAGTTGAGATCATTTCTAATTAGGATTCGCTATGACAAGGTAGAAGGAGAAATGGCAAAATATCCTGAAAGGTGTTTGAGGCAGGAGTACCCCATCAAGGTTTTAGCAGCCCTCCTTTCATTGTTTGTTCTTTTCCCCAGAACTAATCATCTAGTTATTTTAGATTTTTATTACTTTTTTCCTTCTAGCTACTCCCATAGGCCTGCTTTGAGCATTTGAGTGAGCACAGCCACAGGCAAGTCTACAGAACAGACCCTTCCTCTCTGACTTTGTGGCAACTTCCTCCCTGCTGGTCATCCCACTTCCTCTCCTGGACTCCTGCCCTAAGTAAGTGTGTGCCTTTAACCCTGTGCCTCTAGAGACACTGAAACCAAACTGTGGTCAATAGATAAAGAGCACGAAACAGGAAAATTGGAGGGAATTTCTAACTGGGCAGTGTGGGAATTTCCATTTGATATTTGAAATTCCATTTATTAAGACACATTTATATTTGGCTCCCACCACAGCGAGCTCTGACCAGGGGATTTCTGCTATTGCAGCTGGAGGAAAGAAATCAAATTTATAAGATTAAAGTGGTCCTTACTCAAGGCCACAACAGACAATTAAGAGAGCTACAAACCCTGCTTCTGCTTTGTGTCATTGAAAAATAAGGTTTCCCCTCCCATAAGCATAAGAACTAACCTTCTCCATATTTATTTATTTATTTATTTATTTATTTATTTGTTTTGTTTTTTCAAGACAGGGTTTCTCTGTGTAGCCCTGGCTGTCCTGGACCTCACTCTGTAAACCAAGCTGGCTTCAAACTCACAGAGAACTGCCTGCCTCTGCCTCCAGAGTGCTGGGATTAAAGGTGTGCACCACCATCTCCAGGCACTTTTTATTCTTGAATCAGAATATATACGTGTGTGTGTGTGTGTGTGTGTGTGTGTGTGTGTGTGTGTGTGTGCATATATACACATATATATTTACATTTCCCCATTGCCTGAGATAGTTTTGAAAGTGTGTAATTTCATTGAACATTAGTTATTTTACAAAGGGTTTCAAAAGCAAAACTGCCATCTTTGGCTACTTACAATCCCACTTTCTTCCCCCTTTCCTTCCTTTTCATGAAACTCTATTTCCGAGTAATATATTTTGGAAAATACTGAGACAAGCAGAAATTAACATAAATTTCCAGCAGGCCAGTTGTTTTCTTCTGAGATCAAGAATTTCCTTAATGTTTGGCTTTGTTCTCTGCAGTGGAGAACATTACCAAACATTAACATATGTCTAGTCAGTTTGTGTCTTCTGTAAAGTATTTGACATAACTGGCTATTCTCCTATGATTCTTTCACTGTATGGAAGATATTTTGGTAAAAGGGGAGCAGGTATGTAGATCTTGGTTTCCTAGTGGGAAACTGACAAGTGGACGGACCTATTTGTGTCATTGTATAGCAAGTCTTGGAATTCAGTAATTAAATCCCCCATTTTTTTTCTCTTCATAATTTTGTTGGCTTTTCCAGAATTCTTCACTTACATAAACATTTTAAAATTGAATTGTCAGCTTTTGCAAAAGCTAGATTGCCACAGTTTCACTTGATTAAAATGAATCTATAGTTAAATTTGAAAAGTGTTACTATTTATTTAAAAATGGTGGGAAGGTGTCACACCATACAACAGGGCTCACATGGGAGGTTTATTGGAAGAGGAGAGAAGGAACAGAGAGGGGGACAGAGTACTAGATAGATACCGGTCCCTGAGGACAAGAGCGGTAGAAGAGAAAGAGAGAGAGAGACACGAGAGGTGGGCAGGGCCCTTTGAAAAGGGAACATAGAGAATGAGCACAGGTGGCACTCTTAGTGGCTGCAGCTGAGGACGTATCCTGCCAGGACCCTAAGGGCAGTCTGGTCCAGATGCCTGAATACTAACAAAAACGATTGCCTTCCATGAACATGGTGTGTTTCCCCATGCATTTGAACTTCTAAAGTTTTCTATTATTTTTGTCATTCTAATGTTGAATACTGTGTTTTTCATAATTTAAACTCAAATATTTGATACTTAGTACTTCAGTTTTCTTCTTGCCCCATTTCTTAGAATCCCGTTTGCTTTCTTTTCTTTTTCCACAGTACTTATACTTCCAAACACGCTATATAATTTTACAGCTTATTTTTTTGGCAACCAAAATATATTTTTTTGTTAGGTTTAATGCTTATGGTCTGTTTGTTTCCAGAGTAATTTAAGTTCCCCGAGAGCACAGTCATTTGTTTTGTTCACAGATGTGACCCTAGCACTAGAGACAGTATCTGTCACATAGGCTCCCAACAAACATTAAATACAGTTAATGAGTACTATTCAGTAAAGGAAGCCAAAAGGCATTTTTTTTTAAAGTGAGGATTTAATGAGATGAACTCAAACAAATGCCACAGCAATGCTTGACAGTGTAAGACACCTCCCCCCTCCCGCCCCCCCACCCCAAAGCTCAGGCTTCCAGGATCTTAGCCAAGGACCTCGGCCACCCCAATCACAGAATGGAGCAAAAGCTTGATGCAAATTGCATGAGACTTTATTGTAGTTTAACGAGCTAACCCCATGTTAGCTCGGGTCTTTGATCCACTTGCCATGTCGGATGGCTAGCAAAGACAGTTCGAAGCCGCCGCGTACAGATCTTTATAGGGCAGCGTAAGGGGAGTGTCTAGAGGTATGCACAGGTTAAGGGTTGGTGTGCCTCCAGGCTTGGAGGGTTTGCCCTGTGTTGATTGGTCAACTGGTTGTTATGGCCCATAGGCCCTCCCAGGGTGGTTGCTATGCTCTCTGTGTCATTGCTATGCGCTTGTCTGTAAAGCACACCCAGAGCCATAAAGCATAGTACCACCAGCTAACTTCTGATTGGTTCCTTGCCACGAGGCAGGCATCTGACTTCTAAGTGACCAAGGCAAGGTTATGGCAAGCATGTGTTCTGCTGTTATGGCTGCCAAAATGGGGAGCTGGCCCCTTTAACAGAGTTCCTCTTCTGTGTTCTCAGTTTCCAACCCCAGTGTTCAGCGCCTGGATTTCTTTCTCTCTTGCTGCTCAGTCTATCTCAGCAAGATTTTTATTTCCATCATGCCACCATAGCAATTCTCATCAGGATCACTATGGTTTCCCTTGCACTAGGTCCCCTGGATAGCTTCCAACCTTACCACGTTTGCTCTCAGCAGCATTGGGCACTGTTGACTATGATACCTTGGAAACCACTCCCAGAACAGTTTACTGATTTCTTCATAATTCTATGACATGTTTTCAAGTCTTTTCCAGTGGCCTTTCTTTCTCTTCCTGACCACAACTGATAGAGTTCTTTGGGTCTTGATTGATTGATTGATTGATTGTATTTATTCAGTGTGTGTGTGTGTGTGTGTGTGTGTGTGTGTGTGTGTGTGTGTGTGTGTGTGCGCGCGTGTGCGCGCGCGTGCGCGCGCGCTTTGTGCCCATGCACTGGCCCATGCATGCAGAGACCACTGCTTGCATGTAGAAGTCAGAGGACTACTTTTGGAAGTGGTTTCTTCTTTCTTTCTTTTCTTTCCAAGACAGGGTTTCTCTGTGTAGCACTGGCTGTCCTGGAACTCAACAGAGATCTGCCTGCCTCGGCCTCCCGAATGTTGGTATTAAAGGCGTGCACCACCACTGCCTGGCTGGAAGTTGTTTCTTTCCCTCCAATGTGTGTTTTGGTGACAGAACTCAGGTTGTCAGGCTTATGGCAAGTGCTTTTACTCTGTGAACCATCTCACTTGCCTGTTGTGGGCTGCACACTGCCATGCCATCTTACTCCCAGGCCTCTGCTCTAATAATACATAGGTATCCTAAACCCTAGAATCTCGAATGTGACTGTATTTGAGGGTAGGATCTTTAACATGTGAATTAGGTTGATATGGTGTTGATTAGATGATGAGATGACTGGTGTGGTGGGGGCTATCCTGGTCTAAAATGACTGTGTCCTTTTAGACACAGTCTAAAAATCCAGACACAGCTATATACAGAGGCAAGACCATGCAAGGATGCAGAAGGCCGCCTTCTCCAAGCCGAGCTGAGAGTCCTCAGAAGAGACCAACACTCCACACACCTTGGTCTTAGATTTCTAGCTTCTGGAATCTTGAGGAAGTAAGTGTCTGTCCTTTGAATCACGAAGTCTATGGCACTTTATTAGGACAGCCACAGAAAACAAGCACTTTCTCATTTCTCCTCACTTTGTCCTTAAGTGGTTTTCCCTACACTGATGGACATAGCTACCATCTTTATGTTGGTTCTTCATAATCTTGTATATCTAGTTCAAATATCTCTCCCGAGCTTCGAACCCATGTATCCAGCACACTAACTGGTTAACATCTTTATCTGAGGCAGACTGCAAGCTTCCCAGATGAGTCTAGAAGTCCTTAACCAAAACTTTATTGGTCACCACAACAATAGAAACAGTCTAGACTCTGAGCTCAGCCAAAGTATTGTAACCTTGAGGAGTGAACAGCCCGCAGCAGATAGTGCTAAGGTTTTCTTTATTGAGATACACAAATCAAGCGAGAGGGGAGGAGCTGGAACCAGCGCAGGTAGCCGGGGGAGCAGAAGAGAGAAGGACCAGGATCTCCACGTGCAGCCCTTAAGAACCTCCCTTATGTCACCCCTACTTCCCTTCACCCTGCCCTCATGGGCATGTCCTGGTATACCTGACACCTGTCCGGGTTGCCTGGGGTGGGGCTAGGGTGTCTCCCTACATTACCTAATGAAATAAATAGAGAACTGGCCCTCATTAAAGGAGCAGAACAATAACCACTACATGTTTGTGGTGCCAACATGGAATATGTGACAATTAGCCATCTTGGTTGTAGATTGGATTGAGAAGTGCCCGGGAGAACAGTAAGGCACACCTCTGGGCATCAGTGAGGGCATCTCCAGAAGGAAACATCCACCCTGTCATGCTTGTAGTCTGGGGGTTCAGATGTTATGACAGGGAGAGAGGACACCCTCTTCTTCTCTCTGCTTCCCAGCTGCCATGCCTTCCATGCCATGATGGATTGGAACCTCTGGGACTGAGCCCAAGTAACCATTTCTCTTTTTAATTGTTGGTTCTGGGTATTTTGTCTCAGCACATCTGACTAACACAGAATGCAAAATGTTCAGGCAAAATGTCCACGTTGAAAAATTTGTTTCTATATTCAAGAGAAGAGTCTGAGGGAAATGGAAACTAACATCGGAGATGACTCAGATGTTGAGTTAGTAAAGATTTAAAGTTAAAGAATTTATCTTCTCACAGTCATGAAGATAAAGGAAAAAAAAACACTCACCCTAAAAGGAAAGAGGACAATTAGCAGAAAAGAGAAATACTATATTAGAACAAAATGGAAATTTCAGAAAAAAATCAGTGTTCTAAGTACAAGCTTTAACTAGAGATCTTACTAACAAAAATGAAATGGGAAGTAATGGAGATATGGTGCCTTTCTCAATGTTCTATTGCTGTGAAGAGGCACCATTGCATGATCATAGCAACTCTTATAAAGGAACACATTTAAGTGGGGCTGGCTTAATGTGTCAGAGGTTTAATCCATTATTGTCACAGCGGGAAGCATAGCAGCACACAGGCAGACATGGTGCTGGAGAAGTAGCTATTTTCATGAAAACCACCACAGGAGGTATCCCAAATAGAAAACTGGAATAGTAATAGTCACACCTGGAATGCTACTCATCAATGTAAAAGAATGGGCTACTGGGCATGCACCAACATAAATAATTCAAGAATGAACTCCAGCACAGGAGAGCAAACACTGTCATTCCATTTCAAATGAAATTTAGAATAAGCAAAACCAATCTGTAGTGAAAAACCGCAACAGTGGATGACTGGGGAGCTATGAAGTGAAATTGATGGGGAAAGCCTGGTCTAAGGGAATGTTCCAGAGTGGTGGTGATGTTCTATTGTGATCAGAATGCAAAGCTAGCCACACTAGTTAGCCATAGAGGACAGGCAGTGGTGGTGCACACCTTTAATCCCTGCACTTGGGAGGCCAAGGCAGAAGGATCTCTGTGAGTTCAAGGCCACCCTGGGTTGTATGAGATTGATCCAGTCTAAAAGAGAAACAGAGCTCACGCCTTTGATCCCAGCTTTTGGGATTACTCGTCTTTAATACCAGCACTAGAGAGGTGAAGACAGGAGTGATGGCTGGATGGAGAGAGGAATATAAAGTGGGAAAAGGCAGGAGCTCAGGGCATTCAGTCTGAGGATTTGTAGAGAGAGGATTAGCCCCTTTGGTTTTAAGATTCAGTAGAGGTAAGAACTAGTGGCTGGCTGTTCTGCTTCTCTGGTCTTTCAGCATTAATTCCTATATTTGACTCTGAGTTTTTATTATTAAAGCCAATTAGAATTCACACTACACTATTGCAATAGGGACTTGTGTGCACAGGTGTAGGTACAACCAGACACCCTGTAGTAACATCTCAGTCAGTGATGGACCACATATATGATGGCAGTCCCATCAGAATGCAATGGAGCTGAAACTATCCTACTGCCTGGTGAACAGGGAGCTGAAGAGGCATAAGAAGGGAAGGTATTAAAGAACCTTTGAGAAGATTCACAATTGTGGGTTGAGCTTTTGCAGCCCACAAGAGGCTCCTTAGAAATATAAAGCCCAGCAGTGAAACTTATGAGAGGCATGTTCATGGTCTGTGTGGTGGTTTGAATAAGAATGACCCCCCATAGACTCATAGGTTTGAATGCTTAAGTCATCAGGGAGGGGCACTACTTAGAAGGATTAGGAGGTGTGGCCTTGTTGGAGGAAGTGTGTCACTAGGGGTGGGCCTTGTGGTTTTAGAAGCCCAAGCCAGGCCCACTGACCCCTGCCCATGGATCTGGGTGTAGAACTCTCAGTTGCTTCTCCACCACCATGTTTGCCTGCATGCAACCATGCTCCCTTCCATGACAAAAATGGATTAAACCTCTGAAACTATAAGCAAGCCCCAGCTAAATGCTTTCCTTTATAAGATTTGCCATGGTCATGGTGTCTCTGCACAGCAATAGAACAGTGAATAAGACAGGTAATTTACAAGCAGATCTTATGATGAAGGACAAAAACTAAATAAACAGCCACAGACATAGTTCAGAAGAGTAGAGGAAAGAAAGACCCATCTCAGGAGCAGCCTTGGGTAAGGCCTGATGAGAAATTCCAGAAGGCCTTGATCTCATAGATGACTTAGATGATAGCTGCATGAAGGTTATTGCTCCTGAAGACAGTCCAGTAGGATGAAATATGGAGTGGAAACCAATGGTGACAAATGAGCCTGTCCTTGTGGAAGCCGTGTGTGTGTGTGTGTGTGTGTGTGTGTGTGTGTGTGTGTGTGTGTGTGTGTGTATAGACGAAGCAGCCCTGGCTGAACGCTTCATGGACAAGGCCATGCCAAGCACTAATGCCTCAGGCTAAGGGAGTGTAAAAGATCTCCAGTCAGGCACAGAATGGCAATACTTTTCTCTGTTCCAAATAGGAGTGTGCAAAAACTAGCAACTCCAGTTTCCTCCTCCTGGCTGTTTATAGCCCAGACTGCTTCCTACAGAGATTAGCTAACTCCTCCTGCTGTGCTGTACATAATAAACACACTGAGGTTCCAGGTGGATTATATCATTTGAAAAAAAGAAAGAAAGAAAGAAAAGTTAGATTCCCTCCTTATCCACATATTCAGATTCCAGGTACACAAAAGATTGAAATGTAGAAATCAAGACCTCAAAGGAGATATGGGTGAACACATAATCTTAGGGACATAGAACTTTTCCTGATCCATTATTAGTTACTTTTGCTGTGAGCGAGTACCCAACAGAAACAACTACAGAGAGGAAAGGTTTCTTTTGGCTCCTGGTTTCAGGCAGATTTCAGATGTTCTTCCAGGGAAAACAGGCACAGTGGCTACATCTGCAGTGTCACCTGCAGGGTGATGCAGTGATTGATGCATCTCTACCCTGATGACTCAGAAAGTAGAGATTTTGGTTGTAATTTTCAAAGGACTTTGATAGTGATCTGCTACCAGCCAGACCCCTCCCTCAGGACCCACAGTCTTCAAATTAACATCACATGCCTATGTGCTGAAAGCAGCACCCAAGGAGGATTTTTCGGGCTCAAACCATGCCACATGGTGTGGTACCCTATAGAGAAAGCATATAAGCAAATGCCAAGTACAAATAACACCTAACATCTTCTTAAGGATTATTATGTTGTAGGCTGTATGTTGAGGCCTTGGGTTACCTCGTTTTTGTCTTCACAGCAATGCTGTGAAGTAAAGAATTTTATTATCATCACTGTTTTATGAATAAGAAAGATGAAGCACAGAGAAGTTGATGACTTATGGTTACACGGAGCTGGGTGTGGTGGCTCATGAAATCCCAGCAGCTAAGAAGCTGAAGCAGGAGGATTTCTGAGAGTTCCATGCTAACCAGAGTTACAGATTGAGACCCTGTCTCCAAAAGGGTCAGGGGAGGCTCATGCAGGCAGGAAACAATTGCGGTGGTCAAGATTTGAATCCTTGTATTATGACCCCAAGACCTGAAAACTTAGACATGACACTAGACACACACCTGATGTTTCTTCTCCAGGGGCGCTAAGATAGCCCAGTCAGGTACTAAATGTATGGAGTGTGTGGTAACTGTGAAGGACTACACAGTGCTTGTCAACAGGGGTCCATCCCCACGTGCTAGGGTAGGGAAGGGAGGGAAGCCAACATCCTCTGTCTTCTATTTGTCTCTTTATACTGTTACTGTTCATTTGCCCTCCTGTAACCATTTCAGCTAATCTAGGTTTCTCTCTAATATATATATATATATATATATATATATATATATGATGTGTATGATATATATATATATAATTATCACACACACATATATATGATGTATGTATGATTATATATTATATAATTACAACACACACACACACACACACACACACACACACACACACACACACATATATATATATATATATATATATATATATATATCTTTTATTCTCTGGACTTCAAAGTATATAGATTCCATATTTGAAAAGCAAGAAATTAAATCTAAAATAAAATAGACAGTATCAGATGTGAGAGAGGACTCAGCAGTTAAAAGTGATTGTTGCTAAGCTCAGTGACCCAAGTTCCATCTCCAGGAGCCATGAGGAGAGAACTGAATCCCTCGTGTTGCTCTCTGACTTCCACATACACACCATGACACGTGCAGCCCACCCCCTAAAAATTAAGAGAAAAGATTTACAATAGGCAGGAGCTATCAATCACATGACAGTTGGTTGTATTCTTCTTTCCAAATGTTTCAGATCAGGTAATACATGTGGCTGGGCATTGGTGGCGCATGCCTTTTAATCCCAGCACTCGGGAGGCAGAGGCAGGCGGATCTCTGTGAGTTCGAGGCCAGCCTGGTCTCCAGAGTGAGTGCCAGGATATGTTCCAAAGCTACACAGAGAAACCCTGTCTCAAAAAAACAAAACAAAACAACAAAAATACATGTCGTTAATCTTCAAGGCTTTCAATGAGTTGCATATACATGTAGACTGAAAGCAACTTATAGTTAAAACTTCAGGGAAATAGTTGTGTAACATCATATTTAGTTGTGTAATACTGGACACTCCACAAATCCTGGATCTACAGTAATTCTTGTTTACTTTGGAATGTAATCACTACCAAAGATGTGAAGGAAAAAGAGCCCTGTCCATTTCTGAAACGAGTTATAAATGCACTTTTTTTTTTTTTTTTTTTGCCATGGAGAAAATTAGAATGGTAGAGCTGGAATCCCCAAATCTGCGACTTCCCAGTAGATTCGTGAGTACCCAGAAATCCTGAGTGACTCCCCAATGGGAAGAAAAGGTTGGGGTCACTGACCATCAAAACTAAACTTTGATCATTTCCACTACTTGTTAAATCAAATTGTCTTCCATCTCAGAAAAATCCACTCTTACTAGCACCAAGGGCAGTTTCTAAGGAAAAATGGGAGGGGAAAAAAAAAAAAGGTCAACCTTGGAGGATAATATATCTTCATCTTTCTGATTGCAGCATGAGGACTGTGTGATCATTTCTGTATTAGGACATGTGAAGCACCCTGTGTTTCACCATATGGGCTGAAACTCTCCTGGAAGCTAGGCAGACAACAGCCCATCTCCACGAGTTTGCTCAGGTGGAGCCTGAGGAAGAGCCAGGGGCTCCTGTGGGCATTTCCAACTGCATTTCAGTTCTGTGGCAGACTGTAAGTAGTGATGTTATAAGCAATCTACTTTCTTACTCTTTAGACATTTGTACATGGTAATTTTACAAAAATGATGGACATTTTTGTTCATGACTATAATATACCTCTTTTGGAAAAAAAATAGTTCATTTATATGGAACCTGGTTGTTACTGAACTTGAGATGAAGACTGCATAATGCAAGGTTTATTTGAGGAAAAAAAATTATCTCCCATTCTAGGCTAGGGAAGTGGCTCACAGCTTAAAGGAATCCCTGGGTTCCATTCCCAGAGCCCCAGCATGGAGTAAAACTGGGTATGGTGGTTTGTGCCTGTAATTGCTCAGGAGGGAGAGGCAGGAGGATCAGAAACATTGTTATTACCAATTCTGGACATTGGAACTTGTGAATTTGGACCAACAGGAATTTATCCCTGAAGAATTTGTCTCCTCCACGGAGGCAAAGAGCAGGAAGGTTTGTCTGGAATTGGTGAGCAGCTGTGCTGAAACAGCATACTCTGAAGGTTGTGACTCTGAAGATTATCGCCTACTTTTTCTTTGGGAACTGGTTGTAATCATTAAAATAGTATTCAGATTCAACAGGCTCAATAAATGCTTGTTAACTTGACCAAGTGTGGCTGTAGTTATGCCAGCCTGTGACCTAACGGATTTTTGTCCTGGACAGACCTGAGGATGTTTAGGGAATGGTCTCTGTGAAGTGAGAAGATATGACTGTTTGGGATGGGCCAATATTTCCCTCTTTATCATCCTGTTTGGGGTACCATTCTGTATCATTGCAAGATAATGGAAAATACAGTGATAGCTCACTGCTCTTTATCTGCTAATACAGGTAGAAAATTTAATCTGGACACAATCCAACAGATATCTGTTAATCTCCAAAAATACTGTTTGATATGTGGGAGCAGTAGGAAGAAAGGCAACATGGCAACTACTTTCAAATCACCTTAGTGGTATCAGATTTAACAGAAAGAAAAAACACACCCTAGCTACATATAACCTAAGTGTTTATCACTGGCTTAGCGACAGGAATGAATAAACCATTGATGTCATGACAAAATGGATTTCATGCACACAATGTAGAACAAAGAAAGCAGAAACAGCAAAGTACAAATTGTAGAATTCTATCAATACGTAATTCAAAAGCACAAAACCCAGGTCAGGCTGTTAGCACCCACAACGTTGGCACTGGTGGATTTAAAAAGGAAAGGATTTCTGGGTGCTTGGCCATATCTTGGTCTGATCAGTTTCCTGTTTGTGCCACTTGTGGAGTATCTTGATGCTGTTTTATTATGCATTTAACATTTTTCTGTATGTTTGCTGTCCATCATTAAAATTGATGTCAAAGGCTGGGCGTTGGTGAAGCACACCTTTAATCCCAGCACTTGGGAGGCAGAGGCAGGCAGATCTCTGTGAGTTTGAGGCCAGCCTGGTCTCCAGAGCGAGTGCCAGGATAGGCTCCAAAGCGACACAGAGAAATCCTGTCTCGAAAAACCAATAAAATAAAATAAAATAAAATTGATGTCAAGGACATGCAGATTTGAAAGCCTCACCCCAGACCCACTGGACTGAAATATCTACCAAGTATTTACTTACGGGAATCTGTCTTTTTGAAAAACTTCCCAAGGATTCTTGTGAATTTAGACATGAGTTTTTGATTTCCAACTGCTGTTTTAAAAAAAAATCAAGCAGATTTTATTTTTCTACCCAAGACCTCCTCTTTTTTCTTTCTATCAGGGGAGGATCCTTGTAGAGTGCATTGGTGTTTTATCATTTTACCATAGTGCTATTAATGAAAGTCATTGGTACCCTACCCACTTACTCCGACAGTCCCTGAACTGTTGGCATTTCAGGTACTATCTCAAAAAAAAATTTCCCCTCAAACCAACATGAAGAGATGGATAAGCAAAGAGGTGAATGTGGCAGTATACTTTAGAAACTGGATTTCATTATATTCTCTAAAGAAAACTTCATATTGGGGTCAGCTAGAGTGTAACTGCCAGACAGTAGCATCTGAAGATCATGTAAATCAAGTGTTTCCAGAGGATTTTGCCAAAATACTGAGAAATCAGAATATGCAGAGATGGTCATGAGATTACAGCTTAGGCAGGTTTCTTCTCAGACTGGTTTCCTATTCATGGAATCATGATGAGACAAACTATTTTTGTGAAATATTAAAATACAGATGACAATCTCCAGGAATCAAAAAGTAAAACATGTTCTGAGAGATTGTGGTTTGATAAGATAGGAGTGACTATGTAGAAAAAGCAGTTTTAGCTGCTGAGACAAATTTAATACAAAAGAATGAAAAACAGCCAGAGTACGAACCATTCCTGTTTTCTTAACTTGTGTAATTTTAAACAAAGGTGTAAGAAAAATGGTTTGTGTAGGAATTTAACTAAATCCAATAGGCACAAACTTTGTTTTTCAGGAGTCAGTGATACCACTGCAGTGTTCCGTTCTTTTTATATCCCAACTCACATGACCACCACACCTGGTGACAATGCTGACCCTCTTCACACTGCCCACACCCCAGCTGGATTCTGCAGAATCGTAGGACTGCTTCTGGTGTTTTGCAATGTTTATTTCAGAGACTCCTTCCCATTTCCTGAGAAGTAGGTTGCACAGCCCTAATTTTACAAGATGGAACGGGTAAATGATCTTCCAGGAACAGAAGTTTGCAAACTTGGCAAAATCCAAACTCCAGACTGATGTCCACAAGGAGGCAGAAAGCCTTGGGCCTGATGCTTATATGGTAGCTACCTCTTTAAGGCTTTGGCACACTTCCTTAATCTTTGACTTCCTGTCTCCAGGGTGGAGACAGGGTACCTACATTAAAGCCTGCTGGGACCATGTGAGACAGGCATGTAAACTCCATAGCACATTGCTTGGCATGGCAAACTTCTCAGGAAACATTAAAGTCTCACAGGCCACCCTCTCAGGGACTTGTCACTTGGGGAACTGAATTTTGACCAAACTGCTACACTGAGACTCTAAGATCCCTCAAGTAGATCATTTCCATTCTACTGCTGCTTGCTTCTAGCCCCAGGTGCACAATAATCTGACATAAAACATTATAAACTTTTGGCCTATGAAAAGTGGTGGCGCAGGCCTTTAATCTTAGCACTCCAGAGGCAAGGTGAATCTCTGTGAGTTCAAGGCATGCCTGGTCTCCAGAGCAAGTTCCAGGACAGCTAGGGCTGTGTTATATGGAGAAGCCCTGTCTCAAAAAACAAATGAACAAAACAAGTTGCATGTAATATATTAATTTTTTTAGACAATATGGTTTTTTTTAACCTGTTAAGTCTCATTAAGGAGCCTTCTTGTCATATGTTTCACCCTTGATTGGGAAACTGACAAGAGAAATTACTAGTTTGTTCTAGAAATGACTCCCCTCCCATTATCTGCATTCCTACCATAATATGAACAAATATTAACATTTAGTGGTAATATTCGCAGTGTGGGCTGGTAGAACAGAGCATCTTAGCTGGGTCAGGGCTGGGCTCAGGCAAGTCTGTTGAGACAGTCAGGTACTGATTTGCAAGATGACGAGGGAGCTCCTAGAACAAGAGGCTTGGATCTGAACCATTTGTAAATCCAGACAGCACACCTCTTGTGTTTCCAAGTCATTATGGGATGGATGCACTGTTAGTGCCTAATAAAGCTGCAAATGGAAAGACTGTCTGTGCTAATACTTCACACTTTGAGGCTGGCTCAAGTGAGCCCAGGATCTCACATCCACAGCTCCTTTCATGGGTATTGATAGGCACTTTTGAAGGCTCCAGGAAATGGCTTTGAAGGAGAGGTTCTGAGAGACCAGACTGCCTGTGGTCAAGCAAATTGTGAGGCTTGCAGCTGATGAAACTCGGATATTAATGCTAATGTCACTTATCTTTGTCCCAAAGGCAAATGAGAGCTGAGCTATTTTGCATTGCTGTTTCCCCCTAAATTTCAAAACCAGAGGGCTTATAAAGAGAATGCTGATTTCCTTATAAAGAAAACAACATGTTAATCACTTCAGGGTCAGTCATTACATCCTGTACTTATTATTATTATTATTTTTAAAAAACTACCCATAAAAGCAAGGCAATGCAGGAACATAGCAGGTACTAAAAGAAGAGTTTGTAACGAAATGTATTGCTGGTTGTGCTGGGCAGGTTTTGGAGAGCTCATTAGTGGATTGTGGTTTCTTCTCGAAAGCGTTTGGATTCTCTGCCATGACTCACACTAACAGGAAGGCTGATGAAATATCTCCAGCGGTAACTGGAATGTATTCTCTTTATGACTTAAAGTGAGATTCACTAACATCAGAATTAGATATGATCACAACTGAATAGCAGCAGAAAAGTGAAGCATGTTTGTGGTAAAATAATATTTTACCCTTTTGAGCCCTGACCCATCTCAAGTCAGAGAATAATTGGACATGCAGCACCAGTGCAGATGGCTGGCCCTCTGAAAGGGGCCTGACTTGCTTTGAAGACATGTTCCAGTGAGTTACAATGCCTTATCACTAGGAGGGGGCATCCAGGCATTTCTGTTTCTGTGTTTTATGGAACAGATAGAAGATATCTGGAAATTTGGATAATTAGGTAAAATTCTTCTTGTCCCTTTCCCCCACAGAATTCCCTTGAGTTTTCGGGGTTTGTTGTGCTTACTTATTGTTTGAGAGAAACAACTTTTGCTATCATCTGGGGCCCTGGAAATACACTGACATTGAGGCTAGGAGAGAAATGACATTCCCAGGTTTCTGCTTTTCTTGGAAAGTGTGTGAGTGATCTGAGTGGGTCAACTTCAATCGAGTTATTTTCCCTGAACACTTTCTCATTGAGGTTTTTCTTTTTCCCCAAATTCAGTGTTATTGCTTAGATAACTTTTCTGTAATAAATTATAAAATTGGGCATCTGCAATAAAAGCTATCATGTCCCTGAGTCCTTGAATTTTTTTTAAGAGGGTCTAGCTATATAGTCCAGGCTAGCCTTGAACTGTCTCATCCTTTCTAGGACTGGGATTACATGGCTGAGTAAGCAAGCGTCACATGGTCCTTGATTTTTAACTTGGTAGTTGTGGTGGTTTGAAAGAAAATGGCCTCTAAAGGGTGTGGCAATATAAGGGCTGTGGCCTTGTAGAGTAAGTGTGGTCTTGTTAGAGGAAGTGTATTACGGGGGAGGTGGGCTTTGAAGTCTCATATATGCTCAACTTACCCCTTAGTGTCTCAGACCATTTCCTGTTGCCTGCATATCAAGATGTATCCAGCACCATGTCTTCCTGCATACTGCAATGCTTACCTAGTGTGTGTGTGTGCGTGTGTGTGTGTGTGTGTGTGCGTGTGTGTGTGTGTGTGTGTGTGTGTGTGAGGCCCTAGGTTAAATACCAAGGACCACAGAATAAAATACAAAATGGTTGAAATCATAGTGTTGCTTTGCTCATATGTCTCTTCTCCCCTCCACTCCCAGATTGTAAACTGGGGGTGGGGAGGGACTGGAATGGGAAGCTAGAATAGGCCTTACTAATCCCTTCCATGCTTCTCATAGTTCCCCAATGAGTGTTATTTGCCAAATGTCTACCATGAACCAGGATAGTTGCCAGAAGAATCCTATTCAGTCCACCCAATAGCCCTCTGTGGGAGCTGGTACTACTGTCCCTATCTTCCTCCTCATCACTACACAGACCTCATACTTTTAGAGACCAATTTAATCCCAGTTCTCTTTTATTCCTTCACTACAGAGGACAGGACTGAATTAGACACACAGTCTAAGACCTTCTCAGCCCCCTTGGCTTCTGGCTGGGGCCTTATAGAAGATAAAGGAGAACCATCTAGGTTTAGGGGAGGAAAACAGAAGATAAGAAAGGCCAACATAGGAATCTAACCAAAGAAAGAGCAAGAAGCATTTAGGAAACTTATGAAAGATGTTTTCATTTCATTTCTGTTGCTGTGATAAAACATCCTGACTGAGAACCACATTGGGTTTGTTCTGCTTACAGTGACAAGATACAGTCCATTGTTTTGAGGAAGTCAGGATGGGAATTCCAGAAGCCAGTCACATCACATCTGCAAGAGCAAGCAAGAGTCAAGAGCAAGCAGAGAACCAATGCATCTTTACTTGCTCTAAGTGAGCTTTCTCCTTTCTCATACTCTTCAGGACTACTGCCACACCTAAGGAAAGATGTCACAACAAGCTGGGTCTTCCCACATCAAGTAACCATCAAGATTAATATTTCTCAGACATACCCACAGGCCAGCTTGTTCTACATTGTCAACTCAAGTCATCAGTTAAAACTAACCAGTACAAAGAAAAATGCAAATCAAAATCCCATAACACCTCAGAAATAGCCACAATGGTTCAGCTGTTTTATTAGGGGGGTTGTATTTTCTGGTCTTCACTGGAAGTTGACCAGATATTAATGTGTAATGCTCTGCTCTAGTAATACTGCTTTTCTAACTACTTTGAAATACAAGATGTTCAGATGTGGAGGCTTTCCCATGGAAAGAGGGTAAGACTCTCATTCTCAGCCCTTTCTTCCTCTCTTTAATTTATGGCACCCTTACCTCTCCCATAGTCTCTTTACTGTATTAACTTGGATAATAACAGTGTACTTAATGTGTGCAAGATGATATGAGGTGCAATACAAAAAGGCATTGCTTATCCTGTAGGGCAGTGGCTCTCAACCTTCCTAATGCTGTGTGACCTTTAGTACAGTTCTTCATGTTGTGGTGATCCACAACCATAAAATCATTTCACTGTCACTTCATAACTGTAATTTTGCTACTGTTATGAATTGTAATGTAAATATCTGATATTTCTGATAGTCTTAGGTGACCCCCATGGAAGTGTTGTTTAGCCCCAGGCTGAGAGTTGTGACCCACAAGTTGAGAACCACTGCTGTAGAGGAAATGAGATGTACATACAATATGGATTTGATACGCAGGCTAAGGGTGCAAATGGTCTCACTAGAAAAGCTCTCCAAAGAGAAGAGAACAGAGAACTTAAAAAAGGAATCATATGTTCTGGTGACATTTGGCAGGTGGGGAATGACATTTGTAGTGGTGTCAAAATAAAGGGTTTTATATGTCTACCTCAAACAATTTTTTCACAAAAGTACGTATTTCCATACTATATTTTCATGTGGCAATCTTGACTCTGAAGAACTGATGCCCTTTGGTATTCAGAGCAGATGCAGAAGAAACTCTTTCTGTGCTGTCATTTCAGAATCTTTGTCAGCTTTCCATCTATTCTGCCTTCTATAAGCATTGCACCCACATAGTACCCTAACATGTGTACAAGCAAACACTCATACATAGGAAATAAAATGAATAGATAAATGTTTTTTATAACTAAAAAATAAAAAAGATGATGGAATCTGTTGACACAAATAATTTTTTTTCTCACCTAATCTGTCAATTATAGTGAAATGTATCAGTAATTTGTTAGGATAAATTTTGCTGGGTTGTGTTGTCTTAGTCTGTTTTAGGCTTTTTTTCATACCATACTGGACTTGACTTTTTAGTATTCCAATAAGAACTTTTGCATCTATAATCACAAATGAAATTTGCCTATAATTTTCTTCCTCCACATTATTCTTCTCTGGCATTGGTAAGAGATCAATATGATTTTGTTCAATAGCATACTCTCTTTATGGAGATGGAATAATATAAATAGCTTGGAAGTGACCTGTTCTTTGTTAGTTTTGTGAAATAGCCCAGAAGTGTGCCTTTTATTCCCTGTTTTTGTTTTTTGTTTTTTGTTTTTGTTTTTTTTTTTGTTTTTGTTTTTGTTTTTTTGAGGCAGGGTTTCTGTGTGTAGTCCTGTCTGTCCTGGAACTTACTTTGTAGACCAGACTAGCCTCAAACTCAGAGATCTACCTGATTCTGTCTCCCATGTGCTGGGATTAAAGGCGTGTGCCACCAGGTCTGGCTTTGAACTTTAGTTCTTCAAACTGTACTACTTCTTGTAGTAGATAACAGATAACTTAAAATTTAATTTATGGTTGGTGGCATATTCAGATTTTTTTAAGCCCATTTTGATAAATCACATTTTGGTCATAGTAGACATCAATGATTTTTAGTAGCCTGAGACGTTCATGTTCTTCGGGAGGTGGCTTCCATTTCCAGTGGTCCTAGAGCTGCCATTTGCCAAGGTGCTGTTCAGCCTGCTTGCCACAGGGATGGGCACTAGGTCCAACTAGAGACATGTAGGGTCCTTCCTTGGACTAATAGATAGCTATTAGAAGGGGACACTTTCCGTTTTTTACTTTGATTGATAAATTTGCAAGATGTAGTTGTGTAAGATAGGGACTGTGGGTGGCCATTTTCCCTGGACACATGAAGAGAATGTGTTTAAACTGAGAGGAAAGCTGGATTGAGAAAGAAAGATGTAGAGGGAAAGAGAGGGGAGACGTTGGAGGGAGAAAGGGGGAAGTAAGAAGGAAATGGAGAGGAGGTAGGGGAGGAAGAAGAGGAGAGGGTGTTTCTTTTGTTTGTTTGTGTCTTTGTTTTTTCTTAAGATTTTATTTAGTTATTATGTATACAATATTCTGCTTCCATGTGTATCTGCACACCAGAAGAGGGCACCATATCTCATAACGGATGGTTGTGAGACACTATGTGGTTGCTGGGAACTGAACTCAGGACCTCTGGAAGAGCACTCAGTCAGTGCTCTTAACCTCTGAGCCATCTCTCCAGCCTGAGGAGAGGGTGTTTCTATGATGCTCCCTCTCACTATCTCCCCATCCCACCTCCAAACCACTCCTCAGAGAGGGTGAGACCTTCCATGGGGGTTCATAGAAGTCTGTTACATCATTTGTGGCAGAACTATTATCTGTCAATAGGCCCTCCCCCGTGTATCTAGGCTGAGAAAGTATCCCTCCATGGGGAATGTGCTTCCGAAGTCCGGGTACTAGGGATAAATACTGGTTCCATTGCCAGCGACCTATAGACTGACATTCTGACACCCACATTCAGGGGGCCTGGTGTCATCTTATGCAGGTTCCCCAGCTGTCAATCTGGAGTATGTGAGCTCCTACTTGCTCAGGTAAGCTGTTTCTGTGTGTTTCCCCAGCATGGTCTTGACTACTTTGCTCATCACTGGATGAAGGCTGTATGATGGCATTTAAAGTAGTCATATCCAAAGGATGCACATTAATACCACAAGGACATCTGCCCAACTATGTTCATAGTGAAGGGACCAGCTCCCCGTTTCGGCAGCCATGACAGTAACACGTGCTCTATGACCTTGTCTTAGTCACTAGAGGTTAGGTGCCTGCCTCGTGACAAGGAACCAACAGAAGTTAGCTGGTGGTGCTATGCTTTACGACCCTGGGTGTACTTTACGGACAAGCACACAGCAATGATGCAGAGCATAGCAACCACCCTGGGAGGGCCTATGGGCCATAACAACCAGTTGGCCAATCAACACAGGGCAAGCCCTCCAAGCCTGGAGGCTCACCAACCGTGAGCCTCTGCATACCCCTAGACACTCCCCTTATGCTGCCCTACAAAATTTCTCTCTGCAGCGGTTCGAGCTGTCTTTGCTAGCCATCTGGCATGGCGGGTAGGTGAAAGACCCTAGCTAACATGGGGCTAGCTCATTAAAAAAGACAAAAACAAAAACAATAAAGCCTCATGCAGTTTGCAGCAAGCTCTTGAATCCACCTCTTGATTGGGGTGACTGAGGTCATGGCCTGGGACCCTGGATACCTGAGTTTTCTGGGGGTCTAACAATAGCAGCATTATTTGTAATAGCCAGAATCTGGAAGCAATCTAGATGCCCCTCAATGGATGAATGGATAAAGAAAATGTGGTACATTTATACAATGGAGTACTACTCAGCATTAAAAAACAATGGCATCTTAAAATTCACAGGCAAATAGATGGAACTAGAAAAAAAACATCCTGAGTGAGGTAACCCAGACACAGAAAGACAAACATGGTATTTACTCACTCATATATGGATATTAGACATAGAACAAAAGATTACCAGCCTACAAATCCACAATCCTAGAGAAGCTGGGAAACAAGGAGGACCCTAAGAGAGGCATACATGGGCCCCCACCCCTCCAGAAGGGGAAAGAGACAAGATCTCCATAGTAAGTTGGGAACATGTGAGGAGAGGGGAGGAATTCCCAGGAATCCACAACGATGACCCCAACTAAGAATCTAAGCAATAGTGGAGAGGCTACCTTAAATGTCATTCCCCTATAATGAGATTGATGACAATAAATATTGGAGAGCTTGTGGGGAAAGAGAAACACTTATTCACTGCTGCTGGGAGTGTAAATTAATATGGCTTTTGTGGAAATCCTTCTGCAGGGTCCTCAAAAAATGGAAAACAGAACTAACATGTAACCCAAATGACCAGAAAACTCTATATCCTACTTTAGAGCCATTCACATATCCATGTTTACTGCTGCTATATGATAGGAACCAACTTATATGTCTACCAATAGATGAATAGATAAGGAAAATGTGGTACATATGAAAATGGAATATCATTCAGCTATAAAGAAAAATTAGTCCATGAATGTGGCAGGAAGATAGATGGACTTGCAAAGTGTCATATTGAGCAAGGTTACAAAAACTCAGAAAGAAAAAAATCACACATGTTCTTCCTTATATGCAGATCCTTACCTTAAGGTAGACATGATTATACAAAACATTGGAAAGTGGGGCTGTGTAACATTTAGAAAGGAACTCAGAAAGGGTAATAATAGGTGGTGAGGAAGAACATATGGCAGAGTCACAAGGATGTATAAAGCTAATTGTTTTTTCTAGTTTTAATTCTGCTGTAGTTTTTCCTTTCTTTTGTATTGGCTAGTGTATAAAGATGTAGTTGATAATGATCTGGGCAGAGGTGATGCACACCTTTAATCCCAGCACTTGGGAGGCAGGAGGAGGTGGATCGCTGTGAGTTCAAGGCCAGCCTGGTCTACAAAGTGAGTTCCAGGACAGCCAAAGCTATATTACACAGAGAAATCCTGTCTCAAAAACCCAAGAAAAAAAATGTACTTGATAATGAAAGAGTAAAACCCTAAACTAAGCTCCATGGCTTCAAAATGGCTATCCTAACTGTGTGTTCACAATTAGCCCCAGTTTGGAACGGGGCAAGTGTTTGAGTGGCTGCCTTCAACTAGCTGTGTGATATTTTTATTTATGGTCTAATTATAATAAAGTGAAATCGTTGTTTAATATAAAAAGCCTTTAAGATGGAACTATCACTATAGTTTTGCCTCCCCTCCACAATCAGTGTGTACTTTCTCATTGTGTCTTCTTTGCTCACTTACCAGAAATGATACCCTCGGGTTCACATCATTGTTTCTATTTCCAACTAAAGGAACCTGGGTTCCTTAGGGAAATAGTAGAGCCCAGTTTCCAGGTTGGATGTGCTTGGGGTGAACCTGGAACATTGTATCATACCTGGAAACATGAAAGCCATCAAGCTCTAATGAGCAAAGTGTGGACAGCAGAAAAGGGATCATTAATTGTAATGTGTTGACTCATAGCACACATGGAAAACATAACCAGCTTCACTAGTCACCACTGATGACAGCTAAGGCAGCAGTACATGCATGCATGCATATGTGCATACAGAATACATATCCTGTGTGTGTGTGTGTGTGTGTGTGTGTGCGTGCGCGTGCGCGCGCGCGTGCACGCTATGGCTCACATGTGGAGATTATAGAGGATAACTTGCAGGAGTCTGTTATTTTCTACCATGTGGATGCCAGAATTGAACTCAGGTCACCAGGCTTGGTGGAAAGCATCTTCACCTGGTGCACCATCACCAGTTCCAATTCATCTCTAATGAGTAAAGAAGGTTTAGGCATGGTGGTACTCACCTGTAACACCAGTGTTGGCCGTAGAGATGAGAAGATCGGGGAATTCAAGGCCAACCTCAGCCATGTAGGGAATTGGAGGCTAATTTGGTCTATTCGAGAGACTGTCTCAAATGAAAAGAATTGAGCAAGAAAGGAGGGAGGGGAGGGAGAGGGGGAATAAAGAAAGACACAGAAAGAAAGAAAGAAAGAAAGAAAGAAAGAAAGAAAGGAAGGAAAGAAGGAAGGAAGGAAGGAAAAGAAAGAAGGAAAGAAAAATCATGTAGCGTTCCTTTTCTATTTAAATTGAATTTAGGGAAACCAAACAATTGGTGATTAAAGTTTATTTTTTTAATGAAATTGTCTCATTAATAAAAATGCAGAAGAAGTGACAGACACAGAAAGTCACACATTTATAGTTCTGTGTCACCAAGCAGCATGCTCATGAATCAACATCAAAGCTACCAAGTGATGGTTTTGTGGTGCAGAATTTATTTTGGGGGTGGTGATGGAAATGTTCTAAAATGGTGGTGGTTGCATAACCATGAATATAGTGAAAACCACTAAATTACACATTTAAACACAAAGAATAACAGCCAGGGCAAGTGGTTACTGAAAAAAGAAACAGAATAATCAAATGCAATGGAAAATACTTAGACTTAAAAAAAAATAGTTCAGGCTGGTCTCAGACTTGGATTCTTGGCCTCCATCTCTGTAACCCTGGTGCTGAGGAAGGTGTGTGTGTGTGTGTGTGTGTGTGTGTGTGTGTGTGTGTGTGTGTGTGTGTGTATGGTGTGTATGCACACACATACGAGCATGTATACAATACACACAAATACCCCTTTGTTGCTATAATGATTTTTTTCCTCGTGTTTTGCTTAGTTTTCAATTTAGATGTAAACTGAAATGTTTATCATTTAAATATTTACATATTTAAGTTCCATAAATAATTCCATATTCAACTGCAGGAAACATTTAGAAATGTTTAGCACATTAGTAGTAAGTTTGCAAATGGAAAGCAGCCTCTTTTTTCACATTTAAATACCTTTGCCTCAAATTCTCTTCATTTTTCTACTCATTCCCTATTATTTCCATCTTTGGGATTGTGCAAACTTAAAGAGAAGTGTCGAGGTTTGAATGAAAATGACAAGCATGGGCTCATGTATTTGTATGCTTAGTCCCTAGTTGATTAACTAATTGGAAAGGATAGGAGGTGTGGCCTTATTGGAAGAGGTATGTCACAGGGGTGAGCTTTAAGGTTTCAAAAGCTCACATCAGGCCCAGTCTCTCTCTCTCTCTCTCTCTCTCTCTCTCTCTCTCTCTCTCTCTCTCTCTCTCTCTGCCTGCTGTCTGTGGATCTGAATGTAAAGCTCTCAGCCATCACTTTAGCACCAAGCCTGTCTGCTTCCTGCCATGACTGTAATGGACTAACCCTCTAAAACTGTAAGCTAGCCCCAGTTAGATGCTTTCTTTTATGGTTACCTTGGTCACAGTGTCTCTTCACAATAGATGCTTGGGCTCCATGTCTTCCTCAGGTAAGCTAGATATTGGGTGAAAACTATTCAAAGAACTTGAGGTTACTTCCCCTGAGGTCAATGTCTGATGGCCTAAGGCTGAGGGCTCTACTTTGTGGGGACGCAGAGGCTAAATTAAACCCTAAGTCCTCCTTTTTCTCAAGAGGCACCCACATTAGGCTTTTCAAGTATGTTATCAACATTGACTTAGAAGTAACTAGAACATTTATGAATTATTTTTTTTCATTCTTTTTCTTTTTGCCTGCAGGTAATTATTTTAGTCAAAGTTCATATTGTAAACTTTTCAAGGCCCTAATTGTCTAAACATAGTTTAATTTTGCTCACAGGCTTGAATGATGGCTTTCTAAATATAGAATTATAGGCTCAAAATTATTTTTCTCAGCTGTCAAAATGTTTCATTGTCCTCTGTCATGCATCTAAGATGGATCTCTGGTGTTAACTTCATTCTCGTTCATTTCCCAGCCCCTTGCTGGAGACTTTCAGATTTCTCTTTTTCTTAGAACTCTGAACTCTTTCCTATATGGGTCTAACTGTATTTTTCTTCACGAGTGGTACTCTGTGTGCCCTTCTTTAATTTGAAGACTCTAGTCTCCACTCAGAAAAATGCCCCTGTAATTCCGTGACAACATCTCCCTGTTCTCTAGTCTACCTCTATTATACCAACAGCAGAGCTTGTAGATATTTCTGTCACGTCTTGAATCTTTCCCCTTAAACCTCTACATCTTGTCTTTTTTGCATTGAATCCTGGGAATATCCTTCTGCTTGACCTGCAGCTTCATTGGCTCACTATTCAGTATCTTCACTTAGCTCTTCAGGCCAATAGTGAGATTTTCATTGTGGCAATGGCATGTTCGATTTCCAAGTGCTTATTTGCATTTTATTCCATTTGGTTCTTTGATATCAACCAATGTTGGGAACTGTTAATTATAATTTACATTTTCTCTATGGTATCCACATTGGTAACTACAGTGTTTTCTCCTAATCCATCAGGAAGCCCTTTTGCCCTGACAAAGGCTGCAAGACTTTTGCTCCAATCTTTTATTGCTTGCTTGTCTGCTTGTTTTAACGTGATAAAAGTTGCCGTTTTAAGTATACAATGAACTGACAATATGTAGACTCACTATGCTGTGTGATTATCACCATACCCATCTCAGACATTGTACCCATTGAATTATAATACCCCATCCTCTGGCATCCTCTGTGTCTATACATTTGTCTGTTCATTGAGTGCCTGCTAGTCATTCAACAGTATATTATTTGTCCTTTGTGTCTGATTTAGTTCACAAATTGTAATATTCTCGTTGTTAATCCATATTGTTGCATGAATAAAACCTTCATTCCTTTTACAAGCTGAATCTGTCTGGATGGTACACACCTGTGATCCTAGCACTTGTGAAAATGAGGCAGGAGAATTGAGAGTTCAAGGCCTGCAAGCTATACAGTGAGACCCTGCAGTAATTAATCAATGACTGAATGATATCCCATTGTACATTCACACATTTTATTTATTTGTTCATCTGTTGATGGACTTTTGGGTGGATTTCACTTTTTGGCTCTTACAAAAAAATCACTATAAACATTTATGTGTGGATGTCTGTTTAAGTTCCAGCTGTCATTTCTTTTGGATAAAGACGCAATGTTACATTTTTAGCTCACAAGTAATTCTGTGTTTAACTCTTTTAGGAACTGCCTTGCAGTTTTCCAGTGATCCTACATTTTATAGTCACAACAACAACACACCTCAATGCTGGTTTCTGCACATCTTCACAATACTTATTTTCTATACATATTTATGTTTATATGCCATCATTGCTACTTCTGTGCGTGTAAAGTGGCATTTCATTGTAGTTTTAATTTGCATTTCTCTAATGACTACCCTGTTCTCAGTGGCCCCTTTTTTAGAGAAATATCAATTTAATTTCTTTGCCCAGCTTTAAACTGTGCAGTTTGTTTGATTGTTTGATTCAGCCATCACTGAACTGTAAAAGTCCTTTATAAGCTCTGGATATTGACTGGTTTCTTATCGGATATGTGATCTGCATACATTTTCCCAGCATGCCAATGGGGTGAGGTTGTGGCTTAAGAACATCTGATGGGAAGGCTACTCTCCCTGAAGAGGTGGTAGCCATGCTCTCCCTGAAGAGGTGCTAGCCACTCCGTTGCTGGGACAACGTCTCATTCTTTGATATCTACCTTCAGAAATTCTATCCCAAGTCTAACTTTAGATAAAAGCCACAATCACTGGCAGGGAAAGAATTAAATAACTACTCCCTCTTGTGCGTTAGGACTTTTATCTGTAGATAACAGGACATCTGATGAAACTGTCTTACACACAGGAAGTAAAATGGCCCATTAACAGGATGCTCTGTGGAAAGAAGATCTTCAGGACTGGGGTGATTGACAAGATTGCTCAGGGCTGGTTTCTGTGGATTACTCAGCTTTCTGTCTAAGGTATGGGGGAGCCACACATCTGATGCTTATTCTAGTTTTGAGGCATTCTAGTGTTCTTTGGGGAAAACTAGGAAATTAATTTCTCTCTCTCTCTCTCTCTCTCTCTCTCTCTCTCTCTCTCTCTCTCTCTCTGCCTCTGTCTCGCATGCGCGCGCGCGCGCGTGCGTGCGTGCGTGCATGCGTGTGTGCGTGCGTGCCTGTGTGTGTGTTCATGTCTTGTAATTTCTTTAGCCTTTCAGGCTTAGTAAGTTACTATCAATATGCCTTATATCTTCCAATTGTTTCCTTTTCTTTTTTTCTACTTTTATTAAAAATAGATTCTTTTCTCAAACAATATATCCTGATAATAGCTTTCCCTCCCTCTATTCCTCTCAGTTCTGTTAGGTCTCAAACCCAGTCATAGGGCTAAATGAGGTGTCTACTCAATGTTTAACATGCCTATTTATCAAAGTGGACCTGGCAGCCAGGTTGTCCCAGCATCCTTCAGTCCCTACCTTTTACAGGGTATGATTTTTATGACCCTCTCCCTCCTCTAATCTTCTCCATCCCAAGAACCAGGGTGTGTTGTCCTTTCCCTACTAGTTCTTCCCTATATAACCCAGCCATTTTTTGCTACACTGGCCCTTTTACCCCTTTTCTCTTTGGAGTTCTTGGTTCTTAGTCTCCTGTCTCTCTCCTTTTCCCTCCCTCCTCTCCTCACATGGCCCAGTTCAGGGTTGTGTTCACTCTAGACTCTCCTGGATGTCTCAGTCTCTGCAGGTTTTCTTCCTCATATCTACAATAAAACTTCTCCTTCATCAGACAAAAATTATGAAGAGCAATCATGTCTTCGTAATTTCTTTTTTTTTCATTGAGTTCTGTTCCCCCCATCCCCTCCAGAGCTACTCCCTGTGCATCTCTCTTTAGAAAAGAGCAGGCTTCTAAGAGATAATAAGCAAACATAACAAAATAAAATAGTAAGTTGAGGCAAAAACTTTCGTATCAAAGTTGGACACAGCAACCCAACAGGAGGAAAAGAGTTCCAAGAGCAGGCACAAGAGTCAGAGATCTATTTGTTCTCACTCTGGACTGTAAATGGAGTTTCTGTTCTACCTAGTACCACAGCTTTGTCCCAGATAAACACACAAAGACTTACATTAATTATAAACTGTTTGGCTGATGACTCAGGCTTCTTATTGGCCTGCTCTCTCTTAATTATTAACCCATGTCTATTAATCTAAGTATTTCCAGGTGGTCTTATCTTACTGGAGAGTGCTCCAGCATGTTACTCCTTCAGCTGCTATATGGTGTCTCTCTGGTGACCTCTCTCTGCCTCCTCTCCCCAGAATTCTCCTTGTCTGGTAGCCCCGCCTATACTTTCTGCCTGGCTACTGACTAATCATTGTTTTAATCATCAACCAATAAGAGAAACATATATACAGAAGGACATCCCCCATCATTGGAGTCAGTTGAGATCATGTGTACATCCAATTTGTCATGTTCACAGTCTTATATACAAGCAGCCATTTTTCATTTATTGAAAATGACCTCCTTTTTTTCTGAATATCTTCAATGTTTATGTTGAAATAAAGAAAGCTACAGCTTTCTAACTTAAACAAATATTTATTCAACAATAGTGAATATAGCATAACATCTAAATATCATGGTTTTCCTATATCCTCTTCCTGGAATACTTATGTGACTTAAAGTTCTCCATAGATGTTGTTGTTTAATCTACAGACTGATATTACTAACTCCAATTAATTAAAGCAAGCTTTTTTAAAAAAATTCATATTCATGAGCTGCTTCCCCTTAAGGCTAATTTCAAGGGATCAGCATTGGATATGAGGTTTTTATAGCTCAAGGGTAGGGGGTTTCCAAATAAGAGATTTAGTGGACAAATAGGTGGGGTTATAGAAGCAGAAAATAAGGTGGTCATAACAAAGTAGTCATAGCAACAGGTGGTCATGACAACCTTTTGAAACAAAGGCAGGGTTGCAAGATGCTCATAACAACTTTTTGAAACAAAGGCAAGGTTGCCATTTCCTGGAACAGGCAATACAGAACCATTTGTAGCTAAGGTTACATGTGGGACATAGGACATTCCTTCAGAAACAGAGGTTGAATCCTATACAGGAATAAGCCTAGTTTGTTTTTATTATAAGATGGCTTTCAAGCCCAAGATGGAGGCAGGCTGGTTCGACAGTGCTGGCCTATGAACTCCTATCATTGCCTGGCAAGAAGGTAAGTATAGAAAACTAGAGCACTTAGAGACTTATTTAAAAAGAGACATTGCTAGGGCACAAAGCACAAGAAGACAAACTCTTTAGAACAGAGAAGAGACTTCAGGACTTGTTGAATTCACATAGTTGTATGTGCCATGGGCTACAGCCCAGCTATAAAGCAGTACATAATAAACTGGAAAAAAAACCAGAAAATTTTTGTTATGTATAGAAGTATTCTCTATACCAGTGGTTCTCATTCTTCCTCTTGTTGTGATGACCCCCAACCATAAAGTTGGTTTTGTTGCTACTTTGTAACTGTAATTTTGCAGTTGCTATGAACTGTAAATACCTGATTATTTCCAATGGTCTTAGGTGATCCCTGTGAAACGGCTGTTCAACCCCCAAAGTGGTTGCAACCCACAGGTTGAGAACTGCTGCTCTACACAATCCAAAGGCCCTCTAGTTGGATAAGTCAAATCATTTACCTCTTTTTATGGAACAGGTTGATGACGTTTTCTTATCAGACTGTGAAGATTTCTTTCTCATCCCCACTTAGATGTTTTCTAGCCTAAATTATGTCAATCTCGATGACACAAAAAGCTCCAATGTGAAAAAAAGGGTTAGAGCCCCAGATCTCCTGTAGTTTGACACCTTCCTCTGTGACTAGTTTAATAACTCGATAATTAAAAACCCAGAGGCATATATTGGGGTTCAAACTTCAAGCTGAAGATCAGAGAAGCAAAGCAGCCAGCCACTAGCTCTTTACCTCAGGCTGAAAGGGCTGTTCCGTCTCCACGAATCCTCAGAGAGACAATGCTATCTCCACAAATCTCCAGGGGCAAAAGCTCTGAATTTCTGTCTCCTCTTCCTTATAGTCCTTTCTCCATACAGCTATGTCAACTCCTATCTCCACCTCCCTAGTGCTGGTATTAAAAGCATGAGCTCTGTTACTCTTCACTCTTGTGTAGGCCAGGCTGGTCTTGAACTCAGAGAGATCCATCTGCCTGTCTCCTGAGTCCTAGCATTAAAGGTTGAGCCACCACTGCCTACTTCTACAGCTAACTGGTGTGGCTGGCTTTGCTTTCTGATACTTCAGACAATCTCTTTTAAGTCATAAATGATATATCACCTCATAGTGTCACTTTGTGCTGCTTTATCTGGGTAGTTTACCATGAACAGAAATGTGTTGTTCATGGTTCTGGAGACTGACTTGTCTAAGATGGAGGGATGAACATAGTGAAGGCTTTCTGCTGTGGGGGAGGACATCATGGAGAGAGGAGAGGGTAGGGTAGGTAGAAAAATCGATGCAGGCATGGAGGGAATGAAAAAGAGAACAAACTTACTTTTGTGATAGGAATATTAATCTGATCACAAAGGCAGAACCTCCTGGCTTTATCACCGCTTAGAAGATCTGCTTCCCTACACTGTTGCTCTGGGGATTAAGTTTATAACACATGGCCTCCAGGGAGCACATTGGAACCACAGCAGTGAATGGTGAGATGTCACAGCTTCTATTTTCTTTCAAGGATACTGTGAATCTAGCCCCTCCTACTCGCTATTTGATTCAGGATTCCCAAGCAATGATCTCATGGTCACCCTTTATTTCTGCCCCATCTTGCAATTTGTTGTTCATGTCACCCCCCTGTTGCATCACTTTCCCCCATTTTCCATCACTATCCGCCTTCTAGAGTGACCTGGGACTGATTAGCCCAGATGTCACTGTCCAAGTCTCTTCCCTGGGCTACCTTAACTGGTTTATCTCTGTCTTAAGGCATACTCCTTTGTTGTATTTATCTGAATGGCAAATATAACTCCTTGTTCTCATAGCTAGTTTTTGGAGATGCTAAAATATTTCTTGCAAACTTCCCACACTCAGCCTTATGTTAGCTGATTGACTCATGGCTTGCTAAGTGGTAGCCTTTTATTTGTTTGTTTATTATCTTCCCAAGGTGGTGTGAGAGGCAGAGTTAGGATTTGAAGCTAAGCAGTTATTTCCCAAATCTAGAAAATCTAGCTGTAAACTAATGTGTGATAAATTCATCATGTCTTTACGAAAAGATAGTGACGTGCTTTCCATTGCACTTTAAATATTTTATGTGAGTGGGTGATAAGTATCTTTTAAAGTTTTTGTGTGACTCCTTCCTCTCTAAAACAACATGGCTGCAAGCTTTCTGATGGGTTTAAGGATCAAAGGGGCAGATTTGTGTATGTGTCTCTGTGTGATTACGTTATCACTTTCCTAATCAAGAATTATATACAGCTAATAGGCAAACTATTAAATAATTAACCTCGTGGCTGACCGCTCAGTTTTTTCATTTCTAGGACAGAATTACCTTATGTTTGCTTTACTTCCATTCCTATTGTCAAAGAACCGAGGTGACCTGCCTAACAATCTTAAGAGCTGGATTTTAACAATGGCTTATATACCGAGCCCTGTGTTTTTTTTTTTAAACATATTTGTTCTCTTTGGTTTTATATTTTATGGTTATGGTGCCTTTTCTTATTTGATTTGGAAAAAAATGACATTTTTTCTGTTGCTTGAAAATGTCAGTCAGATTTCTGATTCCCTTTAAACATTCATTCCTGTGAATTGTGCCAGGTGAGGCTTTTACAATTTTACACTCTTTTCTATAGGGGAAATTGAATTGGGGATATTTTCTTGGATATTATCTTCACTTACTCAACACAACACACAACCCCTCACATCTCTAGTGACAAAGGAGAAATCCAAGAGGAAAATACGAAGAAAAAGAATAGATATGGTTTTGGTTTAATTTTTTACTAAGAAATAAAATGATGTTCAGAAGAATAAGCCTAAAAAAAAAAGTCTAACCATTTGTGTCTCTTAACTCTTCCATTTCAATGAGAAGTACAAAAGAGAGATATAGCTGACTGAGAGGAAATGGGCATAGAAAGTATTGATTCAAAATATGTGTGAGAATATGAAGAGAGGGAAATGTCAGCTCTTGGGTATTGGAACCAACCTGAGTTACTGTGTGGGTGACAAATCCAATTCAGTTGTGATTAGCTCTCATAATGTGTGGTAGTTCATAATGCTGTTAAGGACACTGAATTAACAAATACATTGCCCCTAGAGGAGAAACAGTGTTAAGTCCCTGTGAGTCTCTTGGTTAAGTTTTTGTTAGATGACCAATACATATTCTTAGCTTAAGTCTAAAGACGTCTTATTTACTACATTCTGTTGATTCATGACCATCAACCCACTGGCCAACAGCACCCATAATGCATGGGTCATCTCAGCCTTCTTGTGAATAGCATATAGCCTTTCGGTTTGGTGTGGAGACTTTTTTAAATAGCAGAAGTAGATGTCTTAGTTAAGGTTTCTATTGCTGTGAAGAGACACCATGGCCACGGCAACTCTTAGAAGGAAAGATTTAACTGGGGCTGGCTTACAGGTTGAGACATTCAGTTCATTATCATCACGACTGGATCAGTAGGCAGCAGGAAGAGAGAGTGAGCCAACTGGGCCTGGCCTGAGCTTCTGAAACCTCAAAACCCACCCCCCAGGGACACACTTCCTCCAACAAGGCCATGCATGACTACTCCTAATAGTGCCACTTTCTTTTTTAAACTCTTTTGGCTCTTTGCTCTTTTGGGGGCCCCACCACACAGCTCCTAAATACATCACACAGAGATTTAATTCTCACTTATAAATGTCTGGCCTTATTTTTAGCCAGCTTTTCTTGACTTAAATTATCCCATCTACCTTTTGCCTCTGGGCTTTTGTCCTTTTATTACTTCTATGTATCTTTCACTTTGATTCCATGCCAGGTTGTGTAGTGAGTGGCTGGCCCCTAGCTTCCTCCTCTCCTTGTTCTTCCATGCTCTTCTCCCTCTCAGGTTTCTCCTCCTGTTTATTCTCTCTGCCTGCCAGCCCTGCCTATTCTTTTTCCTGCCTAGCTATTGGCTGTTGAGCTCTTTAATAGACTGTCAGGTGTTTTAGACAGGTAAAGTAACATTGTCACAGAGTTAAAGGAATGCAACATGAAAGAACTCAACACATCTTTGCATCATTAAAACATAATGTTTCACAGCATAAACAAATGTAACACACCTTGAAATAATTCTCCACAACAGCCACTCTCTATGAACCTATGGGGGGCAGTTATCTTTCAAAACACTACAGGGGGCAGTTATCATTCAAAACACTACAGTAGAGAAAGACTCGGGAGGCAGAGGCAGGAAGATCTCTGTGAGTTCGAGGCCAGCCTGGTCTACAGAGTGAGTGCCAGGATAGGCTCCAAAGCTACACAGAGAAACCCTGTCTCGAAAAACCAAACAGCAACAACAACAAAAACACTAATCAGACTGAAAAGGATGTGTTCATAGTGTAAGAACTAAAAAGGGCATAGTACTACTCTTCTATCCTAACCAGAGACTGTGTCTCTCTCTGTGAGTGCCTATGGATGACCCTAAAGTTCTGTAAGTGCTGGTGTTAGTGGTACAAATAGTGTTTACCAAGTAGATGGATGAGGATTTACTATGTATCAGATCATTTTCTTTTTAAATATGCTGTGGCTCTTAGCATTGCTGCCTGGCCTATTGGGTCAGGATGTTAGGATTGAAGCAAGTCCAGATGCAGGGAGGGATGGCCATGACCCATATGTCATAACCCGTTAGGTCTAAAGCCTTTGCATCGTTGTAGTGGCTTGAAAGAAAATGACCCCGAAAGTGAGTGGCACTATTAGGAGGTGTAGCCTTGTTGGACAAGGTGTGTCACTGTAGGGGTGGTCTTTGAGGTCTCATTTGCTCAAGCTTGCCTCAGTGTGACTTCCTGTTGCCATCTAGTCAAGGTGTAGTACTCTCAACCCCAGCACTACATCTGCCTGATGCCGCCATGCTTCCTGTCATGATGATAATGGACTGAGCCTCTGCAACTATAAGTGAGCCACCACAATTAAATGTTTTCTTTGTAAGAGTCGTGGTGTCTCTTCACAGCAATTAAAAATCCACTATGTTACAAATCCCATTTGCTGTTAGTGTTGCTGGTTCCTGATAGCAGCTTCTTTACAAGCATCTGGACCTTATTGTTAACTTCCTGCTGCGTATATCTGAGTTTTGGGTTTGGAAAGTTTGTAAGTTTATAAGAAGCAATCATACACATATCAACAGCCAAACAGATGACGTTCCTGAGAATGAGTTTCAAGGAGAAACTTGGTTCAGTTTCTGTGCAAGTACACTCGGTGTGAATTTCCCTAAATGCCATCAGAGTTAGATTAGGGTTGTTTGTGATCTTAGATCTATTCATCTTGACTGGATTCTGCACAATTCATGAGATTTGGTCAACTCCACCCATTATAAAACACTTGGGCATCTTGATGAAAACTGCCCAGGGTACTTCAGTTCTTTTTCTGAATGAATCCAGTCTGGTTGTTATTTAATTATCTCAGCTCAGTTCTCATAGAGTGGATTCACAGAGTATTTCATAATCTTTTAAATAAATTGTTACATGGTGTCCCTCTCAAACTCTATAATATAATCCATTTGTCTTTTAGTCTGCCCCAGGTCTTGGTTTAAGGTGCTTTATGTCTTCAGTATCTTTTTTTTAAGTCTTGTAGACATAACTAATAATGATTGTGTTTTATACCATTCTTATTAAATAAATAGTGACTAAAGAAAACCCGACACTTTTCAAAACATTGATCCTTGTATGGTCAATCACTCTTAGTCTTGACTGTGGAAAATAATGTTAAGTCAAAGGTCACCATTGTCTTCTTCACCTTAAGAGGTAGAATCAACGTTCAAACACAGGCCAATTTTACCTCAAAGTGTTCAAAGTTTGTAATCTACCAAGGTTTGTCATCTATGAAAGCAAGTGACGTTAATAAATTAGCATAAAAAGTGTGTGGAATTAAGATTGCCTTAAAAAGGACTGTAGGGCCAATCTGCCTGTGTTTTCTCTGGAGAGGAGGTAGAAGTTTCGTGATCCCAGCCCAGAGTCAACTCTGCTTAGGTCAGGCATTTTCTCTCTCTGCATCTTCACTTTCTATATCTGTAAATGTGGATGTTGATCTACATGACCTACCCTCAGATTTTATTGTCTTTTTAGGGACATTTATACTGAATTGAATATGTTTTGAAAGTAGCAAATAGATATACTTCCAAGACCATAGTACTCAGTAAAAATTTTGGATTTTTCCAAACTTAGTGTATGTTCAAAAGATGCCATTACAAAGTTGTAGATACAAATATGATGACCTGAAATACACTGTGGCAGTTAGAATTTGAGATAGGGTGGCAGCTGCAGTGTGGGATTGTGAGCTCCTGAACAACATCTAAGGTTTAAAGGTCTTTTCAGAGACTGTTGTTCGTTTTGGGCAGTGCCAGGGATAAATGGAAATGAGAGTTTTATTTTTTTTATATTTATTTATTTGTGTGTGTGTGTGTGTGTGTGTGTGTGTGTGTTATAATAAGTACATCCTAAGTCCCTGTTGTTTGGTTGGTTGGTTTCGTTTGTTTTCTGAGCCATTGTCTCCCTATATAGCTCAGGGTCTCCTTGATCTGCCAGTCCTCCTGCCTTGGCCTCCTAGGATTACAGGTATTTATGGCTAATTCTTGTTTAGGATGTTCCTGTTAATGCTTAATTTGGTTAGTTAGAAAGAAGAATTTTAAATGTCTCTGCACACTCCATGCAGGCCTTTCCAGGAAAGTAGAAGTGACCTAAGTTCTCCCAGTAGCTAGGATCCTTTTCAGTTTCTAGAACTAATTTCTAGTTCACTGGCTCACATCTTTGTCACTGGGCCAGCCAATTCCCCAGATCTCTTATCTTCTGCTTCCTCAGATCCTCCCTTAGGCACAGGCTTGTCTTTGGCCCACACTCCGATTCTCTAACACACAAGGCTTTGGGGCCAAGCAGCTAGCAGAGCCTTTATCTTATCATCACCCCAGGGGTTCAGAAGAAAGTACAACTGTTGGAGTTTAGAGGTGCCCTCTGCTGGCAGTTGAGAACTGAACCTTAATTTATTTACTAAAAGGGTAGGATGGAGGTATGTGGGCTCTGGATGGAACACACAAGCACTGCTCTGATTCTGAAGAGTCTTTGACAGTCCACTGAACTGTGTTTGGGTCACTGGCTTGTGGAAAACAGGATTCCTAGTGAGCTGGGGGTGTCTCCTACTAGACATTTGGCAATATCTGGAGATTCTTTCGTTATCTGATAACCAGAAGGCTTGAAGGAGATGGCCACTGGCCCCTAAAGATTTGAGACAAGAGAAACTGCCTTACAATGTACAAGGATCCCCACCCCACAACAGGAATTTGGCAACTCCGATAGTGTGAACCACGACTTACGCTTAAGAGAATGGAAATTAATAGAAATTTGAAGTTGTGGCCAGGCACTGTAGTGTGGAGCTGACACAGTCCTGTCTTTGGTGTGAGAATCACTTGAGTCGGAGGAGTTTAAAGCCTGCCTGGGCAATGAGGAGATATCACCTCTTTAAAAGGAATAAGTAAGAAGCACACAATGGAAGCAGGAGTTGGGAATTAGATGCTATTAGACATCAGTCCAGTGATGCTCACCTTAGAATGTGTAAAGAAAGGTTTTTTTTGTTTGTTTGTTTTTAATTTCAGTGTTGTGTGTTGGGAATTTTATACTAATGTTTCGCTTCCTGGGAGAGTCTGATAAGGGTTTTGTTTTAGGATAAAAGCTGTTGGGAGCTTTAAATCTTCCTAGATGATTTTAAATTTCAACTAAGTTTGAGAAAAGTTAAGCCCACTCAAACCTTCATGCTTTTGTTTGAGGGACCAGGTTCTCTTGAAGAAAAGAAGACACATGTTTCATGGGTGACTGACTGCACAACACACTTCAAAAGAAAAAAAAACTGTAAGAGAAAACAAACAAATAAAACCCCAAAGGAAACATCTTATGACTTTTAATCTCCAATTTTTTTTTTGTGGTATTTTGGTTTTGTTGTTGTAGCAAAGAATTGAATCCAGGACCTCATGTTAAGCAAATTACTCTATGACTGAGAGCCATCTCCAGCTGATGGTCTTTTTACTTTTAACCTCATGTATTTGTTTATTTGTGTGCATGTGTGTATGTGTGTGTGTGTGTGTGTGTGTGTGTGTGTGTGTGTGTGTGTGTGCACGTGTGTGCGCATGTGCCTGCAGAGGCCAGAAGAGAGCCTTAGATCCGTCAGAGCTGGAATTACAGGCAGTTGTGAGCCTCCCTGTGTAGGTGCTGGGAACTTGAGTCCTCTAGAAAAGCAGTGAGCACCCTTAACCATTGAGCAATCTCTCCAGCTTCTGTCTTGTTTTTTTGTTTGTTTGTTTGTTTGTTTGGGTTTTGTTTTGTTTTGTTTTTGTTTTTTGAGTCAGGGTTTCTCTGTGGCTTTGGAGGCTGTCGTGGAACTAGTTCTAGACCAGGCTGGTCTCTAACTCACAGAGATCCACCTGCCTCTGCCTCTGCCTCCCGAGTGCTGGGATTAAAGTCGTGTGCCACCACCGCCTGGCTGTCTTGTTTTTTTTTTTTTTTTTTTTTTAAGATAGGGCCTCACTTGGTCCAGACTGGTCCCCAGCTTACTATGTAGCTGAAGGAACTTGAACTTCTGATTCTCCTGTCTCCATCACCAAGGATTTCAGATGTGTGCTACGACGACGACTAATTTTATGTCCTTCTGGGCATGGAATCCAGGTTTTCATGCACTCTGGGCAGGAATTCTGCCAAGTTACACTACTGAGCCCGTAAGACTGTTTCTAAAAGCATTTCTCGGTAAGATTTCAAATGCCTCCTAGAGAACAGCTTCTTAGAAACAGCTCTGACTTTCTCCTTCAAGTGCTCAATATGATCAACATTCCTGAGGTTTCCAGACTTCCCAGCATCTTTCACTTTCTTCCCTGGAAGCAATTCCTATCTTTAAAAAGTAATGCTTTCTTATCTTGCAGCAAGAGCCCCTTGAGGTCCTGAGGCCAGTTATCTTTATAAAGGGTGCTTTTTTCATGCCCTCTGTATCCTTATCCCTCTTAGCATCCTTACACACACACACACACACACACACACACACACACACACACACACACACACACACACACACACCCTGCTCCATTTTCTGTCACTCAAATCATCCAACTGGCCATTTGCTTCCACCTTCCCTAGGAGTAGTCCATTTGTTCTCATGTGACCTCTGTTGATGCTAATATGCTGCTTCCTACCCACTTTTCTGCAAATCAACATGGCCCGAAGGAGAGAACTAGGTAGAGCCTAGTGCAGGCTGTAGCTGGACTCTGTGGTGTTTGCTGAGATTTTTCTAGCCCCTCAGAAGAGTGAGCTTTGAGTTCACTCCCCTCAGGCAATGGATATGTCAGGTCTACCTTCTCTCACCCAGTTCTCCGACTCAGCACAAGGTCATGAAAAGTGAGAGTCTTTCCTGTCACTGCAGACTGTTTTGAGCTCCCCAGCCCTGCTGACCCATCTCCTTTCGTGCACAGATTTCAGTAGCTAAGTCACTGCTCTGCTAACTCAGCTTTCCTCAGCATTGCTACTTCCAGTGTCCCCTCCTCAGCACTGCTGCTCCCAGTGTCCCTTCCCCAGCACTGCTGCTCCTAGTGTCCCCTCCATTGCTAATCAATTCCTGAAGTTAAGGATGGATTGATCTTTGCCAGGTTTGGTTAGGTATTTAGTAGTTTTAAAATTTCTCTCGTTTTTGTCTAATAATATCGAGTAGCAATTCTGTGGCTTTGTACTATCTCTACCTAGAAGTCTGTTTTCATCTGCAAAGATAGGAATGAAGCCAGTGAGATGGCTCAGTGGGTAAAGGTGCTTGCCTTGTGACCAGAAGGGTCCCGTGTAAAGGGAGATGGAGAGAACTTACCTCACAAAGTTGTCCTCTGATTGCCAGATGCACGATGAGGCTTGCTTATCTCCCCTGCCCTTGACACATCACATATGCACACACACGCACTAATTAATAACAATAATAAGTAAAATTTAATGAACCCTTCCAAAGTACACTGTATCTCCAACTCTGTTGTTCATGTCTGTGATTTCAAGGGAGTAACAGGATTTTTGTCAACCAGGAGTATATTCTGTAATGGGCCACTGGGTCTAAATTTTAGACTCTGAAAGTAATAGTTTCTATTGTGACTGTCACTCTGTCATTGTAGTATGGAAGTATTTATAGACAAGCAAATGAATGGTATAGCTGTGTGCCAATAAAACTTTAATCGTAAACATTGAAATTTCAATTTCACATAATTTTCACATTTTTGCAAAGTATGCCCCCTTCCACTTACCTCTACACTTATTGTGGTGCTTAAAATAGAACCTAGATGCCTTGCACACGATAGGCAAACTCTCTACCACAGAAATGTATTCCCCAGCCCTTCTGACTTTTACAACCATTTAAAAAAGCAACAACAACAAATTACCTTGTGAGCAGCCTGTAACTAGGAAGTGGGATGCCATTTGTTAACTCCTATCATACATTGCTCACAAGAATAACCTAAGCCCTTATAGATCCTGTTAAAAATCTTCTTTGAGAGACACAAATTGAGGAAATATAAAAGAACACACTGTCTGTGTACTTGCCCCTTAATTTTAGGTTTTTATCTGTAGGTCAGTCAAGTCAAACTACTGGAGGACTCTTAACTTGTTGCATTCAAGTCAAATTAGTTCTGGACATAGCCTTTTTTTACTAAATTAATTTAAAATTATTATACTTTCTACTTTTATTGATGGTCACCACATAATTAAATAATTGCATTTCATTTCAGTTTTGGCACACATAAAACAACTGTGACTGACAATGTTTCCTCAGGACTGGTGGGAGATGGCTCAGTGGATAAGAGCACCAACTGCTCTTGCAGAGGATCCAGGTTCAATTCCCAGCACCCATGTGTGCTTACAACTTACAACCCTCTGTAACTCCAGTTCCAGGGACATGTGACACCCACTTCTGGCCTCCTTGGGCACTGTATGACAGAGTGCACAGATGTATGTGCAGACAAAATACCCATAACATAAACTAAAAAATTTAAAATTCTTCGAAGCAAAAAAAAAAAAAAATCCTCTAACAAACTGCCCTGTGCCTGCATAAGGCCATCTGCAAGGACTATTCTTCAGAATTGACTTCTGAGGTGAACCTCTGTTTCCCCAGCTCTTCCAGGCGTTGTCATGGACTTTTTCTCTCTGCTAATGACATACCAAACTTCATGGTTTACACTGGCTACAGGAAATTCGACTTTGTTCTCCACCACATTGATGCTCACCAGGACCTCAATACAGCACATCTCCAGGGGTTCCAGGGTGGGAGTTGCAGACTTTTAGATGGGAAAAATTCATCACTGTAAATATGAGGCTTTTTTTTTTTTGGTTTTTTGAGACAGGGTTTCTCTGTGTAGCTTTTGGAGCCTATCCTGGCACTCTCTCTGGAGACCAGGCTGGCCTCGAACTCACAGAGATCTGCTTGTTTCTGCCTCCCGAATGCTGGGATTAAAGGTGTGAGCCACCAACGCCTGGCTTGAAGCCTTCCTTTTAAAATATGAGTTTGGGTCTACTCTGAAGATACTCGTGAACCCTGCTCCCTACCCCTGGTCTGTTTAGAAATCAGTGGGTTTTTTTTTGGGGGAGGGGGGAATCCCTTTTCCATCTTGGAAATGATGGTCCCATATTCTCCAAAGGGAAGATGGCAAAGGTTACTTTCTCTGGCAAAGCAAATGTCTGACGGGTCTTTCTATAGATTTGGCTTAAAGGACTTATTCTGTTTAGTTAACTGCTCCTTAAGATGAATGCAAGCACACTTAGCAGTGTCATCCTTCTGCTTCCCTGATGCCAAATGTAAGAGACAGCATACCTGTAACTTGCCCTGGAGGCTAAGAAATTGCATACATGTCCCTCCCTGTCTACCCCACAGATGCGTAACTGAGCCTGTGCCAGATCAGATATTTACTCAGAGATGTTCTGTAAATTTCCTGGGAAGGTTTACTCATCGACTTCAAAGACTCCAGTAATCTGAATCTCCTACCAAAGAAGGGACCATTTGCAGTGGTGAGTGGACATGCGTCCCTGTTCGAAAGGTGGTCATGTGCCCACACAGAGCCAAAAAGAGGACAGATATCTATCCTCGTGCACTTTGAGCTTACACTTGGTGTTCATGTCCCGGGAGCAGTCTACACCTTTGCTTTTCTTCGTCCACTCCGAAGCACCCTGTCATCTTCCCTGAGCCCTTTCCTGTGGGCCTCAAGTTAGTGGTGCTGAGTTAGGGATTGGCCTCCGTGTCCTTCTGACTGCCAAGGTTGGCTGTTCTACGGGTCCTACGTGGAAATGTGAGTGACCTTCACCACCTCTGGGGTTTGTCTAGCACTTCTAAGATGCTGAATGCTTTACTAATGCTTCTGTAAGTTTTACGCCGAGAATCAAATGTCCTGGGACAAACTTTGTTACAGGGTTATGAAGGCTTTTCCTTCTGAGTTATGAGCAGTGCTCGCTCTCTCGGGACAGTGCCTCCTCCCTTAAGCCTGGCCGTCTTTCATGAGTTGTCAGCATGGTTTGATTGATTTGGCTTTTTTACTCACTAATCATCTTTGCTTCTCTCTTGGTCATTAGTCTCCTACGTGCTGCTCTGCTGAGAGTGGCCTGATTCTTGTACGTGACAAGTGTGCACCGCACCCACCCTTAAAAAGAGGAATTGCAGCTAGAGGAAGGGAGGCCTTTGAGATACAACTCTAAGGTTTCTGAAGAATCGATTCCTTTTTGACCTTTTTAAAAATTTGGATCCCCTGGAGCAGAAGTCACAGGCAGTTGTGAGTCAGCTGTTGTGGGTTCTGAGAACCAACCTCTGATCCTCAGCAATCCACACTCATAACCCCTAGCCACCTCAGCAGTACTTAGACTGTTTTTGCTTTATTGTTTTGAGGGGAATTAGGTCCAGAAGACAGCTTTGCTCTCAGTCATTCAATGTGCTCCTAGCCTAAGCAAGTGAAATATGTCTGTGACATGTGGAGCTGGATTCAGCTATTCAAAACAATGAAATTATTAATAGGAAAACCGATGAAATTGGAAATCACCATGTTAAGTGAAACAAGCCAGTCTGAGAAAGACAAATATGACACCTTTTCTCTTGTATGTAATACGTAAGGGGAATGAAGCAGAGGAGATGGGATAAAAAAAGAGAACAATATAGGGGCTGACTATGATCAAAATACATTATATTTTGTGGGGGAATGTCATGACAAAACCCCTCACTGAGCCTTTGGGGGAAAGACTTGAAGGAATATTTTAATAGTTTTGGGGTGGGGTAACAGTTAGTTTGCAAAGTGATTGCTTTACAAGCATGACAATCTGAGTCCCATCCCCCAGAACCCACGTTTTAAAAGCCAAGCATGGTAGTGTGTGTTTGTAGTCCCAGCACCAAGAGTGATGGAAACTGGTGGGTCCCTGGGGTTCACTGGCCAGTCAGCCTAGCCTACGTGGGAAGTCTCAGGCCAGTGAGAGACCTTGTTTCAAGAATAAGAGTAAGGGATGCTGTAGAATAATCTTCCTGTACACTGTGTGAATATACGTCATTACGATTGGTTTAATAAACAAGCCGACTGGCCAATAACTAAATAGGATAAAAAGTTAGGTGAAAAAGCCAAACTAATGATGATGGCATGAGGAAGGGCGGAGTCAAGGGATTCACCAGCTCTAGTGATAATTTTGTTTGTAATCTAACAAATAAAGCTTGTCTGAAGATCAGAGTGTGGAGCTAAGCTACTAGTTAGCCACACATACACTAAACTATTAGCTAGCCACACACCTAATCCACTACTTAGCCATAGAGGACAGACAGTGGTAGCCACACCTTTAATCATAGCACTCAGGAGACAGAGGCAGATGGATCTCTGTGAGTTCAAGGCCACCCTGGGCTACACAGGAGTGAATCAATCTAAAAGAGAAACAGAGCTCACACCTTTGATCCCAGCACTTGGAATGACATGCCTTTAATCCTGGTACTAGACAGGAATATAATGCAGGGGCTCAGTGCAGTCTCAAGGCAGTCTCAGGTTTGATGGAGAGCAGTGCAGTCTGCAGTCACTAGGAGGAAAGGATCACCCCTCTTTGGTCTTAGCCTTTGTAGTAAGAACTCTCTAGTGGATTGGCTGCTTTTTTTTTCTCTGATCTTCAACTTGAACCCCAATATCTGTCTCTGGGTTTTTATTACTTGTGCTACATCATGCTATAGCTAGCCAGATGGAGAACAAGTCAGACACACAAAATGGGATAGAGGTAAAACCATGAGCCTTGGGGCAGCACATAGGTTAGTAGAAATGGGTTAAGTTGTAAGAGCTAGTTAGTAATAAGCCTGAGCTATTAGCTGAGCATTTATGATTAATATTAACCCTCTTGGTGATTATTTGGGAGCAGGTGGTCAGAACAGAAAATCTCCTCCTACAAAGGGGATTTGGGAGATAGTTCAGCTGGTAAAGTACTTGCCTTTTGAGTAAAATCTCTCAGAACCCACATTAAAAAAATAGGTGTAGTGGCAGGCACTTATTATCCCAGCACTAGAGAGGTGGGGGCAGGTGGATCCCTGGGGCTCACTGGCCATCCAGTTAATTTTAATCAGTGATCTCTAGGCCTGTCCCTGAAAACCAAGTTAATAGGTGTCTCGAGGAATGTCACTAAGGTTGACCTCCTCAAACACACACACACACACACACACACACACACACACACACACACACACACACACACTGTTGTGTAACAGGCTTCCTATAGAGACCTCAACAAATGTCTGTTCACCCTGAGAGGAAGCTGGATGTCCCAATCCAGGCCTAGAGTCCTATAGGATTCCTGGAGAGCTGCTGATCATCCCTCTACATTGGAATCCTGAAGAAGCTGACTTTAACACCTGTGGCAACACGAGAGGGGAACATCCAGTGGGGGGGGGGCAAGCGGGCAGAAAGGCAAGCTTCCTTCTTTCATGTCCTTTTCTGTGGGCTGCCACCAGAAGGTGTGGCCCAGATTTAGGGTGGGTCTTCTGACCACAAATAATCTAAGAAAATAGGCCCAACAGCTCAGGTTTTAGTTGGTTCCAAATGTAATCAAGTTTATAACAAGATTAACCATAGCAGCTGGCATTGAACTTGTGATTCTGCTGCGTTAGCCTCTGAATGTTGGGATTTACACTACTGTACTCCAACACTCATGTCTTTTAAATAACCTATGTAGCATAAATATATTTTAACACGTATAACATAAATTAGCGCGTTAGCCATTGTGAGAAGGCCATTCTCACTGTTTCTATCACTGCTGTGATAGAAACTAAAAGCTTTCCCACCATCCCTGTCTTAGGGTTTCTATTGCTGTGAAGAGACACCATGACCATGGCAACTCTTATAAAGGAAAACACTTAATTGGGACTGGTTTACAGCCTAGGGGTTTAGTCCATTATCATCATGGCAGGAAGCATGGCTGTGTGCAGACAGATGTGGTGCTGCAGAACAGAATGAGCTGAGAGTTTTACACCTGGGTTGGCAGACAGAGGAGGAGAGAGTGAGCCTGAAACCCCAGAGTCCACCCCCAGTGACACACTTTCTTCAACAAGGCCACACCTTCTCCCAAAAGGCCACACCTCCTACTAGTGCCATTCCCTATTTACCTATGGGGGCCATATTCAAACCACCACAATCCCTAACATAAATTTCTATCCAGTAGGCATTTACCCCCCATTCCTGCCAAATTTCAACCCATAGAACCCAAGTTTTCTGTCTTGATCTCATTGTGGATGTTTCCTATACATGGAATCATAGCATGTGTGACCTCTTGTGATTGGTTGGTTTTACTTAACATGATATTGTTTGGGCTATATGGTTGTACATTTATCAACATCCCATCCTTTATTTTCTTATTACTGATCAAGGTTAAATTGAAGATAAACCAGTCTTTTGGCTATTGTATTTTATGTTGCTTATGACAACTAACTATAAGTATTTCTTTGATGCTCTGTTTCCCATCCTTTGTGGCCTATACACAAAGCTGGAACTTCTAGGTTATGTGGCAATTCTGTATTTAACTCCTCCTACCCCACAGCCTTGTACATTGAACCCTGGACCTTGCAGCCATGCTAGGCAAGCTCCCCACTCCTAAACTAAATGTCCAACCCTATGTTGAGGACCCATCAAACTGTTTTCCACAGTGGCGCTACAATTTCATATTCCAATAATCAATAAACAAATGAATGCTCCAACTTCCCCACACCACCAAAACCCACTTCCTTCTTCCTTTTTAAAAAGATGTTTATTTGTATTTTATGTGTATGAATATTTGCCTACATTTTTGTGTGTGTTTCACATGCACACCTGCTGCCTGTAGAGTCTAGAAGAGGATCCCTTGCAGCTGGAATTACAGATAATTATGAGCAACCATGTGGGTGCTGGGAACTAAACATCAGTCTTCTGCAAGAACAACAAGTATTCTTAGCTTCTGAGTCATCTTTCCAGCTCCTTCATTTTCCTTTTCAAACAGAAAGCTAATCTGCAGATGAGTTTTGAAGATCTATGAAGTAAGGAACCGGTCTATATTTGAGGCACTACATGTTTTCCTGCATTTGTCTGATTATCTGATGCTTAATCCCAGACCCAATCAAGCACATCCACTGCTGAAGCTGCTGGGGTTTTCCTTAAGTATGTTTTACTTTTGGCCACTTTATCAAATGGTGACACAGTGACCCAAGACAAGGCATCTAGACCCGAAGGGCATTTGAGTAGGGCAACATCACAGGCCTTATAGCCATTTATCAAGGGACCATGATGGCCACATGACACCTTGGCAGGTGGGGAAATTGAGAACATACATCTCCCCTTCTGCCTCCATGATGCTTCTGGGTCTCCCAGGTAACCAAACCCAAATAAACCATTCAGACCATTATAATGATAACTCTTTCCGCCAGCCACTCAAGTCCTGCTGTCATGTTAGGGCCCCCAAATAACACACAGAGTCTAATATTATTTACAATGCTGCTGGCCAATGACTAAGATTTCTTATTTGGTAGCTCAGTCTTAAGTATCAACCATAACCATTAATCTATATATTTTATAAAGACTTTTCTTATTGAGGACACCAGCGGTAGGTGTCCTCTCTTCACGGGATCACATGGCAACTCTCTTCCTTACTACATTTCCCATAATCTTCCTCAACTCCTAGCCCTACCTATCTTGCTTCCCTATTAGCAAACAGTGCTTTATTTATCAACCAATAAGACAAACATATACACAGAAGGACTTCCCCCATTGGACCATTAAACTTAAAAGCCATTCCATTAAACTAAAAGCAAGCAAACCTAAAACGTATCTATTCACCTGTAACACTAAACAATACTAACTGCTGACCTCTTTTGATTCTTATCCTTTGTGTTTTTTTTTTTCAAACTTCCATGGTAGTTTCAGATCTCAGTTTTTAAATATTACATTGACAACTATTGAAAATTCTTCCATAGTCTAGCAGCTTGTATTTAAAATTACTCAGTCAGTGTTTGTCAATTTTCTGTTTAATTTCTGGGTTGGGTTGGCAGCAGTTGCAGGTAGTCCAGACTTAGGAATTGTACACATGATTCACAATGTAGAATTTTCCCAGCAGAGGAGAAGCTCGCCAAGTCAAGTACCAAGAAATTGCCCCAAAGTAATTTTAATTAATAATTAATAGGATCTAAACTTGGAAGGAGCTCCGTAAGTCACCTACACACTCTATGTAGTTGTGATCTTCTCTATCATTCAGCTATGTACAGTTGTCCTGCACCCAAGCACTCCAAGAGCAGGACCCTAACCCTTCACCCAGACAGTCCAAAATCAGGACCCTAACCCTGACCCTTGAGTGATTCTTTTCATGGCCTCAGAATTTCATTTCTTCTGAATATTGATAGTAGGTTTGCCCACCAGTATCAGGAAAATGAGTAATGAGAGATTTACAGCAGTCACTATTCCCTTGAGTTTTTGTGGTGCTTTCTGAAGAAAAGGACCTGTGTGCTGTTGAAATAAACAGGGGCCACAGAAGGAACCAGGACTGAACTGCTGCGTTAGCTTCTGAGACATAAACGTCTGGAGGGAAACTCGGGTTGGATGCTTTCATTGTGAGTGCAAAGAATGAGGGATGATTCACTTAGTGTGTGATTTAATTTGGAAAGTGGAAATAATGAGATGGAAACAGTTTTTATTCCTGGGAAAATGAAACAGAAAGAGATAAAAGCTGAATAACTACAGCCATGCGTCAGTAACAGCAGCCACAAGAAAGCCGAGACCATTACCCGCTAGAGCTGTAGTCCTCTTTTATTTGGATTTTGGAATCATTACTATCCCATAAAAAAAGCTCTTTAATTGAATTTGTGGTTCCCTTAGAATTGCATAAGTCATACTATTAAATTAACTTAATTTTTAGTTATTTTAATGTTATATGTTTGCTAGCTACATGACATATAGAACATAATACGTAACTAATATATGCTTCTAGGCTTTATGTTTAGAGATTTTTCATTTTCAAAGGAGATAATTTTGCATTAAAAATAGAGTTTTTTGGGGGAGGTGGCAGTTGGTGAAGGGATATTTTGCTTAAAAATCACAGGGGTTAGGGGTTTAGCTGTTGTACTTTCCTGAAGGCCCTGGATTCCCCTCTGTTGCTATGACATTTTTTGCATGAGATAAACATAAACGTGAACTAATGTGTATGTCTATTTACACAGCAACCCTTTAAATTTTAGGGACATTTAAAACTAATTCTCACTTTACACTTTAATGGAAACACACTTATGACCTCTTGTTTTAAGAGCGGTTTGTTATGGAATTGGGGAGAGTGAGAATGAAGCTACTTGTGGCCTGAAGCTCTGTGTGTGTGTGTGTGTGTGTGTGTGTTTGTGTGTGTGTGTGTGTGTGTGTGTGTGTGTGTGTGTGTGTGTGTGTGTGTGTTGGGAGGATGGCTAAAGATGGGAGGAAACTCCAAAGCCTTCTTCTTTTCCAGACTTGGGCTTGGTAAGGAAGGCTTTCTGAAGAGGATGGCTGAATAATCGATGTGTAATCCTGGTAATGGCTACAGAAGAGCAGTGTTTGAGGCATATTCTAGATAAGGATGAACAGTAGCGGTGGAACCTATAGACTGGCAGAGGATAGTGCTAGCAGCATTTGGGAAATCTGAGTGACAGAAGAGTCTTCTGGTGCCTCTTAAATCACATGCAGCCAATGACATTAGTTTATTAGATGACATTGGCATATTAGATGAGCTCTAAGTGCTGTTGGAACTTGTTAGAACTTTTGAAAAGCAATAGAGACCAGAGTAGCCAGAGCTGGTGTTCATGCCTATAATCATGGCTGAAGCATGACAGTAGACGCAAGTTCAAGACGTGCCTGAGTTACACAGTGAATTCAAGCCGGGACACAGAGCGAGCCTCTATCATAAACAAACAAACAAAAAAAAATAAAAGCTCAATGAAATGAGATGCTTTTATGAAGAAATAAGACAAAAGCAGAAAGGAAAAAGAAAACACCACAGTTCAAAACACAAGAATCCAAAAGATTATTAGAGACCATTTTGAACAACCGTGTGCAAACACATTTGCCAACTCAGAAGAAATGGACAGAATCCGGAGATGGACACTTTACTGTGATTAGTAAAGAAATAGAAAAGCAGAACAAAACAGTGTCAAGTCATGAGAATGAATCAATAATAAAAGTGTGTCCCAAATAGCTTAATTGCTGGTCTACTAAACATCTTAAGAACATCTCTCAGTTCTTCTCAAATCACTCTTGAAAACCAAAGGGGAAAGAATTCTTTCAAACTCATTCTAAAATGAATGCCATCCTAATACCAAAACCAGACATGGGCACAACAACAACAAAAGAAAGCCACAGTCCAATGTCTGTGATGTACATAGATGCAAAAATGGTTAATAAAGTACCAACTTTGTCTTCTATGCAGGCACCTAAGTCCACTCATAGCTGCATCAATGTGGTTACTAGATGAACAGATGTTCTGTTTGCCCAGGATTGAGGGTTTTCTGAAGTATAGCACTTTTGGTAGTAACATGGGGACAATTCAGGACAAAAACAGTTATTCCAAGCATATCTAATAGGCACATAGATACATCAAAAGTACACATAGTTATTGAGTACTCTGTTTCATTTTGATACATGAATACAATGTGTGATGCTCAAATCAGGGGAAGCAATTCTCTCCCCTTAAACAGTCATCATTTCTTTTTTTCTCTCTTTCTTTTTCTTTCCTCTTGGTTTTTTGAAGTAAGGGTTATCTATGTAGACATGGCTGTCCTGGAACTTGCTTTGTAGACCAGGCTGGTCTCAAACTCACAGAGATCTGCTGGCTTCTGCATCCCAAGTGCTGGTATTAAAGGCGTGTGCCACCACCAATTGGCTCATTTCTTACCAGCGAAACATTCTATCTCTTTTGAAGTGAACAACTGTTTTATTATCATCTAATCTATGGTCACATTGCTCTGCAGCAGAACAGCACAGCTCATTTCTCTAATCTAATTATAAATTAGAGACTATTAACCAAAATCTCCATCCTCTCTCTACTGCCTACACTAACAACCTCTGACAATCATAGTCTATTGTCAGCTCCTTGAAGTCAAACTTTTTAGATTGTCCATGTGAATGGGAGCATAAAGCATTTGTTTTTCACATAACACAGTGATTTTCAGTTCCATGTTGTCACAAATGAAAGAATTTCATTTTTTTTTTTTGAGACAGGGTTTCTCTGCATTGCTTTGGAGGTTGTCCTGGAACTCGCTCTGTAGACCAGGCTGGCCTTGAACTCACAGAGATCCACCTGCCTCTGCCTCCCGAGTGCTGGGATTAAGGGCCTAGCCACCACCACCCAGCTGAATTTCATCTTTAAATACCTAAGTAGTATTGCATTGTGCATACATACCATATTTGCCTTATCAGTTGACAGGTTCTTACTCTGCTTCCATGTCTTGGCTTTGTCAATGCTGCTGCCATAACGGGGAAGTGTGGCTGTCTCTTTGATGTACTGATTTCATTTTCTTTGGAAATATACCCAGGGGTAGGATTATTGGGTCAATATAATAGTTCTATTTTCAGTGTTATTTATGGGTCTCCATAGTGTTTTCCACAACGGCCATACTAATTTACATTCCTATCAACTATGCAAGGGTTCCTTTTTCTCCACATCCTTCACAGCCGGTACTATCTTTTCTTGTCGATAATCATCGTTCATATTAGAGTGAGGTGTTATCTTTTGTGGTCTTAGCTTGCAATTCTCTAGGGACTCGTGATGTTAGCCTTTCCCCACATGTGTGCTGATCATTTTTGTGTATGCCTTTGAATAATGTCTATTGCCCATTGCTATTGGCTTGTGTGGTTTCTTTATGTATTTTGGATATAAACCTCTTTAAGTAAGTAAACAGCTAGCCAGGTTTGGGTGCTGGTCTATTATCTCACCAAGATAAGGCAGTCAAGTCATCTTCAGAGAACTCTCAAATGTAGTTATCAAAGCAACAGTCACCTGACTAAAACTTCCCCAGCTGAAACCACTAATAAGATGTTGCCAAATTTTAACAGTATGTGATGATAAGCGTATTATATCCACGAATACCTTTCATTGCATGCTTAATTTTTCCTCTTTGTGTGTTACTACAGCAAAGAGAAGCCAGAAATCATGGCTAGACTTCTGTGCAGGTTTGTGGAGGAAAGACTCTGAGCCAGCATTTACTAATGTCTGCATGTGAAGTGTTCTAGACAGGTTATTTAAATTTTTTGGTTTCATTGTGTAACTTCCTCATTAACAGCTGAAGCACAAGGTGGCTGCCAGAGTTCTTATCGGAGGTGGGACTTGAACGCCTCAAGATCTATGACTAGGCCTTTAGTTTACCGTATGCTTTTAAACGTGCTGTCGTTTTCTAGGCTTGTGTCTGGGAAGCTTGTGAGGCTATCAGCCATTCACATTTTAGAAAGGCTGTTTCAAACAGATGGCCCTTTCTAGCAGAAGTTTGTTGTTTTTGACGACTGGAAGTGAAGAGGTTCCTAAAAACAGAGTGATGGGGCATGGGGTGGGGGGGGGTACTACATGGAGGCTGAGCCTCTGAGATCTGGAGGGGATGGTCCGCCACAGAATAGAAAGAGAAGTGGGAAGATTCTAACCATAACCTCTATTTCAAAATTCTGGCCCCACCCTCAAAAGGAGACAGTCACTTCTTCCTCTTTTGCCTGCGGCAAGGTAGGTAGTTCCCTATTCTCAGAACCCAGAGTCTCAGGTTCAAGGGCAGCTGCTCAAGGGAAAATGAGGTTGGACTGACTTTAGAAAGAGGCAGAGAACCTGCTCTGAGTGGCCTGCCTCTCCTTGATTGCTGGTTCCCTCCAACTGCACCACAGGGCAGCTTGTGTGCACATGGAACGCTGTGTATTCAAAGTCCTTTCCAAAGCATGTCTCCCTGAGAGGCAGAGATCGGTGGATCTCTGTGAGTTCAAGGCCAGCCTGGTCTACAGAGTGAGTTCCAGGACAGCCAAAATCCTGGACTCAAAAAAAAAAAAAAAAAAAACAACCACAAATGAAAGCATGTCACCCTTCTCATAAGACCTGCTTCTGACCTTGAGTCACCCAGTCTGCCATGTACTATTCTTTTTTGCTGAATTGCTAAGTCTATACCATCAATGATTGGATCAAGCTAAATAAATGCAGGTAAATGCAGGTAAAATGTTCTGAAGATTTTTTTAAAAATTTTTTGCAGATACTCTGATGTTGTTTTGTAAAACAAAAAATAGAAAGTAACAGATTTACCTTGTGGGGTAGAGTCATATGCAAATCCATAGGTTAATCCACATAAAACCAGTGGCTGTTTCTTTTGTTTTTGTTTTTGTTTTGTTATTGTTGTTTGTTTTTTGTTGTTGTTTTGTTTTCTTAATGGTTTTCTGAGAGAAGTTATCTTTGTGTAGTTTTGGAGCCTGTCCTGGAACTCACTCTGTAGACCAGGCTGGCCTCAAACTCACAGAGATCCTCCTGCCTCTGCCTCTTCAGTGCTGGGATTAAAGGTGAGCACCACCACCACCAGACTACTGCTTTATTTTTTAATAGGCCAGTCCTTGCTGAAAGCTATTTAATAAACTTCATAGTATAATAATAAGGGGATAAGGTATTGAAAAAACAAGGTCATTTACTTAACCTACAGGGACAGATGTTCCATACCACTCTTAACATTCAAAGAGTAAGAATTATAACAAGGCACATTTTTTTCTTTCATCCGCTCACATACAAAATAAGCAGTACTCATAATGCTATCCAAATTTTGTTAGTGCTTCTCACACACTAACAGTGGAATTAAAGACAGCTTTCAGCACAGTCAATTAGCAGGATTAAGCAAAAGCTTTTAAAGTATGCCCACCCTTTTGTCTGATAGAATGGTCTGAGAATTTATACTAAGGAAATAATCTGAAGATTAAACAATATCTGAGTAAAATGTGTACTCTGTTACACAAAGTTGTTTGTCATATTGGGAAATTAGTTACATCCTAAAATCTAGCCACAGGAAATGTTAAATTATGGCTCAGCTGCTAGAGGGCGATTGTTCAGCCATGTTAAATAATGATTGGGTGGAAGTACCTAACCTAGACAGTCCCAGTGGTAACACTGTAGGTAAATCTGTCCTGTAAAAGAGAAAAAAGAAAGAAAGAAAAGAAAAATGGAGACTCAGAAGTTGGTAGGCACATTAAAAAAAACTTACATTATGTAGAACACAATGTATGCAAAGACCTGTATAGAATTATTCTTATGATAGAGAATGGAAGAAGAATTTTATAATTAAGACAACAATCTGATGTTTCATTCTTAACCTAAACATAGTATGGTAGTTTGAAAGAAAATGGCCCCCCAAAGGGAGTGGCCTTTGAAGGGAGGTGTGGCCTTGTTGAAGTAGGTGTGGTCTTGTTGGAGAAAATCTGTCACTGTAGGCTTTGAGGTCTCTTTTTCCACAAGCTTTGATCAGTGTGGCAGTCTATTTCCTGTTGCCTGCCTAGCAATATATAGCAGCTCCTGCCCCAGCATCATGTCTGTCTGCACACAGCCATGCTCCCCACTAAGATGATAATGGACTGAACCTCTGAAACTATAAGCCACCATTTCGATGAAATGTTTTCCTCTGTTAGGGTTGTTCATGGTCATGGTGTCTCTTCACAGCAGTAGAAATCCTAAGACACATAGTATATAAGTTAATTTCCCTACCATAGGACAATTGCCTAAACTTCCCAAACTGACCTTGACTAGCAGAAATACAAAATTATTCCATAATATTGTTGAGCAGGGCTTCAAAGATGTAAATATATGGGGTAGGGAGATACCTGAATTGCTAAAGAGCCACCTTGCAAAAACAAGGACCTGAGTCCAATCCCCAGAACCCAGGTTAAAAGAAAGAGAAGAGGAAGAGAAGGAAGAAGAAAATCTCAGTACTTGGGAGGCTGAGACAAGAAGATCAAAGTTCCAAGGTAGCCTAGGGTGTATATGGAAACTGAATCAACGAATCAAAACCCCACAAACAAAAATAGAAAAAAGAGTACATGATCGATGGGGAAATTTATTGAAAACAATGACCTAGTCTACTGGGCAGACAATAAGCAAACAGATCATCTCAAATAATTAAAAAGAAATACTTATAGGCTTGTAAAGCAAGTAGCATTATTTACACATGTGAATACTGTCTTAAAGTCTTCACATGCTATTTCTATACTATTTGCCTTCACATCACACTGTGAATTGAAGATCGATGGTTAAACCACAGCAGAGTTCTCGATTTTTAACAAGACATCGAGTTTGAAAATCCTACTTTAAAAATAAATGCCACTACAAAAGAACTCCCTCCCTCCTTCCCATTCCCCCAAGGGGAAGTAAAACTAGAGTTGATGCCAGACACTTTGTGGGGAAAAAAACTAGAAATCCAAACCTAAAACACCAAAACCACCGCCACCACCAACAAAACACCCAGCCCCAGAGCCCATCTCTCTAAGGGATGTGTTAAATCTTAAGTTCTAGTAATAAATTAGTGTTAAAGATAATCTTTCATCTGGGAAGGCATCATTTTCAAGTTTGCTGTGCAGATGTGAAGATCTCTGCTATGGATGTGTGGATGTCTCTGCAGAAATACCTTGTGGTATACAAGTGTGTCTAAGAATGTCTTTTCTAAGTTAAATGGATGTTTATCAATGCTCTCTTTTTCATTAGACCAATTTGAAGATTGTTGCCATTTTGAATACAATTTGGATTGTATTTGATCAAGGCACTGGTGGATTCATAAGTGGTTGGTATCTTCAAAATAAAGAGTAAAATATGATGAAAGTAGATTGGATAATTTATGTGCATGCATTATTGTCACTGATGTAATAGAGGAATTTCCCTTTTTGTCCTTATTGACTAAAAGAATGGGATGAAAGAATTGTCCTTCCTTGTCAAGAGCTGGGGCTGCCACCTGGGCTTGCTGTATCTCAACTCAACCCAGTAATTAGTCATTGAGGGAAGATTTATTGTTCTAGGTATTTTGAGAAGTAATTTAGTGTGTTCCAAATTATTTGACCTACCATATAATCTCGTCTAGAAATGTAGCATATAGCGCTTCTGCTTGAAACATACAAAGCATTAAGGAATAGAGGAAGAACACTGTTATTACTATTTTCTAGATTTTTAAAAATTAATTCCACAACCAAATGTCTTTTCTTTTTCTTTTCTTTTTTCTTTTCTTTTTTTTTTTTTCAGTTTGTTTGGTCCAGGCAATGGCTGACTTCAGGTGCTTCACAGTTTAACTAGAATTACCTACCAGCTGTGAGAATAGATGCTTCCCCTTCAGTACCGTTTCTCAGCCTGTAATTTACACCACTTTTTACAAGAGATAAGACACACAAAAAATATGTATAATTTTTAAATTATGTCCTAGTTAAAAAAATAGGTGAATTTTATACTTAGTTTTAGAAATTGTCCCCAAGGAATGCCATTATGTACAGGCAAATATTCCCCAAATCTGCGACAGTTCCAATTCCCAAGCACTCTGGACATGAATATTTAACCTGTAGCAGTCACTTGCGTGCACTCTCAACTTTTGCCCCGGTTTCACTTCCTCTTTCACACCTGGGAAAGTTCCAACCCTGCTTGAGTAGAACTTTTTATTCTGAGCTTGGGTTGCGTTGCTGAGTGTGGGTGGAGAAAAACCCACAACAGTGTTGCTGTTGAGTCTCATGCCAATTTTCTGCAGCCTGGTGGGTTTTTAATTCTGCCAAGTAATCAGCTAGAGTCCCCGGTCCTTTCACCCTCCCACCCTCTAGATAACTGCCTCATGCCTCCATTTTATCTTTAAAGCCAACATTTCTACATTCTGCCCGCCCACCCCGTTCTTTGTCAGCTGATCATGATCTTCTCTATGTATGGAGGCGGTGATCGACCAGAAAATAAAAAGAATCAATAGTCAGCTCTGTGCCCTTATAATGTCTTCTGTCTCATTGTCACCTTCGGAGTTTCTCTGCTCAAGAGAAACTGCTGTGAGTTGCAGGGTAGAGTGACTGGCTAGGTCTGTGGCAGCCTCTTTGCTGAAAGCCTTCTCCCCTCCTCCCACCCCCCTGCCAGGCTCTTCACAGCCAATGACTGAGCATGATGAGGACACTAGAGCTATTTTTATTTGTTTTATAAATAGATATAAATCCTTTGAACAATGCCCAGCATACCGTATGCACTTTGCTATTACATGTTATTTTTTTTATCAGAATGTTTTTTCCTGAGTGTTTTCTACATGCTTAATAAATATCTGTTGAACTACCAGAATGAATGTGATTTAGGATTAAAATTGTCTAAAACTAAAGATTCGTAATAATCAAGAGTTGATGTGGTTATAGAAGAAAGCACTCTGATCTACTGTGATGAGATTTTTTTTTTGCAGACAAAACACCTTTATTATGTTTTATTAGAAAATATTTTTAATGTGATGATATTTTTAAATGTTAGTCTAGCTATAGTCAGTAAATTTTAAATGCATATTTCCTTTACTCCAGAGAGCCTAATTTATATTTTGGGGAATACTTTTGTGCTTTGAAATGTATGTAAATACTAACCAAATTTACTTTGGTAACTATGAAAAATTAGAAAACTAAATGCCCATAAGTAGAATTTCTAGCAAATTATGAGCCATCTGTTTCCTGGAGACGGTAAGGGTTTAAACAAATGAGGATGAACTATAAATATTGAAATGAAAGTTCTCCAAGGTATGTAGAGTGAAAAGCTGATAACAGAAAGTGCTACATAGGTAGTAGGATTGTCACTTTTGCTTACAGAACTCAAAACTATAGCTGCTGGAAATGTGTATGGGAATGCACCCCAGCAAGTTTCAAAGGCTAGGCCTTCCTGCAGTGGGGCTTCTTGAAAGTGAAGGGAGATGGGAACGATCAAGAGGAATTTATACTTCGTGTACTGCTTTCCAAACCGTTTAAAGTTTTCCACAAGTGGTATGCATTAACGTTTACTTAAAAATGTAAATCAGGAGGGTAGTTTTCTCAATGAATGTACATTAAAATCCTTTAATATAGATAGTAGATGTGAAGACACACAACAGTAAATTTTCATAAGGTTTAAAACATGTCTATTTCAGCAATTAACAGTTGTCTTACAAATTTTCCCAGTCATCATTCTTACTAAAGCTGATTTTGCTGGAACGTCGTTGTCGTTTCCTGTGTGTCATGGAAGAGCTGACTTGGCATCTGGGAGGACACATGTGATACCAACAGTCTTGCAGCCAAAGTCGGCCTTGGGACAGTCACATCTTTCATAATCGTCCTGTAACAAGTGCAGGTGACCAAAGAGAAACACCATTGTTCCAAAGGAAAAGCAGCAACAATAAGGAAGCTGATGTTTCCCCCCCTCCAACAGGTCGCTCTGTCAATTTTCAGGCAACATTTAATGTATCAGGGCAGGAAAAAAAAAAAAAAAGCCCGAGACTTGTCTGGGCTTCAGTCTGAGAAGTGCTGTGTAGTGTATTACTCACTAGACTGTTCTAGAAGGTACCACACCTTGGATGGCTTCAATCAGTAGAAACTGATTCTTTCACAGTTCTGAAAGCCGGGCTATCTAAGGGGTCAGCAGAGGTTAAGCTTCCTATGAAGCCTCTGGGAGTTAGGTGTTCCTTCCTGGCTTCTTCCAGCATTCTCTGATGGCCCCCAGGTATTTCACATAGCCCTCCTTCCTGCAACTTCTTGGGAATTCCTGTCCTGCTGGGTCAGGGTCCACCCTAGTGCTCTCATTTGTTACTTGATTACATCTGCAGAGACAATATTTTCAAATAAGCGTTTCCAAATTCACAGGAGCTAGTGGTTAAGGACTTCAACATATTTTATTGGGAAAGCCAATTCAATTCATACTAGACCTGCTGAAGTTTGGTCTGTTTTGGATCACAGCTATTAACATATGTAATTTTTTTTGTATGTGTGTGTGTGTGTGTGTGTGTGTAAAACAGATTCAATGAGCTTTAAAATGATTCACAGAAGTTCACTATAATAATCTCAATAGAAGCCCAGAATGATGAAGTCTTTCTTTCTTTCTTTCTTTCTTTCTTTCTTTCTTTCTTTCTTTCTTTCTCTCTTCCTTCCTTCCTTCCTTCCTTCCTTCCTTCCTTCCTTCCTTTCTTTCTTCCCTTCCTTCCTTCCTTCCTCCTCTTCTTCTTCCTCCTCTTCTTCCTCTTCCTCTTCCTCTTCCTCTTCTTCTTCTTCTTCTTCTTCTTCTTCTTCTTCTTCTTCTTCTTCTTCTTCTTCTTCTTCTTTTTAAAGAAAACAACTTTTGGGAAAACAAATTCAGGTATGTGCTATTGTAATTGATCTCAGAATAGATCAGCGAGGAAATAATCGATTTAAAGTAATCACCCCAAGAAAGCACTTCCTCAACACCAGCTGTCATCAGAGGTACACATCTGCCTTCCATTCATCAACTCTCATGATGTGAAGATAAAGAGGCATAGGTTCAAGACTTCAGAAAGAGGAGGTACCAAAGGGAAAAAGAGAGGAAAAAAGAGGTCTAAAGATAAACGGACATTTGCTTTAATGCTGGTGATTTGGAAAAGTTTCTCATACTCCACTGTAAAAAAGGAGAAATTTGTCAGGAAGCAACTGTGTTAAATATGTGTTTTACAGGGGTCACAGGAAGAGGAGCTAAATGGAAAAGATTGGAAGCTCCAGAGCCAGCATTCTCTTATGGCTGCCTTCCCTGAGCTTCTCCCTCTGCCAGTCAGCTCCTGGGCAACTCCATGCATAAGAATCAAGACAACACTAACTTCAGAATGTGGGTGACCTCACTGTGGGGGAACAGAAAAGGGAGGTATAGTCTGTGACTCTCAATTCCAAGTCCTGGAAGGGAACCTCTGGTGTCCACTAAAGTCCAATCGAAGAAAGCAGGGAAGCTCACAGAGAGACAATAGAGGCTGGCTATTCTGGATAAAAAGGCCAGGTTTCAGGCTGGGCATAGTGGCACACACCTTTAACCCCAGTACTTAAGAGGCAGAGGCAGAGGCAGGCATATCTCCAAGTTCAAGGCCAGCCTGATCTACAGAGTAAGTTCCAGGACAGCCAAGCCTACACAGAAAAACAAAACAAAACAAAACAAAAAAACAAACAAAAAAAAAACTGTCTCAAAACCAAAGGAAGAAGAGATAGGGGAAAATTGATTAATAAATAAAATAAACCCTGTATTTAATAATTTTGCCAGCAATTAAGAAAGCTGAAGAACTTGGAGAAATGGCTCTGCAGTTAAGAGCTTTTGCTCCTTTTCAAGGGACCCATGTTCACAACTGTCTGTGACTAGAAGATCAGACACCCTTTTCTGGTCTCCATGGGCAATGCATGTGCATGCAGACAAAAACCCCATATACACATAAATAAATAAATAAAATAAATGCAGGTATGGTGGTACACGCCTTTAATCCCAGCATTCGGGAGGCAGGGGCAGGTGTAGCTCTGTGAGTTCAGAGGTCTGACTGGTCTACAAAGACTGTTATGCAGAGAAACCCCATCTCAAACAGCAACAACACCGCACACAGGAATGCGAGGTGCATTCCCTTGTATTGGAAGAGTTGTGGAGGTCAGACGACAACTTGCAGGATTCAGTTCTGTCTCTACCATTGAGGTTCCAAGGACTGTATCTGGTGACGAGCTCCTTTCCTAGTGACCTGTCTGCCTCAGTTTCTGTTTTTAACCGTGGTCTTAGAAGGACTTGTTTTTAGAAGAAAAATACTATTTTTAGTAAGTAGGCAACTCTCACCATTTTAAGTCAATTTTGTTGTTGTTGTTGTTGTTGTTGTTGACTCTGGTGTCTGTGATCCCAGTACTCAGGACATTGTGGGTTCATGAGTTCTAGCCCAGCTTGGTGCACATAGTAAAACTGAATTTAAAAAAAATGTTGTAGTTGTTGAAAGTAGAGCAAAGTTGTACCTAACATTCTGTGTATTTTGTCAAATAATTATCCTTACCTGAAAGAGTTTATAGAGTAGAAAGCTATTTGGTTCTAACACACTATTTTGGCTCATGTCAAGGGAAAGTGTTTTGTTCAGCAGGACACCTTTTCCTTTGTGACTATAAAGATGAAACACTTTGAGGACCAGTGTCAGGAGGAGGATGTGCTGAAGAGGAACTATTTGGTTGATTTAAAGTAAGAAAATGTTGCTTGTTTGTCTGTCTGCCTGATTCAGACACCTGTCTTAGAGCTGAAATAAATTAGTCTCTTTCCATAGCTACTAGTTGCCTTTTGTTTTCAGAAAAGCATATAGTCTCTATTTTGGAAAGAAAAGAAATACTTTTGGGATCTGTCCTCAGACCTTTGTGTTAGTCTGTTTGCCAGCTGGAGACTTTCTCAAATCTTTGCCTTGAAATGCATGCTATCCCTAAGAATGAGGTTTCCTTTGCCTTGAAATGCATGCTATCCCTAAGAATGAGGTTTCCTCTGCGTGTACTGCTCCCTGTGATCCTAGCACTCTGGAGGCAGAGCAAGTGCCAACCCAGCTACATAGTAAGAGTCTGCCCCACAACACACACACACACACACACACACACACACACACACACACCAACATGACCAACTAAACAAATAAAACACAGCAAAATACAAAAAAAGCACACAAACAAACAAAAAGTCATTATCATTATCTCATTCAATGACAGCTCTCTTTAAAGTGGTTTCTCTTTGAGACAGGGTCTTACTTTGTATTTGAGGTTTGCCTTGAAATTGCTATAAAGTCCAGGCTGTCCTCAAATTCATAATTATTCTGCCTCAGTCTCCCATGTGCTGGGATTATAGGCTTGTAATATAGTGACCAACTATGATATAGCTGTTTTGTTTTGTTTTGTGTTTTGTTTTTACATTTTAAAAATCAAAGGGTAGGGAGTTATGGTAAGCTTTCGGGATAGGAGATGAGATGTATTGAAAGAGAAGTTATCATAAGGAAAAAAAATAGACTTTACTTCAAACACAGGATAGAAGGGGACCTTTGAAAACCCACAAAGGTAGTGTAGGTTATGGAAAAAAAGCACCAACAGAGACCCACCTGGGGTGGTGGTGGTGATGAAGCCTCATCCAAAAGGTGAAGGAGGTCACTCTGGTGCAAAGAGATAAGGATAAGCCCATAGTCCATAGCCCTCATAAGCCTCAAATCCAGTGTGGACTTTGGCAGAACAATGGTCCCAGATGCTATCATTCTGCCTGACTCACAGGACAGGGACTAGGAACACCTGGAGAAGGAAACTATTGCTTAACGTGGGCTTCCCTAGAGACCTGAGGGTAGAGACAACCCCAAGAGAAGTCGACTGACCAACCAGTCACAGCTCATAGTGTGAGGCAGCCTCCAGGGCAGGTGCGGAGAATGGGACAGCTGCACATTGACAAGCCAAGGGTGAAGGTGGCAGGAGGGTTAGCGAAGGGAGTGAAGGGCATAAGGAATGGTAGCCTGGTCCTCAGACACAAAGAGATTTCCGTTGATGAAACGGAGAATAGCCCTGCGACTGAAGGTCAGTGTGTCAATCAGTCTTTAAGTCACCTGTCTGCCATTCATCCAGTGGAGGGTGCGAGCTCAGGCTCCAGGTGGCTACTTGATACTCAAGCTGCACCCCTCCAGCAGATCATTGCTAAGGGGCCTTAAAAGTACAAAGGCTGGTCCTGGGCTTGTACACATCTCAGTGATTTTATTTTCTTCCCCATTCGGGAGACACCGTCTGCTGGAACACTAGCCACAGAGAGAGTGCAGTCTGGGGAGTCTAGACTGTACGACCTATATACTATAAAGTCGAGTGTGGCCAGCAGAGGCCTCTGATATGCAAAGAAGGGAACCTACTAAAATGAGGACAACTCTGGCAGGCACTGGATACTTGCCCAGTACAGGTGCAATAAAGTATAAACCATGGGAATGATCTGACCTCATGCATGTAAGTGGCAGTCTCAAGTCTCCAAGGACAAAGAAGGAAGATGATTCAGGCCTGTATTCCCTCCTTTTTCTTTTACTTTCAGCAGTATTTTTTAACATACTTTCCTAAAAAAAAAAAAAAATTACCTTTGTGTTCACATAATACTGTTTGCAGATTTTTTTTCTGCAAACATGCAGACATGTTTTTCTTTCTTTGTACTTTTTATACAGTTCTTTCTTTCTTATTTTTTGCCTTCTGTTCCTCTCCTTTTTTTCCCCTTTCTACTATAAATGTAGTGGTATTTTGTCTTTCTCAGGTTTTTTTTTTTTTTTTTTTTTTTTTTTTTTTTTTTTTTTTTTTTTTGGTGTTTTGAGACAGGGTTTCTGTCCTGGAACTCACTCTGTAGACCAGGCTGGTCTGGAACTCATAGAGATCCACCTGTCTCTGCCTCCCAAGTGCTGGGATTAAAGGTGTGTGCCACCACTGCCCGGCTCTCATATTGTTTTTAAAATCCATGCTTCATTCTTAGTCCCTTTCTGTCATTTACCTAGTTTTGGTTTTAAATTTTTTCATTATGTGTTTAATACTGAGATATTTTGGTTTGTTTTATTTTTCTTTTCCTGCTATCTTACTCTTTTCTTCTCATCCTCTCCTTTTCTCTTTTTACTCATTTAATCTTGTGTCAGTATTAGTTTTGCCATTTTTTGTTTGTTTTGTGGACAGTGGTGATGTATTAGTTGGTTTTAATTAGTTTTAAGCATGTGCCTTATTTTGTATGGCTTGATGTTCCTTGTATTATATCATTTTGTTTTATTTTCTATAAATGGCACTAGGGGGATTGAGACTTCAAAGAATGGCTGCTGAATAAGAAGACTTCTAAATAAAACAACAACAACAACAACAACAACAACAAACCAAAAGAAACATCCAAACCAGCTGGGCGTTGGTGGCGCGTGCCTTTAATCCCAGCACTCAGAAGGCAAAGGCAGACCGATCTGGGTGAGTCTGAGGCCAGCCTGGTCTCCAGAGCGAGTGCCAGGATAGGCTCCAAAGCTACACAGAGAAACCCTGTCTCGAAAAACCAAAAAAAAAAAAAAAAAAAAATCCAAACCAACAGACATAAACAATCACAATGTAGAAATACAAGAAACACGGACATTCAAGCAATAGGACTGCTCCCAAATATTGTAACTCCCCAAAGCACTGAATTCAAACATACTGAAGTAGTTAAAAATGTCAGGTGCATTTTTAAAAAAAGACTTCAAAAGCTGTGGATGCTATAAAAGATGATACAGACAAGCAAAGGAATTCAGCTAGGACCCGAGGAGGAAAACACACCAGCGGAGGAAATGATGAGCAGAATGGATGAGAAATCCTTCAATCAACACTACTGAGGGAAAAGTGAACAACATAGAAAAAAGATGAACAAGGAAATGGAGATTTGGATAAAACCAAACAGAAGATTTGGAAATGAACATTTCAAGGGAACAAACAGATCAAAATGGAAAGTGTCATTAACAGACTTAACCAAGCAGAAAAAAGAACAGTGGTGATGACCGGGGACAAGTGCAAGGAAGCACTGCCACCGAGTATCAGTGAGGAAAAAAGTGGTCATGGCATAAAATGCAAGAACTCTGGGATAGCATCAGTGGTCGAAACCCAAGAACCTATGAAATGGAAAAGGAAATGAGATCTAAAACTAAAGACATAAAGAATCTACTTAATTAAGTAACACCCCCCTCCCAATATCTAGGGAAAGGTGGAAATCAAACACAAGAGGAATTTCAGAATTCCAGGTAGATATAACCAGAGAAATCCCATTTTGTATCACATGATAGTCAAGATTTTAGGACTACAAAGGACAGAAATAATATTTAAGGTTTTAAGGAAAGATGCCAAGTCATCTACAAAGACAAACATGTTTTAATAACATCAGTTCCCTTAGCAACAATCCAAAAACAAGCAAAGTATGAACAGCACATGTCAAACTCTGAAAGCAAAGGACTGGCAACCAAGATTGCTATCTGCAGTGAAGCTATCTCTTAGCTTTGACAGAGAGGTGGACATATAAGACAAGCACAACCCAAACATATGACTAGCAAATCAAAAATGCAAAGCAAAACAGAGTAAAGCTAAAAACATCCCCAAGGAATATTATACACAGAGGAGAGAAAAAGTCTCAATCAAGAGAGCACGGGAAAGAATATATTTACTGAGAGGAATAGAACAAAAAGGAGCTAGACAGGAATCCAGCACATCCAAGGTACTAAAACAGCTAAGAGCAAAGGAGGGACAGAACTGGCAAAGACACAACCCAAAGCTACGATACTTAATAAACAACTCCCAGTAATCACCCATTACAGATTATCCCAGGTGACCAATAAAGAGATGTAGACTGCCTAACTGGGTTAAAACACTAGATCCAAACATCTGATGTCCCCAAAAAACTTCACTCACCGGCAAAAGACGCCCACAGACTGAGAGTCAGAAGATGGGAGTGAATCAATCAAGTAGATGGAAACGGAAAACAAGCTGTCATAGCTTTTCTGATGTCTGATAAAGTAGAGTTCAAACCAAATTTAGTCAGAAGAGATAAAGTCGGTCCTACTACATATTAAAGGAAATATTTCAGCAAGAAGATATAGAAGATATAAATACATATATACTGAGGGTAGGCACTATCAATTTTACAAAACCAACACTAGTCAACATAACAGTTTAGATAAATCCTGACACAGTAAGAGGGGTGATTTCAGTGACCCAACTACATATTCACAGAGGTCATTTGAAAGAAAAACTAATAAAGGAATGTCATAGTTAAACTACACTATAGATTAAAGGACTTAACATATATATCACAGCAGCAACCTTTGGAACCTTCTCGAAAACAGACCTCATACTAGGTCAGAGAGCAAGTATTTTTTTTAAATAATTTACTTTTATTTTACATTCATTGGTGTTGCCTGGATGTTTGTCTATGTGAGGGTGTCAGATTTCCTTGACCTGGAATTACAGACAGGTGTGAGCTGCCATGTGGGTACTGAGAACTGAACCCCAGTGCTCTGGAAGAGCAGCCAGTGCTGTTAACCACTGACTCATCTCTCCTGCCCTAAGAGAGCAAGTCTTAGCAAACAGAAGAAAATCAAACTAATTTTTCATATCTTATCAGATCATATTGCAGTGAAACTAGAAATCAACAGCAGAAGAAGCCACAGAAACTGCAGAAATACTGAGGCTGAATACTATATTCATGAAGGGCCAGTGGGCCATTCACCAAATCCAAAGGGAAAAATTTTTAAAAATTCTTAAAATCAAGCAAAAATGAAAGTACCACTTATTGGTATCTTTGAGATGAAGTTACAGCAGTTCTAACAGGAAAGTTTATGGCTGTGAGCGTTTACATAGAAAAAATATCAGTGTGCAGGCAGATACACAACCAAGTGATGTGTCTCAAGGGTGCAAAGACAGACAAGAGAAGCCAAACTGCAAAGCAGCAGACAGCAAGAAATAATAAAGATCTGAGCAGAAATTAGTGAAACAGGGACGAAAAGAACAGTACGTGAAATCAACCAAACAACGAGTTGCTTCTTTGGAAAATAAACAAGGTTGCCAAATCCATAGCCAAACTGACCAAAAAGAAATGTGAGAGAATACTCAAATTAATGACATTAGAGATGAAAAAAATGGATGTTACAACAGATTCCAGTAAAATTCAGAGGATAATTAAGAAATACTTTGAACATTTGAGTTTCAAAGACTAGAAAATCATGATAAATTCCTAGGCACATATGACATACTAATATTAAATCAAGACCATATAACCAACTTCTACAGATCTATAGTAAGCAACAAGATTGATGCAGAGATTAAGCCTCTAATGAGGGAAATGCAGGATTCACTACTGAAATCTTTCAAGAAAAGCCCATTCCAAATATCACCAAACTGTTCCACAATTAGAAAGAAAAGAAAAACAACACTATGAAACAAGTATGACTCTTGTATGTAAGACAGGAAAGGGCACAAGAACAAAGAAGGAAACTATAATTTCCATGATGAACACACATGTAAAAATCCTCAATAAAGTTCTTGAAAACTTACAGCTAGAGAGATAGCTCAGGCAGTTTTGCATGTAATCCTACTTCCAGGGGGACATAATGCCCTCATCTTGTCTCAGGCATTTGCATGCATGTGGTATACATATACACGTGAATAAAAATAACAAAAACATTTTACATTCTTAAAAACTAATTTTTTAAGTATGCATTATGACCATATACTATGATTAAGTTGGTTTCATTCCAGGAATGCAAGGTTGGTTGAATATTTACAAAGACAATGCATAACATAAATATCATCATTTTATTAGATGCAGAAAAGTCCTTTGACAAAGTTCAACATCTCTTTATGAAGAAGAGCCCCCAAAGAAACTAGTAATAGAAGGAACATATCTCAACATAGTAAAGGCTACGTACAACAAGCTTATAGACAACACTATACTAGATGGAAAAGACTGAAATCTTTTCCTCTAATGTCAGGAGGAAGACAAGGGTACTGCCCTCATGAGCCCTACTCAACACAGTGTTCAAAGTCTTAGCTAGAGCCATAAGACAAGATAGAGAAGAAAAGCAGATCTGAATAAGAAAGGCAGGAGGCATACTTGCCTTTTTTGCAGACAACATGAGCCTATACCTAAAAGACACAATGGCGCCACCAGAAAACGCTTAGACCTCATAAATACTTTCACCAATGAATCAAGACACAAAATAAACATACAAAAATGCCAAGGTTGTTATATCAAGGGGAAAACCCTATTTAAAATAGTTTAAACAGATTTAGAAATAAACCTAACCACCCAGCCAAGGAGACTAAAGACTACGGACCTTAATGTTTTAGTTTCCACAGAAAGAAAATGCACCAGAAGACACAAAGACCTCTTACATACTCATGCACTGTCAGAATTCATGTGGAGAAAATGGCTATATTACTGCAAGTTATATACAAATGCAACACAATTCCCATCAAAATTCTGATTAGCATTCTTTACAGAACTAGAAAAAGAAAACAACTCCAAAATTTCTTCAGAAGCACAAAGACCTTGAATAATCAAAGCAACGCGAAGCAAGAGCAATGCTGGTGCTGTTACAATACCTGATCTCATACTATACTACAGAACCATAGTAACGAAAACTGAATGGCACCAACACAAAAAAGACACGTAGACCAGTGGAATAGAAGACCCAGAAAAAAAAAAAAAACCACAGCTCTGCACTTACACATTTTGACAAAGTTGTAAAATATACACTTGGGAGAAAAGGCAACCTTTTCAACAAATGGTGTTGGGAAAACTCAACTTTGACTATAGAAGAATGAAACTAGATACGTAGCTTTCTCCCGGCACACACATGCACACACAAACCAATTCAAAATGCATTGAAGATTGTAGTACCAGACCTGGAACTTTGAAATTGTTTCAGGAGAATATAGTAACACATTTCAAGATAAAGACAAGAACAAGGACTTCCTGAAAAGGTCTCCAATAGCACAGGAAATGGGATTACAGAGTGAAGAGCAGTCTATAGATTCAAACGAATCTTAGCCAACTGTATACCAGACAAGGAGTTTACATCTAGAATATGTGGAGGGCTGAAAGAATTAAATATCAAAAGAACTCAGTCAAACAACTGGCTAATAAACTGAGTACACAATTTTCAAAATTTCAAGTATAATTGCCTAATGAATATTTGAAAAATGTTGAGCATCCTTAACCATGAGGGTTAAACAGAATAGAATTGCTTGGAGATCCCATCTCATCAGGAAAACAAACCAGGACAAATACTGGTGAGGGTGTGGGGTTGGATAAACTACACACTGTTACACACGGGGAATATAAACTCATGCAGCCACCATGGAAATAAGTGTGACAGATAGTCCCTTAAGAAACAAAAAATAGAACTACCATATAATCCAGTTGTACCACACGCCACAGAAATACTTGCATATCCATATAATTGCTGCACTATTATTCATAATAGCTAGGAAGTGGACCCTCGTGTCCATCAGCAGGTAGGCGGGTAATAGAAACACAGTTTATACACACAAGTGAAACTGTGACACTCGAAGGAAAATGGGCAGAACGGAAAAATCATTCTGTTGCATGAAGCCAGACCATGAATCACAAGCACTCTATATGAACTCTTATCTGTGTGTGTGTGGGGGGGCACAGGAGGGGAGGAAGAACTTTGAATGGGAAGGAAGGGGAAAGGGTAATAGAATATATACGATGTGAAAACAGAAGGAGGCACTATTTAAGAGGAGGAAAAGGATGGGGTAGAGGGGGATGAGGAGGTTAAGAGAGGGCAGAGGGAAGAGAAAATGTCAGAAGAAAGTGATGAGACATGTATAAAAAACGTTATAATAAATGTTATAATGAAATCCATTACTTTGTATTCCTTTTAAAAATTAATAAAAATGCAGTAAAAATGCAGATTCCTGCATTTGTCTTTCTTACAACTCTGCTTTTAGTTCCTTGTGGTGCAATTGTGACAAAAGTCTTCAGGAATACTGATAAAATGGAGCACTTGATGGTGTCTGTAGGTTGGCCCTTCCAGGGCCACAACAGGCATTTAATAGCTGTGCTTAAGGGCTTTAAAATACGTTCCCTCCAATCTTCAAAAGGTCTCTTTAAGTATGATGGTGCTATTATACTCAACCCCCATATTCTGATGGGAGAGGTATATTCTTCGTTATATGAATCAACAGGAAGCTTACAAAATGGAAATGATTGTCTTGGCAAAAAAGCCTTGACTGAAATCTGAGCCACCTGGACTCTTTTGTAAAACTTTTCTTGGTTTTATTATTTTATGTGCATGGGTGTTTTGCCTGGATGTAGTGCACTCTGTGTATGCCTGATATCCAAGGAGGCCAGAAAAGGGCCTTGGATTCAGTTCCAGGGGATCCCAAGTTATGGATGGTTGTGAGCCACCACGTGGGTGCTGGGAACCCTTCATCATGGATTTTTTTCAACCTATGCTTGCTTGGAAACACTTTTTTTTTTTTTTTTTTTGTTTTTTGAGACAGGGTTTCTCTGTATTGCTTTGGAGGTTGTCCTGGAACTTGCTGTGTTGACCAGTCTGTCTTCGAACTCACAGAGATCCGCCTGCCTCTGCCTCCCGAGTGCTGGGATTTTAAAAGCGTATCCCACCAATGCCCGGCAGAAACAAATTCTTATTTTGTAGTTCAAGCTGGCCTTGAACTCAGAATCTTCCCGTTCCAGCTCGCCTCTTGGCACAACTTCTAAGAACTATAAAAAGGGATAGAACTCAGGGGCTGATGTCACACAAAGGATTCGGTCTTGTTATGTTTGGGTGTGGAACGCAGCTCTGCTACCATGCTCTCCCACAGTGAAATGACAGAATCTTGCCCCCTGGCTCTACAGCCGGTGCTGCAGCCGACACTTGGCTATTAATTTTTACTTTTGAATCTGCCCATGCAAAAAAGGTCTAAATCTAAATATCTTATCTACCTCTTGCTTATCGTTTTCAAATGTCATTATTCCTTGGAACTCTCCCTTATTGTTATCAGAGAGAGGGGGTAACTTTGTGAAATGATTATCGGGTGGAACAAATCTCCAGCTATGCCACTACTAGGAATCATATCAAGAATTGGAAAGATCTCTGGTACACAGAGTAAAAAGGGCTCAACATTCAAGATTAGTACCGGCTCAGTCCTGCTTTATCGAGAGCGGTTTTCACTCTAAATGAGGACAAATAAGTTAATTTTTCTGTGTGGGCTGATAGAGGACTTGACTCCTATAAGCTTATCGAGCATCATCTATCTTTCCTTGCCTACCTTATCATTTTGCTTTGGTGACGTTTACTTAAAGAAACCATGCATGGTGTGGTGGTGCACACCTTTCATCTAAGCATTCCCCAGGCAAGCAGGAGGGTTTCTGCGAATTCGAGGCCAGCAAGTGCTACATAGTGAGACCTTGACTCAAAAATAAAAAGGAAAGGCAAAAGAAAATAAACCACCAGATGTAAGATCCGAATAACAGCATTATGTATGTAAGATGATGTGGGCGTTTTAAATGCTTCATCTCGGGTCGACAAACCCAGGGCTACGAGTAAAAAACGTCCCAGCCAGCTACTTCTTTGTCCTCTTACTATTGCCCCTTTCCTTTACTGTTTTCCATAGACAATTCTTAGTCCTTAAAAGTGCCAAACACATTCCCTTCTCCGAATCCTTGTCATTGCTAGCTCCTTGAAACCAGATAGTTCCAGGACTGGGCCATTCTCATCCTTCAAATTTCTGCTCAAATGTCACTCTAGGAGGTCTTTCCTGGTCATCCCAAAATAACACCTCTACTCACTTTCCTGTGTGTGTGTGTGTGTGTGTGTGTGTGTGTACATGTGACTGGCAATCACACACCCAGCGCAGTGAGGATTTAATGCATATCTTGTGGCTTCTACGAGACTACAAGCGTCAGCAGGACACAGAGTAAAGGTTGCTTTCCTCTCCTATCCTTGGGAGCCTGGTGCCTGGCAGGTGGTCAGTGACTTCTTGAATGAATGAATGAACGTGGCTCTCGGGAACCTTGCCAGTCGTTTTTTTCTCCTTCCACCCGCTCCTCTTCCCAGAAGTGGTGGCTCACTGAAGTCAGGCGCTCGGGTCTCAGTGGCCCGTGCACGGTGGCAAGTCCCCTGGGCGAGCGATTAAGGCAGGGAGGTGCGTGCACGTGGAAGCGAAAGCAGAAAGGGTGCGGCGAGATCCGGAGAGAAGAGTCTCCGCGGAGGCAGCGGCCGCCTACACTTTCAGCCCAGGCGCACCGGGGCCTTCCCGGCTCGGCTGACTCATTCCCAGCCGCCTCGTCGGCGAGCGGAGGCCGCATGCTCGCCCAAGGCAGCGCCAGCCCGCACCCGCCCCGCTCCTCCTCCTCCTCCTCCTCCTCCTCCTCCTGCTGCTGCTGCGCTGCGCTCACGCCCGGGGGCTGCCCCGGGAATCTCCACGCGCGCCTCCGCTTCCCGGGAGCCCGCAGCCGCGGCCCGCCTCCCCGCCCCGGCTCCGGCCCAGGCGGGAGGAGCGGCGCCGCGCGGGGGCGGCGGGCGGGCGGCGCAGGCGCAGTGGGGCGTGCCGCTCCCCCCCCCCCGCCCGCCCCGGACTGGCTTGCGGGCGCCCCGGGTCCGCTTCGCTAGGCCGCCCGCCTGAGGCAGCACCCGCCACGGAGCCCGCCGCGCAGGGGCGACCGAGCCGCGTCCCCAGCCGAGCCGAGGGGGCGTGCGGCCCGGGAGGGCGGGGACGGGCTCGGCGGTGGGCGTGGCGTGGGCTGCAGGAAGCCGAGGCAGAGCAGAAAGGGGGCAGCCGCGGCCGCCGACGGCCTCCCGCCGCGCTGACAGGCTGGGCGGGCCCGGGCTCTGGGCGAGCTCCGCGCGGCGGCGTCGGCGCCTCGGCCGCGGCCCCGGCTCCCGGAGGTGCCCGTCGGGGCGAGGGCTGCAAGGCGGCTGCCGGGACCGCTACTGCGGGATGTGAGTGCGGGCCGAGCCCGCTCGGGAGGGCCCCCGAGGGCCCAGCCTGGCGGCCGCTCGCCCCTGCACCCGGCCCGGGGGCTCCCTAGACCTCGGCCCGCCCGACGCGTCGCGGAGGAGCAGCCCCTGCGCTGCCTCGGGGCGCTCTTGTGTGGCCCGAGCCGTGTCGCCGGTGGGTTCAGTCCCTCGCTACGGGCTGGGGGCGGGAGTGGGGGTGGGCAGCGGCTCTCCCGAGGATCCCTCCTCCTGCTCTCCGCGTCGCCCCTGCTGCTGACAGGGAACTTCAGGGCGGGTTTCCAGCAACCTAGGAAGGAGTGTCTGGCTGTTGATAAATGTAGGCATCCCCGTGTGCCCTAGAACCCGATCCCCTCTTCCTTATCCTTCTGTAAATTTTTCTAGGCATCTAAATAGCGCCGGGAAGGAGGGGAAAAAAAGAGCATCTATTTGCCCTGGGTTTCTGAGGTAGTGACTGCTGCTTCTGTTTTCAGGTTCCAGAAACAGGCGACCGGAGCAAGATGTGAACTGTTTTTCCTCCCCAGAAGAAGAGGCCCTTCCTTCCCCTCCCGCGACGGTGAGTGTGAGAGCTCGGGGTTGTGTGGTCGCTGCAGTTAAAGGCAAGGGTGTCTGCGATCTACAAGCCAGTGCTTGCTAGGGAGGCTGGATGCTTATGTAGAACAGCGGGGCTAATTGTTGCTTACTCCGAACATGGGAGTGCTGAACTTTTCCTGTTGCTGTGGGAGAGTAATTGGTTGGTATTTATTGTGTTTGTCTCTTGGATCCTTTAAGAAGCATTCTTTGCTGGTTTTACAGTGCGGAGAAAAATAAATCGTCCCTTTCTCTTTAGGTAGCCCGAGTCTTAATTTCCAAGTAATAAGAAATACCTATTGAGGGGACACATTGGTTGTTTTTGCTGGGTGTCTGTTGTCACACCGAATGTTTCCTGTATTCACCTGCCTAAGCTTGCTTTGTCGGTTGAATGTACGCAGTCTGCTTTCCGGTTATTCATCTGTCAGGGGAAACTCCTGAATGAAAGGATAGGAGCAGCTGAGTGTGTCACAGAGGGGAGGAGAAATGTGGAGAAGGAAAACAGAAGTGGGAATAAGCGAGTCGGAGGTTGCTTTTGGTTTCATAATAGGTTTGTACAAGTGAGCTGTTGGCTTACTGCAAATATTCAGATACAATTCACAGCAGATTTGAAAATGAATCACCAGTTTTTGGTCTGCTTTCTCCATGTTCTTCACCTGTTTCCCATCCATCCCAAGTGTTAGGATCATTTGGTTGTGTGTGAATTTGCTTGTGTGTGCTACATCTGCAGACTGGATGTGTCCAGGACTTACCATCATAAGAGTATGTAATAGTGCCACAGAGCATTTACCTGTACAGGAGAGCTGCAGTATGTGTTGGCTAGATAAGCATTTAGGTTTATTTTTGCTTTTACACAGTGTTGTGGAACTCGTTCTGTAGACCAGGCTGGTCTGCTACTCAGAGATCTGCCGGTCTCTGCCTCCCCAATGCTAGGATTAAAGGTTTGAGGAGCCACTAACCACCACCTGGCTTGGATTTGTTTCTTTTAGTGTCTTTTCCTTTGTGATCTGAAGGTGTCTTCAATATGGAAAGTGAACATGATATTTTTTCTCTACTTCACCCAGATAGGTTATTCTTGAAAGATGGTATCATTTTCTGGCAATATAGGAAAGACCACTGGCTTTCGAGTTAGGTCTGAGTGTGTCGACTTGGTTTAGAGTGATGGTGTTCTGTGCATTTAACAGCTGTATTACTTAACAATTTATTTTCTTAGACGATTGTGGGAGGATTGATAAGATGCATGCAAAGTAGCAAATGGTTTGGCCACTTTCTGAAAGTCTTAGCTACTCATAGTTGGGCAGGTACAGGAGGTTCCTAGCTGGATGGTGCACAGGTCACTGACCAGTGGCTTTTCTTCCTTAGAGTAAGAGGAAACTGCATACTAGTGAATTTACAGCCTTTGTATGGAAGGGTTTGCCGCCTAAGCCCCATTGTGCTGCCCTCTTGTGGATAACCGTGCAAAGAATTTTCCTTTGCTCCTCCTCCTCCGTAGCACTGTTTTTCCTTTTTAGGCTCCTTCACTTCGTTCTCAGTTTCCCAAACTGTTTGCCAGGTACCTAGAGCACCCAAAAGCTCGGGCTTCCACCAGTTACTCGGGTATTTTCAGGATTAGAAAGCTCCATTCATGTCTACAGTGGTGTGTCTTTGTAAAGCTGCCTTTTCAGGGTTTACTCTGTGACAAGCAGCTATTTAGTGCATGACAGTTAGTGTGGAACAAGAAATGACAATACCAAGGTTTGAGGATTTGTTGGCATACCAAACAACACTAAACCCTAAGAATATTAATGCTAAGTTGTTTGAGCCTACTTTAGTATTTCCTTGGTTTAAAACGTCGGGAAGAAATTGCTAACCTTCAGGAGTTCCCAAATGAAGATAATTTGGAAACATCTTCATTTGGTTGCAATAGGCTTTTCTGATACAATTTTTGATCCAAAGCTAGTATCAGTTCATAGTGAATGGCTTAATGTAGTACTTCTAATAATGCCTGTATGATTTCTGCTAGGTTCTCACACTATAACTATTCCTCTTGTGCACTCGTTACTCTAGTCATTTCATAGCGTTTATTGTATTCTGCACAGGTCTCTTGCCACTGTGTTTTTAATGATCTTTTTGTCTCAAATGAAAACTATTATTTTTATTTTATACTACTGCTCTAATTTGGATCTTGAATGTCCTTCAAAGGCTTTTGTGTTAAAGCCTTTGTTACCAGGGTTTGGATTGCAGGAGATCGTGGACTAATGGGCAGAGGGCCGATGCTGTGATGCTGACTTCTCTGATTGCTTCCCTGTTGCCCTGGCAACCAGGTCTCTGCCCTTCTTACTTTAATAATACTTTGTTGGCCCCAAAGACAGTTTTTTGAGCCCTTTGCATTTCCCCACCCCACAATTTCATAGAGCAACTGCCTTGTGTTTGTACTGTCTGTGTCGCTGTAGGTAAAGCTTGCCAATATTACCTGAGAAGAATCTCCACTAGTAGTGCTCAGTGTGTTTGTCCTCACTTCAGGTTAAGCCCTTTCTTATACTCTCCTTGAGGCTTTATTAAGCTTTTATTCATTTCAAGACAGATTTTAGGTGGGTCCTCATCTCTTCCTAGCTACTGTAGAACTATCCCTTTCTCCAACGGTTCCTAAAATTACATAAGGACTTATTGAAACATATATTGTTGGGTTCTGTCTCCAGAGTTTCTGTTTCAGTGGGTCTGGAGTAGAACCCTTGCATTTACACTTCTTACCTGTTTCCAGATGAGACAATGATTTTCATCTGGGGACCACTACACTTCGAGAATCACTGATTTAAGCTAGGTTGTCAATATTTTTCTATTAAAGCCAGATAGTTTTTAAACTGTGTTGGCAAGATTGTCTCTTTTGCCAGTCTACAGTGGTGCCTATGTAATGCAGAAAAAGTCACAGGTATTACATAAATAACTGGCATGCTGTGTTCCAGTAGAGTTTTATTTACAAAAAGAGCAACTGGCTGAATTTGGCATATAAACTAAAATATGAAAATTTCCAATATACGTTATTACATAATACCACATTCTGAGTGAGTTACTGCAGGTCTTTTCATTCATTTAGTTGAGAGTAAAACTTATTGAAAGAGATGTTTGTCTTTTTAAAATTCTTAAAATTTATTTTCTTGAGCAAGTAACACATACAACTTTTATAATTCAGAAGTAGTATTTTTGTCATTTTGTTTGAGAAACAGAAGAGGGATTGTTGGATTAAAAGTGGTATGTGTTCCTGATTGCAGCACACAGATATTGCCAAGTTAGTGTAGAAACACTAAATGCTTTTTTATATCTCTACTCTAGTGTTTTCAAGTGGTCTGATTCTAGCCAACTGGAGACCTGAAAATCATCAGCTGATCATTTAACTAGCTTTCAGTTCTGTTTTGAAACCTGTATGTTCCAGACCCATGCTGTGCAATTCTTTCTACACTCTGTTTTTTTTTTTTTTAACACCCTGGTCCCTGCGAATACTGCTGTGCTTTTTGTTGGCTACATTCTCTTTTCCCCAGTCTTGTGTGTGTGAATGTTACGGGAATACAGGTGCCTGGGAAGGCCATAAGAGGGCATCGGCTCCCTTGAAGCTGGACTTATAGGTAGTCATGAGGCACCAGACATGGTAGAAATCAAACTTGGGTTGTCTGGAAGAGTTGGGAGCCCTTTTAACCCTGAACCCGGCCTCTTAAAATTCTTTTCCTTATAAAGGTCGAGTCCATGGTTTATTGTGTAAGAAATGTTTAAAAACGTCCTCTGTGTTAATAATCATGGCCACTCTTTTCCTTGTCACCTCTGCTGCACTTCAGTGAAGAATTTAGTACTAATTAAACCTTAATTGAATGGAAATTACAGGCTTTAGGAAGTAAGAGGAATATTTTATATTTATTAATTACAGACATGAGGATGGTAAGATTCCCTTATCAAACATAATTAGTTTGCAATAAGAATGAATTCCAAGTAATTTTTAGTTCTGTTGGCTTCTAGTTTAATACTTTTTAAAAATTTATTTATCATGTATACAGTGCATGCCAGAAGAGGGCACTAGATCCCATTACAGATGGTTGTGAGCCACCATGTGGTTGCTGGGAATTGAACTCAGGACCTCTGGAAGAACAGTCAGTGCTCTTAACTCCTGAGCCATCTCTCCAACCTCTTTTTTGGGTTTTTCAAGACAGGGTTTCTCTGTGGCTTTGGAGGCTGTCCAGGAATTAGCTCTTGTAGACCAGGCTGGTCTTGAACTCATAGAGATCTGCCTGCCTCTGCCTCTTGAGTGCTGGGATTAAAGGCATAAGCCAACGATGCCTGGCTTAGGTTTATACTTTCACCAGTCTATTATGTTATTTTCTCATTGTCATTTGTCTGAAAAGTGCTTTAGAATTCTAAAGTGTAGGGGTAAATTTGGATAATATTAGATTATAAAATAATGTATGTATGTACATACATAATTAAAATTCATTACAGTTTCTATTTAATCTTCATTTATTTGACATCATTTTGGTGCCAGGGACTATGAATGAAGTAATTAATGAGACATCATGCTCCTCACCTTCAAGAAACTTCCAGTCTAGTGATGAAAGAAGATCAGTAAACAAGCAAAAATGTTTGAGAAGTCAGAACTGATAGCTGCTGGGTAGGGGCAGGGGCAGGGGCAGGTGGTGAGGGAGCTCTGTGGAGATGATGAGATTGTGACTGACTGTACATTTCATTTTATACGAGGGGGAAATCCTATAAATATAGACCAGAAATAACTTAAATGCAAGTTCAGAATTAAGTACTTGAAAGTACCTGCATTTCAAGAGTTAGCAAATTCAAGGTCAGTAACTTACAGCTACCTATCTCTCACTAGTATATTTTGAGTTTACCATTGCTTTTAATGTTCTTTTTGGCTTAATATATGTACATATGCCTTAATGGATTATTCAGTTTTGTTTAGCTTATTTAAAATGGTTATCTTAAAGCGTAAAGTTTTCTACAACTTACTATTCTATTTTTAATATTTACTTTGTTACACAAAAGCTATAGGTTAACTGGGCAGTGGTGGCGCACACCTTTAATCCCAGCACTCTGGAGGCAGAGGTAGGCGGATCTCAGTGTTCCAGGCCAGCCTGTTCCTCTGAGCTAGTTCCAGCGCAGCCAGAAACACAAAGAAACCCTGTCTTGAAAAAACAAACAAACAAACAAACAAACAACAAAAAGCTATGGGTTATTTGAACTGCTGAGGAACATATTTTCTATAGAGTGAGTGCAACAAAGTATTTATTCATTTTCTCAATAATTTGATTCTTTGGAGATTTGTTTGCTTTGTTGTGACTTTGGAAGTGGAGATGCAGTGTGTCTGTTAGTGTTTGTTTCTTTAGGGTTTGTAACTGGGAGAAGTGATCCTCAGAAGCCATTCAAGAAGGTTAAAATAACACTGCTGAGACATCTTTTACACTGCTGACGCTAGTATAGATGCTACAAAAACACTGTTAGCTAAAACTAACAGCATAAATCAATGCAGTGGCACCAACTGCAATGTAATTAGCATGTGTGTGTGTTCCATTCACAGAAAAGGACCAGTTTAAGTTATGTGTGCTTTTGATTCTTTTCCCGTAGAAAAAAGTACATTTTCTAAAAGACTCAATTCATTTTAATGAAACAAACATTTGCCGAGTGCTTGTGGAATTTTACGTTATATATGCATGTGTGTTTAAGATGGTATGCTCCACTTAACATCTTTTTGTTATAAATGCATAATTGAATCCAAAAGGTAAATATAAGCATATGTAAAATATGGATGAAAATAGGTCAATTTAACCGAGTAGTGAGTGGTGTTGCATGCCTTTAATCCCAGCGCTTGGGAGGCAGAGGCAGAGGCAGAGGCATGCTGATCTCTGTGAGTTCAAGGCCAGCCTGGTCTATAGAGTGAGTTCTAGGACAGCAAAACAACACAGAATTCCTGTGTTGAAAAACCAAATAAATAAATAAATAAATACACCCCTCCCCCCACAATAACAAAAACCAAAACCAAAACAAACAGGCAAGAAAGAAAGAAAATAGGTCGGTTGCCAGGCCTGGTACAGGCTTGTGCTACTAGCTACTAGAGAGGCTGAAGCAAGTTCCATTTGGGCTACAGAACATCTTCAAGGCTAGTGTAGGTAACCTATGAGACCCTGTCTCAGAATTTTAAAATATCTTCCAAAAGGATTGGAAATATAAAAATCAGTGGTGGAGCACTTACCCAACATGTGTGAGACTCCATGTTTAAATCCCTCAGGATTGAAAATAAAAAAGCCAAGGTGAGCACACTTTCAGATTGCAAGTACAAGCAGTGAGAGCACCTTGCTGGGTCCCTTGTATAGAGACTGGGGGCTTAACATGGACTAGAGTTAGTTTACTGCTAGCCATTTCTTCTCTTGGTGAAGCTCTCGCCAGATGCTGCCTGATGCAGTAGCATTAGGTGAGCTACAGACTTAGGAAGAAGAGTTGGTGGTGCAGGTTTTCAGATGCTAAGATGGAGCTAAGAATCTTATTTTTGTTCTGACTGGGTCTGCATCAAATACCTCTTCAGGAAGACATTCTAACTTGGTATTGTCAGAACTGGTTCTGAATATAGACAGCCAGGTAGGCTATATTGAGACTTATTACAAATTGTTAGGGAAAAATGAAAACAATATGGATTTGTGTGTGTGTGTGTGTGTGTGTGTGTGTGTGTGTGTGTGTGTGTGTGTGTGTGTGTGTGTTTCAGGGTAGAGATGTGTTGAGGATTAAGGTTTGGCGCAGAATAGTGAAATGTGTGTGCAAACCACATTTCAAGAAAGATAGCCACTTTAAAATTTAAAATAATTCCATTTTATTTCAGATCTTAAAAAAAATGTTTTCTGAGTTGTCTTCCTCTGTAGCCTCAGTTGGCCAGGAGTTCAACAGGTAGTCTAAGCTGACCTCACACTCATGGTGATCCTCCTGCCTCAGCCTGTTAAGTAATAGGATCACAAGCATGAAACACCACACCTGGCTTTAAAATGTTTTAAAATGAACTTTTAGTTGAAGTATAGCAAAGCCCTAAGTACAGCCTGACAGTCACATCAGGAGTGCAGAGTAATGCGAACATCAGGTGGCCTTTTGTGCCTGCTGCTCATTTTCTGTTCCCACACTGTCACAGTCCTGCCATGCTAACCATTGTCCTATCTCACCATAAGCAAGAGCCGCTGAGGGCTGTGGCAGTAGCTTGAGAGGCTCCTGTGATAAACAGGGTTGGGGCTGCTAATAGAAATTGGAGGGAATGACAAAATGGTAACTTTTGAAGGCCTGGCTGCTTAGATTTGTCTGGAATAGAAAGTAGAGACATGAAGCTTTTGATTAAAAGCATACTGGAAATTTTCATCATGATAAATAAAAATAAGCTAACACCATTGCCAAGAAACTGTCAAACTTCGCTGCATTAAACAGAACTTAAAGTCTTAAATTGCTAGATGGAAAGACATGACAGCAGACTCCATGACTGCTCCGGTAGACACAGAGCAGTGCAGTAAAGTCTTATATGTGTCGGAGCAGAAGACCTGCAGATAGAATTTTGAGAGTAAGGAAATTCTTTTTTCAAAGACATTGAAAACTCCAAGGAGACTACTAAAAAAATGTACTTCAGCAGGAAAAAATAAATCCAGAGAAAGTTGTAGGATCAAAATGTGAATACAGACAGATGTATTTAGCAAAATTGCTCTTTAGTATTAATTAACAGTCTGCTTTAATTGACCTTGTATCTGTTCAAAACCCAACACTGCTCTTAATTATTTCCTCCTTTCTTCTAACTTTGAGCTTAAATTGTTCTTTTTTTCTCATTACTGAGGAGCAATGTTAGCTTGCTTGAGATCTCCCTTTGGTCTTTATGTAAGCACTTATGTTAACTTCCTTTATAGAACTGCTTTTGCTGTGTGCGATTGACATGCAGAGCTAACAAAGACTACATATGAATTACAAAACTATTTTTAATTATATAAATGTGAACAAATTTAAATTATTTTAAGGTTTTGCATATTTATTCAAAGATAATCTTCAGAAAGCTTGTAACTTTGTACCTGTTCCAACAGTTACCTATTGGGGTTTTTGTTGTTGTTTATTTTATATGCTGACAGTTTCATGAGATTTTTATAACTAAAGACTAGTTTTAAATTTTTCTTTAGTAATTAAGTCCTTATGGTTGTATATATAGAAACATATTTCAAATTGTAATTATTTCTCTTTTTTTTTGAGACAGGGTCTCACTGTGTAGCTCTGTCTGCCCTAGAACTTGATATTTAGATCAGGCTGGCTTTGAACTTGCAGAGATCTTCCTGCCTCTGCCTCCGAAATGCTGGCATTAAAGGTATGTGCCATACCCAAGTTATAATTCATATTCAGAGTGAAACGGAGTCTCTTTACCGTCTTGGAACTCCTTGTGCAGACCAGGCTTGTAATTTTCTTAGTAGTTATTTTCCCTTCTATCTGTAGTAGTTAGAGCAGTGCTTTGTGCATAGCAAATGCTTTAAGGTTTTGTTGAATGTTATTTTTACTTATTTATTTTGCTCTTTCTAATATACTCTCATTGTGTAGCCATCCTCCTGCCTCTATGGACCACCACTCCTGGCTTTTGTTTGCTGTTATAACCAGTATTTTCCTATGTCCATGATAACACATATTGGAAAGATTGTCAAGTTTTTAACCTCAGTTGTGAAATATTCCAAGAAGGCAATTTCATATTTTAGCTGCCAGTTACATCCTGGTATAATTGTCTCTCACAATGTAAATGAAAAATGAAAATGTGTAAAACAGTACTTACTTTTTTGTCTTGTAATATCAAAGGTCAACATCCTTATTTACGTTAATAGTTTTCAGATCTCCTGAGTTTGAACTCTGTACACTGTCTTTCACTCCCCTAGCTTCCTGCACATTCAGTTAGTCACTGGGTAGCATTAAGTCTTGTGTTTATGTTGCCTCCCATTATCTTTCAATGCTGTTTGCATTCATGATCTCCTGTTGCCTATACCACAGCCGCAGCTTTCTAACTTCATTTCTTTACCTTTCTAGTTTGTAGTCTGTGGTATAAAGTTTAAATTCTTTGGCCTGGCGTTTGTTTTGGTCTTTAACTTTGTACTATATTAGCCAAGATTGTATTCATTGTAAGTAACGAGATGTCTGGTGGAAGATAGATGGTTCCTGACACTGATTCAGCTGCTGATCATGTCCAAGTATGTTATCTCTTGGCCTTTCTTTCATGATTGCCTCATGATTTTGAGGTGAGTACTCTGTCCTAAAATTCTTGCGCAAATTCAGGTAGAAAGAAGGTAAGAGAAAAAAGCATGCTGGCAGGATGAGCCTCAAAAAGCTCCCTAGTAACTTCTTGATTCTTATTTTTTGAAACTGATTTGCATAGCTATCTATTAGTAAGGAAGTAGTGTTCTGTTGAGCACTCAGTGATGCCCAACAAAATTGAGCGTCCATTTCAAAGGAGGAGGAAATGCTAGCAATGCTGCCACAGATACTCATCTGTGCTTCCACTTTTCCCAATGAGCTGTTGAGCTCATAAAATACTGGTCCACTCTTCAGTACAGTGTACTTCCCTGGACTACATCTAAATCCAATGAATTTTTCAAAATCAATTTTAAATTTGACATTCTTTAATAAATCTCATGAGATCATTCCCATCTAAAATGTTATTTCCTCCTCCAATAAAGCAATTCTCAGGGTAATTCATATAGTAAGGAAGTTTCTTATGTGTGAATTCTGCTATCTATGATGGATTCTAATGCTCCTTTAAAGAGTGTGTGTGTGTTTGTGTTTGTGTGTGTGTGTGTGTGTGTGTGTGTGTGTGTGTGTGTGTGTGTGTGTACCTCCTGCATGTCTAGTGTCTGAAGAGAGCAGAAGAGGGTGCTGGAGCCCTTGGAACTGGAGTTACAGAGGATTGTGAACCACCTGTGACCTGAGTGCTAGGAATCAAAGTGGATCACAGCAGTAAATTCTGTTTATGGCTGAGCCATTTCTAGCTCATGTTTGTTTAGTCAATGCTACACATTTATATTCCCCTGTTAGGATTACAGCTGGAATTTTATCATTGTCCACTTGAAGCTCTGGGATCTTGTGCTGTGCTTTCTGTGTAGTCATGTACAGTTCTTAGTTGATCACTTTGATAGAGTCATGGCTGTCAATAAGACTTCCGTGTATATGAGGGATATCTTAACTAATAGACTTTTTTGGGGTAACTGTATTGTTTTCTCTAATAGGCCAATGTTCTGAAAAGGACTCTGGATGGGAATGGCTTGCCTTACAATGACAGAAATGGAGGCCACCTCCACATCTCCTGTACATCCGAATGGCGATATTCCTGGAAATGCTAATTCTGTGAAGCAGATAGATCCAGTCCTTCAAGTGTATCTGTACCATTCTCTTGGGAAAGCCGAAGGAGACTATCTGAAGTTTCCAATTGGAGAGTATGTTGCAGAAGAAATTTGTGTGGCTGCTTCTAAAGCTTGTGGTAGGTATTAAAAATCATATTTTCTTATTTATAGGTTATTATTTTAATTATATTACTCTATTACAATTTACATCTGTAATTTATTATGGCTATTAGTTGTGTTTTTACATACATAACAATTACAATAACATTATAGAATTTAAAGTGATTGCCATAGAGTAGATGTCAAAACAAATTGAAGCCTGTAAATGTTTTGAGATCATAGTAGGTACTAAAGAATCTTGTCGTAAATGTTTTGAGATCATAGTAGGTACTAAAGAATCTTGTCATGGGATATCTCATAAGTAAATCTTGTTTTTTTTAAGTGATATAGGGTTTGATATGTAGCCCAAGTTGGTCTGGCCCTGAACCTGCCTGTTGTCTTGGTCTCTCAAATTCTGGGATTACAAATGTGAGCTATCATCTCCATCTTCATATGTAAATCCTGAAACTACATCCTAAGAACAGTGTGGAAGTAGACTATCAGTTTGTTGGAATACGTATTTCAGTAACATTCTTATTTATTTATCTTCATTTTGTGTGCATGTGTATTTTGACTACATGTATGTCTGTGTACCATTTATGTGTCTGGTGCCTGTGGAGGCCAGAAGAGGGTCTGAGTTATAGATGGTTGTGAACTGCCACCCAGATCCTCTTCAAGATTATTCAGTACTCTTAATTGCTAAGCCATCTCTCCAGCAGCTGGATAAAATTAAATATTTTACAGCTATAGATATCATTTTTTCAGCTCCTGAAATTCTCTATCAACCCCATATATACCCCTGCCTCTCTCTCTCTCTCTCTCTCTCTCTCTCTCTCTCTTTCTTTTGGTATACCTTGAAATCAATTTTATGTTGAAACTCAGTGAAACAGTTGTCTTAGTGTTCTTTCTGTTGCTGTGAAGAGACACCACAGCAACTTTTATAAAAGAAAAAAATTAATTAGGGCTTGCTTATAGTTTCAGAGGTTTAGTCTTTTGTCATCAAGTTATCATGGCTAAGCATAGCTGCAGGCAGGCAGACATGGTGCTGGAGAAGCACTGAGAGTTCTACATCCAGAGCTGCAGGAAGAGAGAGCTCGGCTTGGCATTGGCTATTTGAAACTTCGAAGTCCACTCCCCAGTGCCACACTTCTTCTAACAAGGTCACACCTCCTGATCCTTTCAAATAGTGCCACTCCCTGGTGACTAAGCATTCAAATCTGTGAGCTTGTAGGAATCGTTCTTATTCACAGTACCAGTATTATAGGCAAGCACACCTATTTATCCCACCTTTTTATATGAGTTCTGGGAATTTGAACTCAAGTGCTGTGCCTGGGAAGTAAGTGCCCTTACCCATGAGCTACCTCTTCAGCTCTCTAAGAAAGTTATGGTAGGAATTTCAAAATAGCTTATGTTCTTGATTTTTAAACTAGTTTAAAGCTGTTTTTTTTTATTATTATTTTTTAAAGTAGGGCTGGGGCTGCCTCTCAGTGGTAGAGCTCTAAGGCCCTGAGTTGAGTCCTACCAACACTCATACATGTAGACTTGTAAACATACAAATTTAAATCTAAAATTTTTGCATTTTGTTTTCGTGAAAGTTTTATCTCAGTCCATATTAAAGATCAGATAAAATGCTTGGCCTGTTCAGTATCATTGATAATTTTTTATTTATCAGATTCAGGATATAAGTGAAAAGGCATAAGTACCTAAAATGTAGCTATCATCCTATTCTATTTTATCTATTGCATTTTCTATTTTAGAAGCCAGTGAATAAGGATAAAGTATATAGCAAAACCCATTCTACTTCAGTAATGTTATATAGTTCCTTTAAATGAATGGAGACTAGTAATTATAGAGCAACAAAGAAGAAAAGAATTATATAAGTGTAAAACTAGATTGCATAGACCATTTCAAAGATTAACCTTTGTCTTTGATGAGCCTTTTTCTTTTCATGACACAGTTAAAGGTAAGTTAATGGAATGTTTTATACTTTCTTCATAGCTTTGTTTTAGAGGGAGTAGGTTGCTTGCCCTTTTTCTTGTTTAGCACTCACCCATCCACAAAAGCTACTAATAATGCTGATATTTAAAACTAAGCATATAGAACTGGAGCCCTTGCAGAGGACCTAGGTTTGGTTACTAGCAACCACAACAACCCATAATTCCATCTCCCTGTGAGCCATTGCCCTCTTCTGACCTCCGAGAGCACCAGGCACACTTGGTGCTACACAAAGACACATGAAGGCAAAACACTCATGTATATACAAATTTTTTAATCTAAAAAAAAGAGCTATAAAGACTACACAATAAAATCATTTAAATATTTAATTTTAGTTTAAATGTATAAGTATTCTATGAAAATATGCTTAGTAACACATGCCTTTAATCTTAGTGCTCAGGAGGGAGAAGCCAAAGCCTGTGGGTTTCAGCATAGGCAGAGCTATGTAGCTATGTATACTTTTAAGTCTTGAACTTAAAGCATATGCACTCTCTCTATCTCTCTCTCTCTCTCTCTCTCTCTCTCTCTCTCTCTCTCTCTTTAAGTTCAACAAAATCTTGTTTTACTTTGTTGAAATGCAGTGTAGTTAAATGTTTGATGTCCTGATGCCATTGCCATACTGCTTGGGTCAGTGTGGCTTGGTAGTATGTTACTGTTTATTATTTTCAGCGTTGCAGTTTGAAACTAGTATCTGGCATATGCTACTCAGGTGCTCCTAAGACTCAACTGTCTTTAGTTCTGTAGCACATTTTGTAAACAGGAAGTAGTTGTTAAATTTTATGGTTCTTTTATAAAATGATTTGGCAATTTTAGTCCCTTTTTTTTCCCCATGTTGTGATTAATTTGTCATTTCTACGTAAAGGATAGCTGAGATTTCAGTAGTGATTGCATCACATATATAGATCCATTGAGGGAACATTACCATCTTTTTTTAATGTTACAATTGTATTTTATAAAATTACCTAATTTAATATAAAAACATTTTACACAAATATATTTTAATCATATTCTTTCCCCTCCACCACCTCCTCCCAACTTCATATTCTTTCTGTGCTCTGATTTGGTCTAGTTTCAACTTGTACAAGTCTTATTTGCAGTCTCAGTCTCTGAGAGTTCCTGTGTGCATCAGTCCCCTTTTATTCGGAAAGCATTGTTATTCTTTTAAATCACCAATCTCTGGCTCTTAAAGTATTTCCTCGTCCTCTTCCTCATAGATGCCTGAGCCTTGAGAGGAGGGATGTCGTAGGGACATCCCATGCATGGTGAGTGCTCCAGAGTCTCTCAGGGTTAGCCAGTAGTCATTTTACTTTCTTTGGTATTTGACTGAAGCAAGTGGGAGCATTGGCAGTTGGGAGCAGTGGTTCTCTGCCTTCCTAATACTGCAATCCTTTAATACAGTTCCTCATGTTGTGATGACCCCAACCATATGCTACTTCATAACTGTAATTTTGCTATTGCTGTGAATGGTACTGTAAATATCTGATATACAGGATAGCTGACCTGCAACCTTGCTGTGTTTGGAAGAAATAGGGTCAATCCAGGATGAATTGCCAGGGGAGCCAGTTTCTGGGGAACTAACTGACATTGCTTCAGAGAAAGATCTTTTTTATTGTTCTATAATTTACACCTTGGCAAGTCAATTTCCGCATATCCAAACCACTTCAAACAAAAATGTCAGCAGCAGAAGGTACCATCACAAAAGGCAGTTCAAAGCCCAGGTGCTAACACTTCAAAATACAAGTCAGCTACAATGTTCTGGGGAAACTTCCATTAGACCTCTAAAGCTGTTGCCACCCATGGGTTGAGAACCACTGCTCAGAGAGTTACAGATCTGTGTAGCCCTGGTAATGGTGTTCTTAGCTCTACAAATGTTGCAGCTCTTATGTGCCCACAGAAGTTGGTGTTTCTTAGCCCTTAGCCACAACTAGAGTTGTAGATCCCAGGCAATCTTAGGTATTGACATTCCTCGGCCCTTGACAGTGCCTGTTCTTACAACATTGAGGTTGGGGTATCTGAGACCCTTGTCCGAAAGGTCTGACAGGTCTCCAGAAGGTTCCCAGTATCATGGGCCTGCAGTTCCTCTTCTTGGGCTCTTCACAGAATTGGTTTATTCTTGAGCCCCTGGCCTCTATTCTCTGTGTACTTCAGCTGTCTCCTTTGTGGGGTTTGTTCTCAGGAGCTGTTCTGCCTCTTCTTCAGCTGTCAAGCATTTGGTTACATTGTTGCTTTTTACAGCTGAGTCCACCAACTGCTAAGCTGCTGCCGCTGTCACTTCTTCCTGCTACCAGCTCAACCCATAGGCAATAAAAGGCCATTCAAGAGACTCTTTCATTGGGCTTAATGTTAAAATAGAGGGGAGTAGAATAGGATGATGTCTCTTAGCTGGCTTATTTGATACAGCTAGGGGTGTTTGAACCAATCACAGAAAACCTTGCATGTAAAGGAAGGTTTGTACTGTCACCAGTCATAGCACTGTCCCTTATTTCCAGTCACAGAGTCCTTTGTCAGGCTGCCAAGGGAAGTGCTTTGCTCTGGCCTGGTGGGAATGGTTAGGTGATCATCCTCAGTACACCAGGGCTTATGACAGGAAACGTTCAGCACAACCTTCTGAAGTAGTGCTGGCTGAGACCACTTCAAGAGCAGGAAGGAAAAGCCGTTGTGTAGTTTTCTTAAGGAGTCCACGGAGTGCTCAGAATGGCCAGTGTTGGCCAAGGGTAGTCCAGCTGGCTGCTTATCCGGCTGTTTGTTAAAGGCAGCCACGACAGGAAGAGAAAGTCTAACAGCTGCCAATTAGGGAATCAAATTGCCCTATTCTTCAGTATCTACTCATTTACAGGAAAGTGAGCATGAGAGGGAAGGCTTACAGTAAGAACTCAAAGGCCTAACCATCGACACATCTAGTGAGTTTAACAGTGCTGACATGCTCTCAGTACCTCAGAGGTGGGTGGCCTCTGTCACCTGCCTTGAGTGATTAATTCTAATGTATTGTGAAATTAAATTTTTCTTTTAATGTTCTACTTATTATAGTCTAGCCAGAGAAGATAACTTTGGATGGTTTTAACTTTATGAAAGCATTGACAGTAGTTTTGAGACTGTACAAACCTGGAGTGTATTTTACATGCACTTAAAGATGTGTTGTGTGGGGGCAAAGCTTTTTGTATGGCTGTTACAGCTAGTTGCTTTGTAGTGTTTAAGTTCTTGCCTTTATTGTTCTTTGTAGTTTTCCTGTCCATTATTGAGAATAGTGTGTTGAATTCTCCAACTATTATTGTCTCTTTTCCCCTTTACTTCTTTTTGGTTCATAGTGTGGTGATAATTGTTCTGTCTTTTGGTTGTTATGTCTTCTTTAATTATAATATATTCTTATCTTTGTTATTTTTTCACTTTAAATCCTATTTTCTGATATTGTTAAAACCACACTAGCTTCCTTTTGGTTATTATTTGTGTAGATTTTGTTCTCCGACTTTCTCCCCCCTCAACCTGTTTGCATGTTTAGGTTTTGAATGAGTCTCTTATGGATACATGTAGTTAAACCATGTGTTTTTATCCATTTGAGAAATTGCTGCCATTAATGGGCTATTTGCATGAACTTGCATTTGAAATAGTGATAGGGTATACTAATTTTTATCATTTCATTATTTTCTATATTATATATTTGTTGTTGTTTTTCAAGACAGGGCTATTGGCTATTGTATTTTTCTTCATTGCCTACTTCTGTGCTTATTTTTTGTGGTTTATAATTCTGAGTCTCACTTTTGTTACATATTTTTAGTTTTATTAAAAGTTACACTAAAGATTAGAGTGAATCTTTAAATTTACAATCATCTATTTAAATTAATGTCACACTGACTTCAATAGTACATGAAAGCCATACTTACATACAATTTTCTGTCCCTCCATCTTCATGTTCTTACTTAACGTATATCTCTATTCATTATATATCCACTGACATATAATCAACTTGGTTTGTTGATTTACTTTTATTATCAGGGCAAAAAAGGGAATTATAATAAAAAGCAAGAACACTAAAAAGGTCTGGGTGGGATTGCTCAGTGTGTAAAACACTAGTTGCAAAAGTGTGAGGATAAATTCACATAACCAGACTCTCATGCAGTGTGAGGATGAGTTCATATAACCAGACCCATCAGTGTGAGGATGAGTTCACATAACCAGAGCCATCAGTGTTGAGGATGAGTTCACATAACTAGACTCATGCAGTGTGAGGGTGAGTTCATATAACCAGACCCATCAGTGTGAGGATGAGTTCACATAACCAGACCCATCAGTGTGAGGATGAGTTCACATAACCAGAGCCATCAGTGTTGAGGATGAGTTCACATAACTAGACTCATGCAGTGTGAGGATGAGTTCACATAACCAGACCCATCAGTGTGAGGATGAGTTCACATAACCAGACCCATCAGTGTGAGGATGAGTTCACATAACTAGACTCATGCAGTGTGAGGATGAGTTCACATAACCAGACCCATCAGTGTGCGGATGAGTTCACATAACCAGGGTGGCTGGCTAGACTAACCAAAGCAGAAAAGCTGGATGGTCTTCAGTTGGGAGATTATGATTTTTCTTCTGTTGTTGATTTTAACTCTTTTCTGTGACCAGTGTGGATACTCTGGAAATTTTCAACTCTCTGAACTTCACTATAACTTTATGACTTAGATGATCAACTGTTTTATTTTTATATGCATGAGTATTTTGCCTGAATGCATTTGTGTGTACCATGTGCATGCCTGCAGAAGCCTGAAGAGGGTGCTGGGTCTTCTGGAACTGCAGTTAAGGATGGTTGTAAGACTCCATGAAGGAGCTGGGGACTAAATTAGGATCCTTTGGAGGAGCAGTGAATGCTCTTAACCCTGAGCTGTTTCTTTAGCCCCCTCCCTCCAACTTCTTGAAAATTCATTTATTTTTATTTTATGTGTATGTGTAAGTCAAAGCTGGGTGTGATAGTATGTTCCCGTAGCTCCCAGAGCTGTGTAGGGCAGATACAGGCAGATCCCAGGGGCTGCTAGTCAGCCAGTCTAGCCAACATGGTGAGCTTCGGTTCAGTGAGAAACCGAAAAAAGTGTTGAAAAAAGTGGAGAGCCATAGAGGGTCAGCCACCAGAAGTCAGCTTCTGACCTCCCAACATGTCCATGCAGGCAAGCACATCCACACATCCAAACATACATGTAAAAAGCACACCCACCACAAACATTCAGAAGCATACTGCACACACAATCTTAATGATCAATGAATATGAATTAACTTTTTGCATTTTTGTGTAAGTGCCCTGTTTGAAAGAACCATGACATTGTCTTATTCTTCAAAATCTCATGAGTTAAGAATAGTTATTAAAATTATACTTGGATGTTTACATTTAAAACAAGTGCTAGTTTTTAAGTTAAGAGTCTCTTTTCAGTGTTTTTCTGTATAAAATGTCAGAATGTCAGATATTTTGTGGACTTTTCTTGGACAATTTTACTTCCTGTTTGGCCGTGGTATGCCCAGAACATTAAGTTCACCAAGCATGCTTACAAGGGAGGAGGAAGCATGTACTTTTTGTCATGAAAGATAGGAATCCAGAGGTTTGTGTTGTGGCTCTTAGAGGATAATATTTGAATTTCCATCTTTAAAACATTTCTCAATTTAAAATAAACAGTCAAAACAGTGTTTGCGTTATTTCCTGCTCCACTGTGCCCTTGTGGTGGTTTATACAGTGTATTACTTACTGTAGCTTGTGGTGGTTTATACAGTGTATTATTTACTGTAGCCTGAAGTTCATTTGCAGAGTGAGCCTTTCCCCTCCGCTTGGCTGTGGACTTTTTCTAATTCCCAACCCCAACTCTCCATTTTTACACAGGGTTTTTCTATTTAATGAATCCCTTTTGTTTTTGTTTTAAAGCTAGGGTCTTACCATGTCACCCTGACTGGAACTTGGTATGTAGACCAGGATGGCCTTGCTTACAGAGAGCTGCCTGCCTCTGCCTAGCAACATCCTGTTGCTAGGATGTGAAGATATGCGGCAGCATGCAGGGCCTTAGTGAATCCTTTAGTCATATCCTGATAAGTAGGAAATAATCTCTTGTGTGTGTTCAAAGGCTTTCCGTCATTATATATGACTCATATATTCTGCAATATTACCCTCCCTCCAACTTTAGGAATTTGAGGTAATTTTAGGAAATTGATATTCTAAAGTGCACCTTGCTTTTCTGTAAAAAAAAAAAAAAAAAAAAAAAATTGAGAAAAATCTACTTAAGCCAGTGACTTTTATTCCCACTGTTTTGTCGAACTTCATAACAGTGCAAAGCATGGGTCATACTGCCCTAGGTTTTCTTCTGCCTGAAATTTCTCTCTTACTTTGTTACTACTCCTTTAGATGTACACAGGAGGAAGTTCTAGGTTGCAGTGTTTAAATGTTTTGTAGGCACAAGTTCCTCAAATTAGGACTGCTTTCTCAAAAGCTACACCAGTTTGCATTTCTAGTAAAATCCTAACAACTACAGTTCACAGTACTACTCACTGGTAGAAATCTTGTTGTTTTTGCTGAATGAATGGGTGTAAAGTGCTGTCATGTAGCATTTGTTTGCATTTCCTTCAGTATAGGAATTGCATGCTTGTTAGTCATGCGGATTTGCTTTACTAGGAATAATGTTTTATTTTCATAACATTAATTTTATTTATTTATTTTTCCAAGAAATTATTCTTTTATTAGTTCAAATTAGAAACAAGCTTGATTCACATGTCAATCCCTGCTCCCTCTCCCTTCCCTCCTCTCCTACCCCCAACCAACCAACCTCCCATCCCATCCCCCCCTACTCCCCAGGGAGGGATCCCCAGAGTCTGTCATATCATCCTGGGCAGGGCCTAGGCCCCCCCACACACACCATGTGCCCAGGCTGAGAGAGCATCCTTACATGTGGAATGGGTTCCCAAAGCCATTTCTTATGCCAGGGATAAATACTGATCTACTACCAGAAGCCCCATAGAGTGCTGAGGCCTCGACGTCCACATTCCGGGGTCTGGATCAGTCCCATGCTGGCCTCCCAGACAGCAGTCTGGGGTCCATGCGCTCCCCCTTGTTCAGGTCAGCTGTTTCTGTGGGTTTTAGCAGCCTGGTCTTGACTTTATATTCCATCCTAGAGCCTTCATTCAGTGGCTGAAGGAAGCAGAGGCAGACATCCACAGCTAAACACTGAACTGAACTCTGGAACCCAGTTGCAGAGAGGGAGGAGTGATGAGCAAAGAGGTCATACCATTAATTTTTTTTCATTTTTTAATTTGAATTAGAAACAAGATTGTTTTACATGTCAATCCCAGTTCCCACTGCCTCCCCTCCTCCTCCTCCTAACCCCCCCCCCAATTAACACCCTACCTATCACATATCCTTTCTGCTCCCCAGGGAGGGTGAGGCCTTCCATAGGGGGTCATAAGAGGCTATCATTTACTTTGGGATAGGGCCTAGACCCACCCCTGTGTCATACCATTAATTTTAATCTTGTTTTTTATTATAAAATACTTCAACTAATATTTTGTAGATAAGAATAAAGTATAAGCCAGTGTACTCAATTTTTAAAATTTATTATTTTGCCATTTTACTTTAGATTTCTATAATGTTATTTTGATATATTACATTAATAGAATTTTCTTTCTTTCTTTTTTTTGTTTCTTGAGATAGGGTTTCTCTGTGTAGCCCTGGCTGTCTTGGAACTCACAGAGATCCACCTGCCTCTGCCTCCTGAGTGCTGGGATTAAAGGCGTGTGCCACCATTGCCTAGCTAATAAATTTTTCTAATTTAGCTTTTTTCTGCAATCCTTTGATAAATGAACAATGGCTGTGTTGTGATTTTCTTTAAAGAAATATTTATGGGTTAGGTTTATTAGGATCTCACTGAGAGAACCAGCTCTCAGCAGGTCAGGGAAACTGTGTAGAAGAGACGTGGCACCAGCAGAGCTGTATACACACAGGAGAATTTGTCTGAGCACTCAAAGCTTATTCATGTCGTTGTTCTCTTTCTGCTGCTTGTTCTGCCTCTTTATTTTTCCTTTATCTCTTTTATACCACCTAAGACAAAGATTTCTATGCAAGAAAAGATTACCTCACAACCACAAGTTACATATTTTCCAAAAACAAGTTAAAATCTTTACATAAGAAGAAATCATATTAAGATCTTTTCCTTAGAAGCCAACAAATAGTTAAACATTTTTCTTTGTATTAAGTTTCCCACCATAACATCTTTACCCGAAAGCAATGATTCTTTTATAATTGATTAACAAAGTTTTAAGCAAGCCAAATATATTTGTACTGGCAGGTAGCAGATTCCTATTCTATTTCTACTCTACAGAACTTTATAAACAAGTGGCCAGCTAACCATCTTTTTTTTCTTTATACACAATAGAGTCACTTAATTTTCTTTCACAATTTTGTTTTTTTCCAAGATGCATACCAAAACCTGTGGTTAATTCTTGCAAGCTACATAACCAAGGAACTCAGGCCTAATCTTGGGTGTAGGAACATAATTGCTTTCTTTGGTCATCAGCCTGTTTTTCCATAGGTAGAATTCACGAGTCTGTAATCATGAAACTTCCTTGTTCTTATTTTTCATCCTCTGAAATCTAACAAAGGGGAAGGTAATTTTTAACCCATTTTTGTTTTTTTTTTTGTATCTTTTATTGGAGCAATTGACAGGATAACTTACACCATTTCCCTAATCATTTTTACTGTCTTAACCACCTGTATCTTTTAGGCTGACCCAGGAAGTTCAATCAAATCACTGACTTTCAACTAAGATCATTGCTCATATAAAAATGTATGAGTGGACACTGGGAGCCTATTCCCCATGGAGGGATACTCTCTCAGCCTAGCACATGGGGGAGGGCCTAGGCCCTGCCCCAAATGATGTGACAGAGTATGATGATTACCCCATGGAAGACCTCACCCTTTTCATAGAGCAGAAGAGGGATGGGATGAGGGTCAGTGGGAGGCATGAGAGGATGGGAGGGAGAGGGAACTGGGGTTGATATGTAAAATAAGATTGTTTCTAGTTTAAATTAAAAAATCAACGTCATTATGATCTGCAAGTAAATTGCCCAGTGAGGAGTGGGATTTTCTCAAGAAACAATCACACTATATTAGATACAGTGGGATCCTTTCACATAGTAATCACACCATGCCAAATACAGCAGGAACATGACAGAAGCACCCAGGAGGAAGCACAGCAGAATCGAGGGGCGTTCAGGAGAAGTCCCCCCAGGGCTTAGCCTCTCCAGGGTTTAGTCATCCGTGAACTGAACTCCATAAGCTCCCTTGCTGACTTGCCTATCGACAGTACTGCTTAGGACTCTTGTATTTACTTTGATAAGCAAAACTATCATTTTTTTAGTATGCCTGCCTGCTGTGGTATCACAATTTTCTAAATGTAGAATATGCCATTTATCTGTAATAGTAGATGGCATTGCTTCTGGTTTTCGTTACACTCATATGTAACTTTTGAACCTGATTCGTTTTCTCTCTTTCCTAATCTAATTTTCCTTTTATTCTCTTCCACCTTTATTTTCCATTGGAAAATGTAGGTGGGGGTGAAAGATGGCTCAGCTGTGAAGAGCACTGGCTGTTCTTACAGAGGACCTGGGTTCAACTCCCATCACCCACATGGCAGCTCACAGCTGTCTGTAGCTCCAGTTCCAGAGGTTCTGCCACCTGCATACATTCATGCAGGAAAACACCAGTGCACATACAATAAAAATAAATTAGAAAAAGAAAATGTAGGTAGATTCTGTCTTTAATATTTAATTTTTTTGTTTATTTAATATTTATTTCTTTTTAAAAGTTGTATTTTTCTGAGAATTGCCCATCCTTTCAGATTTATTGGTCTAATGTTCTTCTATTACTTTTCTTCCAAAAAGCTTTGAATATACTTTTAAAAATTGATTGTGCCTTTTTAAATTCCTTGTCAGATTGAAAATCGCTTGTTAATTTTATTAATCACTAAAGAAAGTCAACATTTGTTATTCTTATTTAATCTGCTTTATTAACTTTCACTTTTAAAACTCGTGTGTGTGTGTGTGTGTGTGTGTGTGTGTGTGTGTGTGTGTGTGTGTATATGCAGGTGCTTGAGGGAGTCAGAGGCATCAGATCTTGCTGGAGCTAGAGTTAAGGTGGTTTTGAGCTGCCCAGTGTGAAAGCTAGCAACTGTCTTTGGTCCTTTGCAAGCCACAGTATGCACTTACTATTATTATTGTTATTATTATTAATCATTATCATTATTATTGGGTTTTCAAGACAGAGTTTCTCTGTGTAGCCCTGGCTGTCCTGGAACTCACTCTGTAGACCAGGCTGGCCTTGAACTAAGAGAGCTTTGCTTCCTGAGTGCTGGAACTAAAGGTGTGTGCCACCGCCACCTCCACCCATTTACAGTATACACTATTAACTGATGAACTATCTCCCCAGCTGTCCTTCAACCTTTTTTGTATTTATTTTTAGCATATTTGTCCCCTAGTGTTTCTTTACTTTTCTGGTAATTGAAATTGACACTAAGCCCTCACTCATTCTAGAAATGCTTTTCACCATTGAGCTACATCCGTACTTTGTAACATATTGGAAAAGAGATGTTAAAGTGGTGGCACACTCCTGTAATCCCATCAGTGGGGGATGGCATATCAGGAGCCTAAGGTCAGCTTCAGCTGCATAAGGAACTTGAGGTCAACTTGGACTACATGAAACTCTGTTGCCAAAAGGAAAAAAGACAGAAAGGAAACGTATTTGGGTCCGGTGAGACGGCCCAGTTGTCATTTAACTTTATGGGACCCAGGGAGATGGCTCAGTTGGCTTTTAATTTTTAAAATAAACTTAAATAGTGCAACAATATAATTGTTGTCATATTGTATAAAATCTTTTCATTTTAATATGAAAATGTGTCATTTCTTTAAAAGTATCCAGTGACTTGTTATTATCTCAGTGATTTGATAATCACTCTCAATTGAAATATACACATGCACACATGTGCATTCTCACACGACATATTTTCCCAGGGGTTAAGAGGAACTTAGAAACTCTTTAGAAAACAGTTAAAAGCTGGATTATTTTTATCTCCATGCAGGAATAAGAACGGTCATATTTTAAAATATAAAGAGGTATTTGATGAAAACATTTGGTTTTAAGATGTTTTTTTCCCACAATAGTTCACCTGCTACTGAAGTTTCTGCTGACTGGAAGAGCTGTCACCAAAGCTTCGTGATAGATTATGTGTTACATAAATGCTCTGTTAGCTATCTGTAGTCAGTTCTTTTTGCTTCAATTTTAGGTATCACGTCATGACAGATTATGCCCATTATGTAAATGCTCTGCTAGCTATCTACTTAAGTCCTCTTTATGCTTTATTTCTAGGTATTACGCCTGTGTATCATAATATGTTTGCTTTAATGAGTGAAACAGAAAGGATCTGGTACCCACCCAACCATGTCTTCCACATAGATGAGTCAACCAGGCATAATGTACTCTACAGAATAAGGTACTTTCTTATGTTAAGTTATTTGTGTGTTAATAAAAGTCAAAGTGGGATAAAATTTTGTCTGCATAATGTCATAATTATGATGTTTTCTTCTGTTGAGATGCCATCTTATGGCTTGATTATAATTAAGTATAAAAAACAGATAAAAATGGCTTGTGTAAAATCCTTAATGTTTGGAATATTGCCAATTTCCCAGGAAATATAATGTGTGTGCAATAAAATACAAGCTTACATCTCTTCTTTACAAATAGTTTTTTTTTTTAAAAAGATTTATTTATTTATTATGTGTACAATGTTCTGTCTACATATATTTCTGCAGGCCAGAAGAGGGCAACAGATTTCATGATAGATGGCTGTGAGCCACCATGTGGTTGCTGGGAATTGAACTCAGAACCTCTGGAAGAGTTGCCAGCACTCTTCACCTCTCAGTCATCTCTCCAGCTCTACAAATAGTTTTTAAAGTTTAAAGTTTTTGTTTGTAAGATAATTCATTTAGTGATTTATGGAAATGTGCAATATCGCTTAAGGTTCTGAAATAAAATCCAGAAGATTTTTCTGTATAAAAGGGGTAGCAAAGAAATAACTTTGGTCTTACAAACAGCTACAATTCTCCAGGCACATATGTGTTATTTAATTTTCTTATGACTTATGAAATACTAAGAGTTTCCTGTAAAATAAAGGATCTGATGCTGTGACTTACTGCTCATCCTCAGTCTTACAGCTTGGAAAAAACTCCTACCTAGTTTGCTTCACAAACTGCCTTCTAGCCACCTTGCATGTACCTCATTAAAGAGATAATATGTGTGGTATTCAGGTTCATTATTTGATGTTTTTATTTATTTATTTTTATTTGTTGAAACAAGAACTTGTGTATCCTAGACTTTCCCTGAACTCAAGGTGTAACCAAGGATGACCTTGAGCTTCTGATCCTCATGCCTCTCCCAGTAGTTCTGGGATCACAGGAATGTATCACCCCACCCAGTTTGGTTTTGCTGGAAATCAAACCCAGGGTGCCATGCATGCTAGGCAGTGTTGCAACATCATTAGTACTTGATGGGTTCTTAATAAATGTTCATATTTCATTTCTTATTTTCTTCTCCTTAATCTGTATAAAATATGTAGACGCATGAGCTTGTGTTTTCTGTTTTTAAGGTATAACTTTTATTGAGCATGAGCATCATTTTCATGTAAAATTATGGGTAAGACGTTAGTAAAAAGTGTTTGGTGTCTAAATAATGGACATATGAAAAGCATATGGGCTGGAGAAATGGTTCTGGGTTAAAGTACTGGCTACTCTTCCTAGAGGACCTAGATTCCATTCCTAGCACTTTCAGGGCAGTTTACAATTGTGTGTAGCTCCAGTTCAGGCCCATACACAAAGTATGGCCCTCTTCTGGCCCATACACAAAGTAAATATTAATAAATTGTTAAAAAGGGTAAAAAGCAGTGGCATTCTTACATACAAGTTGTATGTAAGTTGTAACAAAGTAATGAAGCTTTTACAAAATAATTTTAAAGCGTTAAAGATAGCAACATCAGAAAGGGGAGGCAATATTAAGTGTTGAAAATTATTTGTACTGATTAGAATGCTCATACACTGTCACTTTGGAAAAAGATTGGCCATTTCCCTGAAAGATATTAGAGAGTTACTAACATGCATCCACAAAACACTACTCACAGAGTGCTTGTCACATTAGCATAAAATAGAAGTAGCTCAAATGCTTTCCAAGTGATGAATGGATAAATAAAATGTGGTACATCATACAATTCAGCATTAATTCATTAGAAGAAAGGAATACATTTCCTATATGCAAAAAGTGGATGAAACTTAAAATCATTATGCTAGGTAAATGAAGTCAGATAAAAAGATGGCCTATCATAGCCAGTATTTTTAATGTAAAATAAGTAGAATAGAATTTATAAAAAAAGGTATCTTATAGCTAGGGATTAACAGGGTGACTTACTCAGGTATGATTACTAATGGGTATGGGGAAATAATAAAAAAGCAAATTAAATTGTGGTGATGTTGGTACCATTTGTAGTGAATACTACAAATCACTAAGCACTTTAAATGAACAAGCTTTGTGTAGATTAATTAAATCTCAAAATTTTTAGTTTTTAAATATATTTTATTTATATATTTTTTATTTTATGTGCATTGGTGATTTGCCTGCATGTATGTCTGTGTGAGACTGTCAAATCTTGGAGTTATAGACAGTTGTGAGCTGTCATATGGGTGTTGGGATTTGAACTCAGGTCCTCTGGAAGAGCAGAGTCAGTGTTCTTAACCATTGAGCCATCTCTCCAGCACCTTCAAAGCTTTTACTTTCAAAAGTAAACATACTTAATTTTTCTTTGAAAGACAAATTTTAATCTTCATTTTCGTAGATGAAGGACAAATTGTTTACACTGAAAACTGTATTTTCAGATGTGTCTATTAATACTACTGGACTTAAGCTTCTGCTGACTTTTATGTCTATATTTCTCCTGTCTCCTTTGATTGCTTCTTCTTCTATGATCTTACTATATATTGCACCAAAGTGGGAAGTATGTTGATTTTACAGTTACTTATGTTTCATTTGCTGCTGCTCCTGTAGTTTGGTGTTTTGTTTATGGAAACGGTATTCTAGATAGCCTAGGATAGTCTCAAACTCATGGTTCTCTTGCCTCAGCTTCCTGGGTGTGCTCCACTGTGCTTTACTGTGTTTCTTTTATTTTCTGCTTACATTGCTATCGTGGTATTATTCACAAATCCTTCTGTTCACAACTTGTATGCAACGCTGCTATTTGTGTTTTCTAGCAATACATTAGTAACTTTTAGAATGTTGAGGGTGGTTAAATGCCTGTGGTTAGTGCTTGAGCTCTGGAAGCTAACAGAATGTTTGAATTCTCTTATAGATTTTACTTTCCGCACTGGTATTGCAGTGGCAGCAACAGAACCTATCGATATGGAGTATCTCGTGGGGCTGAAGCTCCTCTTCTTGATGACTTTGTCATGTCTTACCTTTTTGCTCAGGTATAATTATTAATTTTTATATGTGTATTAAGCTAGATATATCTTCTTATGTAATGTATACCTTTAGTGGGTAAGTAATGTCAAGTGGGAAGACTAAATTTAACTTGTGCTCCAGGTATATAGAAAGATAAAAGGATAGTCTATTTAATAATAATTTTTGGTCTCATGATTTACATTTTTTTAATAAGTTGACTCTTTTGAAATCACTTTCTTTTTCTTTTAGGATTTTGAAAAAATGTAGAATAAATTTATAACACAATTCATGTGGCCATTAGATGGTAAAATTTCTTTAGAGTTTTTAAAAAATAAATTTTGGATAATTTCAGGTTTAAATGATAGGCAGTAAAACGTAACAGGAGGAAATAACAAAAATGATGCTGGGCAGTAGTGGCACACACCTTTAATCCTAGCACTCAGGAGGCAGAGGCAGGCAGATCTCTGTGAGTCCAAGGCCAACTTGGTCTACAACATGAGCTCCAGAACATATAGGACTGTTACATGAAGAAACCCTGTCTCAAAAAAGAAAGAAAGAAAGAAAGAAAGAAAGAAAGAAAGAAAGAAAGAAAGAAAGAAAGAGAAAAGAAAAGGAAAAGTGAGCTGTGATAGTTGGTAGCCTCTTCTAGTTGGGAGGGTGTCTACATACTGGTTCTTAGAGAGCTGAGCACAGCTATTTGTCCATCTTACTGTACACTTAACATTTCATAATGCCTTCTTCTCCATTACCTTGAATTAAGCAGCAGTTGAAATATTTTCTTATTAAATTATTATATTCTCATGGGCTGCTAGAATAGCATGAACAGAAGTTAAAGAAAGCAGAGAAATGGTGAGTTCCCTTGGTGTCTGTTCCCAGTGTGTGAGGTGAAGGATTTCCAATGAGATTGATAGCAACAAAGGGAAGAGCACACAGCTCCCTGGCTCCCATTTCCAATATTGTGAAACCTGTTGAGTCTATAAACAAAAAACAGAAAAAATTATTCTCTTTGAGGATGTGGGATTGTCAGGTTTTTTCATTATGGTAAAATGTACATAATACAATTTTAAAAGCATACCATTTTCAAATTTATAGCTCAGTTCATTAAGCATATTCAGCACCTCACAACCCTAACTAACATCATTCTCTAGAACAGTGTTCATCTTCATACCCTTACACAGTAACTCTCCACTTCTCCCCAATCTTAACAGTTTGCCATTCTCCCTCCTGTGAGGCAGAATGTGTGTTTATCTTAGTACTTTGTGTATACAGATGCAATTATACAGTATTTGCTTTTTGTGTGCGTCTGGCTTATTTTACTTAGCACAGTATCTTCAAGGTTGGCATCCCACTGTGCTTACTCCTTTCTGTTTGTCTGGCCAGTGCAGATACAAAGTTCCTTGGGTTAAATGCAGCTATTAAAAGTTTGGGGGAACTTTTAGTTAAATGAATTTGATGAAATGAAGTTTTCTTAGTCACATAATGTGATTTTAAATAATTCTGGCTTAATGACTTTGTTTTGACATTTGAGACTGATATGTAACTTTTCTCCAATGCCTATTTGTTGGTTTATTCTTTAGTAGTATTCACACTAGTTTTTCATACATTTATTTTCTTTTGGTTATAATTTCTATAGAATTTCCTGATGAGAAGAACTTAATTACCTACTGGTTTTATATGGTAACAGAACACACACATGCTATTACAGAGCTAATAGTTCCCTATAGATCTTAGCTAAAGGGAATAACTTGCCATTTTTAAGTATGAGGAAATGTGTTTAAAACTGAACAAAAATAGGGTTGGTGAGATGGCTCTGTGTAAAGGCAGTTGGTGCCAAGATTGATCCTCAGAACTCTCGTTGTGGAAGGAGAGGACCAATCCTGAAAGTTTTCCTCTGCTCTCCTCATGCATACCTCAGCACTTGGGCATATTGATATTCATTCTTTATCTGCCTCTCTGTCTCTGCCTTTATGTCTGTCTTCCCTTCTCTCTCTCCCCCGTGTGTGTGTGTGTGTGTGTGTGTGTGTGTGTGTGTGTGTGTGTGTGTGTGTGTGTGTAAATTCACATGTATGTGTGTGAGTGTATGTACATAGTAGAGATAGGGGTTAGCATCTGGCATCCTCCTCAATCATTTTCACCTTACACTTAGAGGTGGGTCTTTCTTTGTACCTGTAACTCACTACTTGGCCAGAATGAATGCTCTGTTAGCTCCACAGAGTATCCTGTCAACTTCTCTTCAATGCTAACATGAAGGCAGGTGCCCCTGCGACTGGCCTGACTTTTCAAAGGCTGCTAAGGAGCTGAACTCTAGTCCTCATGTTTGCACAACAGATATTTTCCACCCCCACACCCCCTTTTCTCACTTCTTTATGTCTTACCTGTTGATTTGCAATGTCATCTATTTCTTGTAGCAGACTCTTATTATCATCTATCTAAGCCATGTATTCTTAGTACACTTTATTTTGTCCAAGCACATCTACTGTTTTTTACTGTCCCAGCAGGGAAAGAGACATGGCAAGACAAATGAAGCAAACCAAAACAAAAAACTTTCACTGCCTCTAGTGTCAGGTCATTCAAGAATATTTTCAGCCTGGACCCAGGCAAGCTACTAGTTTAAATCTCTGAGTGTGCCCTGTACTTTCTTTTTGTCTCATTCTTTCCATGTCTTTGTTCTGGTTTGCCAACTGTGTATAATTTTAACTGTCTCTAAGGTTCCTATAGTGTCTGTTATGTTGTACTTCTTATTATATTACCTGACATTGTAATGACCTGCTTTTCTGTTTAGCTTCCAAGAAAAGTTTTGGTCTTTTTGATTCCTTGGACCATATTCTATGTATCTTTATATCCCCCACACAAACTCTAGTATAATGTCTTCAGTACAGATTGAAATCAGGGTATATTTGATTAATTAAATTTTAGTTCAGCAATCTCAAATGGTGGAAAGGCACTTAAGGAAATGCCCAACATCCTTAGTCATCAGGGAAATGCAAATCAAAACCACTCTGACAGTCTATTTTACACTGATCCGAATGGCTAAGATCAAAAACAACAATGACAGTTTATGCTGGAGACGTTGTGGAGAAAGGGGAACACTCCTCCATTGCTGGTGGGTGTGCAAACTTGTACAGCTGTTGTGGAAATCAGTATGGCGATTTCTCAGAAAATTAGGGATCAACCTACCTCAAGACCCTGCAATACCACCATTGGGCTTGTACCCAAAGGAGGCACATTCACACCACAAAGACATTTGCTCAACTATGTTCATAGCAACATTATTCGTAATAGCCAAATCTTGGAAACAACGTAGATGCCCCTCAACTGAAGAATGGATAAAGAAAATGTTGTATATTTACACAATGGAGTATTACTCAGTGGTCAGAAACAATGACATCCTAAAATTCTCAGAAAAATGGACAGAACTAGAAAAAAACCCATCCTGAGTGAGGTAACCCAAAACCAGAAAGACAAATATGTACTCACTCATATGTGGATACCGGACATAAAGCAAAAGGTACCCAGCCTACAATCCACAACCCCAGAGAAGCTAGAACCCTCTTCCAGAAACAGGTGGAAGCAGATGCAGAAATCCACAACTAACCAATGGGCCAAGCTCCTGGAGTACAATCAAAGTGAGGGAGAAGCAATAATATGAACAAAGGAGTCAAGACCATGATGGGAAAACCCCCAGAATCAGCTAACCCGAGCTAGTGAGAGATCACTGAATCCAGTCTGACAAATGGGGAACCTGTGTAAAACCAAACTAGACTCCCTTAATATAGATGACAATGGTGTAACTGGGACAATATATGAGGCCACTGGCAGTGGGTCCAAGATCTAACTCTAATGCACAAATGACTTAGTGGAGGACATTCTGTATGGAGGAATACCTTGCTCAGCCTAACACAGGAGTGTGGGGGTGGAGAGGTGCCTTGGTCCTGCCTCAAGAGATGATGGGACAGACTTAGTAGGCTCCCTAGGGGAGGGAGGCCTTATCGTCTCAGAGGAACAGATTCGGGATGGGGGGAAGTAGAGGGAGTGGGAGAAGTGGAGGGAGGGGGAACTGGGATTGCAATATAAAAAATAAATAAATTTAAAAAATTTGGTTCAGCTATTTTTGTGTTAAGATAAAACTTTAAAATATAAATAGTGAGATAGGCTGTGAACCCAACTTGTCAGTTTCTGTTTATATATGAACCTTTACTAATGTTTCTTGGTGAAATGATTTACAAATAAAAGTAGGAGTTGATTTATGACTTGAACACATATTTTAGAAGTTAATTTATATGATATAATGTAATTAAATGTGATAGTGAAACTTGAGGCATTCCCTTATCATTTCTTTTTTCAGTGGCGGCATGATTTTGTGCACGGATGGATAAAAGTGCCCGTGACTCATGAAACTCAAGAAGAGTGTCTTGGAATGGCAGTACTAGATATGATGAGAATAGCTAAAGAGAAGGACCAAACTCCACTAGCTGTCTATAACTCTGTCAGGTAATTCCCTTTTGTATATCCATACATAACAAATGTAAAGACTTAGATATTTTATGTAATTTACATGTTCGGTGTTTGCTATAAATTTTGATGTTATAATAAAAATAGTGAGAGTGGGAAATGGCTCAGTGGGTAGAAGTACTCACTGCACAGCCACAAAGGCCTGAGTTCCTATCTTCAGAACACACATAAAAGCTGATATGATAATGTATTACTGTAACTGCCGTGTTGGGTAGGTGAAGAAAGAGCTTTGGGTGTTGCAGTCAGTATAGTGCGACAGGTCTAGGTTCAGTAGGAGACCCTGTCTTGTAAAATATGGTAGGTGAGCTAGAGAGATGGCTTATTAGGTAAAGGTGCTTGCCACACCAGCCTGGTGATCCGAGTTTGATTCCTAAAACACACATAAAGATGGGAGGGGAGAACTGATTCCACAAAGCTGTCTTCTTACCTCCAGACACGTGCTCTGACAGTGGGCTCCCACATACATCATTCACATACCCAGTTATAACATTAGGGTAAGGAGAGATGGCTTAGCAGTTATGAGCTCTGGCTGCTTTTCCTGGTTTCATTACCAGCACCCACATAATGGCCCAGAACCAATTGTAACTATTCCAAGAGTATCTGATGCTCTCTTCTGGCCTTTGCAGGCATTGCATGGGTATGATATACATGCAAGCAAAACGCCAGTGCACATAGAATAATATATTTTTTTAATAAAAAATAAATTGGGGGGAAGTGATAAAGGCACCCATCTTGACTTCTGATCTCTACTTGAGGATGTACACAGCAAGTACATCAGCACACATAGGTGTGCTCTTCTGCATATACCACAAATACTCAGAAATTAAATAAAAGGTTGTGGAGATATACAGTTTTTCAGTATAGCACATACTCTATAAGAAGAAATTAAGTTGTATAAAATATCACAGGTGTTCATTACTTGCTTTATTTGTTTTGAAAACACTAATAAGTTCAGAATAACTGAAGAAATACTTGAAAGGACAACTTTAAAATTAGTATGTCCTATTCTAAATTCTGTTGTCACCCAGAATGTTTGTGCATCAAATGGAATGGTTTTGCATATATACCAGATGGTGGTTACATCAACTACTCACTTGACTGTAGAAAATGCTTCTTGTGGGGAAAGGTGAGAATTAACCTCCTAATTTTGTTTTGCTTTGTTTTCTGTGTGCTTGTTATTTTTAGCTACAAGACATTCTTACCAAAGTGCGTTCGAGCAAAGATCCAAGACTATCATATTTTAACCCGGAAGCGAATAAGGTATAGATTTCGCAGATTCATTCAGCAGTTCAGTCAATGCAAAGCCACTGCCAGAAACTTGAAACTTAAGTATCTTATAAACTTGGAAACCCTGCAGTCTGCCTTCTACACAGAGCAATTTGAAGTAAAAGAATCTGCAAGAGGTCCTTCAGGTGAGGAGATTTTTGCAACCATTATAATAACTGGAAACGGTGGAATTCAGTGGTCAAGAGGGAGACATAAGGAAAGTGAGACACTGACAGAACAGGTAATCTTTAATGATACGTTCTTGCTCTTTTATGTTAAGTACAATGACCATGAAAGCAAACTAAGTTTAGTTGTTGAATGTACTCTTGATTTTCTCTGCTGATAGAAATTTTATTTGTGTAACACCATCAAAGTTGTAACTATAGCTCTTAAATGTTTTGCTAATTTTTGTGACAAAATAATTAGTAATGATTTAATTACAATTTCTGAAAAGGATTGAATTGTCTTTGTGATTTTAAATTAACTTTATTTCCTTTATTCTTTCATTATTATTGACATTTAAACACTATCATAAAGCTACTTAAATGAAAAACTTTTAACTGATTTTGATAATATATTTAGTTTTATTATATTTGCATTGTAACATTTAAATTTGTTAATGTGTATAAGTCAAATATTGACAGATTTAATATTATTATATTTTTTTTACCACAGTTGATAATTCTCCAATTTTCTGACAATCATTCATTATAATATTAAGTGGGTTAAGTTCTATAATACAAAAGTTTCCTGTCATACTTTAATGATTTCATTTTTAAGTCAAAGCAAAAATATATAAACATTGTCTTAGGGCTCAATTTTTAGGAGATGTAATCACATTTAAAGCCTATATATTGCTATCAGTACCTCTTTAAAGAATTTTAAGTGACTGTTTCCACCTTCTAACCCTTGTTTGAAAGGCATTATAACTGTTTAAATGCTCTTGGTTACAGGGTTTACAGTTATATTGTGATTTTCCTGATATTATTGATGTCAGCATTAAGCAAGCAAACCAGGAATGCTCAAATGAAAGTAGACTTGTAACTATCCATAAGCAAGATGGTAAAATTTTGGTAAGTTTGTATCATGCGTAAAAAGTGGTGACATTTTAGAATTTTTCAGAAGTATTTTAGTGTTGCTTAGGTATTCTGGTTATAGTTACAAGTATGATACAAAAATACCAGCTCAGCAAATGTCTTATTGTGTGCAGATTTTTGTATGAATATTGTCGGTCTTACTACAAATACTTAGAGATACTATAATTGAGAGACCCCATTACATAATCTCTTACGCCAGTTCTGGGTTGCACTTAGTTCCCTCTTGGACTTCAGCAGTTTGTGGGATAGGGTGGGGGGGGGGGCAGGAGGAAGCATTCTTTTCCCATTACCCTTGGAGTCATTATTGTCCTATGTGAATCTGTTGCTGTTCTGAAGCCCATGTCTGTCTTGTTTCTCATAAATATCGACTGTAGTGCCTGCTGGTGTTCTCCTTGAGATTGTGGCAATTTACAAATTAGTTTAGGATTTTTGTTGTTTTTGTTTTGTTTTTATTTTTTCTGAGATATGGTCTCACTATGTAGTTTTGGCTGTACTGGAGCTCACAGAGACCCATCTGCCTCTGCTTCCCAAGTGCTTGGATTAAAGGTGTGAGCCACTGTGCCCAGCTTAGGATATGTGTTTATATTTTCATAATTTTGAATTTCCTTACCCAAGAACATAGTTCATTTTCTGTGTATTTAGAAAATATATTGCATTGTACGAGAGTATTTTGAAACTTCTGATGATCATTTCCAGGTTTTTAGTTGTTTAATTCAACATACTACATTTTTCTTACTGCTGTAAGTTGAGCTTTATTTTTCAATTATTCAGTTACACTGATTATTTTGATATATGGAAAAATACTTTTTGATAGGTGAATATGCTTTTCCATTTGATAAAGTGTCACATTTTTGGCTAATTGTATATTCATAAATATGTCTTTTAATAAAAATCACATCATAGTTCCATATCCTAAGATTTTAGTTTCTAGTACATGCATGTTAGCCTGAGAAGTATATAAAATAAATGTTCATATTTATAATTAATCTTAACCTTTATATAGATTAGACGTTTGAGTGTAGCAGGGTCATTGAAGAGTGTATTTAAATTGTGAATGTTGAGTGACTGTAACTGGAAAGGTGTGTTAAGCCCATGGGAAGGTCTTAAGGATCAGACTTAAGAGTTTGTTAGGTCAGGCTGGGTAATTAGAAGTTATTAGAGATTTGAACAATTAAAACTTAATTTATTTTTAATTATGTGGTTTCTTTTCTGATTAGGAAATAGAACTTAGCTCCTTAAGAGAAGCTTTGTCATTTGTGTCCTTAGTGGATGGCTATTACAGACTCACTGCAGACGCACATCATTACCTCTGTAAGGAAGTAGCCCCTCCCTCTGTGCTGGAGAACATGCACAGCAACTGCCACGGCCCCATCTCGTGAGTAATCTCTCTTAAAAGACATTTTCAGGGACTGGCTTGGTGGGTCCTTTGCAAGCATCCAGAGCTGAGTTTGAATTCCAGGCATTCATGGTAAAAACTGGACACAGCTGTATGTGCTTCTGATTCTAACATCATGTAAAACACTGGACATAGTTGTATGTGCCTATGAACTGAGACAGGCACAGCCTGAGAACTTTGGGGTGAGCCAGCCAGCCGAAAACTCCTGGTTCAGTGAGAGACCTTTTCTCATGGCAGTAAGACAGAGAATATAAAGGTGTGTGTGTGTGTGTGTGTGTGTGTGTGTGTGTGTGTGTGTGTGTGTGTGTGTGTATTATTAAGGAACACTTGGCATGTCCTGGTCTCCAGAGAGATGCATTTTTCTGAAGTAAATGTACAGTCACACAATCAGTTCTCCTGAAGTGAAGATTCCACATTCATGGTGTGATTTAGATGTTCATCCAGAACAGCATTTAAAAAATGGTGTCTTCCTAGGGCACTGTTACTCTCTAGCACTGAAAGCAAACAAATAAAAATATTCTCCCATGTATGTTATACAAACTTTGAAATACTGTGAAATAACCACAGTGTTGAACTTGAAAATTAACATTATTTTTGAGTGGCCCAACCTCTTCCAAAGCTTAAACACAAAATGTGTACTATACCATATTTCAAGGGTAGTGCTGTGTGTGGAACTCCACAATGCTGAAAAGGGTCCGTGTTTGGACATTCTAATTAAACATAGTTTGAATTTTCTATTGACTTATGTTTTAATTTCTTTACCTTTATATACCTTTACATGGCTAAGAATTTCTTTTCTAGTTTGCTTTCTGTTGCTGAGCAGAAACAACTTGGGGAGAAAAGAATTAATTGGCATATACTTCCAGGTCACAATCTGTAGATGGATTTTTCTTTAGGCCACCAGCTCATAAATAATGACACAGAGACTTAGTACTAATTATGAAAGCTCAGCCTTAGCTTAGGCTTTTTCCCCAAGTAGCTCTTCTAATTAACCCACATTTTAATCTCTCTTTTATACTGCATGCCCTGCTTTTCTGCTTCCTTCGAGTCTGGCTGGCAACTCAGCTTTCTTCCTCCAAGAGTTCTCTCTCTCTGCTTGGGAAGTCCTACCTATACCCTTACCTAGCTATTGGCCTTTCAGCTTTTTATTGTTCCAATCACAGCAACGCATCTTTACAAAGTGTAAAAACACCCCATCGTGGAGGGAAGTCAGGGCAGGAGCTCTAACAAGAACTAAAGCAGAAACCATGATGAAACCCTGGGTCCTGGCTTGCTCTCCTTGCTTGTGGGCAGCCTGCTTTCTCATACAAACCAGGACGACTTGCCTAAGAGGAGCATGGCAGAGAGTAGACAGTGCCCTCCCACACCGTTAACAACCACAGACATGGCACAGGCCAGTCCAATCTGCGCAGTCTTCCCCTTGAGACTCCTTATTCCCAGGTGACTCTTGGTTCTTTCACCTTGATAATAAAAACTCAGCAGGACAACTACCATATGGCCCACACCTTTGCAGACTTTCCTAATTTTATGTAAATTATATCCTCCTTTCAAATGCTGCAGCTTCAAATTTTATGCACATAGCAAGGTTTTTTGTTGTTTTGTTTTTGCAAATGGCATTTTTTTTTCAAGACAGGGTTTTTCTGTCTAATAGCCCTGACTATTCTGTAACTCACTTTTTAGAACAGACTGGCCTTGAACTCACAGAGATCCACCTGCCTTTGTCTCCCAAGTACTGGGATTAAAGGTGTGCACCAGCATGCCCAGCTCCCACATAACAAATTTTAAGACTAGCATTTTTCAGTCACCACAGGTTAGATTTGATACTGTTTTAAATAGAAAGGTAATTTTTATATTATTACTTTTGTGATAGAAGAGGCATGACAAACACTTTATCATGTACTGTCCTTACTCTTAGTGAAGTTTTATGGAATATGTTTTTTTAATTACTCAATTTGTAATCAGAAAGCAGAACATTAAAATGAACAAATTTTCTTTGGTTTTATTGTTTTGTAATGTCTTAATATAGTTTTCCCTTGAATTGGTGTGAATTCATTACAAAAAAACTTTGGTTTCTCTCCCTTGAAAAAATAACTTATAATAACTTATAATATACATAATAGGGGAATCTTCTGAAAATCATTTTTTATTTGATGGTTGTGGCCTTTTGTCATCGTTACATGGTGCATGCTGCCATTCACATTGTTTCTTTTTAACTTTTAGAATGGATTTTGCCATTAGTAAACTAAAGAAAGCAGGTAACCAGATGGGACTGTATGTACTCCGATGTAGCCCTAAGGACTTTAACAAATACTTTCTGACCTTTGCTGTGGAGGTTAGTGTGTCATACTTATTAATAGTAACATGCTGTGTAATTGGTATTTCTCTATCATGAAGCAGTTAATTTTAAAAACTCAGAATTATAGTTCCTGATATGGTAACTGGCACAATAATGCTTAGTATATCTTCATATGCTATAAAATGAACAATCCATAGAGTTCATGCAAATATGTAAATAACAATGTGTTTTTTTATTTGACATTTTATTTTTTGATATTTGAGTGTTAGTCGTGTATCAAGTGGTATTTCATTAAGTATATTCAACTCAACTACAAAAAAAAAAAAACTATTTACCAAAGTATGTAGAAGAAAATCAGTGAGATTTTTCTGATTCCTAGCAATGGTTACTAGCTGGAGCAAAGCACATCAACAGAAACATGGTAGTACTTCCAGCTAGTGTTATAATATGTGTTTTAAATGTAAGAGTACAATGAACCCTCCTTGATGTTAAGTGCATATGAACTTGGATCTCACTGAAATCTGTTTACTATCAACAGGTGTCTTTAGAAATTAGGCAATTATGTGGTCTAAATCTTGAGAGTTTTGTAGCAACATCCAGATTTATTTTACTTTTTGAAAATACAGAAAGTAGCTGGGTGGTGGTGGCACACGTCTTTAATCCCAGCACTCAGGAGGCAGAAGGAGGTGGATCTCTGTGAGTTTGAGGCCAGCCTTGTCTACAGAGTGAGTTCCAGGACAACCAAGGCTACAAAAACAAACAAAAAAGGAAATAGAGAAAGTAAAGATGTTATTATTCAATTATTTTTATAAAGCCGCTGTCTGGTATTCAGAACATGTAGTGCAGGAATTGTCTACAAACGTGGAAAGTGTATCGCGTCGCTTCACCATCATACAAACTGGCAGTCCTCGCTTCCTAGTATCTTCTTAAAACATATGACTGTCTGTGGTTAATTCAAAATGCACAAATTTTTATCATGTGTACCTATTATGAGTGATAAGGAATTAGAGAACATATGATACAAACCTTTATTTCAAAAACTTCCTCTTGGATAACAAAAAATTTAAAGTATACTAAAAATATTCAATTAAGCATTGTGATTAGCATAGACAATATCAGAAAAGATCTTATTTATTCAGAAAGAGTTTTTTAGAATCCAAAACACATGAGATTGCCTTGAAGGATGAACAGTTGTTTCGTAAATGGCTCAAAGTATGAGGAATACAGTAATAAAAAGCAGGTCAAATTGTTAAGATGAGTGAAGTAGTTCATAGGGTATTACATAAGACAGATATTTTTAAGACAGAAAACTACAAAATGCTAATTAGAGATAATATAAAAAATAGAATAGTATGCAATGGAATATGAATCTTTGCTATGGAAAGGAGCTAGTCCTTTAGGGAGGACCAGCAAAAAAGCACTAATAATCAAAGCAGATTGTGTGACCATGGGCAGATGGAGGAGGAGGATGCAGGAGCTGATGAAGGGTATGTGCTACACCAGTGTTAGACAAGGGGAAGCTGTGCAGATGGTGGTGGTGTTATTCAGGATGTCTCTAATGAGATCCCGTTACATCATCTTCTGCAGGACATGGCACTGTGATTAGATGCCTTCATGAGGCACTACTTTAAGATTGACAGTTTAAGTGTCTAAATACTCTGTTGTTGTTTTTATGATATCCCCTTTGGCCAAATAATCTGCATGATTAACATTGTGATTTTCCTTCCTTTTTTAAAACTATACTTACATAGCGAGAAAATGTTGTTGAATATAAACACTGTCTGATTATGAAGAATGAGAATAGAGAGTACAACCTCAGTGGGACAAAGAGGAACTTCAGTAATCTTAAGGACCTTTTGAATTGCTACCAGATGGAAACTGTGCGCTCAGACAGCATCATCTTCCAGTTTACTAAATGCTGTCCCCCAAAGCCAAAAGGTAATGTAAACCCAGTTGTTTTAGAGAGGCTAGCCCTGTACTGCGTGTGGTGGGTGGTAATTTGAAACGAAGTATCAAAAGGCAGTGTTGTATGAAAGCAAGTTGATTTTTCTGGTGTGCTTTGGTACATATAGCCTGGGGTGTAACCAGCACATCCACTCTTAAGATACCTGCTTGTACTGTCAGCCACCCACTTGCAGAACTGGACAGTCTCACTACCAAATCCCTGTGTGTTTTAAGTTAATACTTTCATATGTTTTTAGGATTTTAGTTTCTCGTTTTTAAAATAAAATAATAAGATTGGAAATCTCTTTAAGTAACTCCTTTAAAATTCCCAGAAAAAAATTCTGCCAAGAAGTGATTGTACATTTCAATGTGTTTCTTGTATCAGTCAGAGCTGAATAATAAAATTCCTAAAGTAACTAAGCAGCTATTCAGAGTTTCTTAGACTCAGGGCGTACTCATGTCACTTGTCTTTGGAGCAGTTCTTATTTTGGGTATGTTTTGATTATATTCAGATTCTCATTCACACACACACATGAAACATCTTGTGTTTTGTTTTATTTTTTTCCAGATAAATCAAATCTTCTTGTCTTCAGAACAAATGGTATTTCTGATGTTCAAATGTCACCAACATTACAGAGGCATAATAATGTGAACCAAATGGTGTTTCACAAAATCAGAAATGAAGATTTGATATTTGTAAGCCATTAGATCTTCATAGTTATGTGTTGTCCTTTTAAAACAATTCCTTTCTTATTTCTTACATGCTGTTATATTCATGTAATATTTGACATGTTTTATTATAAACTTACATTGTAGATGGATGTTTCTGTTCTGTCTAGTCCCGCAGCCATTTAGTCCCAAATAAACATACAGAGGCTTAGATTAATTATAAACTGTTAGCTGATGGCCAGGCTTCTTATTGGCTAGCTCTCTCTTAATATTAACCCATTAGCATAGTCAATAATGGAGTTATAGTCTCTTTTCAGCAATTTAAAAAATTTAAATTGTAAATTTTAAAAGTTAAAGATCTTTCTACAAAAGACATCTGTCTTGGCTTCCTTGTATGCAAGCAAGTAAGGGAAATTCAGTAGGAACTGAAAACAAACAAGTGTGTAGGAGGTGATTCGACTGTTATGTGGTGTATGAGAGGGCTAGAGTTTAGTCCTTTTATTGTAGCAGTTAAAATGGAAAGCATTATAAAGAAAGAGGGCTGTTCATAGGTTTGTTCAAGGGCAGGAATTAAAAGTGAGACTTATCTCTGAATAGACCTGGGACTTGAAGAATATGCATTCATTATATAGAATGTGAAATTTTTACCTCCTAGCCAAAGGAGAAAAATTAATAGTCGTTTTTTCCTGAGAAAAAAGAGGAGTTCATAAGTTTTTGAGTTTGGCTTCATTATATTACCTATATTATATTTGGTAACTGCATGATCTGAGAGACAGTAGGCCAGTAAGTTAAAGACTGTACCAAAGGTCCTTGGGAGAAACACACATGGACTTTTTGAAAAACACACTCTGAGCCAGAAATAAAATCCCAGCACTTAGGGGAAGAGAGACAGGCATATCAGGAGTTCCAGGCTGTCGTTAGCTGCATGTAGAGTTGAAAGCTATACTAGACTATATGAGACCTTGTTTTTAAAACAAACAACTGAAGAGGAAATAAAGAAAATGTTCTCTTAACTCAGGCTTCCTGGGTTTCCATAGATAAAACCAACTCCAAGAGTGAGCTTTTTATTAAAAAAAATTGAAACATACAGGGAAATTATCCAGGATTAAGTATCAAACCAAACAGGCATCAAACTTACACTTCTAATAACTTTATGTAATTTTCAAGTAGAGACCATAAAATGTAGGTATCTTTAAAAAGGAGTTGAAAACAGTAAATTGAAAACATTTAAAAGGTATTACTTAAAAGACAAAATTTCAGGGGGAAAAGACATAGATACTAAAGATCTACTCTTGCACTTGCCACTTAATTAACAAACAGTTCAGAAAGCTACTACCCACTACTGAAATGAGAGTGAGTGAATTAGAAGGCAGACCTGGTGTGGTCAGTGGTAGAGTATTTGTCTAGTATGCACAAAGTCCTGACTTTAATCAAAGTACCTCAAATTTAACAACAGACCTCAGACTTTTAAAATTAAGTATCTTGGCTTATGCCTGTTATTCCTGTACTCAGGAGACTGAGTAGGAAGATTGTAAGTTTGAGGCCAACTTGTGTGCAATAGTGAATTCCAGGTCAGCCTAAGCCTCAGAAACAGTGAGAGACCAGATGGGAGTAGGAGGGCAGAAGGAGAGGGACAGAGAGAGGAGGAGGGGAGAGGGAGAGGAATTCCAGAATGTGAAGGCATTAGTTTTCATTCAGGACAGAAAGTAGAGGGGAGCTGGGAACTTCACTATTGTAAAGTGCTCTAAGTATTAGAGCTTCTATTTGACCACAGGCAGCCTTGCTTCAGAGTGCAGGTTTTCAGCAGTTTTTCTGGAAAGATAAATAATAAATATTAGGACTGGGGGTAGCGGTAGTAGCTATAACTTCATGTATATCTAGTCTATTTCATGCTATGGTGCTTTCAAGTATTTATTCACCTGTTAATCAAAGCAATTTTACAGGAAAATGTATTATTACTCATTAGATGAAGAGTCCAGTCATACTGAGTTCAAGGCTAGCCTGGGCTACATAGTGACAAGAAAAAGATGAGTGGGAGGGGGTTGGGGAGAACAGCCAAGACAGCAGAAGCACAAAGGGATTTGAAAGCCTCTAAAAGGCCAAACAGCTGGGAGGTGGTGAGAAAGCCCACCTACCCCGCTGTTCTCCCTTTGTACTGTACTAGGAGGAAAGCTGAAGGAAAAGGATTGTTTGTAGAAAAGTTTGTAGCCTTTACAGGAGATGTGAAAATAAGATAGAGTCAAAGTATACTCTATTTATTAATCCTTGTTTTCTATTTTTAATTACTATTTAAGGAAGAAGAATAGTGAATTAATTTCAGTTTATAAAAGAAATGTTTACCATTTTTAAAACTTGGTTAATTGAATGTATTTTCTAATTTCTTTACTTCATCTGTCTTTATTCACGTCCCCCTTACCTTTTCTTCTTTTAAAGAATGAAAGTCTTGGCCAAGGTACTTTTACAAAAATTTTTAAAGGTTTAAGAAGAGAAGTTGGAGACTATGGCCAACTGCATGAAACAGAAGTTCTTTTGAAAGTTCTGGATAAAGCACATAGAAATTATTCGGAGGTGTGTATGTTTGTTGGGCCCTTCATGTATCTTCTTATACTATATGAAGAAGTGTATTCATAAGCATACTAAATGCATGTATGAGACTTCAAATTATAACATTTTATGTTTTATCTATTGCATGTATTAACTATGTATAGTAATAGGCTTCAGTATGGGATGTTTATACACTTACAGAATGTATTTCAGATATTCAGTCCCTGTTACCTCTCATGTCCTCCTCCCAATGATTCTCTTTCTCTCCCTGTGGTAGCACCTGTTCTACTTGTATGTCTTTGAGTGTGTGTATGGGATCTGCTGAGTTTCATCAGGGCTTCTTACAGGAGTATGGGTGAGAGTTTGTTTACAGAATATAGTCACCTTCCCAGTGGCTCCACCATTAAGGAACCCCTCTCATACCAACCATAAAATCCTTAGGGACTGGTGGGTTTCGAGCTCTTCCTTCCTGACTCATCTTGTGAATATCTGGTCAGGTGAGCACCGCTGCTTTGAGATGAAGAGTGCAGCTTGTGTGTCAAGTCCAGGGGTCTGTTCCATACATACCACCCTTCCTCCTGCTTTTACACTCTTTCTCCTACAATGGTCCTTGAGCCTTGTAGGGTATACTAGTAACTTTTCCATTGCTGTGATAAACACCATGATCAAAAGCAACTTATAAAAGTTTATTTTTACTTGCAATTCCCAAAAGGTAAGAGTCCATCATGGCAGAGAAGACATGGCATGGTGACGAGAGAAGGAGCCTGGCTGATACCGTTTTTTTTTTTTTCCATCTTGGTACAGGTGGGGTGGGATGGGAACAGGAAGTGTGGGCAAACCTATAAACCTTCGAAGACCACCTAAAGGTCCCATAACCTTCCCAAACTGTGCACCCAACAAGAGACCACGTGTTCAGACACAGAACCAGACAGGGGACATTTCTTATCCAAACAATCACAGAGGTGTGATACTGCTGCCGTGTTTATGACTGAGAACTTGAGAGTCACTTATTCTCAGTATTTTGACCAATTGCTAGTTGCTGTGGTCACTGCTGACCACTGCAGAAAGAAGCTGCTTAGTCCAAAGCATCTAGCAACACTAATCTGTCTATGGGTAGAAACACATTTTCAGGGGCACTTTGCTGGGAATATCATGTTCATTTAGCAAAACATTAGTAGCTTCACCACTAGGGCCTCTGACCTCCCCAGTCACAACCTGTGGCCAGGTTTACAGTACAAGGCGTGAATTTCTCCAGTGAAGCAAGTATCAACTCTAATTAGAAAGCAGTTGGTTACCCCCCAAAAAGACTTGTCAAAGTTGCAGCACTATTAGGCATTATTGTCTGGCTGATTGGTATTGTTGATACAGGATCCATAGTTGAAGAAGACCGTTGATGACAATTTTGCCCAAGGAGCCAGCCCAGTTCCATCATGACTTATCTATGTCCTGTGACTCAGGAGTGTGACATCTTCAGCAATAGGCTCTTAGAGTCTGGTTTGGTGCACAAGCAATAGCAGTAGTAATTGCCTGTATTATTTTGAGGGTGTCAGGCCTTATTGACCAACCATGTGTAGGAAGGTAGCCCCCCACCTGACCCTGGGATGTTTGTTTAACTACCATGGCTTCTGGGAATAGCTTTATCTACATATACAAGATCCCTCTGTTCACACTCTTGGGGTTTTCATTTTACTTTTCTTTTATTAGCTTACAGAGTATCTGATTTACATATGGCTTTTCATACATGGTTAGTTTTTATTGACTACCCCCCTATATCTCTACTCTCTTCTTCCATCCTTCAATCTTTACCTTTCTACCCTTGTATCTGTATCTATATGCATTCTGTTATCTTGCTTTCCCTTAAAGGACCTTCTTCCCATCTCATGAGCTCTTTGCTAGCATCTTGGACCTGTCTGTACTCCTGTATAAAATCATATGCATGAGAAGTAGAAGGTAGGATTTACATATGGAAGAGAGCATGTGACACTTCTCTTGAGCCCCACTAGTTACTGTACTTAGTACTGTTTTTCCAGTTTCAAACTTTATAATTTCATTTTTATGACTAAATATTTCATTGTGTATATGTAATACATTTTCATTATCCGTTTATCAGTTGATGGTCATCTAGGCTATTTCCATTTCCTTGCTATTGTGAATATAACAACAGTATGTATGGATGTGTTGGTATCACTAGTAGGATATAGAGTCCTTTGGATTCACTCTTAGAAGCAGTATAGCTGGGTCATATGGAAGTTCTATTTTTAGGGGCTATGTGGGGGGCCATATGTATGCATGTACATAAGGGTGTGTGTGTGTGTGTGTGTGTGTGTGTGTGTGTGTGTGTGTTTAGAGGTCAGAGATCAGCATTGAGTTTCTTTATTGCTCTCCACTTTACTTGTTTTAGAATGTATTTATTCTTTCACAATTTCGTTCATAAATAATGTCGTTGGTTAGACTGGTGCTCAGGGCACCAGGCTCTATCCTCATTTTTTTTTTTTTTTGTATGTAGAATGTTGTCCTCTGCAGTAGTCACTATCCAGGAATAGACCCACTATGAACATAGAGTGACAGTCAGACTATAGAACATCATTTTAGGAAATAATGAGACATTGGTAGTACTATATGTATGGGCATGAGTGGAAAGAAAGAGAAAAGACAAACTGCTCTACGACTAGTGTATGGTACTGGGAGAGGAAGAAGAGGAGGAGGTGATTGAAATGGGAATAGAAGTAGAAAAGGAGGGGTGAGGGGTTTTGGCAAAAGGCAGATGGCAAAAAGTGGTAAAATTATAATGTAGAAGGTCCTGTCCCCCAGGAGGCTGAGGTACAGAGATCTACAAACCAAACCAGACTGAGTTCTTTGAGAGAGAAAAAAGCAAGAGTTAGGGGAAAAAAATCAGTGCAGAGCAGGGATAAGTTAGCCTGCTAAATGACATTGGGTGTTTAGCAAAAGTGATTAGACATAGAAAGCTCTGGGGAAATAGGTAACATGGAAATCAACTGGCCCCATGTTGCATTCCTTCTGGACTCTCTAGTGTTCCTTTCCCAGCTCCTTGAGTTCTATCGAAATAGTGATTTTAGTTTTTAAAGGGACGTCTATGGCTGCATGATGATGACACTATAGAAGATGCTAGGGTTTTAATTTTTCTGTGAAATTTATCCTTAGGTTTTATTTATTTGTTTTTAACTATTTATTTATTTTTAGTTTATGTGCATGGATGTTTTGTCTGCATGTATGTCTGTACACCTAGTGCCTGTGGAGGTCAGAGGAAGGCACAGGATCCCTTGAAACTGGAATTTCAGATGGTTGTTAGTGGGCATGTGAGTGCTGGCAATAAGCCCAGGTCCTCTGGAAGAACATCCAGTGCTCTTAACCATGGGGCCATCATCCAAGCCTAAAACGAATAGAATTTGAAAATAACTTCCTAATGCACTAATTGTTTTCAGTATTGTGTTATAGGGGTTACTAAATCTTTACATATACAGAGGCTGCTCCCTTTAAAAGGGACTACTCAGAGCTTTGTAGATTCCTCCACAATTTCACCTACCTAAGAATACGTTTGAAGCTGGTATGGTGGCCCATTGCCTTGAATCCCAGCACTCGGGAGGCAGAGGCAAGGGATCTCTGAGTTCGAAGCCAGCCTGGTCTACAAAGTGAGTTCCAGGGCTACATAGAGAAATCCTGTCTCAGTCAGTCAGTCAATCAGTATTTAAAAAGAGTAAGTTTGAAAGGCACTGTACTAAAAAGTTGTAATGTCCAACTAAGGGCAAGACAGAGTATTTCTCTTAAGTCAGTATTTTTCTGAATTATGCATGCCTATGGACATCAGTGAACAGACATCCTTCACATTTCTTGTTTCCTCTTCCCCCCCTTAGTCTTTCTTTGAGGCGGCAAGCATGATGAGCCAGCTTTCTCACAAGCACTTGGTTTTGAATTATGGTGTGTGTGTCTGTGGAGAGGAGAGTAAGTAAAGCCAATGGCTTTCCTTTGTTAATGCCATGCCTATCTCAGAGAATTCTTACTATTTAGGACTAACTGCAGTAGGTACCAGTGCAGCAATGGAATTACAAATATTGCTGAACTTGAAAGCATTGTGACCTGTTCAGTTATATCTTGTGAAAAAGGAAACCAGTATTTAAAGCTAAAATGCCGAATAGAGTTAGTATGTCTTGCAATAATGATACATAATGATGGCATATTACAGTAAAGAAATACAAGCTTTATGTGCACATAACAGTACAGATTATAGGTAACTCATGTTAACACTGGAGTTACTGGCCCTTTCAGTAAAGCTTATTTGTAGTTATGAAAACAAAGCATATAAATGATAGGCTGAATTATTAATGAAACTGATCAAAGTGACTGAATATTGGCACTAGGTAGGTTCTCAGTTATTCTGGAGTATGTATAAAATATAGTATCTTATATATACAATTATGTGTTAGGTATAAACTGTTTAGAGTCCTGCCTCTTACTGTTGTAAGGGAAAACCAAAACTGTAGTGATGTGTATCCATTAAGTTTACTTTAAATTAGTACAGTTTACTTAATTTATTTGCATATTGTATCCACAAATAACACAAGTATTTTGAAATTTTGAATTATACATTTTTAATTGGATGCAAACTCCAGCTTTATTATTACCTACATTTTAATGCAGATATTCTGGTTCAAGAGTTTGTAAAATTTGGATCCCTGGATACATACCTGAAAAAAAACAAAAATTCTATAAATATACTATGGAAACTTGGAGTGGCTAAACAGTTGGCATGGGCCATGCATTTTCTAGTAAGTAAATGCCTAATTATTATTTGTTTTAAAAAACTAAAATTTGCTGTTTCATTTCATGAAAGTAATATAATTATTTTAACCTGGCAACCAGAAGTAAATCTTGGAATGAATGCTAGCTCATTCAAAATGCTGCTAGGCATTGAAAGGTATCACAGACATATGTAGATAGTAAATCAGCTCTGAGGGACAGTGCTACTGTCCCTCCAATCTCCTAGAACTACAGTAGGCACCCATATTTTATGCCACCTGTGCTGTTGTGCATTCAGTACAGTGGCTGCACCTTAAGCAGCTGCTGTCCCAACTGGCAGGGTAGGAATTCTGTTTCCTCAGGCACCGGCTCTATCACAGCCACTAAAGGAAACTATCGAGACCTCTGCCCCTCTATAGAACCCAAGATTCAAAGGTTGAGGTGAAATCTGTTTGCTCAGAGAGGCTGAATAGCAAGTAGTTAACCTTCTCTCTTTGCTTTCGACTCCCAAAAAACCAGGCATCCTTCTGCTCAGCCCCACTTAAAATCCTTACTACACTTGGTTCCTACCTACCACTTCCTGTCAGCTAGTTGCTGACTCAGCCTCCTGACCCCAGGTTAATTTTTATTTAATTAAACAAATGTAATACATCTTTGCATCATTAACAGAAGCAGTAGAAACAATGTAACAAAACTTTACACAGTTAAAAAAAATATTCTATAACATACCTGGGTTTAGGAAATTTGACCAAAAATTTACAGGAGCATGTCTTGCTGCTGGGATAGCAGAAGATACCTTGTGGTGTTTGTAGGCAATTGAACAAGTGTTTAGTGAGTAATCAGCGTCGACAGGGGTGCAGAACAACAGAGAGCCTGCCAGTCATTAGCATACACCTATTGAACTAGAGATAGTCTTTTCTAATGCCAGTTACCACTTAGACGTGCTTATCATTTGGAATGTCTCCTTTGAAAGTAACATTCGGTTCAGTGTGGGTATAAATCATTACATCAGTTAAACTAAGAAACCAAAGACTTCCTTTTGCTGTTTCAAAGTATGCCTTCAAATTAGTATTTACTATGCTGTCCTTTGTCTTCTTTAAATCTGTGTTGTAGCTTTGGGCATATTATATGCACACTTATTTGGGTATTGATATTTGAATGTATGTGCATTTAACTTTAATAGGAAGAAAAATCCCTTATTCATGGGAATGTGTGTGCCAAAAATATCCTGCTTATCAGAGAAGAAGACAGGAAAACAGGGAATCCACCTTTCATCAAACTTAGTGATCCTGGCATTAGCATCACAGTGCTACCGAAGGACAGTAAGTTCTGTACTGATGGCATTTGGCTTTATTAAGTTTTATTTGGGTGGCACCATAAAATTCATACTGTTAATTTTCATTTAATTCTAGTTTATTAGTGTTCTTGCTTCCTAATGACATTTAGCTATTACTTGTAGTAACTTAGATTAAGTTGCAGCTAAATTATGATCATGTCCATTTCTTCTTTTGTATAAGTATGTCACCATAGACTGTGAAATTATTATTTTGCACATATGTGTGTGGGGGGGAGGCATGCATGTGCCAGAGCACATGTGTGAAAATCAGAAGTAACTAGTGGCAGTTGGTCTTCTCCTACCATATGAGTCCTCAGGATTGAACTCTGGTCCTTGAACTTGGCTACAAGCACCTTTATCTGCTTAAGCCATATTGTTGGCTGTAACTTAACTGATTTTCTATCTGAATTTGTGCATTTGTGTACAATATTCTGATTTAGCCAATACTGCTTAACTTTGATGGCTGACTCTAAGTAAGGACAGTGATAACAGGACAGTAGTGTAGAGAAGAAAAATCTCACAGGGTTTTTAGATCTGGCATTTGAGGAAATTTACCTTTTGGAATCAGAAGTTAAAATAGAAAAAATGTCTATATGGTAAAGGAGAAAGGAGCTAATGAACTCTTTAATCTCCTTGCTGTGTAGAAAATACCCATAATGTTTTGCCAAAAGGTGTAATATTGTCCTCATTCTCTGTGTCCAAATCCCAGAAGGGAGAGTTACTCCTGCCCCTTCCTCAGATGTGTTCTTTGTCGTGGAGTCCAGGATAGCATGACCTGAATATTAACCAGTCCGTCAGTTCTATGCTAAGACTGTCTTGGTGTAATTTAATTGTCTGTCTGCTGTAATGATGCCTGTTGGGCCTTTTCATAGTGGCCTGTGCTCCTAACTTGTTGAAAACACCCATCGATGATGTAACATTACTTGTATCACTTTTATGCTGTAAATATTCTTTTTAAATATTGAGCGTCAATTTTAAGGCACATTTTGTATATTTCTTTCTGTGAGAGAGAAACAGGACTAATGGGAACGTAATGAAATTGGTATGCCAGGTGAGACATTTTGGTTTAATTGAAAGAAATTTAGTTGATCAGAAATTCATTACACAGGATACTAATTCCAACAACACTGTTCAAAGTTGTATAAACATGGGAAAATTGTTCAGTCTTTGTAGATCTTAGTTGCTAAAGCTGGATACTGAAGTAGGATTTCAAGGATCATCCAGCTCTTAAACTTAGCAAACATGAGCCAGACATTCCTCTACCACCACAAAAGACTTAATCATTCAAATAAGTTTGAAAACTATTCACATAAAACAATAGTTTGTAGAGCTTATTTAACTATAGTTTGTTCCTGTTATTTAAAAGTTCTTCAGGAGAGAATACCATGGGTACCACCTGAATGCATTGAAAATCCTAAAAATCTAAATCTGGCAACAGACAAATGGAGTTTTGGCACCACTCTGTGGGAAATCTGCAGTGGAGGAGACAAGCCCCTGAATGCTCTGGACTCTCAAAGAGTAAGTTCATTCAGAATGGAGGTACATTCTGGTTCTTCAGGCTTCTTTTACATGGTGTGATATTTCCTAGTCCATCTAATTGTGGAAAGAAGGTAAATAACAGCACTATAGAATTCATTCTTAGCATTTGGTTCTTTAATTACAGAAGCTGCAGTTTTATGAAGATAAGCATCAGCTTCCTGCACCTAAGTGGACAGAATTAGCAAACCTTATTAACAATTGCATGGATTATGAACCAGATTTCAGGCCTGCCTTTAGAGCCATTATCCGTGATCTTAACAGCCTGTTTACCCCAGGTTAGTACTGATGGGGCTATCTCATTGGTCACTGTTTTCTACCTCTGTTGTTTTTATTAGATAATTTCTAATTTTGCAATCCCATCTAAGAAAGTCTTTGATGTCTTTCAGGCCTTTTTGTTTCTTACATTTGTGTGAGTCCTTGTGCTATATATGTTCTGCTTGACTGGGCAGACCTTATTTTTTAAAATGATCTTTTCTCCTTCCATAACCTAATTTTATTTGTTTATTTTTTGAACAAGAAAACTTAACCATAAATTATTGTCTGTGAATGTCATAGAGTTTTAGAGTCCAAAGACATTTAGTTTGTCAGTTAATGAGAAGCATGCTTATTTGATCACATTTGTTATTTGGCTGCATGAAGTTTTTAACAACACTCCTTCTGGCTTTTCTAGTTCCCATCTATTTTGTAATTGACTTATTTTTTAAAACATGAGATAGATTTATTTTTGTTTTCCCCCACCTCCTTTAGAATGCTGAGGTAAATGTATGCTTGATAGTTAGTCAGCACCACACCTTCTAACCTCAGGAATTGGAATAGAATCTCATTTTGTAAATACTGAAACTACCTATTTTAGAGTAATTTACCCCTTGAAAATCTATCTTGAAAGTCTGAGTTAATAATTAACAATAGTATAATGTAAATAATTTTGAGTTTCCCTGTATTATTTCGTATTTTAAACTCATTCTACTTCTTAGCTTGAGTATCTATCAGTTTTACTCAGAGAATGTATTTGCCAACTTGTTTCTACAGACTATGAACTACTAACAGAAAATGACATGCTGCCAAACATGAGAATAGGTGCCCTAGGATTTTCTGGTGCTTTTGAAGACAGAGACCCTACACAGTTTGAAGAGAGACACTTGAAATTTCTACAGCAACTTGGCAAGGTAAACGGTCAATACATTTTCAAATACAATATAATGATATATCATTTTATTTGGGAGCAAAAAGACTTTGGACTAGAGCTGCTGAATCCACTTTCCACATGAATTTTAAGTGGTATTTGTGGAAAAAAAAGCTTAGTTGTTGGGTATTAGAGAATTTTTCCATTAAATAAACACTTTGCTGAAGAATACCTTTGGTCCTTTAACATGCAATCACAGTCAACGTCTTTTAAGAGGATGGGTGATAAACTCAGGAGTACTTCCCAGACTGATTTATTCTAGGTCTCTTGCTTTGAAGGGTTAATTAGTGCAATAGAGAAGGGAACACTTAGTGCTCTGTCTGCCTTTCTGACATATCTTGTGGGAGATAATCTGATTGCTTACAGCTTAGGATCTTGAATTACCATGTTCATTAGCAGAGGTTCCATTAAAAAGCTTCACAGTCACACATAGCCTCTATAACAAACAAGATGAAAAAGGACTCAGTGCTTAGCAGGCTCTATTGTTGTAGTAAGGTCTCTCTTGTTTGTTTACAGGGATCTATACCATATCTCACTATGAATTGGATTTGGCCACCGATAAAACATAAAGGCCTCACTGAGACTTGGACCTATATTAGAAGCTCCAGTTGAGCTTCCTTAAAACTAAACATTGATGGTTATATTAAAATTAGCCTAACTATATTAATAACTATTGTCCCTTTTTATCTAAAATACTCTTTGGAATATTTGAAGGGATATAGCATTTGAGTAAAAAAAGTCTAGGTAGTGGTAATATTCATTATCTATTGTTATGCAGAAAATTACCTTAAAACCTACCAGTTTCTTTGAGTTAGTTTACCTGGGTTGCTTTGGATTAAGGAGTCAGCTAGGCCTTGAAGTTCCCTCTGAAGGCTTCACTAGAAGTTCTCATCCCTAGCTCATTAACATGGCTGTTGCAGGCCTCCTTCCAAACTTACAAGGACCTTTCTACAGGGCTGACTTGCAAAGTGGTAGCTGAGAGCATACACCCAAGGTGGAGGCCATGTTTTTATAGCATAATCCCATATAATGTTTCATTTTTCTTGCAATATTGGTCATTTTTTGGTAATACTGCAGTGTATGTCCAAAATTTCTTAGATCATAGAAGTCTTTTTATTTTCTCTTCCTCTGTTGCCTATTGGCATAACAAAGAAAGTATTCTTTGCAAAGTCTAGGAAATTATACTTTAAATATAAAATTAATTTCTTCATTTTTACAATGAAAAAAATGAAGTGTAGGAAATTTAAACACCTGGTCTGTAGTCACATAGCAAGATAGAGGCAGTTGTGAGATAAGAGCTTGACTCCATGCTCTTTCTACTATCACACGCATGTGTTTGCTTTTGTGTGAATGTACTTCAGTTACATCATCTTCTATAGTCTTTGGTTTTAAATCATATGCCATTAAGTTAAAAAAAAAAGTATGCCTTTTATTCCCAGAGATTTCAGCATGGTCACATAGCAAAGACCCATTTATGGAAAAGGGAAAAGTTAGTATGACTCATCCCCGCACTTCCATTGAATCCATCTCAGTTTGTTGTTTGTTATATATAAATATTTTATGACCATAATTAATGGTCATTAACTTATTGAATATAATTAGTGGGAAGAGAATAATGAAAACCTTAAAAGACCCAAACAAACTGATTTTTCAAGCCCTTAGATACAGTTTTCAGTGGATATTATAATCCCCCTTAAAGAATTCTCTTGGTAATATGTAACACTTTGGGGGGTGGGAAATTAATTTATTTGAAGTTAAAGAAATCTAGTAAAATTTTATTAGCTTCAGTTGCTAATGGTGTCTTCAGCTAATATCCATCTTCCCCCCTTCCTCCTCCCCCCCTTCCTCCTCCCTCCCTCTCCCTTTACTTTACTATCCTGGGGATTAAACTCAGGGTCTCACCTGTGCTAGGCAACTACTCTATCTCTAAGTTATACCCTAAACTCCTTTTTATTTTGAGATAAGGACCTCCTTAGTTATCTGTACTAGCCTTGAACCTGAGATCCTCCTGCCTCAGCATTCTAAGAATCTGTGATCAAAGGTGTGCAGTGCCTCACTGGGCTTGATTCCCTTTTATGCTTCCATCTCTTCTAAGTTTATGAAGAGCATGGATGCCTGAGCATTTGTGTGATGAAGGCCTTTTGTTTTAATTAGCTTGACCATAGTGAACATTTTATAACTGTGTGTGTGTGTGTGTGTGTGTGTGTGTGTGTGTAATCATCAAATCATCACTGTGTATACCATGAATGCATATTTTAATAATTACACTATAACAATCTGAAAAGGAAAAAAAAAAGCTTATTTCCATTTTCTAGGTAGAAGAAAATTTAGTGGGCATATTAGGAACCATGCAGGCTTGGAAGGGTCTTACTTACTTTCAGATTGAGTTTTTCTGAAATCATGTGGTTTTGATATTACACGAATATTAGAGCTCCTCTTATGTGCCACATGTTTCACTGGCCACTGTTAGAATAGTGAAAAGAAGTGGTCAGCAAACAGAATTACAAAGAAGGGTGATGAGTATCTAACCCTCCAGTGATCGTAGTCTCTTAAGAATTTTTATAGGACACAAATTGAAACAGATGTCAAAGTTGTAATTATTTATGTTTGTGATCTGTTTAATTTTGGGGGGGGATGTCAACTGGTGTTGAAATTGTTCAGACTTTGTTTAGGTGACCATATGGTTAAGATTTCATGGGTGTAGCATCCCTGTCATTCACAATCTCAGAGCTGACTTCCTGGACTTCTGGCTCTCAGACAGCCCCTCCCACCCCCATGTTCTCTGGGCCTTGGCTACAGGAGTAGGGTTGTGGATGGGCACCCACAGCGAGTTGTCTAATTTATGACTAGTTGTGGGCTTCAGTAGTCTCCTGGCACTACACAAAGAAGCTGCTTTGATGAGGGGTGTGAGCTACACTCACCAGGCTGGGCTAGGCCACAGGATGTGCCAGCTGGGCTAGGTTTGGAGGATAGACATGACATGGGGAGTGGCGGGCAAGGTGTAATGCAGCCTAAGGAAAGAGAAAAAGTGCACTTTTTTCATTCATTTATTTAGTTCATAAATAAAGTCATGCACAATTATGATACAGAATACAGTATGTTCACAATGGCATGGCTAAATTAAACCAATTAACATGTTATATCACACATAATCATCATTTTTGTTTTGAGAACACTTAAAGTATACTATCTCACAACTTTTAAAATATAGCATATTGTTATCAACCATATTTATCATGCTCTCAGTAGACCTCAACACTTCACAGAGTCCATGCCTCTTGTCCAACTGCAGTTTTATATCCTTAAACCAATCATTTCCCCATTGTTAAAAGACCCACATTGAAGCCTAATAGCCGTAAAAAGTGTACTTTTTTAAAGACTGCATTTTTCTTTAGTGTAGGAATATCATCTCTAGTCACTATTTTTTAATTTATTTAACTTTATTTTATGTGCATTGGCGTCGGATCCCCTAGAACTGGTTGGGAGCTGCCATATGGGTGCTGGGAATTGAACCCAGGTCCTCTGAAAGAACAGCCAGTGCTCTTAACCATGGGGTCATCTCTCCATTCTTAAGTCAAGCAGACTCTATTAGTTTGTATTTGTCTGTATAATGAAAAGTACCATGTTCTGACTGGATGACCTTAACAGGCATTTATTCACAGTTCTAGGGGCTGAAAAGTGGAGGGTCAGAGTTCTGGCAGAGGGTACCACCTTTGTGGCCATTTCATCTTATCACTCTGTATAAGTATACTCCAAATACAATCATAGTAGGGATTAGGCCTCCTTGTAGAAATTTGCTCAGTCCATAGCAATTCCTATTCACTGATAGCAATATCAAGGTGCACTGAGAGAAAGTGAGATAAAGGAATAGTCTATAATTCAGTCTATAATTTTTCAGCCTGTAATTCATCTCAAAGAAGTTGTTTATAGGTATACTGCCCAGTTTTTAAAATAACACTTCCATTTCTTTCGTCAAAAGTTCTCTAACATAAACCAAGAATTCTTCCTACTAATTCTAGCTTCCATGTACTTCCTGTATACTTAGAAGTCAATAGTAAGTTGTTTTGAAGGCTTTTGGCTTCCATCCTAATGTCACATGTTGTTTAGGGTAATTTTGGGAGTGTGGAGATGTGCCGATATGACCCTCTACAGGACAACACTGGGGAGGTGGTGGCTGTTAAAAAGCTCCAGCACAGCACTGAAGAGCATCTCAGAGACTTTGAAAGGGAAATTGAAATCCTGAAATCCTTGCAGCATGACAACATTGTAAAGTACAAGGGAGTGTGCTACAGTGCTGGTATGTTGCCCATTGAAACCTGCCTTAACTTCACAGTATGTCTTTCACATCCTGGGTGGTAGAAACATACAGTTGTCAAAGATTTGTCAGTGCACAGAGAGAGAGATGCTTGGAGAGTGTGCGGGAGATCATGGACTATAACTACTTCAGTGTTTTCTCACCACTTCTTAAAAATATGTCAACTTTTTTAAAAACAAAATTAATTTCCTTATGTAGTCTATTAAAATGTTTTTGAATTAGATACTTTTTACAGTTGAGAAAAATTATCAACTTATTTGGATTTTCACAAATTATTAAAAGAGGCTAAAGAATAAATATTTCTGATGCTTCTTTCAAAAACTTTTGTATTGAAAAGCCTGTATTCTTAAATACCATATCATCTTAAATTTTTAATAAAATTTTATCATCATGGACCCAGATTTGGTATATACTTAAATAATTTACATGTAGTTTTTTGCTAGTATTTAATCAGTAAGATATATCATGATAAACTATTGTGTTCTTTTTGTATATTAAAAGGTCGACGCAACCTAAGATTAATTATGGAATATTTGCCATATGGAAGTTTACGAGACTATCTCCAAAAACATAAAGAACGGATAGATCACAAAAAACTTCTGCAGTACACATCTCAGATATGCAAGGTACCTAACATCCTAAATGTCTGTTATGGGAGCAGTAAACATGGTGAACTAACTCAAAAGTCATAAAACTTGTCCTTAACTAATACAGAAAACTTGTAGAATACAGTCATGTAAATTATGTTCATATAACTACTGAAAGAAAAAATGTATTTTATCCATAGGGCATGGAGTATCTTGGTACAAAAAGGTATATCCACAGGGATCTGGCAACAAGAAACATACTGGTAGAAAATGAGAACAGAGTTAAAATAGGAGATTTTGGATTAACCAAAGTCTTGCCACAGGACAAAGAATACTACAAAGTAAAAGAACCAGGTGAAAGTCCCATATTCTGGTGAGTAAGCATTTTTCAGTATAATAAAGTGAAATTTTAGAGAACTTGCTTCAAACTTTATTTTTATTATTATTTAATATATAATATTTAATAACATTCAGTTTAGCACTACTTCTTGTAACAGCAATATTTATCATATGCTTTGTGTTGGGTTAAATATATTTCATGTATTATCTCCAATAATGTTTTCTAACAAAACAGCAGGTGGTTGTGAGCTGATGGAGGTGCTGGGAATTGAACTTGGGTCATCTGGAAGAGTGGTATGTGTTCTCAGCTGCTTAGCCATCTTTCCAACCTCTCAGGAATATTTATTACAACCCATGGAGAATATTATGTAGAATATCTGTAGTATTATGATTACTACAGATCCAACAGTCCTAGCCTGAAAAACCCAAAATCAAATGCACTGAAGCCTGAAGCACATTAGGCACTGAAAAATATTCAGCGCTTCAGATTTGGAGTAGGGAAGCTTAACTGATGGGCATTTATGTCCCCTAATCTGAAAACTTCTAAAACCTGAAGCACTTCTGTTCTCAGACATTTCTTATAAGGTCTGTTCTACCTGTAGCTCCATTTTAAGCAGGAGGAGACTTAACTATAAATATAAGTTTAATAACTTGCCCAAGGTGTCTTTACTGATAAATTATAGCTTTGGGATTCAAACTCAGTTTGATCCTTGAATTTGCACTTTTAAACTTTCTAAACCGTGATTATGTTATAATCTGGCATTAATTAAATACTGGATTTGTAAATTTGGAGTTAGAAGTAATTTTTTATTTTTAATTAAAGTTGTCAGGAACATTCATAACTCATTTTACTTATTTATATATTTTATTTTATTTAAATTCTTTAATTACTACTCATATTTACATATCCATCCCCCCACCCTCCCATCCCCCCATGTTCCCCACCAACCCTGCCCAACCCATCCCCCAACCTCCCCAAGGAGAGAGAGGCCCTCCACCAGGGACCTTCAAAGTCTGTCATATTGTTTGGGGGAGCCCAGCTGTATCTGGGCTGCAATAGTATCCTCCCATAGGGAGTGGGCTCCCAAAGTCCATTTGTGCTCTAGGGATAAAGACTGGCTCCACTGTTAGAGGTCCCATAGACTGTCTTGGCCTCCTAGCTGCCACCCACATTCAAAGGGCTTGGTTCAGTCCAATGCTGTTTCCCCAGCTTTATGACTAGGGTCTCCATGCTCTCACTAGGCTTGATAGAGGGAGACAGTACAGGTTTGGAGAGAGGTCTGGCACAGGGGAAATGTTAGAGGATCCACAGGGATGACCCCAACTAAGAATCCAAGCAGTGGTGGAGAAAATGCCATTGATGTCCTTCCCCTATAATGAGATTGGTGTCTACCTTGGTTACCATTCCTAGGGCCTTCATCCAGTAGCTGTTTGAAGCAGAAACAGGCACCCACAGCTAAGCACTGAACCATACCCCTGGAATCCAATTGTGGAGAGGGAGGAGGGATGAGCAAAGGAGCCAAGACAGTGCTGCAGAAACCCGCAGAAACAGTTAAATATTTTATTAACATGTATTAATTACAACAATAGATTTCATAACATTTTTCATACATTCATGGAGCATTTTCAATCACCTTGACTCTCTTTTGCCTTGATCTCATTCCCATTGACCTGTTTCCTATTCCCAGCTAGCTGCCATTATGGGGTCAGCTGCTTCTTTTTTGCAGTGACCCAGGGAATTGAATTAGGCTTGCTTATGGGAGCATTGGCAAGTGCTTATACTTTCCCACAGCTACACCGCTTAAGAAAACACCTCTTTCAGACATTTGGAATTAGTAACTGAATATAAATATCATGAAGGGGTGGGACCCTATAAGCTCCCCTCTACTCTAATGATAGAATATTGGCAGGCCCAGTTTTATGCATATAATCACAGCTGCTATGAGTTTAGGAGAACAGTTAATTGTACCTGTATGGAGTTGACACTGCTGCACTAGTAAACATACTTTGTCTGGCTGATCAATATGGTTGCACACAGGCTATGACAATTATCCCACAGCTACCTGGAAAATACTTTCTGACATGTTCTGTCACCATGGTGTGTGGTATCAGGTGTAAGATCTTAACATGCTGTTCTGCATACCTTGTTTTTTATGTGTTAGATAGATACTATTGGTTCCATTGAAATGTACTTTGGTGAAAAGTTTTGTGGTTTTGGTTTGTTTGTTTGTTTGGTGTGGTTTGGGTTTTTTTGTTCGTTTTTTTTTTTTTTTTTTTCCCTTAGGGGAGTTGTTTTTGAGACTGGGTCTCACTGTGTATCCTTTGCTGGCCTAGAACTTGTTATATAAACTGCACTGGTTTCAAATTCTACCTCTGGAGTTTAGAGATAAAAGGTGTGTGCTACCACCCTGGCTGATGCAGTTTCAATGTGTTCATTTAGGAAGCATTTTGTGTTCTAGGAATGCCATGGTGAGCTTGTCGTGGTTTTTATATGTTTACAAAAAAACTTTCTTGTTTATTTGTCTGCTGAAGTAATACTATTAAAATAATGCTGTTAGAATCAAATATTAAAGGATGATATTTAAAATTTTCATTAAATATAATTTGATGTCTGACCTGAAATTTAGAAAGAGTAATATAAACAGTACAACTGTCAGTTTATAAATACTTCCTAAGATTCATCAAGTTCTTTAAAATATATAGATCAACTTGCTATAAATTCATGGATCATCCCAGTTGCTGTTAGTTCAGAAAGAACCATAGTTTAAAAATTTTGAAATAAATTATTTCACATAAGAGTAAGTTATAATGGTATTATGAGTATGTTTTTAAATTTTTTAAAATATATTTTTACATTGCAGTTTCAGTTCCCCCTCCCTCCTCTCCTCCTGCTCCCCCAATGCCCCCCCCTCGCATCTGCTCCTCAAAGAGAGTAAGACCTCCCCTAGGAAGTCTAATAAATTTGTCCCATCATCTCATTGAGGCAAGACCAAGGCACCTCTCCACCCCCCACACCCTTGTGTCTAGGCTGAGCAAGGTATCTCTCCATATAGAATGGACTCCACTAAATCAGTTTGTGCATTAGTGTTTGATCTTGGACCCACTGCACTGGCCTCATATATTGTCCCAGTCACACCATTGTCACCTATATTAAGGGAGTCTTGTAGGGAGAGACCCTGGATACCTGTACTGCTCACCACACCCATTTGGGCATGGTCACAGGTACATAGAGGGGTAGGATAAACAGCAAGGAGGAGAGGGGCTCACCCTCTCTAGGGTTCAGACCAGGTCTTGGAGGCATCTGGAATTGGCCTTCTCAGAAAGCCAATCTGGTTATCGGCTCCTTGTGTGAATTTGGTACCAGGTTTTCTGATTTGTCAGGGGTACCCACCACTCAACATTTATCATACTCATCACAGAGAAAAACAGCATAGCAAAAGCAGCACTGGAAAGCTCTGTGGAGCAAATCACAAGCTTGCAAAGGCCCTATCCCTTCAGCAGTGAAGACAGCAGTGTGTATATAATGTCTATCAGGGAAGTGTGGTAGAACCTCAGGGGTCAGGGGCTTTGCGGTAAGTAGTTTCATAGGCACTATCTGCCTGGTCTATAAAAAAATCCCAAACTCCAAGAAGATAAGCACATACCCAAATAAGTCACATTGCTTGTGTAAATAGCATGGTAAGCCACGCCCCACTCCTGAAATTTAAGTTCCCAGTGCCAGCCAAGACTCAGCATTGCAAAGGAGCCCAGCTTGCCGTGTACGTGGATGCCTTTCTGTATCCCCTGGGAGAGTTTGTCATTTGCTTTTTTCTCCTTCAGTATGATGAGTTGTTACATCAAATAACTCATCTTTTAAATGATTTCCATCTATTGCAGGTATGCTCCAGAATCCCTGACAGAGAGCAAGTTTTCTGTTGCCTCGGATGTGTGGAGCTTTGGCGTAGTTCTGTATGAGCTTTTCACATACATTGAGAAGAGTAAAAGTCCACCAGTGGTCAGTGTGCTTTTTAATTGTTTAACTGCCCCCCAGGCTCTTTCTATTGATCAACTTTTGTTTTAAGCACAAGAAGGCATTATGCAAAGAAGAATAACATACCTAGGGCCTATTCTAGAATCTCTTCTTTTTATTTGGAGACAATATTCAACAATACCATAAACTTACTAAATTCAGTGTATTCTCTTGGCCATGTCTCTGTGACTGTAACAAAATATTTGGCACTGAGTACTTCACAAAGAAAAGGGCTTATGTAGCTCACAGTTGATTGAAAGGCCAGTTTCAAGCAATGACCCTTTGGGTTCATCACAACATGGCAAATAAGCAGAAAAGATGCCATGTCAAGGCTTGAGATGGAGAGCCATGAGGGCCAGGATTCCTCTTCCTGTGAAGCAGCTTGTTCTCACAGGAACTAGAATACCCAGGGAGACTAGCATTGATCTCTCATAGAGTCCTCCATTCCAGCACTGCCAGGGACCAGGCCTCCAGGACCCCTCTCAATGGCTTTAAGTACAGTGAGTATGCACCTGTACTCTGGGAGCATCACACAACCTAAAACAAACTTTTGGAAGTAACCTCTACTGTTCATTATAGGCTTCTTTTAATATATGAAAGTATGAAAAAAATAAAAAATCATCTTAATGAAATTACTCAGTTAACCATTTTAATACTGTGACATTTTCCTATGTACTTTTCTATCCTATTAATTATTACATTGTGTGTATTTATTTTACTTTATCAGTAATTACTTACTGAAAATATGATTTTAAGTGCCCAATAGTATTCTGTCATACAGTTGCATATTTCTGAATAATCGTCTGCATTTTTTTATCATGTGTAGTTTTACTTCTGGCTGTCATGTTAGAAGAAAAGTGTAGTTGTCAGACATTATGAGTTAGTAAGTCGCTTTTAATCGTTTCAGAGGAAAAGATATATCAGGTTATATCTTCACAGTAGTTACAGTTAGGCATGAGTAGTTTGCTGTATTCACCATTATATTTTCAATGAAATTATACCAACTTAATATAAAAATGGTTATATCTCTTTTATCTTAATTTGCATTTCTGTTGTTAGTATAATATGTTTATTTATCAAGTCATTAAAATGGGTTTATATTTCAGGAATTTATGCGAATGATTGGCAATGATAAACAAGGACAGATGATTGTGTTCCATTTGATAGAGCTTCTGAAGAATAATGGAAGATTACCGAGACCAGAGGGGTGCCCGGATGAGGTAATGATTCTTAATTCATTGATTTTTTTGTGTGTATGTATGGTGTGTGTGTGTGTGTGTATGTATGGTGTGTGTGTCTGTTTGTGTGTGTGTGTGTGAGTGTGTGTGTGTGTATGGTGTGTGTGTGTGTGTGTGTGTGTGTGTGTGTGTGTGTGTGTGTGTATGTGTATGTATGTGTGTGTGTGTGTATGTGTGTGTGTGTGTGTGTGTGTATGGTGTGTGTGTGTGTGTGTGTGTGTGTGTGTGTGTGTGTGTGTGTGTGTGTATGTATGTGTGTGTGTGTGTATGTGTGTGTGTGTGTGTGTGTGTGTGTGTGTGTGTGTATGTATGTGTGTGTGTGTGTGTGTTGTGTGTGTGTGTATGTATGTGTGTGTGTGTGTGTGTGTGTGGTGTGTGTGTGTGTGTGTGTGTGTGTGTGTGTGTGTGTGTGTGTGTGTGTGTGCAGGCACACATATCCCAGTGCCCATTGAGAGCAAAGGAAAGCTTTCCCGGCTTGGTTCTTGCTTTCCTGCTGTTGTCTCTGTGTTGTTTCTCATGCTGCACTGTGCACTCCAGGCTGCTTGGTCCTCACTATTTCCCTGGTGATTTTCTTGTCTCTGCCTTTTGTTCTGTTGTAGGAGTACTGGAATTAAAGATGAGTGCTGTTGTGCCTGGCTTTTGTGTTATCCCTGATAACAAAGGGATTGACTCTTGGTTATCAGGCTTCCATGTCCGTTTTTATTTTTTGTTTTTATTTTTTTTAAATCACTGAGCCATCTCCCTGATCCAACAATTTTATTTATTTATTTATTTATTTATTTATTTATTATATATACAGCATTCTGCTTCCATGTATATCTGCACACTAGAAGAGGGCACCAAATTTCATAATGGATGGTTGTGAGCCACCATGTGGTTGCTGGGAACTGAACTCAAGACCTCTGGAAGAGCAGCCAGTGCTCTTAACCTCTGAGCCATCTCTCCAGCCCAACAACAATTTTTTTAATACACAGTAATTATCCATTTTCTTTTTTGTTTTATTGAAAGTATATACAAATGATGTGTTTCAAAGCATAACCATAGCATTATTACTGGTTTAGGTACATTAGCTGAGATTTCCATATTCATATCATCCTTTCATTAGCATGATACTTTGTGTTCATTCTAATTTAACTTTTTCACTTAACTAGATTTACATGATCATGACAGAATGCTGGAACAACAATGTCAATCAGCGACCCTCTTTCAGGGACCTAGCACTTCGGGTGGATCAAATCCGGGACAGTTTGGCTGCGTGAATGAGATGGCCTTTACTCAGAGACCAAGTAGACTTCCAGAATCAGAGCAAAGCTCTGTAGCCACATTGTCATGGACCCTTATCCACACATCCTTATAATGCTAGCCAGAAGAAAGTGTGAGGCTGTCTGCTCAGAACTTTGGAAATTTTGTGGATTCTTTTCCATGCACCATCTGTAAAAGACACAGCTAAAAAGTCTTGCAAGATGCTTGTGAAGAGCTGCGTGAGCTCACTGTGCAGTCATTGCATCTCCTCCTCCGGCAAAAGAAGAAAATAGACATTTTCAACTCAGCATTTTGAAAAAATGAAACACTTATAATGTAAATTTTGCAGTGTTAGAGACACACAGAATGTACTTGTACAGTTTTTACCATGTGGAGTGTACAATACTTTGGCATCTTGTGTGATTTACACGAGGGCTGGTGTTTATTAATGTTTTCTAATTTTTCCATAGTTGATCTATAGTAACTTCATGATACAAATTAAAATGCTCAGAAAATTGAATAAATACCTTTTCTTTGTTGCTCTTCTATGCTGCTGTGTCAGGGCTTATAGTTCCATATCACTGTAAATATTTTTCAAAGCAAAGGAACAAAAGTCTAGTTTTATTTGTATAGGAAATCTCCCTAACCCTAAAGAATTTTGAAATGGAACAATCTTACAAAGACATAGCACAATCTATTTTCTTATTTGTTTTCCTTGTGTCTGTTTATGGTAAATGTGTTTTTATGTAGAACTGTCTCCAACTTTTTCTATGACTATAGTGAATAGTATTCTTTTATATTTTTTGAGATTAAAAATGCCAGAAATACTTTCCTCTCTTAAACTGTTAACTGCCAACAAGACATTGAAATTCCTAAAACCTGTCATTATATATTAAATTGAAGCATAAGCCATAAATAATTTGTAAAATGTACAAACTCTTTATGATGCATAATGGGTGAGAATATGGCCAAAGACTGTGTGAGGGTTTTCCATGCTTGCTATTCAGTGGTAGGAGAAATGTCCCTTCATCAAAGTCTCCCACGTGGATAGGAAGGAAGGGAGAAGTCAGGGAGCAGGTGCTTGCTCATTCTGTTCAAGAACGCCAGAAAATTTGTAATGTACATCTTTACAAGAGGAGAGACCATACATATTTTCAAAGTATGAGTAATTGTTATCTACTTTAGTGCTGCTCCATTTTAGACAATGTCATGTCAAAAATAAAGATTTTGTGTGTTATTTATACAAGATTTTAAATATTTGGTAATTTATTTAAAAAATTCTCTATTTCCAGTGGTGTATACTATGTTTTAACTTGTTTGTTTTGCTGAAGAAGGATAGCAGGAAATGCTCCTCACATTATTTTAGGCATTGTAGTAGTTACCAGATACAGAAACCATCTATGGTGGTGAGACTAATAGGCTTTGTTTTTTTAAAATCCTAATATTTTAATGGAAGTTATATATATTTTATGTAATTTTTAAGGACATCTCAAGAACTTACATATGTAATACAGTTGATATCAATTCTGCAGCTCTTCAGATGAAAGTGATATATCTTATAATATGGTTGATTTAGAATTTTTATAGTAAAATTTAACAGATTTTTCATAAAGGTCCATATTTTGCTTTTTTTAAAAAAATAGTGATAGAAACTACATTATGTTAAGCTTTTAAAACAATATTTGAATTTTGACCTTTAAAGAATCCCCTATACATTTTCTTAATATTGTAGAATGTGATGGCAATCTTACTGTAAAATTGTTAGTTAAGAGGATTCATTTTCATTGAGAGTTCATATTTTTTAAAAAAATTTTTTAGACTTTTTGTGTTTTTTTATTTAAATTAGAAATAACCTTGCTTCACAAGTTAATCCCAGATTCCTCTTCCTCCCTCCCCTCCTTCCCGACCCCCACCTCCCCCCATCATACATATAAAGAAAGTACTCCCATACTTAGCTACTTGGTTCCACATGAGGAACAAATATCAGTTACAGTAAAATGTTTCTTCAAGTTACTATTTCTTAGAAATTAAAAAAAAAGTTTCCTCAGGTTTCTATAGTTACATAAATATTTGATGGGGCTGTTCTATAATCATTAAGTAAATAATTCCATATTATCATGGGTACTTGCTTTAGAAGATAGTTATGTCTCTATGCTATTTGTATATGCTGCTAGTTGCACAAACTTTACTCTGGAGGAGTACCCTGATTACAGCCCAGGGTTTCAGCTTTAAAGTTAAGTGAAAATTTTTACAGCTGTAACTTCTGATAAATTAAGTGTAACACGAATTCTAATAGATCTTAATAATAAAAATCCAGAGTTAGATATTGGGGTAAATACTGAAACATCAGAGAAGTAAGGGAACCAGCCACAAGAGAGACCTCTTATCTCTACTGAATCCTCAGACCAAAGGGGTGATCTTGTCCCTACAAATCCTCAGACTGAATGCCATGAGCTCCCGTCACCTCCCGCCTTGTATTCCTCTCTCTGCTCGGCCTTATCACTCTTGTCTCCACCCTCCTAGGGTTGGGATTAAAAACATGTGACTCCCAAGTACTGAGATTAAAGGTGTGTGCCACCACTGCCTGGCCTCTATGGCTACCTAGTGGCTAGCTCCACACTCTGATCTTCAGACGAGCTTTATTTGTTAAAGCACAAACAAAGTATCACCTAAACTTTATTAAGTAATAGAGATGAGGAAATACCTAGATTTCTATATCTGGGGAGCCATCCTCCCTGGGGTTAGCCATATGTTCCACGTGTTAGAATATTAATTACTTCTTTGGACTATTAGCATGTTCCCACAAAATTGGAAGATTGCTACAAAAGTATTATATTTTCCTTTATGTAGTCACCCAACCAACCACAGTTGTACATATAGATGGAAATGTTTTTCACCAAAAAATTAAATGAATGGTATTTTTTATTTAATTTAAGTTTTTATTGGGCAGTGGTATATCACAGTGATGGAGCACTATAGTTTTGAATTTGATTGCCCTTACCTTATGACTTCAGGTGTTGAATTTTCTTTCCAGTGTATACATTGGCCATTTGTACTTTATGTTGTGAGAACTGTCTATTTGGTTAATCTACCTGGATAATTATTGACTGGATAATTTGTTTTCTGGTGTTTATTTTTTTTAGTTGTCTTGGATATTAATCTCATCAAATAGCTGACAAAGATTTTCTCCTACTCTGTAGACTGTCTCTGAATTATTTTGAATTGACTTGTGCAGCTTAGAAAAAGGGATTTGTTTTCATAGTTTTACTCCTGGGTATCTAGTTTTATCAGCACCTGAGTTGAAGAATCTCCCCCCCCCCCATGCTTTTGCTAACTTTTTGTTTTGTTTTTTTTCAGACAGGGTTTCTCTATGACTTTGGAAGCTGTCCTGGAACTAGCTCTTGTAGACCAGGCTGGTCTCAAACTCACAGAGATCCACCTGCCTCTGCCTCTGCCTCCCAAGTGCTGGGACTAAAGGCGTGCACCGTCATCACCCAGCGCTAACTTTCTTAAAGATCAGAGTGCTGTTACTGTCTCTGGTATAATTTGGAATTAGGTATTGTAACATCTCCAGTATTTGGTGAAGGAAGATTGCATTGACTCTGTAGATCACATTTGGTAATTTGTCAGTTTTCACAATAATTCTTAAGCTCCATGAACATAATAAACTCTACTATTTTCTTAATTTCTACAATCCTTATAGTTTTAATTGTAAAGGACTTTAATATCTTTGATAAGGTTTGTTTAGTTTAGTTTTTGAGGGTATTAAAAGGAGATTGGTGGCCGAATTATTTTTTAAGCAAATTTCTTACTTGTGTATGAGAAACTGCTGACTTTTATGTGTTAATTTTATGTCTTGCTGAATTGTTTATTAGAGATAAGGTTCTTGATGAAATCTGTTTTGATCATATATTCTGCACACAGGGTATTTTATTTCTATCCCTGTTACTACTGTATTATTTCTATCTCTTTATTCTGCTGGCTAAGTGCTTGAGTATTATAAGCTTTACTCTAGAATAGGAGTGGGAACTGATGCCTTGTCTTATTTCTGATTTTAGAGAAAGTGCTGGCAGTTTCTCCCTGTATAAACTATAAATATATTGCCTTTCATAGTAAGGCATGATAGCTCTGTTTCTGGTTTCTTTGGGACTTTTATTATGAAAAGATGTTGAATTTTGACAAGGGCTTTTTCGCCACCTATTGTTTTTTATGATTATTTTTATGTGTATGAGTATTTGCCTACATATGCATGTACCACATGTCCCTGGTGCCCCCAGGGGAAGGAAGAGGGAGTCATGTCCCCTAGAACTGGAGTTATAGACAGTCGTGTGTTGACATGTGGGAACTGGGAACCGAACCTGGATTCTCTGTAAGGGCAGCAAATGGTCTTAACCACTGAGCAATCTCTCCAGATCCTATGTTGTGATTTTGAAAAATATTTTACTAATTGAGAACTTTATACAATGTATTTTGATTCTCTTCACCCCAAGCCTCCCTTTACCCACCTTTCCTCAATCAAGTACAGTTTGTGTTGCCCAAATACATTTGGGAATAGGGCCTGCAATGGATGTGCTTGGCCTGCCAGTGGCCACATCATTAAAGAAAGTTGACTCTTCCTCTCTCAGTAGTTATCAAATGTCGTGGCTTCTCATCTAGTAGTGAAAATATCATCCCCACCTCTGCCAGGATTTTGTCAGGCCTGAGCTTGTGCAAGCTTTAAAAATTACTGTGAGTTCATAGGTGCCACTGACCTACTGTGTTTGGGAGAACACTTTTCTTAAAATCGCCTTCCATTTCTGGCTCTTAAAAATCTCTCCAACCCCTCTACTGCATAGTCCCCTGAGCCTTGAGGGTGAGGGAGTGATGCATACATCTCATTTAGGGTTGATCACTCAACATTCTCTTATTCTGTGCATATTGAGCAGTTGGTGGTTTCTATGTTACTGTTGTCTATAGTAAGAAGAAACTTTTCTGAAGAGGTCCGAGAGATGTACTGTTCTGTGCAGGTAACAAAAATTATTAGAAGTCATTTTAATACTATGTCCCTTTAGCAGAATAGTAGTAGTAGGTTCCCTACTAGGACCTAAGACCTATCTAACCACATGTTCTTGGTACCATTAGTGTGCCATTAAGGAGTTCTGTCTCATGGAGTGGAACTTAGTTCCAACCAGGAAGTGGTTGCTCCCATAACTTTTGTACCACTAATGTACCAGTGGGCTTATCTTGTCAGGCCAGTTGTTTTTATAGTTTGTAGGATTCACAGTGGGGTGAGACTGATGATTCTTTTTTCTGGTAGCATGGATATCACCTTCCAGAACTATGAAACTTAGTCAGTAGGGATAAAGATTTTGGGGACCCAAAATCGCCCAATCTGTAGGACAGGGACTTGCTGGGAGCAAGTTGCCATTCCATCTGTAAGGGAACCCAGGCAGGCTGCCAATCTGTAGGGAGACTTGGTTTTGGACCAAGTTGATCTCCATGGGGCTAGCCATCTGAAATTCCAAATAGGACCCTAGTCTGTGTTACTGTGCTGTCTGTCCAAGTTTCACATTTGTACTGTGTGCTTGTTAAACATCTCTTTCTGGCCCTCATGCCCACGCACGTGGCATGCATGGGTCAGGGGTCTTTTCTTGCCCTGAGCACGTGGCGTGCGGGACAGGAGTTCCTCTGCCATGTGCCATGGGTTAGAGTGTGCTGCGGCAGAGTCCCCTGAGGCTACTGCTCTGAACTCCAACCATTGCTGTGGCCCTCACAGCTGAGCCTGGCCAGCGCAGATGAGTCTGTCTTTCCATCCTCACCTGCCGGTCTGTGAGACATGCGAAGTGGGGCTCTCTCTGCCCCAACTGCCATCCTGCCATGGGTCCTGGCTTGTGGCGGGAGTTTCCCTGCCCTGAGCACATGGCTTGCAAGGCCACTGTTTGCCTGGCTGCCTGGCCTTCTCTGTGCTCCACACACGTGGTATGCAGGGAAACCTGGGGTCTTTTTCCCACCCCTGAATTGGCAGAGGGTCTGGGATTGCCAGCACACCCCCCCTCCCCCCAGGTCTCTGCCCTGAGCACATGGAGCTGGGGCAGGTGAACCATCTGGCCTGTTCTGGACATTCTAAAGAAACCGCCTTAAAGTTATTAAAAACTATAAAAGGGACTTTGATAAGAGTTTTTATGTTGACTGAGAAATGAGAGAAAATGTAGGAGACTAAAGTAATAAAGAGAAAAAGGGAAAGAGAAATTTGTCTAAGAATGTCTAAGGAAATCAGAGGAATGATAAAAAATTATAGAGGGTTAAAGCAAGTCATAGAAGGTCAGAGGAAAGTTGTCAAAGGTCAGAGAAAAGGTTGTGAAAAGTCAGAGAAAATGTAAACTGTTATGGTTTCTCATGTCTACAAATAGTAAATTTTAAAATTTGGTAATATAAGTTAAAATTTTAACCATATTAAGTTAATTCTGTTTTAAAAGTTCTGTTTGTTTCTCAAGAAAATTATGTATGCTTGTTTTAAAATGTTCTGTTTCCTGGTATAACCTAAGTTCTGTTACAGCTAAAACAAATGGTGCAGGTCACCGCCATTTTGTAGCCAGCGACATGGCAAGCTGGTCACATGGCTGACTGGTAGCCATTTTGCTGAAGTTGAAAAAAGATACTCGAACCACCATCTTGACTAAAGATGACTGCATGGAAATTAGAGGTACCATCTTAGAAACAAGTTTTTCAGTTAAGATTTAAAATGTTAATGTGTCTATATATTACAGAAAGACATTAAGGGATTTTAAATTTCTTTTTAAAACTAGCTTTTTAAATGTTTATATTTTTTAAATGTCTTTTTTATTAATGTTTGTACTCAAAGAGCTTCAATTTAGAATCATTTTTAAGCAAAGCCTGACAATGTAAAGTTCTTTTTTTATAAAAGCTGCTAATCTATTATAAGATGTTACAGTTTATGTTTTCAGAAGTTAAGTTTAGGGTGTTGGTGGCGAACACCTTTAATCCCAGCACTCGGGAGGCAGAGGTAGGCAGAGTTCAAGGCCAGCCTGGTCGACCGAGGGAATTCCAGGACAGGCTCCAAAGCCACAGAGAAACCCTGTCTCAGAAAAAAGTTTAAGCAAGCAGCTAAAATGTGTAGCTACTGTTTAAGGAATATAAGGTAACTCTATGCAGTTTTAGATTCACTGTGCTAAGTTTCAAATATTTTACTAAGTTAAAACCAGTTATAGTCAGACTGAAAATTAATCAATTACAGAAATAAGACCTTAGGTAGCCACCTGTGTGCTTAATGTATGCTTAAGGCAAGTAACTAAAACAGACAGACAGATCTCTAATGCTTCAGAGACCTGCAGAATGGCATTTAAAATGGTGTTTTAAAAGTTTATAATATCAGACTGCCAGATCCTGACAGTAACCCAAAGTCTCCAAAGAAGATTATGAGGCACCCCAGTTCTTGCACCTGGATGATGACGATGCTGACCAGTGAGCAAGATGCTCAAATGTGACATTAGCTGCCTGCCAGAACCTGGCCAAGACTGTGGACAAAGCTTCTGGACACTGGAAAATTGATTGTACCCCTGTGCCTAGACAAAACAAGGTCAGTCTATTCCATGTCCATCTTCCACAGAGAGAGAGAGAAAAAAAAAAAAACTCACCTTATAGGCCTGGCGAAGATTGCTGTTCTTTGATACTTCTGCCTCCAATGCTAATGGAGAGACTTGGGTATGGCTAACTGTATATGGACTGGCTTCTAACTGGCTTCTGTTGCTTTTTAATAGATTCAGAAACTGTATAAAATATACCCTTCTCAGATCTCTGAAATATTAATGGTTGTCAGCTTGACAGCATCAGGCAGTCAGATCCATTATAGACTAACTATAGTCAGCATGTTATCTGATAAACTAATCACTATTTACTGTTCAGGCACAAACTCAAGGTTTTTAGGTTTATTCTGGTTGTCATCTAAATATAAACTTAAGGGGCTTTTCATCAGGCCAAAGGCACCTCTGTCCAATCCATACCTGGTTCTCTGGACAGAAGAAAAATGTATATGCTTCTAGCCCAAATCTGTAGTTTTTGCTAGGCTCAAAATTATAAATATGTTCCTGCTGTTTGAACAGATCTAGATAGCTGCTTTTTCTGCACTGTGGGCTTTAGTAAATAAGTTTTAATGTCTGTTCCTAATTTAAACATATCTTAAACAGGTTTCTGCTTCTGGCAGACACATCTGAGTATATCAGTTGCTGACTACAGGCTGTTCCTAAGTAGACTTCGAGCCCTGGACTTGCTGTGGATGTGAACCAGTCCAGCTGATGTGGACACCCCCTGTCTCTGCAACAGAGTCTGCCAACCAGAAGCTCCTGATGGATTCCCCATTGCCTAAATTCCCTTTTTTTTTTTTTTTTTTTTTTTTTGCTTTTGACTAGCATTTCAGCCTTCTTGGGTCCCTAACTTCATCCCAAAGTCAGGAGGAAGTAGCTTGGGAAAGAATACATTGCCCATTTTCCCTGGTTGAAATGCTAAGTCAGTAGGAACTCCCTTGCATGGGGACGCCAATATCTCTCACTCCCTGATGGTGATGCTGGAGAGACAGCAATTCCATGATTGAAATCTCCAAAAAAGAAAATGGGGGAATGAAGGGACCAGCTCCCCATTTTGGCAGCCATAACAGCCGAACATGTGCTTGTCTGACCTTGCCTTGGTCACTAGGAGGTCAGATGCCTGCCTCATGGCAAGGAACCAATCAGAAGTTAGCTGGTGGTGCTATGTTTTATGGCTCTGGGTGTGCTTTTCGGACAAGTGCACAGCAATGACTCGCAGAGCATAGCAACCACCCTGGGAGGGCCTATGGGCCATAACAACCAGTTGACCAATCAACACAGGGCAAACCCTCCAAGCCTGGAGCCACACCAATCCTGAGTCTGTGCATACCCCTAGACACTCCCCTTACGCTGCCCTATAAGATCTCTATGCAGATGCTTCGAGCTGTCTTTCCTAGCCATCTGCCATGATGGGTGGATGAAAGACCCAAGCTAACATGGGGGTTAGCTCATTAAACAACTATAATAAAGCCTCCTGCAGTTTGCATCAAAAAAATTGATGTAGAAATACAAACATTTGAAAATATAGATTAAGGCAATTCATGACAGCCATGCCAGCACTACAGAAAATACTTAAGAAATGAATATTATACGAAAAGAAACACAAAGTCTCATCCATGAGAACACAGAAAAAAATAGATTTCATGAGAGGAATAGATGATCAGAGGAGCTGGGAGGAGCTCATCATTTCCAACACACAGAAAAATTTCAATACTAATAGGATAGGAAGGGAAGAATTATCAAGAACCCAACCAGCCAGAACAGCAGCCAACAAAACCATAGGAAATAGCAGACCCTTCTAAAAATAACAGTAAGTGCAAATGGCTTCAACTTATCAACTAAAAAATGAATACCACATTAAAAGACAAGATCCAACTATGTGTCATCTCAAAGACATCTTACTGTCCAAGATAAGAAAAACTAAGTGTATGGAAAGCAATCTACAAAGCAAACAGAAGCCATAAGCAAGCTAATACAACTCTCACATCTGATGAAGTAGATTTTGAACGAAAACTAATTAGAAGAGAGAAGAACAATATATATGTATTTTTTTAAAAATGGAACAAGTTATCAAAAAGATATGAGAATTTGTATTGATGTAACCAAACCTTGTAGTTTCTAGTTTCATAAAACAAACACTAAAAGGCATGAAAAATCAGGTATGTCCAGGTACGATTGAATATTTTGGTTGCCATTCTCACCTTTGGATAGGTCTCCTAAACTAAAATCTGGCAAAGATATAAACTATACCACAAATAAACTGGATTTAACAGAGATTTACAGAATATTTCATATAACAGATAGGTACTATAGGTTCTCAGTGGTAATAGAACTTTCTCTAAAGTCAATCATGACTGACTATGAAGACAGCCTGTACGAATGCAAAGCAATTAAAAATAATTCCTTCTATCTTAGCATGCAATGGTAGAATAAAACAAGGTATTAACAGCAAGAGAAAACACAGAAACTACACAAATATATGAAGATCAAATAGTACAGATTCTTATGAATAGTGGAGATTTTTAAATTCTTCAATTCGGATACAAATCAGCACAACCCACCAAAAAAGTTGTAAGAGGAAGTTTTCTAAGTACTCACATTTTAAAAGAAGTCAGAGAAAGTTCAACTCAGTGACACACCTCAAAATTCTAGAAGAGGAAGAAGCCAAGCCCAAATGCAGCATCCAGTGAGATAAAAGTCAGAGCAGAAATTAAGGAAACAGATTAACAGAACAATGCCTAGACAAATTTATGTCTTGAAGAGAGAAACAAGATTGACAACCCCCTGGTCAAACGAATCAAAAGACAAAATGGAATTGGAGATGAAAATGAAGTTGCACAATGAACTGTAAGGAAATAAGGAAGATCACTAAGGAAAATTTACTTTCTAACATACTGGAAAATCTAGAAAAATCAATAAATTCTCAAACATATATGAGTTACCCAAATTCACAATGCTTGTTATGGGACCAAAGAGTAATTAAGTGTCACTTCAAAGGGAAGTCCCAAACTGAACATTCAGTGCTAATTTCAACAAGCTTTTAAAAGAGACCTAGTACAAATAATTTCCAAGCAAACTATTCCATAAAATAGAAAGTAAAAAACACTACCAAACTCATTCTTCAAAGCTAGGACTTTCCTAGGAAACAGCCAAGAGTGCCAAAAGTAGATAAAACAACACAAAAAGAACTATAGGGCAATCTCCCTGATGAACACACACACAAGCTTCTCAATAAAACATACAGGCAAATTGATTTCAGGACTACAGTAAGAAGAGCCTAAATCATGTCCAAGTTGTTTTAATCTGAGGGACAAGGTTTTGTTGAACATATGCAAATCAGTAAATGCAATATATAAGTAGACTTAAGAACAGAAATCACTTGATCCTCTCAATAGATGAAGAAAGGGTCTTGACAAAGCTCAACATTCCTTCTTGGTGGAAGTCCAAAAGAAATTAGAAATTGAATAAATATATCTCAACACAATCAAAGTTCTATATAATGTATACCTAATATTATATAAAATTAGAGAACACAAAAAACATTTCCTTTAAAATCTGGAATGAGACAAATCTTCCCCCAACTGGTATTCATTGTAGTACTTGAAGTCTTAGCTAGAACAAATAAGACCAGAGAAAGAAATAAAAAGGATATAAATAGGAAAGGAACAAAATTAAATAGTGTCTATTTGTTTATGTCATTATACTAAACTTAAAAGAATTTATCGTCTCCACAAGGTAAGTCTAAGATCTGGTAAATGTCCCCAGGAAAAGTTGCATGACTCAAAACAATAATATATAGACCAGTGGCTTTTCTATACACCAACAATAAGTTGGTGCAGAAAGAAATGAAAAATATCCATTCATAATCGCTTCACAAAAATAAAGATATTCATGAATAAATCTAGTGGGAGGGGTTAAAGATCTCTGCAATGAAATCTTTAAGGTACTAAAAATGGGAATTGAAGAAGACACTAGATTATGGAAATATCTGTGCTTCTGGCTTGACAGAATTAATATAGTGAAGGTGGCAACAGTATCAAAAGTAGTTGCTACTTCAATGCAATCACCATCAAAATCTCAAAAACATTCCTCACAGAACTAGGGAGAAACTGACATTCATATGGAAACACAAAGTTAAAAGAGCACTGTTGGATAGCACAGTGCCTAATGTCAAATCATACCACAGAGCAACAGTAACAAAAACAGCATGGCACTGGCACAAACCAGACACGTATACCAAGGAACAGAACAAAGAACCCAGAAATAAGTCCTATAAGCACTGTTTTCAACAAAGGTGCAAAAACTTACACTGGGAAAAAATACAGCCTTTTTCAACAAATGGTGCTGAGAAAACTGGGTATTTGTATGCAGAAGAATGAAATTAGATCCATATCTCTCACTCTTCACAAATATCAGTTCCAAATGGATCAAGGACTTAACTATAAACCCTAATTACTGTAGCTGCTAGAGAAAACACATCAAGATTCAGGCATAAGCAAAAGGATAGTGGTAGTACAGTGAATAACCCAAGAATCTATACATGGCAAATTAAAAAGGTTTGCACAGCAAAGAAACTAGCAGTGTAGTGAAAAGACAGCATACATAATAAGGGAGAAACTTCACAGCTGTATACTTCTTTGACAGATATACAAACTGCAATGGTTAAACACCACAAACCCACAAATCTTTGAATCAATAAATAGGCTACTAGACATGTCTCAAAAGAAGAAACAAAGTGAACAATAAATAGTTTTTAAAGGTGTTCAACATCTTTAGCCATTAGGAAAATGCTAAGTAAAACTACATTGTGATTCTATTTCATTCCTACCAGAATGGCTAATGTCACAAAAGCAAGTGACAATGAGTACTCACAAGGATGTGGGTAAAGAGGAGCCTGGATTCACTATTAGTGGAAATATAGATGGATGCAACCACTGTGGAAATCAATATGGATGTTTCTCAAAAAAATTTTTTTAGAAAGAACAACCAGTATGTGAGGTGGTGCATGGCTTTAATCCCAGCACTGGGGAGGCAGAATCAGGCAGACATCTATGAATTTGAAGCCAGTCTGGTCTACAGAGTGAGTTCCACGCCAGCCAGCACTCCATAGTGAGACCCTGTCTGGAAACAAACAAACAAACAACAACAACAAAACCAACAACCATGTGAGCCAGTGATATCACTCAACAACCATGTGAGCTAGTGATATCACTCCTAGGTATATAACTAAAGGATTCAGAGACAACATCTCAGAGATTCTTGCACCTCCATACTTACACCTTCACTGTTCACCGTGGCTAGGAAGTGGAGCTGGCCTAGGTGGTCATTGACAAGTGAATGGACTAAGTAAATGTGGTACATATATATATACACAATGGAATTTTATTCAACTATCAAGAAAAATAAAATTATAACATTTTCAAGAAAACGTGTAAGGTTGTGAATTGTTATGCTAAACAAAGCAACCCAGACTATTGTTTCTTTTCCTCTATAGAACCATGACCATATACTTTGAATGCTACTTTTAAAAATAAAATAATTATTTTTTGAAAAACTTCAGGAATTTCTGCTTCCCTCAGCTAGCATTTTTCCCCACTGGGTTCTTTTTTTTATTCATTTAAATTAGAAAAAGTTTGTTTTACATGTTAATCCAAGTTCCCTCTCCCTCCCCTCCATTCCTGCCCCATACTGACCTCCTCTCCCATTCCCTTTCTGCTCCCCAGCGGATGAGGCCTTCCGTGGGGATCTTCACAGTCTGTCATATCATTTGGAGTAGGGCCTAAACCCTCCCTCATGTGTCTAGGCTGAGAGAGCAACCCTCTATGTGTAGTGGGCTCCCAAAGTCCATTTGTGTACTAGGGATAAATACTGGTCCACTACAAGAGGTCCCATAGATTGCCCAGACCGCCAAATCAACATCCAGTTTCAGGGGGGCTGGGTCAGTCCTATGCTGGTTTCCCAGTTATCAGTCTGGGGTCCATGAGCTCCCCCTTGTTCAGGTCAGATGTTTCTGTGGTTTTCTCCCACCTGGTCTTGACCCCTTTGCTCATCACTCCTCCCTCTCTGCAACTTGATTCCAGGAGTTCTGCTCAGTGTTTAGCTTTGGGTGTCTGCTTCTGCTTCCATCAATTACTGAATGAAGGCTCTAGAATGGCATATAAGGTAGTCATGAATCTCATTATCATAGAAGGACATTTAAGGTAGCCTGTACACTATTGCTTAGATTGCCAGTTGGTGTCATCCTTGTAGATCTCTGGAGATCTCCCTAGTGCCAAGTTTCTGTTTAAACCTATAATGGCTCCCTCTATTATGATATCTCTTTTCTTGCTCTCCTCTATTCACCCCCAACTCAATCTTCCTGCTCCCTCATGTCCTTTCCCCTCCTCTTCTCTCCTTCTCTTTCTCCTAACTCCCCCCCCCCCGCACAAACTCCCAATTAGCTCAGGAGATCTTGTGCCCTTTTCCTTCTCCCCCAGCTAGCATTTTGACTATAAGATTTCTTTTCAAGTGATTCTCCTTCACCCAGCACCAGTGAGCAGGCTGGGAAGTGCAGGGGCCCTTCTCCAGTATCTGCTTGCTGTGTGAGTCAAAGACCTCCCTTCTTTAACATTTAGCCAGTGCCAGACTGTGAGCCTCTGCAGTTTGGCGAGCCTTTTCTTTTCCTCTTTTGCTTACAGCATTGCTAGGGATGGGGGCCACTCTGTCCCTCCCTACTGTAACACCCATTTCCTTAACAAATCTAAAGTTTTGTCCAGATCTAAATGTAAATTTTCACCTAAATCTTTGTGGACCTATTCAACCATGACATAAATTTGTATCAAAATTGGTAGTTCTCTCTATTCACAAAAGTAACTAAATGCAGGCTCTACTCTGAAAGCAGTAGAAAACCAAAACATTTTTCAAATGCATAGGAAATGTAGATTTGTGTGGAAAAGAGGTTTTGTTCTAAGACATACAGCAGTCAAAGAGGAATAAAAATATTCCACTGAGCATAATATTATAGGGCACACTTGGGAAGAAAACTAAAGAAGATTTTGGATGTCGCTTACCTGTAGTGATATTTTGTTTGTAAGCTAACAAAGCTTGCCTGAAGATCAGAGTATAGAGCTAAGCCACTAGTTAGACTCACTGAACCACTAGATGGCCACACACCTAAGCCACTAGTTAGCCATATAGGTCAGGCAGTGGTGGTCACACCTTTAATCCCAGCACTCAGGAGACAGAGTCAGATGGATCTCTGTGAGTTCAAGGCCACCCTGGGATACACGAGAGTGAATCAGTCTAAAAGAGAAACAAAGATCACACCTTCAATACCAGCACTAGAGAAGAATATAAGGTAGGAGCTCAGTGCAGTCTCAGGGCAGTCTGAGGTTTTGGTGGAAAGCACTGCAATTACTCTGAGGACAGGATCATTCCCCCCTCCCCCTTTGGTCTTGTTCTTGGTAGAGGTGAGAACTCTCTAGTGACTTGGCTGCTTTGCTTTTCTGATCTTTGGCCTGGACCCCAATATCTGTCTCTGGTTTTTTTTTTTTTTTTATTTGTGCTACACTTACCCATCAATTACTGGGAAAGGATTCTATTCTGAAAACTTCAAATTAAGTTTTTCTCAACTTTGTATCATTAAAATTATTTCACACAGGGCTGGCCAGATGGCTCAGCAGGAAAAGAGCATGAATAAAACTCCGGGCCCTAAAAATGTAGCCACTACTATTACCATACAATAGCTTCTCTGAGAGGTAATGTTAGTTGCTTCAAGTTGCTGAGACAAACTGGTTAGTTTATGGAAATGAGCATAGCAGTTATGGATACAAATATGTGTATTATATAGAAAGAATTATAAGGTTCCATAATCCATTTAAATGCAGCTTAAGAATTTTCAGTCACAATGACAAACCCCGAATAGGTAATTTCCAAATGTCTGCATAGATTGTGGCACTTATAGTAACATCACCTTTAAGATATATATGACGATCGTTAGCTGGTGTCACCTTTGTAGATCTCCAGACATTTCCCTAGTGCCTGATTTCTCTGTAAACCAAAAATATTTCCCTCTATTATGTTATCTCCATTCTTGTTATCATCTATTCTTCCTCTGACTCACCCTTTCTGCTCCCTCATGACCTCTGCATCCCTCCTCTTCTCCCCTTCTCATTCTCATAGCTCCCTCCCCCCTCTTCCCATTCTCCCAATTTGCTCAGCAGATCTTGACCCTCTCCCCTTCTCTAGGGGACTATGTATGTTTCTCTTAGGGTCCTCCTTGTTTTTTAGCTTCTTTGGCAGTGTGGGTTGTAGGCTGGTAATCCTTTGCTCTATGTCTAAAATCTGCATATGAGTGAGTACATACCATGTTTGTCTTTTTGCGATTGGGTTACCTTGCTCAGAATGGTTTCTTCTAGATCCATCCATTTTCCTGCAAATTTCAAGATTCCAACGGAGGAGAGGCTACCTTAAGTGCCCTCCCCTGATTATGAGATTGATGACTGACTTATATGCCATCCTATAGCCTTCATCCAGCGGCTGGTGGAAGTAGAAGCAGACACCCACAGCTAATAACTGAACTGAACTGGAACCCAGATGCAGAGAAGGATGAGTGAAGAGCACAGGGGTCCAGACCAGGCTGGTGAAACCCACAGAAACAGCTGACCTGAACATCCAGGAACTCTTGCTTCCCAGACTGATAGATGGGATACCAGCATGGGACTGATCCAGACCCCAGGAACATGGGTTTCTGTGAGGAAACCTCAGAAATCTACGGGACCTCCTGTAGAAGTTCAGTACTTATCCCAAGCATAGGTGTTGGCTTTGGGAGCCTAATCCACATAGAGGAATACTCCCTGAGCCAAGACACACAGGGGTGGGCCTAGGTCCTATCTCAAAGGATACAATAGACACTGATGACACCCTGTGGAAGGCCTCACCATCCAGGGGGAGCAGAAAGATATGTGATAGGTAGGGTTTTAGTTGGGGGGGTGGTAGGGGAGGACGGGTGGGAGAAGGGAACTGGGATTGTCATGTAAATCAATCCTGTTTCTAATTCAAATAAAAAAGTCGGAAAAAAATATGACAAAAAGGAGTCACTAAATACCAAGATGTCTGTCACCACCATAAGGCACTGTCCATGGCTCTTATGGTCGTTCACTGCTCCAATGTAGTTCACAATCTAGCATAACTTACAAGCATCACTTCAAGAATAAATGAGTGGTAAATTAGACTTAGCAAGTATTTGTTAAGCTAGCATAGTTTCTACGATGGTTTGTACATCTCAGTTACCAGTGACGTTTATTATTTGTTTTAAAATCAACATACGGGAGACACGCAACGGCCAGCTCTTCCTTTGTACACCCTTTAAGGCAGCATTTATCTGAGAAACCTCTTTGTTCCCTTTGGGGATGTTTCCTCCCAAATAAGCTGCTGTGGGTGTTGATTTTGTCTGTGCTTTTCTTCTGAAGTTTTACAACACCAGGATAGGGATTGGCATCATGGGATGAAAACTTTCTTGTGTTCTCAGGAACCACGTTGGTGTTCTCAAACTGATAGTCGGGCACTGGCTGGCCTTCCCAAGTGTTTATTACTTTCTCCTGAGAGGTAGATGCAGGGACTGTTGAGGGAGAATGAAAAGAAATCCTATTTATTCAAATCTTCTATTAGAATTTAACATCAGAATACTAAAATCAGCTAATTATTAAAACTAATTTCAGATAAAGGTTGGGAAGTACAGTTATTCCAAGGCAACATAGTTTTAACTAAAACAGGTGCAGTGCTTGAGAAGACTTAGCAGCCTTTGAATACTTTGTAATAATAATTTTTATTACAATACTACTCACTGGCTGTAGCATTTTACACCAGTACAATTCAGCATTTTACAGCAGTGAAATCAGTGGCTTGTGGTTTATCTACAAGCTTGTGCCACCATCACCACAATCCAATTCCAGATCAGTTCTTCCACCTCTCAAAAACAGTAACAAACAGAAACGACAACAGAAAAGCCAGCAGTAACCACTAAAGTTCTCTCCCATGCCCTCTCCCTCTGTTTTCTTTTCTACGAAAAGTTCACACAAGGAGTAGCTTCTGGTGTGTGGTTATTTTTGCCTGTGTTTCAATTAGCATAATATTCTCCATGTTTATCTGGGATGTCCTATGTGTTCCCCCTTTATTCCTTTCATGGCTAAGTAACTTCCCATTGTGTGGTTTCCCCACATTACATTTTACTGGTCCAGCTATTGGGTCTTAGATATTTTGGCTGTCTTCATATTTTAGCTATTATGAATAACATTGCCACGGATATTCGCACCCACCATTGTATGTGTTCGTGTTTCCAGTCCTTTTGGGTCTAAACCTAGGAGTGGAATTGCTGGATCCTATGGTAATTCAGAGCATCTTCTTATGGGCTTCTTGTATGTCATCTTTGGAGGGATACCTATTAAATCCCATGCTCATCTTTATTTCTTCACATGTTGCCTTTCTTCATTTCCAGTCAGGCTGTCTTTGTTTGTGTAGGTTATAACTAGGTAGTTAGTAGAAACACTTTGTTCTTTAACAAAATGTAAAGATGTGAGAAGTGGAGATATGCTCAAGGGACAGATTTATTGTTGCATTCTTCTGAATTCAGTCAACACTGGACGCTGGGTGACAGAAACTAAAATAACTCCTGCATGTCCACTGTGGCCATATTCAGTACTTCCTAGGAGGACATTTTTTTTTTCCTGAGGCCTTAACCTCCAGCTCTGTAAGCCATGCTCTAGGTGGCGCAACTCCATTGCAAGCTCAAAGACAGAAAACTATTATGGTGGATGATTCGTGGGTTATGGGAAAATTAGTTGGTTTTGTCAGATCCCTGTGTTTTGAAATTAGATGATTCTTCCTCAAATTTCAAATTAGAAATTTTTTTTATTAATTCAAGTTAGGGAACAGGCTTGTTTCAAATGTAAGTCCCTTCTCCCTCTCCCTCCCCTCACCCCCATCCCTCCTTCCCCACCCCAACCTACCCCCCACCCCATCCACCCACCACTCCCCAGGCAGGGTAGGGCCCTCAACGGGGGCTCTGCAAAGTCCACCAACTCTTCCTGGGCTGGGCCTGGGCCATTACCCATGTGTCCAGGGCCAGAGTGTAACCCTTCACGTGAGATGGGCTCTCAAAATCCCTTCTTACACCAAGGAAAAATGCTAATCCACTTCCAGAGGCTCCCTGGAGTGCAGAGGCCTCCTTATTGACATCCATGTTCAGGGGTCTGGATCAGTCTTGTACTGGCCTCCCAGACAGCATCTGGGGTCGGTGTGCTCTCCCTTGTTCAGGCCAACTGTTTCTATGGGTTTCTCCAACCTGGTACAGACCCTTCCGATCTTCATTCCTCCCTCTCTTCAACTAAATTCCAGATTTCAGCTCAGTGTATTTCTGTGGATGTCTGTCTCTGCTTCCATCAGCCACTGGATGAGGGCTCTAAGATGGCATAAAGAGTAGTCATCAATCTCATTTTAGGGGAAGGGCTTTTAGGTTATCCTCTCCTCCATTGCCTGGATTGTCAGATCGTGTCATCCTTGTAGGTCTCTGGAGATCTCCCTAGTTCCAGATCTCTTCTCAGACCTATAGTGGCTCCCTCTAATATGGTATCTCTCATCCTGCTCTCTCTCCTCTATTCTTCCCCCTACTCAATATCTCTGCTCCTCCATTTCCTCTCCTCTACTCCTCTTCTTGTGCTCTTATTGTGGCAGCACCCTCTCCCCTACCCTCATGCTCCCAATTAACTCAGGAGTTCCTGCCACTTCCTATTCCTGGGGTCTATTTATCCCTTAGAGTCCTTCATGTTACCTAGTTTCTTTGGTGAAGAGGATTATAGGCTGGTAAACATTTGCTCTATGTCTAAAATTCATATATGAGTGAGTACATACCATGTTTGTCTTTTTGTGACTGGGTTACCTCACTCAGGATGGTTTCTTCTAGTTCCATCCATTTGCCTGCGAATTTCAAGATTCCATTGCTTTTTTCTGCTGAGTAGTACTCCATTGTGTAAATGTACCACATTTTCTCTATCCATTCTTCAGTTGAGGGGCATCTAGGTTGCTTCCAGGTTCTGGCTATTACAAACAATGCTGCTATGAACATGGTTGAACATATGTCCTTGTTGTATGAACATGCACTATTTGGGTATATACCCAAGAGAGGAATGGCTGGATCTTGAGGTAGATTGATTCCCATTTTTCTGAGCAACCGCCATACTGATTTCCAGAGTGGTCTTACAAGTTCACACTCCCACCAGCAATGGAGGAGTGTTCCTTCTTCTCCACATCCTCTCCAGCATAGGTTGTCATTGGTATTTTTGATTTTAGCCATTCTGACAGGTGTGAGGTGGTATCTCAGAGTTGTTTTGAGTTGCATTTCTCTGATGGCCAAGGATTTTGAGCACTTTCTTAAGTGTCTTTCAGCCATTTCAGATTCCTCTGTTGAAAATTCTCTGTTTAGTTCTGCACCCCACTTTTTAATTTCATTGTTTGGTGTTTTGGTGGCTAGCTTCTGAGCTCCTTGTATATTTTGGAAATCAGCCCTCTGTCAGATGTGGGGTCGGTGAAGATCTTTTCCCATTCTGTGGGTGGTTGTTTTGTCTTACTGACTGTGTCCTTTGCCTTACAGAAGCTTCTCAGTTTCAGGAGGTTCCATTTATTAATAGCAGACCTCAGTGTCTGTGCTACTGGCGTGATGTTCAGGAATCGGTCTCCTGTGCCTATTTGTTCAAGCGTAATTCCCACTTTCTCTTCTAGAAGATTCAGTGTGGCTGGATTTATGGAGATATCTTTGATCCATTTGCACTTAAGTTTTGTGCATGGTGACAGGTATGGATCTATCTGCAATCTTCTGCATGTCCAAATCCAATTGTGCCAGCACCATTTGTTGAAGATGCTATCTTTTTTTCATTGTACAGATTTAGCACCTTTGTCAAAAATAAGGTGTTTGTAGGTGCGTGGGTTAATATCTGGGTCTTCAATTCGATTCCATTGGTCTATCTGTCTATTCTTGTGCCAATATCAAGCTGTTTTCAGAACTATGGCTCTATAGTAGAGCCTGAAGTCAGGGATGGTGATGCCTCCAGAAGATCCTTTATTGTAAAGAGTTGTTTTGGCTATCCTAGGTTTTTTATTTTTCCATATAAAGTTGAGTATTGTTCTTTCAATATCTGTGAAAAACTGTGTTGGGATTTTGATGGGGATTGCATTGAATCTGTAGATTGCTTTTGGTAGGATTGCCATTTTTACTATGTTAATTCTACCTATCCAAGAGCATGGGAGATCTTTCCATTTTCTGGTATCTTCTTTAATTTCTTTCTTTAAAGTCTCAAAGTTCTTATTGTACAGGTCTTTCACTTTTTTGGTTAGTGTTACCCCAAGATATTTTATGTTGCTTGTGGATATTGTGAAAGGTGATGTTTCCATGATTTCTTTCTCATTGGGTTTATCATCTGTATACAGTAGGGCTACAGATTTTTTTGAGTTAATTTTGTATCCTGCTATCTTGCTGAAGGTGTTTATCAGCTGTAGGAGTTTCCTGGTAGAGTTTTTCAGGTCACTAATGTAGACTATCATGTCATCTGCAAATAGTGAAAATTTGACTTCTTCCTTTCTAATTTGTATACTTTTGATCCCCTTTTCTTGTCTTATTGCTCTAGCTAGAACTTCAAGTACAATATTGAAGAGATATGGAGAGAGTGGACAGCCTTGTCTTGTTCCTGATTTTTTGAGTTTCTCTCCATTTAGTTTGATGTTGGTTATTGGTTTGGTGTATTTAGATATGTTCCTGTTATTCCTGTTCTCTCCAAGATCTTTATCATGAAGGGATGTTGGATTTTGTCAAAGGCTTTTTCAGCATCTAGTGAGATGATCATGTGGTTTTTCTTTTTCAGTTTGTTTATATGGTGGATTACATTGATGGATTTTCATATGTTGAACCATCCTTGCATCCCTGGGATGAAGCCTACTTGATCGTGGTGGATGATTTTTCTGATATGTTCTTGGATTCGGTTCGCCAATATTTTATTGAGTATTTTAGCATCGATGTTCATGAGGGATATCGGTCTGTAGTTCTCTTTCTTAGTCATATCTTTGTGTGGCTTGGTATCAAAGTGATTGTAGCCTCGTAGAAAGAGTTTGACAATATCCCATCTGCTTCTATTGTGCGGAACAGTTTGAGGAGTACTGGAATTAGCTCTTGTTTGAATTTCTGGTAGAATTCTGCAGTGAAGCCATCTGGCCCTGGGCTTTTTTTGGTTGGGAGGCTTTTGATGACTGCTTCTATTTCATTAGGGGTTATGGGTCGATTTAAACTGTTTATCTGATCTTGGTTTAATTTTGGTAAGTGATATTTATTAAGAAAACTGTCCATTTCCTTTAGATTTTCGAATTTTGTGGAGTACAGGCTTTTAAAGTATGACCTGAAGATTCTCTGGATTTCCTCAGTGTCCGTTGTTATATCCTCCCTTTTTGTTTCTGATTTTGTTAATTAGCATGCCCTCTCTCTGCCTTTTGGTTAGTTTGGCTAGAGGTTTGTCTATCTTGTTGATCTTCTTAAAGAACCAACTCTTTGTTTCATTGATTCTATGTAATGTTTTCCTAGTTTCTACTTTATTGATTTCAGCTCTCAGGTTGATTATTTCCTGGCGTCTACTCCTCCTTGGTGAGTTTGCTTCTTTTTGCTCTAATGCTTAGAAAGAGACAAGTTAGTGAGATTCAAGACTGAAAAGATTTTATGAGGCTTGTCATGGAATAAAGGGACATAAATACAAATGAGCAAAAAGAGAAAGGGGGACGAAGAGGAGGAAGAAAAGGGGAAAGAAAAGAGAATTATGGGGGTGGGCCTTCTGAATTCATCACTGGGTCTTTCATTTCTTCCTTTCTTTCATGATGTTCTGCCAGGGAAGCTCAGTCCCTGAAGCTAGAGGACTACTTGCTACCCTTTCCTGCTACTGTTTGATTAACAAAACAGAATAGAATCATAGCTAAACTAAACAAGAACACAAAGATAAAGGTGAGCAAAATACAGGAAGAAAAGAATAGTATAGGTAGAACCAAGTTTCTAAATAAATGATTATTAATTCTTAAACGTATGGAATCAAGATGAAATGAATTTCTGTGAAAACCTTAACACACACACAGACATCCAAAACTTAAGTACTTCAATGACAAGGAAATCTAAAGCAAAGCTAGCCATGCCCTAGAAGATGTGCACATAGATGGTTTTAGAGATGGATTCCACCTATTTTTAAAGAACAGTAGTTTTCAAACAGTTCCATGTCGTTTTATGAAGCTCATTTATAATCCCTATTTCCAAACCAGGTAAGAATACTGAGTTTTGTTTTTTTAAAGTTCTTATAAGTGATTTCAGTTACAAATGTAGTTAAAAAAAAAAACAACAACTATGAAATCAGTTAAGTAAATCTTAGATACATCTTACCAACATAGGAGAAAGGCTTATATGAAGCCAGTAAGGGTGGGTCAAGGTCACAAAATTCAGTTCCTCATGTTAATTTGAGTTCAGCCAGCGGCTGCTGCAATCATCAGGGAATTTCACCATTTTGAGCTCATTTCTTAACATCTATTCCCAGATAGTCTCCCTTCCTGCCTATCTGCATAGATGAACGATCCATGCCGGAATTCATCTCCTCAATCTTTCCCTGTGTCCTTTATTGGTTTTCACTGCACTTTTGGGTCTGCTTGTTTACTCTGTCAGACATTCTGAATGAACCTTACTGACCTGAGCTGATTGTTTCATTTCCTGTCCAGGCCACCCTGATCTCCGTGCTTCTCCAGGTATAATTCAGATAGAGGGGTCTTTCTCCTGGTGTTTCCTCTAAACTAAGACCCCCTCCTCAACCACCTCTATCCATTTTCTACTGTCAAGACACCATGCCTGGCAGTGTCTAATTTCAAAAGAACAATATTCAATTCATCGTTTGTAGATGTGACAGTGTCCAAGGACCTTCCTGTAACATTATTCCATAGTGGAGGTGTGGGACAAGGGTGTGAGAACAACAAAGTGAGAGGAGAATGAAGCTGATTTTGCAACAAATTCACTGAGGACAATCTACATCTGTGATGATGGCCTGAATTCATCTCAAGGACATTTAGTTCCCTTTTACTAGCCCCTACCTCCTAGCACTGCTGCACGGAGGACTAGCCTTCTAACCCATGGAATTTGGGGGATATATTGAAACCACAGCAACCTCTTTTTAATGAGGACGCCTCTGACCACATTATTCTATATCTAAAGTAAACGTCACATCGGTTTGTATGTTTTAAAATTGTAGTTACATGTATTCTAGGCACAAATTTCTATTTCCCGCAGAAACTCAGTGGTGGAGCAAAGTCGAGTCTAAGCAATGCACAGTGGAGAGCAAACACCCACCCTCCGTTCAAAGTTTTACCTGGGTGTGTGAATTTTCTCCAGGCCGAAGAAGAAGGGATTTGCTCAGGTTTGAGGGTTTTAGGCGGATGTGAGCTCTGATGAGGGATGTGTCCCAGAGAAGTTTGCTCATCGATCTCAAACTGTGTCCAATCGGTTTGGCCACAGAGCTTTATGATTTGTGACAGCAGGTGCTTGCCGCACAGCTTCCTGGGTCTGTTCTCCATTTCCTCCCAGGAGAAAGCAGCCTGTAGGAGTCCAAACCACAACAGACATGAACAGCACAGCTGCTTCATCCCTGGGCTCCACCGCAGGGCCAGGCTCGCTGCAACGGCCATCGCCCCGCCCCGCCCCCCCCCTCCCCACCACACCACGCCCCCTCGTCACGCCCCCCTCACGCAGTGCTCGGGATCCCGCAATCTTTTCCAGAACACTGAGGTTCGGTGTGGGATGTTCCAGGCTTGCTTGGACTTCCGGCTTGCAGGACGTTGAAGAAAATAGGCTCCTATTCGCTCAGAAGTGAAAGAAAAGTTTCCGTTCCCTGGCTTTTATTCATTTTCCTTGTCGTCCTCGCCAAGAGACTGCCATTAAAATATGAGAGCATAGGAGGACCCTGAGTAACCAAAAACACAAATAATGGAAGATGCTGCAAACTCCACCTGGAATGTGAACTCCTTTTTGCGTAGTGGTTGCATGAGGCATCTCTTCCCTTCGAAGAAACATTCTCTCATCTCCTTCATGGGTAATATTTTTTAACTTTAAAAAGTTATTACTGGAGCTGGAGAGATGGCTCCTCGGTTAGGAGCCCTTGCTGCTCTTGCAGAGGAACTGGGTTCCTTTCCCAGTACCCAGATGGCAGCTCGCAACAGTCTGTCACTCCAGTTCTGGCTTCCATCAGGACCAGACATACACGTGGTGCATGTACAGACGTGCAGGCAAACGCTCATACACATCAAGTAAAATAAATCTTTGAAAATTATTAATGTTGTAGGTTGGCACACAAAGTGACGGGCTTCATCATGGCATCTTCTCACACCTATGGCATTACAGTTTGTTGTCACGTAGTCTCTCTCTCCCGTACCTCCCACAAGTTCAGTTTCCTTTTCAGCAGTCCCTTCCTGCTTTTTGCTAACCTGCATTCTATTACTTGATTCCCACCTATCTTTCTTAGGCACTCATCCTTCTCGGGCTCCCCTTTGTAGTTTCATGACCTACAAACACACATATTCAAGCATACACTTATATAAACACACAAATGTATAGTTTTAAATCTAGAGTCCACATGTAAGTGAAAACATCATTTAGTGTCCTGTTCCTGGTAAAGTTTGCCTTAGTTTATTTGTATGAACACATCCTTCTTATAATAAATCTTTATTGTTTTATTGTACATATTTACTGGTGTGAGTGTGTGCTACAGTATGTATGTGTGCCACAGTGTGTGCATATATATATATATATATATATATATATATATATATATATATATTTATCTGTTTTCCTTCAAAGATAATAGTTTCATATTTCTTTATGAATGTATAAAAATCCAATTGTGTATATTTATCATATTTTCTTTTGTCTAATGTAGTTTTTATATTTAAGTATTGTGTGGGTATGTGTATTTGAGTGTGAGTGCCCACTGTGGTCAAAACAGGGTGTCAGGTCACCTAGAGCTGAAGGTACAAGTGTTAGGAACTGCCTGACATGGGTAATGGGAACCAAACTCAGGTCCCCTGAAAGAGCAGCAAATGCTCTTAACTACTGAGCCCTTGTAACAGCATGTTGTATCAGCTGAAGGACATCTAGGCTTCCCATTTCCTAGCTATTTTGAGTAGTGGAGCAATGAACAAGTGAGCATCTCTGTGAGACGTTGACTCATAGCCCCTGTGATATATTCCCAAGCACCATAGTGCTGGGTGATTCTATATAGTTCTATCTTCAGTCTGCTGAGGAACTTCCATACTGGCAACATAAAATCATATTCTCACCAGCGGTGAACAAATTCTCCTTTTTCCTCACATCTTTGCCAGAATTTGCTGCCATGTGCTTTGTGTATTGATAGTGTGAGATGGACTCTCAAAGCAGTTATAATTCGTATTTCATCAAAGCAGTCATATTTTGTATTTCCCTGGTAGGTAAAAAATGTTCAAATACCTTTTTAAGCCATTTTCATTTTTGTTTTGAAAGCTCAATTTATTAGCCTATTTATTGATTATAACACTAGCTTTTATGGGGTTTAAAATTTGCAGTTCCTCGGGCTGCAAAGATGGCTCAGCTGTTAAAGGCTAGGCTCACAACCAAAACCAAAATTTGCAGTTCTTCATACAGGATGGATATTGTTGCCTTGTCGAATGTATAATTAGTAAATAATTTCCCCCATACTGTAGGCTACACTCTTTACTGTGGTGGCTGGGTTTTTGTTTTTTGTTGTATGGAGCTTTTTAATATCATCTGATCACAGTTTTTAATATTGGGATTACTTCCTGTGCTGTTGGGAGTCCTTTTCAGAAAGTCTTTGGTTATAATGATTTTGAAGTGTTTACCCTATGTTTTCCTCTTGCAGTTTCACAGTTTCAAGTTTCAAAGTCTTTGAAGAATTTTGAATTTAAAAAAATGTACAGTGTAGCTGGGCATTAGTGGCATACTCCTTTAATCTTAGTACTCGGGAGGTAGAGGCAGGCAGATCTCTGTGAGTTTGAGGCCAGCCTGGTTTCCAGAGTGAGTGCCAGGATAGGCTCCAAAGCTACACAGAGAAACCCAGGCTCGAAAAAAAAAAATACAGCGTGGAAGAATGTAATTTCATTCTTTGTGTGGAAATCCATATTTCTCAACACCATTGTTAAAGAGATTATCTTTTCTCCATAATAAGTTTCTGGTACTTTTGCCAAAAATTAGGTGGCTATAAATGTGTAGCTTCTATTGGGGTCTGGTATACTATTCCATTGGTCCATGTATCTGTTTTAGGGTTGTTTTTTTGTTTGTTTGGTTGCTTGGTTGGTTGACAGAGACAGAGTAGCATAAGATTTCTTGTAAGCAAGAACCTTAAGGAGGACAGCAGGGGAGGGATAATTTCAAGAACTGGAATTAAATGACTTCTGACCAAGATTGCTGTGGCTACCAAAGCTATCTTTCAAAAGAGATGGATAAATGGGACAATCTTTAGTATCTCTTAGGTATAATAAGATGGTGTCATCAGCAAGTAGGGATACTTGGACTTCATTCTTTTATATGTGTATCTCTTGCATTTCTTTTTCTAGTTGCTCTAAGAATTTTAGCACTATATTCAAGTCAATAAAGAGAAACCTTGTTTTGTTTCATAATTTTGGGCACATTTTCTCAGTTTTTTTCCCATTTGGCATAATATTGCCCAAAGATGTGTTAGGTTGAGACATGCTCATTTTATTCCTAGTATCTACAGGGCGTTTATCACAAAAGGGATGCTGAACTTTGTAGAAGGCTTTTTCTATGTCAACTGAGATGGTCTTGTGGTTTCTGCCCTTGGAGCCATTTATGTGTTGAATGACACATATTTACTCATGTATGTTGAACCAAGCTCTTCTTTTGACTCACTGAGTGGCTTGAATGGGCATGGGTAAGTTACTTCCTGTATCATGGACAACTTCACCCCTGCAGAAACTGACACCTCTCAGGGAGGGGTAAGACCTCATAAGCGCTCTCAACCCAATCCCTGATGCTTGACGGAACGCTGAAGGGCACAAATTGCCAGGTCCATGTCCAAGAGAAAGCTTTGCAGAGCACTCTTCCCCATGCTTTAAAGCTTTTCAGTTTTTGCCACTTCACTCTTCCCCGACATCCCGTGGGCCTTGATGGAGGTGATATAGATGTCGAGGTTAGGCCTAAGAACTAGATAATCAATCACTTATTCGCTCTACTTTGAGTCATTATGAGCCTCTGCATTGATAACTGCCTTGTTCATCACTTCCAATGGAATTTTATTATATGGAAGTAGTTTCATCAACTTCAGAATGCCAGCCACAGAAAGGCATGTAAGTAATATAGTCGGCATGTCCACCTGTAATTTCTTTCTGACTTCTGACTCTCTCTTCTCCATTTTCTGTTCCCCTGGTTTTTGCCACAGTTCTAGTGGCATCCATGAATACTGTAAATTCAACTGTCAGTCTGAGTTATTAAAGATGATATAATATAGATTAGGATAATCTCATCACTTTCCTTGAGAAATAACCAATATCCAAACTACAGTGGGCCATATGTTCTACTCAGAACTCTTCAGGGGAGCGCTGTGAGAGAAGAGCATACCCATCATTTATAGATGGAGACTTAAAGATGAAAATATATGTACCAGCCCACCCGATTTACATGATGCTCTGTGCTTTCTACACCAGCTCTGGCTAGTTCTGTGTTAACATGACACAAGCTAGAGTCATTGGAGACGAGGGACCCCCAACTGAGGAAATGCTTCCATAGGATTGGGCTGAAGGCAGGCTTGTTGGGCATTTTCTTAGTCACTGATTGATGGGGAGGGCCCAGCCCAATGTGGGTGGAGCCACCTCTGTGTTGGTGGTCATAGGTTCTAAGAAGACAGGCTGATCAAGCCATGGGAGCAAGCCAGCTGCTTTTCTCCATGGCCTCTGCATCTCCTGCCTCCAGGTTCCTACCCTGTTTGACTTTCATCCCTACATACTTCAGTGATGAACAGTGATGTGGAAACATAGGCCAAATAAGCACCTTTCCCCCCAAGTTGCTTTGGTTATGTATGGTGTTTCATCACAGCAATAGTAACCCTATTGTCTTGCTTTGTATTTTCAGATGCCACCCCTTACATACTGACATGTGGTCAATTTAGCTTCTTTGTTTGTTTACTCCCATCCTACCAGAATGTGTTCTCCAGCAGGTAAGAATCTTCATCTAATTTGTTTCCTGTGATGTCTTCCTTGCCTTGAACAGTGTCTGGAAAACAGTAGGTTCTTAACAATGCTTTAGTGTAATAGATAAAACTAATAGTATTATCAACAAATAATCAATTAACTACTAGTAAGTTCATAGTATTTGGTAAATTAATGAATAAGTCAATAAAGGAGAATGTATGAGTTACTTTGTACTGTTTCCCTACTTCTGACATCATTTTAGTTTATTATTACACTGTTTAGTGTTTAAAATCTTTTTGTTAAAAGCTCATTAGTGAATGGAGCCATCTTTTGTTCATATTTATTACCCAGTCCATATCATTAGCACAGTTGAGTGGATTTATTAAAATATATTAAATAAATAAATAAATATTTATATGCATTTTATTTTACCATTACTCTTTAATTGTACGTGTATGGCTATTGTGCCTGCATGTATGTCTGTGTCACTTGCGTGTGTGGTGCCTGCAGAGGCCAGAAGACGGCTTAAGATTTCCTAAGAGGGCATTGTATTAAGCTGAACTATTATATATGGTTATGTGGTAAGATTCTATAGCCATTTTAAAGGGATATTATTAAAAAACAATAAGACTCAAAGGGCAAAAGGAGTTTTGCATAAACGTGTTATTAACAGAACTACAATAATGCAGAGGACATTTCTTTCACGTCAAATGACAAATCCATATGTAAACATCCATTTCTTAGATTGCCGGAAATGATCAAGAGGAACAGAAAGCGGCATCGAGCAGGGGGCACGAATGCGTGTGAACGCTGGGCGAGTTGTACACCCTCAGCTCCAGATCAGCAGATGCTAGCAAGAGATCTTCTTGAGCAACCCCGGAAGCAGCACTGATGACTCATGTAAACACCGGTGTACCTCTTTTTCCGGGAAAGAGTGTCCAAGTGTAAGGATTTCAGCTCTGGAGGACTGCTGTCTTCGGCTTCACCTTGTGTAGCACGGAAACTTTCCTTAAAGTCTTCCAAGCTACCAACTGAATCGCTCGATACAGGCGCATATTGTTGCTGCTCAGGCAGAGAGGGATGCCCCTCAGACAGTGCTGCCTGGGGCTCCTCTGATGAATTTGGAAGGCGTTTAGGCATCGTTTCAAAAGGCTGTGCGTCTTCCTTGATGAAGGAGGTTATAGCTTCTGTTACGTTTAAAAGAAAGTGGGTGGGGAGAGAACAGTCATGTCAAGGAACATTCAGGAAACTGCAGACAGTTGAATAGAAAAAAACAAAAAAACAAAACCCATTTTGCCAGGATACAATTAAACACTGACACACAATCAGCAGGTATTGACTATCTAAATGGTTGTTCTTGCCAAGGTTCTGTTTATTCCACACGGCCTTCCAACATCTTTATTTATTTATTTATTCATTTATTTATCTTGGTTTTTCGAGACAGTGTTTCTCTGTGTAGCTTTGGAGCCTTTCCTGGCACTCTGTAGATCAGGCTGGCCTCGAACTTACAGAGACCCTCTGCCTCCTGAGCACTGGCCAACATCTTTCTTAAGCACTTATTCTTGCTTTTTCATCACAGTAATTTTCACCCTTTGATAATGAACTCTTATTTTTCTGAAATCATGTTGGCCATTGAAAATACTAGTTTTCATGTTTTCTAGTGCTACATGCCTTTAATCCCAGAACTTGGGGGACAGAGGCAGGTAGATCTCAAGGAAGTAAGTCAAGGCCAGCCAGAGTGAGTTTCAAGACAGCCAGGACTGTGTGGAGAGACCTTGTCTCAAAACAAAGCAAAACAGAACAAAACAAAACCCCAGTCATTTACATGCTTTCTAGCCTGAGTAATTTTCTTCATTGCTTTTGAGTTGTGAAAGTAAGTAATCCTTGAAAACTATTTTCAAAATTTGAAGATTGTAAGTGGCCCGTAATATCAAGTTACTGCTTCAGGATAAAGTTTAAGTGACAGAATTTCACAGCAGTTCAGCTCTGACCAGAGGGGCAAGTATGTCTCTAAGCACTTCCATGGCAATCTTTCTTCCCCAGAGTGTTGGCTCCAATCAATGATATTGCATATTGCAGAGAGACCCAGCTTTAAACAGTACTTCTGATCCTTCCTAATGCTGTGCCTGACCCTTTGATACAGTTCCTCATTCTGTGGTGACCCCCAACCATAAAATTATTTTCATTGCTACTTCATAACTGTAATTTTGCTACTGCTGAGAATCGTTATGTAAATACCTGATATGCAGGCTATGTGACCCCTGCCCCCAGGGGTCTAGACCCACACGTTGAGAACCGGTGGCTAAAAGCACGGTAATCCCAAGCCATGTGCTTCCCAAAGAGAACGGTGTCTCCCAGGGTGTGCCAGAGTGTTAAGTGTGGGGTTTGCCCAGTGCTGTGGGAACCCCTTTAGAAACACCTGGCACCTGCCTTCTTCATACATATCTATAGTTCACAATTCACTAACTGTTCCATGTGGCAATGCCAGTTAGGAGTTTAAAAAAATATTCTGCCAAAAATAAAGAGTTCCCTCACTCCCCCCCCCAAAAAAAACCCTTACAGTAACACAAAGTCTTCCCTGGCCTCACTTATTCCAAATGCAGAAATTGAGTTTTAGCAAACAAAAAAACTGGAAATGTTGGTTATGTTTCAGTTTTAGTACAAAGGCTCAGTTCTTGCTGCTGCTCTTCAGCTTAGCAGTAAGTCATTCCTCTGGAAGCAATAAAACCAAAGAATCTAAGAGATACAACGTAAGGGTGTAAGGGAGATGCCTGTTTAGCCATGGAGGCTTACCCTGTAGAGAAAGCCAAAACCTTCACCTATACAGAGGTGCCTGGGACAAAGCTTCCTGACAATCCTGTTGTTTACTGAGGATTGAAGTATATCAATGATACACTTCAGCAGTTGGAATTTGGCAGAGGGAAAGGAATTTATCTTCTCACTGCTCCCGGCTCATTCATTGTCTAAACTGGGCATGGCAGGTGACATTCTGTACCATTTTATGTGTATCAGAAGCTTTAACTCTTTTTTGCAGTAAGACTCTCTAACCTTAACTCACCTTATTGGTCCCTCCTTGCTCTAAAAATTTTGTCCAGATAGGGCTTTCTTGGCGGCAAAGCAAAGTTGATGATCACTCTCTATGTATTTAGAGTAAACAAGCAAAGGCCTGTTATAGTTTGGGTCAGAGTTAACTTACAGGGTTTTGCGCCTTGAAATTCTTTATTTAAAATATTTTTGACTTACTTGGAAATCCATAGTTTTAATTTATAGATACTAAACTCAAATATTACATTTTAATCTACTTGAGCTCACACGGGTACCTGCTTTTTAATCGTTGGATTATAGCACCAATGCGTTTTTGGCCATGGTAGTTTAAAAGCGAGCCTCCCTTCTTACTGATCCCCGTCAGGTTTCTCTAGGGTTTCTCCTGCATTTCCCTACTCTTTCGATTGAACTGCAAGACCCAACTCAAAAAGATGTAGGACAAGGCTTGCTGGGTGACATGCCTCAAATACCAATACCGGGAGCAGGAGTTTTCCTGGGCACACTCCACATCCCAGATTTGGATCAAGTGCTACCCTAGCACGAAATTGATGGCAGCGGCTGCACGCCCACCTCCCTCTGATGGGTTCTCATTGAAACTCTTGAACCCAAGCAAGGTATAAAGACCAAACTTGAGGCTGGGGATCACAAACCACGGAGGACTGTGGCTTTCCAATTGGTGGGCAGCCGGTGGGAAGCACAGAATGCAGGGAAGAGGGCGCTGGCTCACCTGGCTCACCTGTCATTCGCCTATGTCGCCTAGCTGGCTCCTCCACGCCAATGGCCTTCGAGCAGACATCGATAGCCGCACGGACATATTCCCGACCGCACACATGGATGACTTCGTCCAGCCACTCCTTCGTGACCCGCGCCCTGCAAGGCTGGCTCAGCAGCAGCCAGAGCCCCAGGAGCTGGAACACGAATCTGCAGGACATCTTGGTGGGGCAGCTTCTGGGAGACTCAGCCAGTGACAGGACTGGGCTAGGCTGCTTTCCTAGTGCTCAGTCTGCCTTTTATATCCCTTGGGAGCTCTTTGAGCCTGGATGTAAAGTTCCAGCTCCACCCCCTATCCGCCCACCCACAGTATTGCCTCTTGGGTCTTGATCACCTTTCCCACTTTTCCGTCATCTGGTCACCCTTATGACCTTGTCCCTTTCACAGCATTTTCCCCTTCTGCTCTTGCCCTCAAATCATTTTGTAGGCCAAAGTTACTCTAGGTTTGAGGCCATTTCTTGATATCAGAATAAGGCATGCCCACCGCACTAACTCAAAGCAGCAGTAAAGTCGAGACCACCTTCTTACAAACAAAGGCTTGCCAGTGCAAGAATTTGCCCTGACACCTTCCAAGCCCAGTAAGGTTATAGTTGCAGCCTCTGGTAGGTCAGTCTGGAACAAACAGAGCTGGAGCAGGGTAAACTGTTGGTCAGACAGGGAAACTAACTCCTTTTACCTAAAGCATGGTAGAAAGCATTGGAACTTGTTTTTTGTTTTCTTTTACTGAGGTGAAGGGGCTGCTTTTATGATTTCTTTCCAGTAAATTCCTTTGTTGATGTTTTAAAATGCTAGTGAGTTTTGTATGTTGGTTTTAGGCGCCAGAGTGGAGATTCTGCTAGCCGTAATGGAGTTTTTGACATTTGACTTCTCTCCCTTTTTGTCTTCTCTGCACTTTTATTGTCGTTCATCCTAACATCTTTAGGACTATATTGAACGAGAATGGTGGGAACCAATGTCCTTGTCTTTTTAAAAATAACAGAGGAAATGCTTTCAGCTTCCCTGTATTCAATATGATGCAGGCTGTGGCTTCTTCTATACTCTTGATCATGTTAGGGATGAGCCTCCAATAAGTTTTAAATCATGAAGCAATGCTGAATCTTAGCCAATGTTCTCTACTTCTAGTGAGATGATTTTTATGATTTTGTAATTCATTCTGAGGATGTATTATATTTATTGATTTGCATATGGCAAACCATCCTTACATTTATGGTGGTGGGATCCATCCACCACGGTCACCTTGGAGACCATTCTGATGTTTTAATATCTTGTTGAGTGTTTTTGTGTCTATGTTCATCAATGACATTGGTCTGTAGTTCTGTTTCTTGGGGCTCTGTCTCCTTTTTGGTGGGGGGAAATGCTGACCTGGTAGAACAGTTTGAGAATAAGTGATGCTTCTTTCACAATTTGGTAGGATTCAGCTGCAGAGCCATCAGGGGCCAGGTGTTTCTTTGTTGGGTGACTTCTTGTTTATGCAGTCCCATTACTCATGTTAGTCTAATCTGGTTTTCTAAGTCCTAACTGTTTAATTTTGAGAAATGATCTATATCTAGAAATGTATCCATGTTTTTCTTTCCCTTTCCAATTTTTTAGATGAAATTGATTTATTAAATATTGTACATGGCATATAAGGCCTTTTCAGATTTTTTTATACTGTCTCTGTGATGCAAGTATAATATTTTGTAGCAGACATATAATTAAAATAAAATAAAATCCCTCACTTTGGGATGCCTCAGCCTGGACGTCTAACCAGACTACAGACTGAAAACTATGCTTTTTAAAAAACAAGCTTGGAAATTAAGCTAACACTCCTAACTCCAACTAGAGGATATCTTAGTTAAAATCCTCAAAACATAATAATAATAATAATAATAATAATAATAATAATAATTTTTCACACTTAATTTACATCTGGTTCTTTTGCTTGGGCCATGTAGCCAAACTACTAATGCCTTCCAAAGCCATTCGTATGTTTTGGTTTTTCTTGGAAAATTCAAAATATCTTTTGCATTAAACCCATATGAGGAAAGTTTGACATCTGAAAATATTGGTACCAGAAAAGGTAGCTTCTGACAGCATTGTTCCAAATCCCACAGCAAGTTTTACTTTCTTATAGCAACAAGGCATGCGGCCCATGGCAGGCTAGCCAGGGTAGCAAGAGAAAAACTCAGAGTAGCGAGAGCCTTGAAAAATCTTATCTTAGGGTGGATGGAAATCTAAGACAAAAGGAGGAAATACATGCTTTTCTTATGCTAACCTTCTCTTTTACTTTATCATAAAACTTCTGTCTGAAAAGATCACTGTCTCCACGCTGCTACATAGCTTTTCACAGATTCCTAGTTATCTCTACACATTCTCTTTTCACAGCTCTACCCAGTTGTCTCCACAGCCAAACTCTGGACAACTACTACTGACTTTTTTAGGGTCCAACCCATGACCCTTTATCATAACACAAGACAAAGTCACTTGGTTTCTCTTAGGCTAGGGATGTCACATTCTCTTAGGCTAGGAATGTCACATAGTTTCTCTTTAGGCTAGGGATGTCACATAGATTCTCTTAGGCTAGGGATGTCACACTGAATTGCCAGTGGGTAACACCAGGCCCAAGCATGTAGCTCAAAGTTGGTGAGGATTCCCAGACAGTAAACAATTGGGTGAATCTTGAGTTGTATGGAGCACATGCAGAAAGTGAAGTTATGTTTAATAAGTTGTTTCAAGCTCTGACACTCAATCATCAAAACAACATCTGGGAAAATTACCTCATATATGTGTCCCTAGGGCAACCAGATATTTGCCTCCAGGGCCACCAGACCTGCTTTGAATTTGTTCTGGAGTCATAAATTAGCTGTCTGTTTAAAAGGCTGTTTTGTAACTGAGAATCCTGTTAAAGTAATGTAAAATATCCTAGGATTATTTATATTTAGTAAAATTATACAACAAAAATCATCTTTCCTGATCATCCACAGGTATGTGTGTGCCCAAGAAATGTAAAACACACCAGAAAAGGGCTGTGGCAAAAACCCCACAGCTGTTCTTATTAGGGAGGAATAGCAGTGGCACAAAAGATAGTTACAAATGGAAAACAACCAGTCCATTGCAGTGAATAACCCCTTGGTTCTGCAAAGTAACCCTTCCACCAGGGAATCATTTGTCTGGTGAGTTGATCTCTGAAATACTAGTTGGCAATTGTGTATATTCCCATGGCCCCTGCATTATTCCATGTCCCATAGCAAGTTTTATTTTAATACAGCATCAAGACATTGCAGTTTTAAAAAAGTGTACACAATGATCTTGATTCTTCAACCCAGCAATAGACTATATACCCTGTCTCAGCTGCATAAAAATAGGTAGCATAGTTTCTGGAGTCTGACAGGAGGGTTTCCAGGGAGGAGACAGATGGGCAGCTGGCCCTGGAGTCATGTTCTGAGGTTTTCAGGTTGTTGGTGCACTGGTGCTCACAGGTCACTAAGGACTCTCCATGGTCCTCTTATACTGGTTGCAATGCCCCCTTCTTTGTAAGATAAATTAACTGAATGTTTTTTATATTCTGTCTCAGTTATTCTATCTGAAAGTTTCTTGATTTTGTGTATACTCTCGATAAACAGCTCTTCATTATCTATCCTTTTAAGTATATTTTTTCTTTATGTAGTCTTTGGTCTTTGTTATTTTGGATTTGACCTGTCTTTGTGTTTCCTGGTCTTTGATATGCATAATATTAGGCTGTTATTTGAAATCTTATCCTTTTTCTGAAGCATTTATTGCTTTATGTCACACTTGTTGTTGATTTTTTAATTTCTTATCATTTGGTATGATAATTCTGTGTTCATAAGTTTTAAGAATTATCTTCCTTTAGGCTTAAATTTATTCTTTTCCATTACATTGTATAAGGATGTACAAGAAAAGAGAGATACAATATGGCTTTTGAGATATTATTAAGCAAATAGGATAGTATAATTTTTTATTATTTGTAGTAGGAGTATATAGGCATGGTTGGAAAAATGTTGATTTCCCTTTTATTTCTTTAATGACTCAGTATTTACTCAGTATCATGTGTTCAGTCTGTATACCTTCATTTACTTATATAATTTCTGAAGCTTCCTTTTATCCTTTTTTTTCCAAGACAGGATTTCTCATGTAACAACCCTGGCTGTCCTGGATCTCTCTCTGTGTGTCTGTCTCTGTCTCTGTCTCTGTCTCTGTCTCTGTCTCTGACTGTCTGTCTCTCTCTCTCTCTAGACCAAGCCAGCATCAAATTCACAGTTCTGCCCCTGCCCCCTGTGTGCTGGGACTAGATGTGTGCACCACCGCCTGGCTACTTTTTTTCTTTTTTTTTCCAGATAGGGTTTCTCTGTGTAGCTCTGTAGGCCAGGCAGTGCTGGGATTAAAGGTGTGTGCCACCACTGCCCAGTTTCTGGCTAGTATCTTTTATTCTTGATTTTTAGTTATATTATATTATGCCTAGAAAAAGTACATGATATGATCTTGATTTTTTTTTGAAATCTGTTATTTTGTTTTGCCTAGTATCTAGAATGCCCCTCATGCTGATGAGATGAATGTGTGTTTGGCAGCTGTTGGTTGAAAGGTTTGGCTAGTATCTTTCTCTGTGAGTTAAGTCTGGTGTTTCTTTGTATCTAAATGTCTGTCCAGTGTTGAAAGTAGTAAGCTGAAGTCTCCCCTCCCCACATTCTTACTGTATTGGAGATTATTTCCCCCTTTAGTGTTTTATAGATTGCATGCTTCAGCATGGGTGAATTTACATCTATAATAGTTATATCTTCTTGGTGAATTGATATCTTTCTTTGTCTCTTTTTATAGTTTATTTCAAAGTGTATTTTATCTGATATAAGCATAGGTACTCCTGTCTGTCAATGGTATTCATTAGTGTGGAATGTCTTTTTCTGTCTACTCAGTGTGTCTACACTGGTGAAGAGAATTTCCTGTGGGCAGCATACTGTTAGATTGGGTGACTTGCTGAGTAATTTATGTCTAAGATCATTGAATCTTCATTTTAAAAATCTCCTTCACGCTATATCTTGTTAGTTTTTAAGTATTTTTTTTCTTTTTGATAACACATTAATATTATATATTAATGTATCTCACCGTGACATCACAGGTCCATGTATTCACCGTGTACTATTCAAATCTAGCCTCCGTTTTCCATCCCTACCCTACTACCCACCTTCCTGTTTTCTACATACAGATCTCGTTTTGATTTTTACAATCTTATACACTGCTTGGTGAGATACAGTATGGGAACAATTAAGAAAGTAAAAGTATGTTATAAAAATACTACTGATATCTAAGTCTTGTTACATTGCTATTTGAGAAGGGAGGATAAAGCTAACCCCTTCAGGATGTGTATCCCAGAACAATAGAATTGCCATACGAAAGAGATTCCTGGGCACCCACTGTGCACAGTTCACAATAGTCAAGATACAGACTTAATATAGGAAAGATACATAATGGAATTTTATTTAGCCACCAGGAGAGTGAAATCCTATTATTTTATAGCAGTGGAGAAAACTGGAAGACATTGTTTTAAGAAAAATAACCCAGGCACAGAAAAAGAAGTGTCATCTTGTCTTTTTCCTATGAGGAAGTCAGTATTTTTTACTCTGGGGAATCTAGTCCATTTACATTTAATTTCATCTTATTAATAGCTAAAGACTGACTCCTGTTATTTTGCTTATCTTCTAGATTGATGTCTTCTATTTTATTCCTTTTGCTTTGGTTTATGTACTGTTAATGTGGACTTTATCCTACTTCTCTTTTGTGTTCAAATGAGTCTTATTCTTTCAGTACTCTTTCGTTTATGGTTTAGGACTTGGGTAAGTATCTGGTGAAACTTGCACTAGTGGTGATGAATTCCCTGAATTTGCTTCTTCTTGGTCTTCATTTCTTTTTTCTTCATTTCTGAATGACAGATTGGCCAAGAATAATTTTCCTGGTTGCCAAGTGTTTTCTTTCATAATTTGGAATCAATCATTCCCTTACCTTCCCATGCTGAAGACTTCTCTTTTTAAAGCAGCTGTTGGACCCATGGGAGCATTGAGTGGAACTTTTTACTTTCCTCACTCAGGTTTTAAAGTTCTTTCAATTTTAAATATTTAGAGTTGTTTTTAAAGTGTGTGGGTGTGCGAGTGTCTCTCTCTCCCTCTCTCTCTCTCTCTCTCTCTCTCTCTCTCTCTCTCTCTGTGTGTGTGTGTGTGTGTGTGTGTGTGTGTGTGTGTGTGTGTGAATTCAGGTGCCTGAGGAGTTCAGAAGAACATATCATGTCCCTCAGAGCAGGAAGTACCTCATATTTTTCACCACAGAATATGATTTCTAATCTTTCTACTTGGACATTCATTTGAACTCTTTATGTGCATGTCTATCTTGGAGATTGGGGCATTTTCTATTTGCAACCCATCTTTTACTACAGTTTTCTTGTTTTTAATACTTTCTTTGGTTTCTGGTGCCTAAATGCGTTTACTCTTTAATAATATCTCAGAGGTACTATTTTCTTTTTCTTCTATTTCTTTTTTTAAAATTTTATTTATTTTTATTGTGCAAGCATTGGTGTATGTCTGCATGTATGTTTGTGTGAAGGTGTTAGATCTCCTAGAACTGGAGGTACACACAATTGTGAGCTACAAATTGAATTCAGCTCCTCTGGAGGAACATCTCTTAACCACTAAGCCATCCCTCCTGCCCCTTCCTCCTCCAGCTTCTCTACCTGAGATATTTAAGAAGTCTTCAGGCTCAGATTTCTTCCTTCCCTATTTGAGCTAGTGTGTATTTAACATTTGAGCCTCATTTTCAGGTGACTTATCAAGCTCTTCATGTCTAAGTTTTCTGCTTCCTTCTTTTCCAAGATATCAAGCACTACCTTAATTTCTCATTCATCAAATACTTTGTTTTCCTAACTTTGTCTCCCTGTGTTGTCTTTAGTGATGTTCAATTTCCTTGTACTCATTCTTTGATTTCAGATTCTTTATGAGGTATTTTGTCAGTACCTGTGTATGGAGGTCTGTTGTTTGTGTGTTCCTTTAGAGGCATCATGCTTTTTCATACTTCTTGTTATCCTGAACTGATATTCACACACTGATGGACCACATGTGGATTGTAGAACTTTTGTGTTGTATCAGTTTGGTAAGACAGTTTGCCTTCTGTTCCTGTTGAGCCCTGTGGTATAGATGCTCTATAGCTCCAGCTGTGATTGACGGCTATGGATATGTATGTGTGTGGTTAGAAGAGTTGGAGACCCTTTCTGTTTTGGGCCCAGTGGGTGTGATACCTACCACTGTTGGGGGTGAGGCATTTTTGTGGAACTCCAACTGAGAGTGGGAATGGTGTCACTGACAGTGTGGAGCATAGCCAACCCACCTAGGGCATCTCAATTAAGTAGGGGCTGTGCATGGCAGCAGTTTTGGACATGGGAAGCATAGACCCATGTCTGGGTCTAGAGATGGCTGGGTTAACTATGTATCTTGAGCCAATTATGGTGTTTACATGAGCCACTATATGCTGTCAGCCCAGAGCCAGTACAGGCTGTGTCAGAAGTCTCCATCTACTGGACTCCTCCAGTCACCCTTTCTCCCTTTGTGTGGTATCATCCAGACCAGGAAAACTGAGATACAGTTTCTGGTACTCTATTCCAGTCTCTAATAGTTGTGTGTCCCAGGATGCCTGTTTCTCCTTTCCTGTGTCCAGCACCGCAAACTTCAAAACACAGCTATTCCCTTGTTATTCTGGTTCTTCCTTTGGGACCAGGAGTCAAGTAGTACATGCCTTTAGTCAACCATCTTGCTCTTGCCCCAAATATATTTTTAATAAAAGCATTAAACTGAGCCTACACCTATCTGTTTCTGACAAAGGGAAGGAGGAAATGGACAGGGATGAGTCTGCAGGCTGCTTCTGTAACTGACTGTCATCTCTGTCCCACTGTCCTGGCTCTTCTGACATCACCAGTTCATACAGCACAGGTCTCTATGTCAGGTGGCCGAGACCCTCTGAGTTACCACAGCTGATAACTGAGTTCCTGTACTCAATGCCTTCTTCATGAACCAGCTCCTGACCTCCATGATATCCCATCAGGAGCCTCAGGCTTGACCAGTTACTCTAAGGGAAAACTCTTTTAGATGAGCTCTTTTAAAGCTGGCTGCTAATAACTTCTCTGGGCTTTGGATTTTCTGGTCAGTTCTTACTGTTTTCTCCAGTCTGCCCCCAGCCAACATTCTGTACCTGAGCTCCGTGATGACTTGTGTCACACTGCACCCCTGTTTTTTCCTTGTATTCTACTGTTCACTGGGACCCAGGCCCAAGAATAAAGTGAAGACATTCATCCCAAGAATTCTGGGTAAATACCAATTCTAATTCTGCAAGCATTCTGGATAAAACCCAGACATAACTCCCCCAGTTTCCAGTTGCGGTGCAGCCATTCACCAGGGTGCTCCATTTGGCTACATGCTGCCTTATCAAGAATGAAAAATAACAGGAAACTTATCCCCAAAGGTTTCTTGCTGGAAAATTTTTCATTAAGAGAGATACACTTTTAAAAGCACACAGTTTCCTGATAGTAACCTTTTCTTTCACTTGATTGCAAAAATGCTCTCTGAAAATCTCACTGTCTCCACACTGCTACGTAGCTCTTCATAAATTTCCAGTTAGCCCTACCCAATCTCTTCTCAAACCTCTGCCCAGTTCTTTCTCTCAGTTCTCCACAGCCAAAATCTGGACAATTACAAGTTACATTTTTAGAGTCCAGCCCATGGTCCATTATCATAACACAAGACAAGGCACGTACTTTCTCTTAGGCTAAGGATGTCACATTGACCGGCCAGTGACTAACCCCTGACCAAGCACAGAGCTGTAAGTTGGTGAGGGTTCCCAGACAGCAAACAATTGGCTGAACCTTGAGCAGTATGAAGTATATGCAGAAAGTGAAGTTATATTTAATAAGTTACTTTAAGCTCTGACATTCAATCACAAAAAAACCAAAAACACAAACAAACAACAACAACATAAAACACTTGGGAAAATTACCTTGTATATTTGTCCCTAGGGGCAGCCAGATATTTGTCTCCAGGGCCAACAGACCTGCTTTGAATTTGTTCTGGAGTCCAAAATTAGCTGTCTGAGTCAAAGGCTGTTTTTGTAACTGAGAATCCTGTGTCAGTCTGAGTAATGTAAAATATCCTAGTATTATTTCTATTCATCAAAATTATACAGCAAAAATCATTTCCTGACCATCCACAGCTATATGTGCGTCAAGAAGTGAAGAACATACCACAAAAGGGCTGTGACAAAGACCCCATGGCTGTTCTTATTAGGGAAGCATAGTAGTGTCACACTACTATGTTCTAAGTTACAGGTGGAAAACAACCAGCCCATTGCTTTTTTTCCGCTGAGTAGTACTCCATTGTGTAAATGTGCCACTTTTTCTCTATTCATTCTTCAATTGAGGGGCACTAGGTTGCTTCCCGGTTCTGGCTATTACAAATAGTGCTGCTATGTACATAGTTGAATGAAGCCCTTGTTGTAGGAATGTGCTTCTTTTGGGTATATACCTAAGAGTGGAATTGTTAGATCTTTTAGTAGGCAGATTCCCATTTTCCTGAGGTATCTCCATACTGATTTCCAAAGTGACTGTACAAGTTGGCACTCCCACCAGCAGTGGAGGAGTGTTCCCCTTTCTCTGCATCCTATTGAAATTCTCAGGCAAATGGATGGAACTAGAAGAAACCATTCTGAGTGAGGTAACCCAGTCACAAAAAGACAAACATGCTATATACTCACTCATACATGGGTTTTACACATAGAGCAAAGGATTACCAGCCTATAATCCACACCACCAGAGAAGCTTAGCAACAAGGAGGAGTCTAAAAGAGACAAACATGGATCCCCGGAGAAAGGGAAAGGGACAAGTTCTCCTGAGCAAATTGGGAGCATGGGGGAAGGGGAGAGGGAGCTAGGAGAATGATAATGGGAGAAGAGGAGGGGTGAGGAGGACATAAGGGAGCAGGAATGTTGTGTTGGGGGAAGAATAGAGGAGAGCAAAATTAGAGATACTATCAAAGTGGGAGCCATTATAGGTGTAAAGCGAAATCTGGCACTAGGATAATGTAGAGATCTATAAGGATGACACCATCTAACCATCTAAGCAACAGTTGAGAGGCTGCCTTAAATGCCCTCCCCTGATAATGAGATTGATGACTGACTTTCATGCCATCCTAGAGTCTTCATCCTGCAGCTGATGGAAGTAGAAGCAGATCCCCCCATCTAAAAACTGAACTGAACTGGAATCTAGTTGCAGAGAAGGAGGAGTGATGAGCAAAGGGGTCAAAACCACGCTGGTGAAACCCACAGAAACAGTCGACCTGAACAAGGGGGAACTCATGGACCCCAGACTTATAGCTGGGAAACCAGCATAGGACTGATCCAGACCCTCTAAACCTGGGTGTCAGTGAAGAGGCCTCAGCAATCTATGGCACCTCTGCTAGTGGATCAATATTTATCTATATGGGACTTTGGGAGCCCATTCCACATAGAGGGATACTCTCTCAGCCTAGATACAAGGGAGAAGTCCTAGGCTCTGCTCCAAATGATATGACAGACTTTGAAGATTCCCCAAGGAAGGTCTCACCCTCCCTGGAGAGTAGAAAGGAGATGGGATAGGGGGATAGTGGGGAGCAGGGGTGCCGGGGAGGGAGAGGGAACTGGGATTGACATGTAAAACAAGCTTGTTTCTAATTTAAAAATAGAAAAAAAGTCTGAGCGAGCAAAGTAAAAAGTTCTATTCAGGAGTCTATTGGGTCCAACAGTTGCTTTACAAAGAGAAGTCTTCAGCATGGGTAAGGGAATGATTGATTCCAAGTTCTGAAAGAAAACATTTGACAACCAGGAAAATTGTTCTTGACAAAGCTGTCATTCTGAAATAAGGAGAAAGAAATGAAGACCACAAAGAAGCAAAATATGGGAATTCATCACCACTAGCCCAAGTTCCACCAGACACTTAGCTGAGTCCTAAAACACAAATGAAAGAACAAAAGCTACCACCATGAGAATACTGAATGAGTGAAACAGTTGGAACACAAAAGAGAATTAGGATAAAGTCCACTTTAACAATATATTAAACCAAAGCAAATGGAATAAAATAGAAGGCATGAATCAATCAAATATGCAAAATAACAAGAGTAAGTGTTTAGCTATTAATAAGATGAAATTAAATGTAAATGGACTAGATTCCCCAGGGTAAAAAATACTGACTTCTTCATAGAAAAAGAAAAGATGGTACTTCTTTTTCTGTGCCTGGGTTATTTTACTTAACACAATGTCTTCCAGTCTATTCACTGCTATAAAATAACAAGATTTCACTTTCCTGGTGGCTGAATAAAATTCCATTATGTATCTTTCCTATATTAAGTCTGTATCTTGACTATTGTGAACTGTGTACATTGGGTACCCAGGAATCTCTCTAGTATGGCAATTCTATTGCTCTGGGTTACACATCCTGAAGGGAGTTAACTTTATCCTTCCTTCCCAAATAGCAATGCAACAAGACTTAGAAATCAGTAGTATTTTTACATACCATCAAACTTTAGTTGTTTTAGTTGTTCCCATAATATTTCTCACCAAGAAGTGTATAAGATAGTAAACATCAAAACAAGATCTGTGGGGCTGCAGGGATGGCTCAGTGGTTAAGAGCACTGCCTGCTCTTCCAAGGGTCCTGCGTTCAATTGCCAGCAACCACATGGTGGCTCACAACCATCTGTAGTGAAATCTGGTTTCCTCCTTTGGCCAACAGACATACATGCAGGCAGAACACTGTGTACATAATAAATAAATAAATCTTTAAAAACATAAAAAGATGAGATCTGTATGCAGAAAATAAGAAAGTGGGAAGTTGAGTAGGGATGGACAAAGGGAGGCTAGATTTGACTAGTTCATGCTGTACACGTGGACCTAATATCACACTGAGACACATTAATACATAATATGAATGTGTTATAAAAAGAAAAAGAAAAAATATTTACTTATAAAACTAATAAGATATAGCCTGAATGAGTTTAAAAAATGAAGATCCATAGTTGGACTGTGGTGGCACAGGCCTGTAATACCAGCATTGGGGAGTCAGAGGCAGGCACAGCTCTGTGAGTTTGAGGCCAGCCTGGTCTATAACCAAGTTCCAGGACAGACTGTAAAGCTACACAGAGAAAACCTGTCTCAAAAACAATAAAAAATGAAGATCCAATGGTCTTAGACATAAATAACTCAGTAAGTCACCCAATCAAACAGTATGCTGCCCACAGGAAATTCTCTTCACCAGTATTGGCATACTGAGTAGACAGACGATATTCCACACTAATGAAAACCAGTAGCAGCGAGGAGTACCTATACTTACATCAGATAAAATACACTTTGAAGTAATCTATAAAAAGAGACAAAGAAAGAAATCAATTCACCAAGAAGACATAACAATTATAGATGTAAATTCACCCATGCTGAAGTATTCGAGCTATGAAACACTAAAGGGGGAAATAATCTCTACTGCATTCAGAATGGGGGACTTCAGCTTCCCACTTTCACTACTGGACATACATCCAGATACTAAGAAACACCAGAGTTAACTCACACAGAAAGATAATAGTGGAATCTTTCAACCAACAACTTTCAAATACACACTAATGCCATCAGCATGTGAATCATTCTGTCCCATACAAATAAAAGACCCAGAGACTAATATTGGCATTCAAACTCAAGATGAAGATCAGAAAAGCAACAGGCACTAACTCTCACTCTATCTCAGACTGAAATATGATCCTAGCTCCACCAAACCTCAGAACTGTAACCTCTCCTCAGCATGACTGGAGAACCCTGAGACTTCAATGTCTTCTTATCTTCAATGTGGCTGGAGAATGAATGCCTGATACTGACTACTGAAAACCCTGCTCCTATCTTTTATACCCCTCTAGTGCTGGGATTAAAGGCAGTGATCCCAGTTGCTGAGATCATCTTTGTGCTATTTCTATTTAGGACTGAATCAATCTTGTGTAGATCTGGGTGGCCTTGGACTCACAGAGATCCATCTACCTCTTAATCCTGAGTCCTAAAATGAAAGGTGTGTACCACCACCTGCTGGCTTCTGACTGCTGGGATTAAAGGTAGCTTGTGATTGACTTTGCTTTCTGAAAGGAGTGTGTGACCTCCACCCAGCTTGGATTCAATCTTCTTTTGGAGACTTTAGAGACCACATTAAGTCAGATTATTTCTTGACTTGCTGATTTTTTTCTCAGTAGTTCTTTCTTCTTTTTTTGGATGCTTATTTGCCCGAAAATTTTTAAATTCTTCATGATGTTTGTATTTATTTTCCTGAAAAGACATAAACAAAGCCCTTCTCCAGCCTTAACTTTGGGGAAGTTCCTAATCTAATCTTTATCAGTTTTGATCTATGGCTTCTCCTTAATTTTTTCATTTTCTCTTCTAAAGCTCTTCTATCATCCAGAATAATATGTTTTCTTACAATTAGTATTAGGATCTTTTTTTAAAAAAAATTAGTAACAATCTTGTTTTACATGTCCCCTGTTCCCTCTCCCTCTCCTCCTCCCCTGCCCCCTACTGATCCCCTATCCCATTCCCAGGGAGGGTGAGGCCTTCCTTGGAGGATCTTCAAAGTCTGTCATATCATTTGGAGCAGGGCCTACCTCCCCCCCCCAATGTGTCTAGGCTGAGGAAGTATCCCTCTATATGTAATGGGCTCTCAAAGTCCATTTGTATGCTAGGGATAAATACTGATCCACTACCAGAGTTCCCATACACCGATAGGCCTCCTAACTGACACCCATATTCAGGAGGTCTGGGTTGGTCCTATGCTGACTTCCCAGCTATCAATCTGGGGTCTATGAGCTCCCCCTTGTTCAGGTCTTTAGGTTTCTCCAGCCTTGTCTTGACCCCTTTGCTCATCACTCCTCCTTCTCTGCAACTGGATTCCAGGAGTTTGGCTCAGTGTTTAGCTGTGGATGTCTGCTTCTGTTTCCATCAGCTACTGAAGAAAAGCTCTCCCATGCTCTCAGACAGGTAGGATCAACAGAGTAAAAATGGCAATCTTGCCAAAAGCAATCTACAGATTCAATGCAATCCCCATCAAAATCCCAGCACAATTCTTCACAGATCTTGAAAGATGAATACTCAACTTTATAATGAAATACAAAAGACCCAGGATAGCCAAAACAACCCTGTATAATAAAGGAACTTCCGGAGGCATCACCATCCCTGACTTCAAGTTCTATCATAGAGCTATAGTTCTGAAAACAGCTTGGTATTGGCACAAAAATACAAAAGTAGACCAATGGAATCTAATTGAAAACCCTGATATTAACCCACACACCTACAAACACCTGATTTTTGACAATGGAAAAAAAGAAAGCATCTTCAACAAATGGTGCTGGCATAACTGGATGCTGGCATGTAGAAGACTGCAGATAGATCCATGTCTATCGCTATGCACAAAACTTGAGTCCAAATGGATCAAAGACCTCAACTTAAATCCAGCCACACTCAGCCTCTTAGAAGAGAAAGTAGGAGATACCCTTGAATGAATTGGTAGAGGAGACTGCTTCCTGAACAAAACACTAGTAGCACAGACAATGAGATCTACAATTAATAAATGGGACCTCCTAAAACTGAGAATCTTCTGTAAGGCAAAGGTATTAGGCTCTTTAATAGCCCTAGGAAGTGGTTTCCATGGTGACAAGAAGGGACTGAACAGAATTTGGCATAGGGTTTTACATAGGTGTAAGGGACACCATAACCATGCCTACTAGGGGCTGGCTGCAGGTATGCCTGACCACGCCTATGAGGGCGTGATGTAGGGAAGGTTTAAGAGTGAGGGGCACGCATGTGGAACTCCCTTCTGCCTTTTCATCATCGGCTTGCTGTACTTACTGCTGCCCTGCCGGCTGGGTAGGTCGCTCTGTAAGTAAGGCATCTCCCTAATAAATACCTTTATATTTTTACCTGGTAATCCCTCATTACATAGGGTCCTTCAAGAGTCCCCTCAGGGCATTACCCAATGGCAAAGGATTACCTTGATAATGTCTTGTCCACCGACATTCCTTTGTCCAATGCCTGCATTTGCCACTTTTGCATAAACCAGAAGGGAAAGCGTTCTGTTTGGATTTTATTTATAAAAATAATTGTTTCTAGAAATGCCACATTTGCAATCCCTTTTCAGGTGACCTTGTGTGTCACAATGAAAGCATTTTACAGTTTGATTTCTTTAAACCTCTTGAACTCATCTCTCCTATCCCTGTATCATCATCATGCCCATGAGCATGAGTCAATATTAATTGGATCTTGGATCCAATCTTCCAAAGGTGCTGATCTTGCTTTTGAGGGCCTAATTATCCTTTGCACTGGGCATTAGCATTTTCAAAAGCCATTGTTTTAATTATTCTTTTTCTAGTATCTAAGTCTTATACCATTCTATTGACTGCTAATGGCAGTCTTTGTAAGAAGTCCATGAATGCTTCCTTTGGGCCCTGTATAACTTTTGTAAATGATTCAATATTCTTTCCTGCTTCTCTAATTCTGTCCTAAGCATTCAAAGCCACTGCATGGCATAAACTCAAGAGGTGATCATCATATTGACATTGCTTTTCTAAAGTAGGATAATCTCCTTCTCCAAGAATTTGATCTTGGGAAATATCTATACCTCTAGATTTAGCCTTTTACTCAATATTTTTACCCTTTTCTCTGACTCAGGAAGTCCACTGTAATTGTGGTCCAATCTCTAGGAGAGCTTTAATCAAATCTATCTTATCTACAAGGATAACCCTATTACAAACAGACTACATGTTTATCATCTGTTTCACCACTGGTGAATGGATGCCATATAACATGATAGCTTCCTTAAATTTCTCTAAATTTAACATTGTCACAGGCTTCCAAACAGCTCTTATAGAATCTCCTTCATTTGGCACTTCCTATAAGGTTACTGGATATATTAAAGATGATTCTCTTAAGGCATTCAAGTGTTCATTTTTAACCTTAAAATGCAATGCTGAATTTGGTTCTTCATGTAATTCCTTGGTCTGGGTTTGAATATCTCTACTTTAATAAGTTTTCCAAGGCCTTCATCTTAGCATTCACATCAACCAACCTTTTTAGAGATAAACCAAGAATTATCAAAACTACAATAAAGATTATCAAAATGATAATTAGCAGTTTGTCAATCCTGGTTAACTTGATTATCCCTTCATTTACTTTTTCCATTTTTAAACCATCCATTGTGTAAACATACAAACCTAATTCTCTCCATTTTAATAGTGTTTTCCATTTTTCAGTTCAAGAAACCACTTTCTTTTTTTTTTTAAACTAATCCCTTGCTTTAAGAATTCCCAACAAACTTACCAAATCTGCCCATGATGTCAGTGAACCATGGAGCTTAGCATGTCTGAATGAGAAAACTACCTTGTGGCCATGAGCTGAGAGATCAGCCCCAAGAAAGGGGCTGTAGGAAAAGCCTGAAAGTCCCCTGAGTTTGGTTGGCAGCTGAAGACATTTTACAAAAGCTACAACTGAAAAATCCCACACTTGCTCAAAGATTTTAAGAGAAAACAAAAGAAAACCTAGTTGGTCAGGCAGGCCCTCAGGCCTGAGGGACTCAGGTGGGAGTCCCGCCTTCAGCTCATGCTTGTGAATTTGTACTTTAACTTGCACAACAAATGTAACACAAAAAAATGACATACCTGGAGACTAATATTGGCGTTCAAACTTCCAGACAAAGCTCTCATTCTACCTCATTCTGAAATGTGACCTTGGCTCCACCAAACCTCAAAAGTCAAACCTCAGAAGTGTAACCTCTCCTCAGCATAGTTGGAGAACTCTGAGATTTCAATGTCTTCCTGTCCTCAATGTGGCTGGAGAATGAATGCCTGATACTGACTACTGAAGACTCTGCTCCTATCTTTTATACCACTCTAGTACTGGAATTAAAGGTGCTGAGATCATCTTTGTGTGAGCTCTTTCTTTTTAGGACTACATCAATCTTGTGTTGATTTTGGTGGCCTTGGACTCACAGAGATCCATCTACCTCTTAATCCTGAGTCTTAGGATTTAAGGTGTGTACCACCACTTCCTAGCTTCTGACTTGCTGAGATTAAAGATGTATGCCTGGCTTCTACAGCTTGTGGCTGACTTTGCTTGCTGAATGTTCAATCAAACTTAAATAAATCATAAATAACATATCACTACAGCATTCTCTACATTAGGCAAAACAAAATAACAGACTTTTGAAAAATCAAAATCATGCCATGTACTTTTTCTAGTCATAATGGGATAAAACTAGAAATCAAGAATAAAAAAAAACTAGCTGGATTGTGGCACAAAACTTGGGAGGCAGAAGCAAAAATGTGAATTCAACGCCAGCCTGGTCTACAAAGAGAATTCTAGGACTGCCAGTGTGGTTACACAGAGAAACCCTGTCTTGAAAAAAATAACAATCAAAGCATCTTCAGAAAATATTATTATATGAACTTATGCAGACCAAATGATACTAACTAAATACTAGCTTATTAAAGAAATAACAAAGGAAATTAAAATTGTTTTCAACCATGTCTGTATACTTTTACTACAAAAATAACAAAAATTATAGTATGCTATATTAGTTTGATAATCTCCCAAAAGCCATATTTTTTATACATCCTTAAACAATGTAATTTAAAAGGATAAACTTTTAGGCTAAAAGAAGAAAATTCTTAAAACTTATGAAGATAGAACCAACATAGCCAACATTATGGATTAAAACTAAATCAATAGGAAGAGTGAAATTTATAGCAACAAATGCTTCAGAAAAAAGAATAAGATTTCAAATCACAGTCTAATTATGTATTTCAAAGACCACAAAAAGCACAGTGAGGCCAAATCCAAAATAACAAAGACCAGAGGTCAACTAGAGAATAAAATGGAGTTGAAAGGATAACGAAGAGCTGGTTTTTAAGAAGTCAGAAAAAAAAAATCAAGAAACCTTTAGTTAGAATAATTGAGACAGAGAATAAAGCTGATGCAATTAATTTAAGTTACAAAGAAGGGGGCATTGCAACCAGTATAAGAGGACGACGGAGGATCCTTAGTGACCTGTGAGCACCAGTGCACCAACAACCTGAAACCCTCAGAGCAGGGCACCAGGGGCAGCTGCCCATCTGTCTGCTCCCTAGGAACCCTCCTGTCAGACTCCAGCAACAATGCTACCTGTTTTTATGCAGCTGAGACAGGGTATAGTCTATTGCTGTGTTGAAGAATCAAGTTCACCATGTACTCTTTTAAAAAACACAATGTTCCAGTTTGGTGGCAGTTCCGAACACCCAGAGGCAGTCCGGCCTCCATCCGAGGTCCAGGTAGGCCAGGAACTGTTTCCGGCCCCTGATCGTCGTCGCTGCTCAGAGTCACCTGACACAAGCGACCTGAGTGCCAGACCAGTTTGGTGGCAGGTTCCGAACACCAAACACCCAGAGGCAGCCCGACTCCATCTGGGCCAGAACCCTGCATGCCGAACACTGCCAACATCCAGGGAACAGTGACACCTCCATTCACGAGAAGAGGACCAGCATCAGAGTATTGGATCTGTTTGCATCTACCAGAAGAGAACATTGGTCCCACATCCACCAGGAGAACAAGAAACTCTTGCTACACCCACCAGAAGAAAGGATGAGAAGAGGACAAGGTAAAAACACATCCAACAACAGAAAACCCAATATGACACCACCGGAGACTAGGAACCATACACCAGTAAGACCTCAACATCACGATACAGATGAACCAGAAGAGAAAGACCTTAAAAACATCTTCAGGAAAGTGATAGAAGATCTCAAAGAGGATATGAGAAAATCCCTTAAAGAAATGGAAGAAAAAACTAACCAAAAAATACAAAATATCAATCTTCAAGTCAATCAATATCAATCTCTCAAGGAAACAGTTCAAGAACTAAAAACTGAAATAGAGACAATGAAGAAAGCACAATCTGAGGGAATGCTGGAAATAGAAAAGCTGGGTAAACAATCAGGAACTAGAGATGTAAGCATAACCAAAGAATACAAGAGATGGAAGAGAGAATCTCAGGGGTTGAAGACACACTAGCAGAAATAGACTCATCAACCAAAGAAAGTTTTAAGTCCAACAAATCCCTATCACAAAATATCCAGGAACTATGGGATACTGTGAAAAGATCAAACCTAAGAATAATAGGTATAGAAGAAGGTGAAGAAATCCAACTCAAAGGCACAAAAAACATACTCAACAAAATCATAGAAGAAAACTTTCCCAACCTAAAGAAAGACATACCAATGAAAATGCAAGAAGCCTACAGAACACCAAATAGACTGAACCAAAAAAAAGGTCACCTCGCCACATAATAATCAAAACACCAAACATACACAACAAAGAGAAAATATTAAGAGCAGCAAAGGAAAAAAGGTCAAGTAACATATAAAGGCAGATATATCAGAATCACACCTGACTTTTTCTTAGAAACTCTGAAAGCCAGAAGATCCTGGATAGATATTCTACCTACACTAAGAGACCATGGATGCCAGCCCAGACTACTATACCCAGCAAAGCTTTCAATCATTATAGATGGAGAAAACAAGATATTCCATGACAAAAGCAGATTCAAACAATACATATCCACGAATCCAGCCCTACAGAAAGTATTGGAAGGAAAACTCCAGCCCAGGGAAGTTAACTACAACCAGAAAAACATAGGCAATAGATAATCCCAACTTACCAACAGCCAAAAGGAAAAAGGGACAGAATCCCACACATAATCTTGCCACCATCACCAAATCAAAAACAAACAAGAATGAACAATAATCAATGGTCATTAATATCCATCAATATTAATGGTCTCAACTCCCCTATAAAAAGACACAGATTAGCAGAATGGATAAGAAAACAGAATCCTTCCTTCTGCTGCATACAAGAAACTCACCTTAAACTCAAAGACAGACGGTACCTAAGAATTAAAGGTTGGGGAAAGATCTTTCAATCAAATGGACCCAAGAAACAAGCAGGAGTAGCAATCATAATAGCCAATAAATTGGACTTCAAACTAAAATCAGTCTAAAGAGATGAAGAAGGTCACTTCCTACTCATCACAGGAGAAATCCATCAGGATGAAGTCTCAATTCTGAACATTTACGCCCCAAATGCAAAGAAAGGCATCCACATTTGTAAAAGAAACATTACTAAAACTCAAATCACACATAAAACCGCACACACTTATAGTGGGAGATTTCAACACCCCACTCTCACCACTGGACAGAAACACCAGACAGAAACTTAACAAAGAAACAAAAGATCTAATAGAAGTTATGGCTCAATTGGACTTAATAGATATCTATAGAATATTCCACCCAAATACAAAACAATTTACCTTCTTCTCAGCACCACATGGAACCTTCTCTAAAATCGACCACATACTTGGCAACATAGCAAACCTCAACAGGTACAAAAAACTTGAAATAACCCCATGTGCCTTATCAGACCACCATGCTTTAAAATTAGAATTCAACAACAACACGAACTACAGAAAACCTACAAACTCATGGAAATTAAGTAACACCCAATTGCACAATTCATGGGTCCAGGAAGAATAAAAAAAGAAATTAAAGATTTCCTAGAATTCAATGAGAATGTGGACACAACATGCCCAAACCTATGGGATACTTTGAAAGCAGTGTTAAGAGGAAAGTTCATGGTGCTAAATGCCCACATGAAGAAACAGGAGAATAATCACACTAGAGAATTAACAACATAACTGAAAGCTTTAGAAAACAAAGAAGCCAATACACCCCGGAGGAGCAGATGCCAGGAAATAATCAAATTGAGGGCTGAAATCAATAAAATGGAAACTAGGAGAACAATACAAAGAATCAATATAACAAAAAGTTGGTTCTTTGAGAAAATCAACAAGATAGACAAACCTTTATCCAAACTTACCGAACAACAAAGAGTGAACATGCAAATTAATAAAATCAGGAATGAAAAGGGGACATAACAACAGACACAGAGGAAATCCAGAGAATCATCAGGTCATACTTTGAAAACCTATATTCCTCAAAATTTGAAAATCTAAAGAAAATGAACAATTTTCTGGACAGATTTCACTTACCAAAATTAAATCAAGAACAGATAAGCAATTTAAATAGACCTGTAACCTCTAATGAAATTGAAGCAGTCATTAGAAGTCTCCCAACCAAAAAAAGCCCAGGGCCAGATGGCTTCAGTGCAGAATTCTACCAGAAATTCAAAGTACAGCTAATACCAATTCTCCTCAAAGTATTCCACACAATAGAAGCAGAAGGGTCATTACCAAACTCTTTTTATGAGGCCACAATAGCCTTGATACCCAAGCCACACAAAGACACAACTAAGAAAGAGAACTACAGACCAATATCCCTCATGAACATTGATGCAAAAATTCTCAATAAAATATTGGCAGATGGAATCCAAGAACACATCAGATAAATCATCCATCCCGATCAAGTAGGCTTCATCCCAGGGATGCAAGGATGGTTCAACATACAAAAATCCATCAATGTATTCCACCATATAAACAGACTGAGGAAAAAAATCACATGATCATCTCACTAGATGCCGAAAAAGCCTTTGACAAAATCCAACACCCCTTCATGATAAAGGTCCTGGAGAAATCAGGGATAACAGGAACATACCTCAACATAATAAAAGCAATATACAGCAAACCAACAGCCAACATCAAATTAAATGGTGAGAAACTCAATGCAATTCCTCTAAAATCAGGAACAAGGCAAGGCTGTCCACTCTCTCCATACCTCTTCAATATTGTCCATGAAGTAACCCATCACAAAAAGACAAACATGGTATGTACTCACTCCTATGTGGACCTGCTTTATGATACATAGTAGTGACCTTGCTTTATCAGAGCTGTTTTTAATGATGTTGCTCAGAATGGTTTCCTCCCAGATGATGATTGAGAAGCTAATTAAAAAAAAAAATGGTGCCAAGTACCACAAGAGTAACAGAACTGTGCTGTTTTCTGGGATTTCGTTTTTTACTTTTTTGTTGTTCTTGTTGTTTTTTTGTTTGTTTGTTTTAAATGGAGTGTGCTGATGTCTCTACAATTTTGTTCAAATGACTGCAGAACCTGGAAAAGCTGTTGCTGCTATTGATGCATAACATATTGCCATTATTTCTCTCTCTCTCTCTCTCTCTCTCTCTCTATATATATATATATATATATATATATATATATATATATATATATATGCTAATTGAAACTCAAATATGTGATGAATCCAAAGTGTTTCAGTGAGTGCTCACCTGTGCATGCAAATTTGATTTCATCTTTAGTAAGTAGTAAAGTTATATGCTTGCCAAAAAAAAAAAAAAAAGTGACACACTGGAAGACAAACGTCACACAATTTCAATTTTTTTTGTAACCTAGAAATGATGAACTTATGGGAACAGAGAGCAGAGTTGTGGCTATTAGGCTTCAATGTGGGTCTTTTAACAATGGGGAAACGATTGGTTTAAGGATATAAAACTGCAGTTGGACAAGAGGCATGGACTCTGTGAAGTCTTGAGGTCTACTGAGAGCATGATAAATATGGTTGATAACAATATGCTATATTTTAAAAGTTGTGAGATAGTATACTTTAAATGTTCTCAAAACAAAAATGATGAATATGTGATATAACATGTTAATTGGTTTACTTTAGCCATGCCATTGTGAACATACTGTATTATGTATCAAAATTGTGTATTTATGAACTAAATAAATGAATGAAAAAAAACAATGTTTTGGTGCTGTTTGAAAATAAAACTAGCTGTGGGATTTGGGATAATGCACGGGGCAATTGAATGTACAGCAATGCCAACTAGTGTTTCACAGATCAACCCACCAGACAAATGATTCCTTGTTGAGGGAGACCCACATGGCAAAACCATGGGGGTGTTGACTGGTTGTTCTATTTTTCCTTTTTTTAAAATTTGTATTTAAATTAGAAACGAGATTGTTTTACATGTCAACCCTTCCCCTCCTCCCCTGCCCCCCACTAAACACCCTACCTATCAAATACCATTTCTGCTCCCCAGGGAGGGTGAGGCCTTCCATGGGGGGTTCAGAGTCTGTCATATCCTTTGGGATAGGGCCCAGGCCCTCCCCCGTGTGTCTAGGCTGAGGGAGTATCCGTCTATGTGAAATGGGATCCCAACTTCCATTCCTATGCTAGGGATAAGTACTGATCAGTAGAGGCCCCATAGATTTCCAAGGCCTCCTCACTGATAAACATGTTGATCGGGTCTGGATCAGTTCCATGCTGGTTTCCCAGTGATAATGTGGGGGCAAAGTGCTGCCCCTTGTTCAGGTCGACTGTTTCTGTGGGTTTCACCAGCGTGGTCTTGACCCCTTTGCTCATCACTCCTCCTTCTCTGCAACTAGATTTCAGTTCAGTTCAGTTCAGTTTTTAGCTGTGGGTGTCTGCTTCTACTTCCATCAGCCGCAGGATGAAGGCTCTAGGATTGCCTATAAGTTAGACTTCAATCTCATTATCAGGGGAGAGCATTTAAGGCAGCCTCTCCACGGTTGCTTAGATGGTGAGTTAGTGTTATCCTGGTAGATCTCTAGACACTTCCCTAGTGCCTGATTTCGCTTTCAACCTGTAATGACTGCCTCTATTATGGTATCTCATATTTTGCTCTCCTCTATTCTTCCCCCTACACAACCTTCCTGCTCCCTCATGTACTCCTCACCCCTCCTCTTCTCCCCTTCTGATTTTCCTAACTCAATCCTGCAGTCCCCCCATGCTCCCAATTTGCTCAGGAGAACTTGTCCCTTTCCCCTTTTCCGGGGAACCATGTATGTCTCTTTTAGACTCCTCCTTGTTGCCAAGCTTCTCTGGTAGTGTGGATTATAGGCTGGTAATCCTTTGCTCTATGTGTAAAACCCATGTTTGAGTGAGTATATAGCATGTTTGTCTTTTTGTGACTGGGTTACCTCACTCAAAATGGTTTCTTCTAGTTCCATCCATTTGCCTGAGAATTTCAATAGGATGCAGAGAAAGGGGAACACTCCTCTACTGCTGGTGCCAGTGCAAACTTGTACACTCATTTTGGAAATCAGTATGGAGATTCCTCAGGAAAATGGGAATCTGCCTACCACAAGATCCAACAATTCCACTCTTAGGTATATACCCAAAAGAAGCACATTCCTACAACAAGGACATGTGTTCAACTATGTTCATAGCAGCACTATTTGTAATAGCCAGAACCGGGAAGCAACCTAGTGCTCCTCAATTAAAGAATGAATAGAGAAAAAGTGGCACATTTACACAATGGAGAACTACTCAGCGGAAAAAAAGCAATGGGCTGGTTGTTTTCCACCTGTAACTTAGAACATAGTAGTGTGACACTACTATGCCTCCCTAACAAGAACAGCCATGGGGTCTTTGTCACACCCTTTTGTGGTATGTTCTTCACTTCTTGGACGCACATATAGCTGTGGATGGTCAGGAAATGATTTTTGCTGTATAATTTTGAAGAATAGAAATAATACTGGGGTATTTTACATTACTCAGACTGACACAGGATTCTCAGTTACAAAAACAGCCTTTGACTCAGACAGCTAATTTTGGACTCCAGAACAAATTCAAAGCAGGTCTGTTGGCCCTGGAGACAAATATCTGGTTGCCCCTAGGGACAAATATACAAGGTAATTTTCCCAAGTGTTTTTTGTTGTTGTTGTTTGTTTGTGTTTTTGGGGTTTTTTTTTGGTGATTGAATGTCAGAGCTTAAAGTAACTTATTAAATATAACTTCACTTTCTGCATATACTTCATACTGCTCAAGGTTCAGCCAATTGTTTGCTGTCTGGGAACCCTCACCAACTTACAGCTCTGTGCTTGGTCAGGGGTTAGTCACTGGCCGGTCAATGTGACATCCTTAGCCTAAGAGAAAGTACGTGCCTTGTCTTGTGTTATGATAATGGACCATGGGTTGGACTCTAAAAATGTAACTTGTAATTGTCCAGATTTTGGCTGTGGAGAACTGAGAGAAAGAACTGGGCAGAGGTTTGAGAAGAGATTGGGTAGGGCTAACTGGAAATTTATGAAGAGCTATGTAGCAGTGTGGAGACAGTGAGATTTTCAGAGAGCATTTTTACAATCAAGTGAAAGAAAAGGTTACTATCAGGAAACTGTGTGCTTTTAAAAGTGTATCTCTCTTAATGAAAAATTTTCCAGCAAGAAACCTTTGGGGATAAATTTCCTGTTATTTTTCATTCTTGATAAGGCAGCATGTAGCCAAATGGAGCACCCTGGTGAATGGCTGCACCACACCTGGAAACTGGGGGAGTTATGTCTGGGTTTTATCCAGAATGCTTGCAGAATTAGAATTGGTATTTACCCAGAATTCTTGGGATGAATGTCTTCACTTTATTCTTGGGCCTGGGTCCCAGTGAAACAGTAGAATACAAGGAAAAAACAGGGGTGCAGTGTGACACAAGTCATCACAGAGCTCAGGTACAGAATGTTGGCTGGGGGCAGACTGGAGAAAACAGTAAGAACTGACCAGAAAATCCAAAGCCCTGAGAAGTTATTAGCAGCCAGCTTTAAAAGAGCTCATCTAAAAAAAGCTGAGTTCTTCTTTTCCCTTAGAGTAACTGGTCAAGCCTGAGGCTCCTGATGGGATATCATGGAGGTCAGGAGCTGGTTCATGAAGAAGGCATTGAGTACAGGAACTCAGTTATCAGCTGTGGTAACTCAGAGGGTCTCGGCCACCTGACATAGAGACCTGTGCTGTATGAACTGGTGATGTCAGAAGAGCCAGGACAGTGGGACAGAGATGACAGTCAGTTACAGAAGCAGCCTGCAGACTCATCCCTGTCCATTTCCTCCTTCCCTTTGTCAGAAACAGATAGGTGTAGGCTCAGTTTAATGCTTTTATTAAAAATATATTTGGGGCAAGAGCAAGATGGTTGACTAAAGGCATGTACTACTTGACTCCTGGTCCCAAAGGAAGAACCAGAATAACAAGGGAATAGCTGTGTTTTGAAGTTTGCGGTGCTGGACACAGGAAAGGAGAAACAGGCATCCTGGGACACACAACTATTAGAGACTGGAATAGAGTACCAGAAACTGTATCTCAGTTTTCCTGGTCTGGATGATACCACACAAAGGGAGAAAGGGTGACTGGAGGAGTCCAGTAGATGGAGACTTCTGACACAGCCTGTACTGGCTCTGGGCTGACAGCATATAGTGGCTCATGTAAACACCATAATTGGCTCAAGATACATAGTTAACCCAGCCATCTCTAGACCCAGACATGGGTCTATGCTTCCCATGTCCAAAACTGCTGCCATGCACAGCCCCTACTTAATTGAGATGCCCTAGGTGGGTTGGCTATGCTCCACACTGTCAGTGACACCATTCCCACTCTCAGTTGGAGTTCCACAAAAATGCCTCACCCCCAACAGTGGTAGGTATCACACCCACTGGGCCCAAAACAGAAAGGGTCTCCAACTCTTCTAACCACACACATACATATCCATAGCCGTCAATCACAGCTGGAGCTATAGAGCATCTATACCACAGGGCTCAACAGGAACAGAAGGCAAACTGTCTTACCAAACTGATACAACACAAAAGTTCTACAATCCACATGTGGTCCATCAGTGTGTGAATATCAGTTCAGGATAACAAGAAGTATGAAAAAGCATGATGCCTCTAAAGGAACACACAAACAACAGACCTCCATACACAGGTACTGACAAAATACCTCATAAAGAATCTGAAATCAAAGAATGAGTACAAGGAAATTGAACATCACTAAAGACAACACAGGGAGACAAAGTTAGGAAAACAAAGTATTTGATGAATGAGAAATTAAGGTAGTGCTTGATATCTTGGAAAAGAAGGAAGCAGAAAACTTAGACATGAAGAGCTTGATAAGTCACCTGAAAATGAGGCTCAAATGTTAAATACACACTAGCTCAAATAGGGAAGGAAGAAATCTGAGCCTGAAGACTTCTTAAATATCTCAGGTAGAGAAGCTGGAGGAGGAAGGGGCAGGAGGGATGGCTTAGTGGTTAAGAGATGTTCCTCCAGAGGAGCTGAATTCAATTTGTAGCTCACAATTGTGTGTACCTCCAGTTCTAGGAGATCTAACACCTTCACACAAACATACATGCAGACATACACCAATGCTTGCACAATAAAAATAAATAAAATTTTAAAAAAAGAAATAGAAGAAAAAGAAAATAGTACCTCTGAGATATTATTAAAGAGTAAACGCATTTAGGCACCAGAAACCAAAGAAAGTATTAAAAACAAGAAAACTGTAGTAAAAGATGGGTTGCAAATAGAAAATGCCCCAATCTCCAAGATAGACATGCACATAAAGAGTTCAAATGAATGTCCAAGTAGAAAGATTAGAAATCATATTCTGTGGTGAAAAATATGAGGTACTTCCTGCTCTGAGGGACATGATATGTTCTTCTGAACTCCTCAGGCACCTGAATTCACACACACACACACACACACACACACACACACACACACACACAGAGAGAGAGAGAGAGAGAGAGAGAGAGAGAGAGAGAGGGAGAGAGAGACACTCGCACACCCACACACTTTAAAAACAACTCTAAATATTTAAAATTGAAAGAACTTTAAAACCTGAGTGAGGAAAGTAAAAAGTTCCACTCAATGCTCCCATGGGTCCAACAGCTGCTTTAAAAAGAGAAGTCTTCAGCATGGGAAGGTAAGGGAATGATTGATTCCAAATTATGAAAGAAAACACTTGGCAACCAGGAAAATTATTCTTGGCCAATCTGTCATTCAGAAATGAAGAAAAAAGAAATGAAGACCAAGAAGAAGCAAATTCAGGGAATTCATCACCACTAGTGCAAGTTTCACCAGATACTTACCCAAGTCCTAAACCATAAACGAAAGAGTACTGAAAGAATAAGACTCATTTGAACACAAAAGAGAAGTAGGATAAAGTCCACATTAACAGTACATAAACCAAAGCAAAAGGAATAAAATAGAAGACATCAATCTAGAAGATAAGCAAAATAACAGGAGTCAGTCTTTAGCTATTAATAAGATGAAATTAAATGTAAATGGACTAGATTCCCCAGAGTAAAAAATACTGACTTCCTCATAGGAAAAAGACAAGATGACACTTCTTTTTCTGTGCCTGGGTTATTTTTCTTAAAACAATGTCTTCCAGTTTTCTCCACTGCTATAAAATAATAGGATTTCACTCTCCTGGTGGCTAAATAAAATTCCATTATGTATCTTTCCTATATTAAGTCTGTATCTTGACTATTGTGAACTGTGCACAGTGGGTGCCCAGGAATCTCTTTCGTATGGCAATTCTATTGTTCTGGGATACACATCCTGAAGGGGTTAGCTTTATCCTCCCTTCTCAAATAGCAATGTAACAAGACTTAGATATCAGTAGTATTTTTATAACATACTTTTACTTTCTTAATTGTTCCCATACTGTATCTCACCAAGCAGTGTATAAGATTGTAAAAATCAAAACGAGATCTGTATGTAGAAAACAGGAAGGTGGGTAGTAGGGTAGGGATGGAAAACGGAGGCTAGATTTGAATAGTACACGGTGAATACATGGACCTGTGATGTCACGGTGAGATACATTAATATATAATATTAATGTGTTATCAAAAAGAAAAAAAATACTTAAAAACTAACAAGATATAGCGTGAAGGAGATTTTTAAAATGAAGATTCAATGATCTTAGACATAAATTACTCAGCAAGTCACCCAATCTAACAGTATGCTGCCCACAGGAAATTCTCTTCACCAGTGTAGACACACTGAGTAGACAGAAAAAGACATTCCACACTAATGAATACCATTGACAGACAGGAGTACCTATGCTTATATCAGATAAAATACACTTTGAAATAAACTATAAAAAGAGACAAAGAAAGATATCAATTCACCAAGAAGATATAACTATTATAGATGTAAATTCACCCATGCTGAAGCATGCAATCTATAAAACACTAAAGGGGGAAATAATCTCCAATACAGTAAGAATGTGGGGAGGGGAGACTTCAGCTTACTACTTTCAACACTGGACAGACATTTAGATACAAAGAAACACCAGACTTAACTCACAGAGAAAGATACTAGCCAAACCTTTCAACCAACAGCTGCCAAACACACATTCATCTCATCAGCATGAGGGGCATTCTAGATACTAGGCAAAACAAAATAACAGATTTCAAAAAAAAATCAAGATCATATCATGTACTTTTTCTAGGCATAATATAATATAACTAAAAATCAAGAATAAAAGATACTAGCCAGAAGCTGGGCAGTGGTGGCACACGCCTTTAATCCCAGCACTGCCTGGCCTACAGAGCTACACAGAGAAACCCTATCTGGAAAAAAGAAAAAGAAAAAAGTAGCCAGGCGATGGTGAACACATCTAGTCCCAGCACACAGGGGGCAGGGACAGAACTGTGAATTTGATGCCGGCCTGGTCTAGAGAGAGAGAGAGACAGAGAGACAGAGAGACAGAGAGACAGAGAGACAGAGACAGAGAGACAGAGACAGAGAGACAGAGACAGAGACAGAGACAGAGACAGACAGACAGACACACAGAGACAGACACATAAAGAGAGATCCAGGACAGCCAGGGTTGTTGCACAGAGAAATCCTGTCTTGGAAATAAAAGGATAAAAGAAACTTCAGAAATTATATAAGTAAATGAAGGTATACAGACTGAACACATGATACTGAGTAAATACTGATTCATCAAAGAAATAAAAGGGAAATCAACATTGTTTCCAACCATGTCTATATACTCCTAATACAAACAATAAAATAATTATACTATCCTATTTGCTTGATAATATATCAAAAGCCATATTGTATTTCTCTTTTCTTGTACATCCTTCAACAGTGTAATGGAAAAAAATAAATTTAATCCTAAAACAAGATAATTCTTAAAACTTTTGAACACAGAGTTAACATACCACATGATAAGGAATTAAAATATCAATAACAAGTGTGACATAAAGCAATAAATGCTTCAGAAAAAGGATAAGATTTCAAATAACAGCCTAATATTATGCATATCAAAGACCAGGAAACGCAAAGACAGGTCAAATCCAAAATAACAAAGACCAAAGACTACATAAAGAAAATAATATACTTAAAAGGATAGATAATGAAGAGCTGTTCTTAGAGAAGATACACAAAACTGATAAACTTTTAGACAGAATAACTGAGACAGAGTATAAAACACATGCAACTAATTTATCTTACATTGAAGGGGGCATTATAACCAGTATGGGAGGACCATGGAGGGTCCTTAGTGACCTGTGAGCACCAGTGCACCAACAACCGGAAAACCTCAGAACATGGCTCCAGGGCCAGCTGCCCATCTGTCTGCTCCCTGGAAACCCTCCTGTCAGACTCCAGAAACAATGCTAACTGTTCTCATGCAGCTGAGACAGGGTATAGTCTATTGCTGGGTTGAAGAATCAAGACCATTGTGTACACTTTTTTAAAAATGCAATGTCTTGGTGCTGTATGAAAATAAAGCTTGCTATGGGATTTGGAATAATGCAGGGGCCATGGGAATATACACCAATGCTGACTAGTATTTCAGAGAAGAACCCACCAGACAAATGATTCCCTGTTGGGGGGGTCACTTTGCAGAGCCAAAGGGTTATTGACTGCAATGGACTGGCTGTTTTCCATCTGTAACTATGTTTCGTGCCACTGCTATTCCTCCATAATATGAAAAGCTGTGGGGTTTTTGCACAGCCTTTTTCTGGTGTGTTTTACATGTCTTGGATACACACATAGCTGTATTGAATGTTCAGGAAGATGATTTTTGGTGTAAAAATTTAATAAATAGAAATAATACTAGGATATTTTACATTACTTAGACTGACAGGATTCTCAGTTACAAAAACAGCCTTTTACACAGACAGCTAATTTATGACTCCAGAACAAATTCAAAGCAGGTCTGGTGGCCCTGGAGGCAAATATCTGGTTGCCCTGGGGACACATATATGAGGTAATTTTCCTAGGTGTTGTTTTGATGATTGAATGTCAGTGCTTGAAAAAACTTATTAAACATAACTTCACTTTCTGCATGTGCTCCATACAACTCAAGGTTCACCCAATTGTTTACTGTTGGGAATCCTCACCAACTTTGAGCTACATGCTTGGCCTGGTGTTACCCACTGGCCATTCAGTGTGACATCCCTAGCCTAAGACAAACTACATGACATCCCTAGCCTAAGAGAATCTATGTGACATCCCTAGCCTAAGAGAAACTATGTGACATCCCTAGCCTAAGAGAAACTATGTGACATCCCTAGCCTAAGAGAGACTACGTGACATTCCTAGCCTAAGAGAAACCAAGTGACTTTGTCTTGTGTTATGATAATGGGTCATGCGTCTGACCCTAAAAAAGTCACTAGTAGTTGTCCAGAGTTTGGCTGTGGATACAACTAGGCAGAGCTGTGAAAAGAGAATGTGTAGAGATAACTAGGAATCTGTGAAAAGCTATGTAGCAGCGTGGAGACAGTGATCTTTTCAGACAGAAGTTTTATGATGAAGTAAAAGAGAAGGTTACCATAAGGAAAGCATGTATTTCCTCCTTTTGTCTTAGGTTTCCATCCACCCTAAGATAAGAATTTTTCTAGGCTCTCGCTACTCTGAGGTTTTCTCTTGCTACCCTGGCTAGCCTGCCATGGGCCGCATGCCTTGTTTCTATAAGAAAGTAAAACTTGCTGTGGGATTTGGAATAATGCTGTCAGAAGCTACGTTTTCTGGTACCAATATTTTTATATGGCAGACATTCCTCATATGTGTTTAATGCAAAAAATATTATGAATTTTCAAAGAAAAGCCAAAACATACGAATGGCTATGGAGGGCATTACAAGTTTGGCTACATGCCCCAAGCAAAAGAACTACTTGTAAATTAAGTGTAACAAATTATTATTATTATTATTATTATTATTATTATTATTATTATTATATTTTGAGGGTTTTAACTAAGATATCCTCTAGTTGGAGTTAGGAATGTTAGCTTAATTTCCAAGCTTGTTTTTTAAAAATATGTGGCAGAGTTTTTGGTCTGTAGTCTGGTTAGATGTCCAGGCTGAGGCATCCCAAAGTGAGGTATTTTATTTTATTTTAATTATATGTCTGCTACAATATATTATACTTGCATCATAGAGACAGTGTAAAAAAATCTGAAAAGGCCTTATATGCCATGTACAATATTTAATAAATCAATTTCATCTAAAAAATTGGAAAGGGAAAGAAAAAATGGATACATTTCTAGATATAGATCGTTTCTCAAAATTAAACAGTTAGGACTTACAAAACCAGATTAGACTAACATGAGTAATGGGACTGCATAACCAAGAAGTCACCCAACAAAGAAACACCTGGCCTCAGATGGCTCTGCAGCTGAATCCTACCAAATTGTGAAAGAAGCATCACTTATTCTCAAACTGTTCTACCAGGTCAGCATTTCCCCACACCAAAAAGGAGACAGAGCCCCAAGAGACAGAACTACAGACCAATGTCATTGATGAACATAGACACAAAAACACTCAACAAGATATTAAAACATCAGAATGGTCTCCAAGGTGATCGTGGTGGATGGATCCCAGAGATAAATGTAAGGATGGTTTGCCATATGCAAATCAATAAATATAATACATCCTCAGAATGAATTACAAAATCGTAAAAATCATCTCAATAGAAGTAGAGAACATTGGCTAAAATTCAGCATTGCTTCATGATTTAAAACTTATTGGAGGCTCATCCCTAACATGATCAAGAGTATAGAAGAAGCCACAGCCTGCATCATATTGAATACAGGGAAGCTGAAAGCATTTCCTCTGTTATTTTAAAAAAGACAAGGACATTGGTTCCCACCATTCTCGTTCAATATAGTCCTAAAGATGTTAGGATGAACGACAATAAAAGTGCAGAGAAGACAAAGAGGGAGAGAAGAAGTCAAATGTCAAAATCTCCATTACGGCTAGCAGAATCTCCACTCTGGCGCCTAAAACCAACATACAAAACTCACCAGCATTTTAAAACATCAACAAAGGAATTTACTGGAAAGAAATCATAAAAGCAGCCCCCTTCACCTCAGTAAAAGAAAACAAAAAACAAGTTCCAATGCTTTCTACCATGCTTTAGGTAAAAGGAGTTAGTTTCCCTGTCTGACCAGCAGTTTACCCTGCTCCAGCTCTGTTTGTTCCAGACTGACCTACCAGAGGCTGCAACTATATCCTTACTGGGCTTGGAAGGTGTCAGGGCAAATTCTTGCACTGGCAAGCCTTTGTTTGTAAGAAGGAGGTATCGACTTTACTGCTGCTTTGAGTTAGTGCGGTGGGCATGCCTTATTCTGATATCAAGAAATGGCCTCAAGCCCAGAGTAACTTTGGCCTACAAAATGATTTGAGGGCAAGAACAGAGGGGAAAATGCTGTGAAAGGGACAAGGTCATAAGGGTGACCAGATGACGGAAAAGTGGGAAAGGTGATCAAGACCCAAGAGGCAATACTGTGGGTGGGCGGATAGGGGGTGGAGCTGGAACTTTACATCCAGGCTCAAAGAGCACCCAAGGGATATAAAAGGCAGGCTGAGCACTAGGAAAGCAGCCTAGCCCAGTCCTGTCACTGGCTGAGTCTCCCAGAAGCTGCCCCACCAAGATGTCCTGCAGATTCGTGTTCCAGCTCCTGGGGCTCTGGCTGCTGCTGAGCCAGCCTTGCAGGGCGCGGGTCACGAAGGAGTGGCTGGACGAAGTCATCCATGTGTGCGGTCGGGAATATGTCCGTGCGGCTATCGATGTCTGCTCGAAGGCCATTGGCGTGGAGGAGCCAGCTAGGCGACATAGGCGAATGACAGGTGAGCCAGGTGAGCCAGCGCCCTCTTCCCTGCATTCTGTGCTTCCCACCGGCTGCCCACCAATTGGAAAGCCACAGTCCTCCGTGGTTTGTGATCCCCAGCCACAAGTTTGGTCTTTATACCTTGCTTGGGTTCAAGAGTTTCAATGAGAACCCATCAGAGGGAGGTGGGCGTGCAGCCGCTGCCATCAATTTCTTGCTAGGTAGCACTTGATCCAAATCTGGGATGTGGGGTGTGCCCAGGAAAACCCCTGCTCCCGGTATTTGAGGCATGTCACCCAGCAAGCCTTGTCCTACATCTTTTTGTGTTGGGTCTTGCAGTTCAATCGAAAGGGTAGGGAAATGCAGGAGAAACCCTAGAGAAACCTGACGGGGATCAGTAAGAAGGGAGGCTAGCTTTTAAACTACCATGGCCAAAAACGCATTGGTGCTATAATCCAACGATTAAAAAGCAGGTATCTGTGTGAGCTCAAGTAGATTAAAATGTAATATTTGAGTTTAGTATCTATAAATTAAAACTATGGATTTCCAAGTAAGTCAAAAATATTTTAAATAAAGAATTTCAAGGCGCAAAACCCTGTAAGTTAAGTCTGACCCAAACTATAACTGGCCTTTGCTTGTTTACTCTAAATACATAGAGAGTGATCATCAACTTTGCTTTGCCGCCAAGAAAGCCCTATCTGGACAAAATTTTAGAGCAAGGAGGGACCAATAAAGTGAGTTAAGGTTAGAGAGTCTTACTGCAAAAAAGAGTTAAAGCTTCTGATATACATAAAATGGTACAGAATGTCACCTGCCATGCCCAGTTTAGACAATGAATGAGCCGGGAGCAGTGAGAAGATAAATTCCTTTCCCTCTGCCAAATTCCAACTGCTGAAGTGTATCATTGATATACTTCAATCCTCAGTAAACAACAGGATTGTCAGGAAGCTTTGTCCCAGGCACCTCTGTATAGGTGAAGGTTTTGGCTTTCTCTACAGGGTAAGCCTCCATGGCTAAACAGGCATCTCCCTTACACCCTTACGTTGTATCTCTTAGATTCTTTGGTTTTATTGCTTCCAGAGGAATGACTTACTGCTAAGCTAAAGAGCAGCAGCAAGAACTGAGCCTTTGTACTAAAACTGAAACATAACCAACATTTCCAGTTTTTTTTGTTTGCTAAAACTCAATTTGTGCATTTGGAATAAGTGAGGCCAGGGAAGACTTTGTGTTACTGTAAGGGTTTTTTTTGGGGGGGGGAGTGAGGGAACTCTTTATTTTTGGCAGAATATTTTTTTAAACTCCTAACTGGCATTGCCACATGGAACAGTTAGTGAATTGTGAACTATAGATATGTATGAAGAAGGCAGGTGCCAGGTGTTTCTAAAGGGGTTCCCACAGCACTGGGCAAACCCCACACTTAACACTCTGGCACACCCTGGGAGACACCGTTCTCTTTGGGAAGCACATGGCTTGGGATTACCGTGCTTTTAGCCACCGGTTCTCAACGTGTGGGTCTAGACCCCTGGGGGCAGGGGTCACATAGCCTGCATATCAGGTATTTACATAACGATTCTCAGCAGTAGCAAAATTACAGTTATGAAGTAGCAATGAAAATAATTTTATGGTTGGGGGTCACCACAGAATGAGGAACTGTATCAAAGGGTCAGGCACAGCATTAGGAAGGATCAGAAGTACTGTTTAAAGCTGGGTCTCTCTGCAATATGCAATATCATTGATTGGAGCCAACACTCTGGGGAAGAAAGATTGCCATGGAAGTGCTTAGAGACATACTTGCCCCTCTGGTCAGAGCTGAACTGCTGTGAAATTCTGTCTCTTAAACTTTATCCTGAAGCAGTAACTTGATATTACGGGCCACTTACAATCTTCAAATTTTGAAAATAGTTTTCAAGGATTACTTACTTTCACAACTCAAAAGCAATGAAGAAAATTACTCAGGCTAGAAAGCATGTAAATGACTGGGGTTTTGTTTTGTTCTGTTTTGCTTTGTTTTGAGACAAGGTCTCTCCACACAGTCCTGGCTGTCTTGAAACTCACTCTGGCTGGCCTTGACTTACTTCATTGAGATCTACCTGCCTCTGTCCCCCAAGTTCTGGGATTAAAGGCATGTAGCACTAGAAAACATGAAAACTAGTATTTTCAATGGCCAACATGATTTCAGAAAAATAAGAGTTCATTATCAAAGGGTGAAAATTATTGTGATGAAAAAGCAAGAAAGAAGTGCTTAAGAAAGATGTTGGCCGGTGCTCAGGAGGCAGAGGGTCTCTGTGAGTTCGAGGCCAGCCTGATCTACAGAGTGCCAGGAAAGGCTCCAAAGCTACACAGAGAAACCCTGTCTCGAAAAACCAAAATAAATACATAATAAATAAATAAATAAATAAATAAATAAATAAATAAATAAAGATGTTGGAAGGCCATGTGGAATAAACAGAACCTTGGCAAGAACAACCATTTAGATAGTCAATACCTGCTGATTCTGTTTCAGTGTTTAATTATATCCGGGAAAAATAGGTTGTTTTTTTTTTTTTTTTTCTATTCAACTGTCTGCAGTTTCCTGAATGTTCCTTGACATGACTGTTCTCTCCCCACCCACTTTCTTTTAAACGTAACAGAAGCTATAACCTCCTTCATCAAGGAAGACGCACAGCCTTTTGAAACGATGCCTAAACGCCTTCCAAATTCATCAGAGGAGCCCCAGGCAGCACTGTCTGAGGGGCATCCCTCTCTGCCTGAGCAGCAACAATATGCGCCTGTATCGAGCGATTCAGTTGGTAGCTTGGAAGACTTTAAGGAAAGTTTCGGTGCTACACAAGGTGAAGCCAAAGACAGCAGTCCTCCAGAGCTGAAATCCTTACACTTGGACACTCTTTCCCGGAAAAAGAGGTACACCGGTGTTTACATGAGTCATCAGTGCTGCTTCCGGGGTTGCTCAAGAAGATCTCTTGCTAGCATCTGCTGATCTGGAGCTGAGGGTGTACAACTCGCCCAGCGTTCACACGCATTCGTGCCACCTGCTCGATGCCGCTTTCTGTTCCTCTTGATCATTTCCGGCAATCTGAGAAATGGATGTTTACATATGGATTTGTCATTTGACGTGAAAGAAATGTTCTCTGCGTTATTGTAGCTCTGTTAATAATACATTTATGCAAAACTCCTTTTGCCCTTTGAATCTTATTGTTTTTGAATAATATCCCTTTAAAATGGCTATAGAATCTTACCACATAACCATATATAATAGTTCAGCTTAATACAATGCCCTCTTAGGAAATCTTAAGCCGTCTTCTGGCCTCTGCAGGCACCACACACGCAAGTGACACAGACATACATGCAGGCACAATAGCCATACACGTACAATTAAAGAGTAATAGTAAAATAAAATGCATATAAATATTTATTTATTTATTTAATATATTTTAATAAATCCACTCAACTGTGCTAATGATATGGACTGGGTAATAAATATGAACAAAAGATGGCTCCATTCACTAATGAGCTTTTAACAAAAAGATTTTAAACACTAAACAGTGTAATAATAAACTAAAATGATGTCAGAAGTAGGGAAACAGTACAAAGTAACTCATACATTCTCCTTTATTGACTTATTCATTAATTTACCAAATACTATGAACTTACTAGTAGTTAATTGATTATTTGTTGATAATACTATTAGTTTTATCTATTACACTAAAGCATTGTTAAGAACCTACTGTTTTCCAGACACTGTTCAAGGCAAGGAAGACATCACAGGAAACAAATTAGATGAAGATTCTTACCTGCTGGAGAACACATTCTGGTAGGATGGGAGTAAACAAACAAAGAAGCTAAATTGACCACATGTCAGTATGTAAGGGGTGGCATCTGAAAATACAAAGCAAGACAATAGGGTTACTATTGCTGTGATGAAACACCATACATAACCAAAGCAACTTGGGGGGAAAGGTGCTTATTTGGCCTATGTTTCCACATCACTGTTCATCACTGAAGGATGTAGGGATGAAAGTCAAACAGGGCAGGAACCTGGAGGCAGGAGATGCAGAGGCCATGGAGAAAAGCAGCTGGCTTGCTCCCATGGCTTGATCAGCCTGCCTTCTTAGAACCTATGACCACCAACACAGAGGTGGCTCCACCCACATTGGGCTGGACCCTCCCCATCAATCAGTGATTAAGAAAATGCCCAACAAGCCTGCCTTCAGCCCAATCCTATGGAAGCATTTCCTCAGTTGGGGGTCCCTCGTCTCCAATGACTCTAGCTTGTGTCATGTTAACAAAGAACTAGCCAGAACTGGTGTAGAAAGCACAGAGCATCATGTAAATCAGGTGGGCTGGTACATATATTTTCATCTTTAAGTCTCCATCTATAAATGATGGGTATGCTCTTCTCTCACAGCGCTCCCCTAAAGAGTTCTGAGTAGAACATATGGCCCAGTGTAGTTTGGACATTGGTTATTTCTCAAGGAAAGTGATGAGATTATCCTAATCTATATTATATCATCTTTAATAACTCAGACTGACAGTTGAATTTACAGTATTCATGGATGCCACTAGAACTGTGGCAAAAACCAGGGGAACAGAAAATGGAGAAGAGAGAGTCAGAAGTCAGAAAGAAATTACAGGTGGACATGCCGACTATATTACTTACATGCCTTTCTGTGGCTGGCATTCTGAAGTTGATGAAACTACTTCCATATAATAAAATTCCATTGGAAGTGATGAACAAGGCAGTTATCAATGCAGAGGCTCATAAAGACTCAAAGTAGAGCGAATAAGTGATTGATTATCTAGTTCTTAGGCCTAACCTCGACATCTATATCACCTCCATCAAGGCCCACGGGATGTCGGGGAAGAGTGAAGTGGCAAAAACTGAAAAGCTTTAAAGCATGGGGAAGAGTGCTCTGCAAAGCTTTCTCTTGGACATGGACCTGGCAATTTGTGCCCTTCAGCGTTCCGTCAAGCATCAGGGATTGGGTTGAGAGCGCTTATGAGGTCTTACCCCTCCCTGAGAGATGTCAGTTTCGGCAGGGTTGAAGTTGTCCATGATACAGGAATTAACTTACCCATGCCCATTCAAGCCACTCAGTGAGTCAAAAGAAGAGCTTGGTTCAACATACATGAGTAAATATGTGTCATTCAACACAAAAATGGCTCCAAGGGCAGAAACCACAAGACCATCTCAGTTGACATAGAAAAAGCCTTCTACAAAGTTCAGCATCCCTTTTGTGATAAATACCCTGTAGATACTAGGAATAAAATGAACATGTATCAACCTAACACATCTTTGGGCAATATTATGCCAAATGGGAAAAAAACTGAGAAAATGTGCCCAAAATTATGAAACAAAGCAAGGTTTCTCTCTATTGACTGGAATATGGTGCTAAAATTCTTAGAGCAACTAGAAAAAGAAATGCAAGAGATACACATATAAAGGAATGAAATCCAAGTATCCCTACTTGCTGATGACACCATCTTATTATACCTAAGAGATACTAAAGATTGTCCCATTTATCCATCTCTTTTGAAAGATAGCTTTGGTAGCCACAGCAATCTTGGTCAGAAGTCATTGAATTGCTGTTCTTGATATGCATCTCTCCCATGCTGTCCTCCTTAAGATTCTTCCTTACAAGAAACCCATGCTACTCTGTTTCTGTCAACCAAACAAACAAACAAACAAACAAACAACAAAAAAACAACCCTAAAACAGATACATACACAAATGGAATAGTATACCAGACCCCAAAAGAAGCTACACATTTATAGCCACTTAATTTTTGGCAAAAGTACCAGAAATATATTATGGAGAAAAGATAACCACTTTAACAATGAACACTGAGAAATCTGGATTTCCACACAAAGAATGAAATAGATTCTGCCAAGCTGTATTTTATTTTAATTCAAAATTCTTCAAAGACTTTGAAACTTGAAACTGTGAAACTGCAAGAGGAAAACATAGGGTAAACACTTCAAAATCATTATACCAGACACTTTGTGAAAATGACTCCCAACAGCACAGCATGTAATCCCAATATTAAAAACTGTGGTCATATGATATTAAAAAGCTCCATACAACCCAAAACAAAAACCCAGCCACCACAGTAAAGAGGTAGCGTACAGTATGGTGGAAATTATTTACTAATTACACATTCAACAAGGCAACAATATTCATCCAGTATGAAGAACAAGCTACTGGTTTTCATTAGTGTGGAATCTCTTCTTCTGCCTCCTCAGTGTGTCTGTACTGGTAAACAGAATTTCCTGTGGGCAGAATACTGTTAGATTGGATGAGTTATATATGTCTAAGATCATTGGATCTTCAGTTTTTAAACCCATTCAGGCTATATCTCATTAGTTTTTTAAGAAAATAATTTTCCTTTTCATTTTTGATAACACATTAACGTTATGTATTAATGTGTGTCAGTGTGACAACACAGGTTCATATGTAAACCATGTACTAGATAAATCTAGTCTCCTTTTGTCCATCACTACTCCCTTCCCAATCTTTTGTTTCCTATATACACATGTAGGATTTATTTTTTACATTTTTATACACTGTTTGGTAAGAAATAGTATGGAAGCAACTAAAAATAGGATGGTATATTAAAAATACTACTAATTTTTAAGTCTTGTTACATTGACATTTGGGAAGGAAGAAAAGCTAACTCCCGTTGTGATGTATATCCCAGAATTACCATACCAGAGAGATTCCTGTGCACCCCATGTACACAGTTCACAATAGTCAAGATGGGACCCAATATAGTAAAGATACACAATGGAATATTATTCAGCCACCAGGAGAATGAAATCCTATTTCTTTGTAGCAGTGGATAGAATTGGAAGGCATTGTGTTAAGTGAAATAACGGAGGTACAGAAAAAGAAATACCATCTCTTTTTTTTCCTCCTTTGAGGAAGTCAGTGTATTTTTTACCCTTTGGGATCTAGTGCGGTTACATTTATCTTTATTAATGGCTAAACACTTAAACTGTTATTTTGCTAATTTTCTTGATTGATGTCTTCCATTTTATTCCACTTGCTTTGGTTTAATATATTGTTATAGTGGACTTTATCTACTTCTCTTTTGTGTTTCAATTGAGCCTTATTCTTTCAGTATTCTCATGGTGGTAGCTTTTGTTCTTTCATTTGTGGTTTAGGACTTGGCTAAGTGTCTGGTGAAACTTGCACTAGTGGTAATGGTTTCCCTGATTTTGCTTCTTCGTGGTTTTCATTTCTTTTTTCTTCATTTCTGAATGGCAGCTTTGTCAAGAACAATTTTCCTGGTTGTTAAGTATTTTCTTTCATAATTTGGAATCAATCATTCCCTTACCTTCCCATGCTGAAGACTTCTCTTTGTAAAGCAGCTGTTGGACCCATGGGAGCCTTGAATGGGACTTTTTACTTTCCTCACTTAGGTTTTAAAGTTTTTTCTTCTTTAAAGATTTAGAGGGGTTTTTTAAAACGTGTGTGTGTGTGTGTGTGTGTGTGTGTGTGTGTGTGTGTGTGTGTGTGTGTGTGTGTTCATGCACTCATGTGCAAGTTTGTGTGTGGGAACATGCCTGAGTGTGTATATGCATGCATTCATGTGTGCCTGTGTGTATGAATACAGGTGCCTGAGGAGTCCAGAAGAACATGTCTTGTCCCCCAGAGCTGAAATTACCTTGTATTTTTAACAGTGTGACTAAATATGCCTCAGAAGGTTATTCTTACCATTCTACTTGGGGATCCATGTGGCTTCTATACATGTATGTGTACCTTTGAGATTAGGGAATTTTCTATTTGCAACTAATCATTTACTGGATTTTGTTTGTTTCTTTGTTTTTAAAATTGTTTTTTTCTATTTCTTTGGCTTCTGGTGCTCAAATGTACTTACTCCTTAACAATATCTCAGAGGCACTATATTCTTTTCCTTCTATTTCTTTTTTTATTTTATTTATTTTTATTTTGCAAGCGTTTGGTGTTTGTCTGCAATTCTATTTGGGTGAGGGTATTAGATGTCCTGGAACTGGAGGTACAGACATGTGTGAACTACAAATTGATCTTAGGTCCTTGGAAGAAGAGCCAGTGCTCTTCACCAGTGAGCCATCTCTCCAGCTCCTTCCTCCTCTTTCTTTTCTGCCTGAGATATTTAAAGATATGACTTCAGGCTCAGAGTTCTTCACTTTTTGAGCTACCCTGTGTGGCTAGTATTTCTTTATAGCTTGGTCCCATGGATGATTTGCCCCAAACAAACACACAAAGACTTATATTAATTACTAACTTGTTGCCTGATAGCTAGGGCTTATTATTGGCTAACTCTGTCTTAATTATTAACTCATTTCTATAAATCTATGTATTTCCATGTGGTCTTGGCTCACCAGAGAATGCTTAGACCTGTTACTCCCTTGTCAGCTACATGGCATCTCCTCATGTCAGCTCTCTGCCTCAATCCCCAGCATCCTTCTCATATCCTAGCCCCAGCTGCACTACTGGCCAAACTGAGTTTTATTCATCAACCAATAAGAGAAACATATATACAGAAGAACATCCCCTGTCAAGTCTGTATTTAACCTTTGAGCCTCATTTTCAGGTGACTTATCAAGCTCTTCATGTCTAAGTTTTCTTTTTCCTTCTTTTCCAAGATATCAAGCACTACCTTAATTGTTAGGTTCATCACATAATTTGTTTTCCTAACTTTGTTCTCCTTGTGTTGCCTTTAGTGCTGGTCACTTTCCTGCACTCATTCTTTGATTTGGGATTCTTTATGAGGTATTTTGTTAATATAATACCCTTGTGTGGAAGTCTGTTGTTTGTGTGTTCCTTTAGAGGCATCATGTGTTTTTTCATATTTTTGTGTCCCTAAGCTGATATTTACACAGTGATGAACCACATGTGGCTTTTATAGCCCTTTTGTGGTATCAGTTTGGTAAGACAGTTTGCCTTTTGTTCCTGTTGAGCCCTGTGGTATGGATGCTCTATAGCTTCAGCTGTGACTGATGCCTATGGATATGTATGATGTGTGTGGTTACTAGAGCTGGAGACCCTATCTGCCTCCAGGGTCATGATGAGTGAAGAGACACCCCATTGGTTCAGTGAGTGTGGTTCCTAACACTGTGGGGCTGAGGCATTTATGTGGGACTCCCTCTGACAATGGGAATGGTGTCACTGAAAGTGTGGAGCATAGCCAACCCACCTAGGGCAGCTCAGTTGAGTAGGGGCTGTGCACGGCAGCAGTTTTGGGAAGCATAGACCCATGCTGTGTTTAGAGGTGGCTGGGTTAACTATGTATCTTGAGCCAATTATGGTGTTTACATGAGCCACTATATGCTGTCAGCCCAGAGCCAGTACAGGCTGTGTCAGAAGTCTCCATCTACTGGACTTCCCCAGTCACCCTTTCTCCCTTTGTGTGGTGTCTCCCAGACCACGAAAACTGAGATACAGATTCCCACACTCTATTTCAGTCTCTAATATTTGTGTCTCCCAGGATTCCTTTTTCTCCTTTCCTGTGCTCAGTGCCACTCTCTTCAAAACATAGCTATTCCTTTGTTATTCTACTTTTTCCTGTGTGATCAGCAGCCAAGTAGTAGGTGACTTTAATCAACCATCTTGCTCTTGCCCCAAATACATTTTTTAATAAAAGCATTAAACTGAGAATACACTTTTTCTGACAAAGGCAAGGAGGAGATGGGCAGAGATGAGTCTGCAGGGCTGCTTCTGTAACTGACTGTCATCTCTGTCCCACTGTCCTGGCTCTTCTGACATCACCAGTTCATAGAGCACAGGTCTCTATGTCAGGTGGTCAATGGCCTATGATTTACCACAGCTGATAACTGAGTTCCTGTACTCAAGGCCTTCTTCCTGAACCAGCTCCTGACCTCCATGATATCCCATCAGGAGCCTCAGGCTTGGCCAGTAGCTCTAAGGGAAAAGAGGAACTCAGTTTTTTTAAAGATGAGCTACCCACTCTTTTAAAGCTGCCTGCTAATAACTTCCCTGGGCTTTGCATTTTCTGGTCAGTTCTTCCTGTTCTCTCCACTCTGTCATCAGTAGTCTGAACTTAAGCCCAGTGATGATCCATGCCCTACTGCACTTGTGTTTGTTGCCTTGTATTCTATCATTTTGTTGAGACTTGGTGGCAAGGAATAAGAGAAAGACATGCATTTACAAGAATTCTGGGTAAAAATCCAGCTCTAAATCTCCAAGCATTCTTAGTAAAAACCCAGCTCTAACTCTCCAGTTCCCAGGTGTGGGTGCTGCCATTTAACTTAGCCTTTGGCTAAGTCCTGTGTTATCAAGAATGAAAAGTAACTGGAAACTTGTCTCCAAAAGTTTCTTGCTGGAAAATTATTGGAAATTTTTAAATTAAGAGAAATACCTTTTTCCCCATCACTTATTGTTCAACTCAAGTATTAGTCCCTGCACAAGGGAAGTCTGGCAGTCCCCAGCCACATCTGTGGCTCCAGTCCTCACTGCACAGACTCTAAGTGGGATTTTTGGTTGTTTTGTTTTGTTTTGTTTTCAGTTTAATTATATTATTTTATGTGTATGGATATTTTGCTCAAATGTATGTCTACATGCCTGGTGCCTACTCAGATGAGAAGATGGTTTGAATCCTTCTAGAACTAGAGTCAAGAATGGCTGTGAGCTGTCACTTGGTGCTGGCACTGGAATGAGGATCCTCTGCAAGAACAATTATTCTTAGCCACTGAGCCATCTCTCCAGCCTGTTTTTTTTTTTTTAAGTAGTTGACTACTAAAATATTCTTTTATTACAGTTTCTGAATTTGATGTTACACTGGGTATTGACACTGTGGCACAATTTGATTTCTGGCTATGTAATTCAGCCATTTCCACAAACATTCGTGGAACATCACAAACCCCAACCCACTCCCTTCCCTGTCACAGAACCTGGACCTCATACTTAATTTTTTGAAGTTCCATTGCTAGAAATGAAATAGGTCTATCGGAAGGTGGCAGGTGATTCTGCTGGTGGTGGCACACCTTAATCCCAGGCTCAGGAGGCAGAAGCAGGAGAATCTCTGAGTTCAAGGCCAGCCTGGTCTACAGAGTGAGTGTGAGTTCTGTGACAGCCATGGTTACATAGACAAACCCTGTCTTGAAAAACCAAAAAGGAAAAAAAAAAAGATAGTAAGCACCAGGTAATAGGACCCCAAACTATATACTATAGTTCTGATCACATCATTCCCATAATTCTTCTCAAATCTCACCAAATAAAACTCTCATGGGTCATACTGAGAACCACTGATGCAGTACCAAGCACCACTGACTGAGAACCATAACCTTCAAAACTGCAACCATACACCTCATGAGTGTTAGCCTTAATGACACAAGTTGAATAATTGATTAGCCCCAGAAGTGGGAGTGTTTTATTTCCAAAGAACTAAACAATACTGTGCATGGGTCAACAATATTGGGCAAGGGCAACAGCACTTCACTTAAATAAAAACATAATTTATACCAAGAATCCTGGAAACCACAGATGTTTTCTCTTGGCTGTCCTTGAACAAATGGAGTCAATTGAAGTCCACAAGTTTGTAAACCCCAGAAATGTTTATTATAACACTTTGCTGTCCTGTCCTTCCTTGTATCAAATGCCATTTAGCTTCCTGGTAAGGCAGTTGGGTTTTTGTTTGTGTTGTTTTGTTTTCCTGTGAGTATCAGTCATTACTAAAGCTTAAATTGATGTCGTCATTAAGGGTCAACTGAGGTCTAAGGCCTAAAATCAAAGGCCAGCAATACCATGTGCTGCCTTATGAATCTGGAAGGGCCTCAAGTAGCCTGCCTACAAGCTTCTCTCCCTCTCTACTGCCACAGACGAAGTTTACCAGCTAAACACCCCTCCTTGTGGAGGGAACTCAGCACCATTCTTGCTTGTCCCAGAGTAGTGAGTTTCGATCCTCTGCCAGCTTGCTGGATCACTAAATAAGCCAATCCCATACTCTCATGGAAACCATTTCACCCTCTTGATACTACAAAAGCCTGTCCCACACAGATAGCCCAGGCTTTTACAGTCTTTTCACAGTTGCTATGCCTGTGTGACCCAGTACAGCATACAAGGCCCATGTTCCAATCGCGTAACTATATGCTTAATATCTACTATTCCTCTTATCTGCCCACTACTGGTAGGTATGTTTGGTCACCTGCATAACCCTAAGAGGAGAAACCCTCCCTCTCAAGCAAAGTGATTAGAAGATGATTCAAACAGCCTACTCCTACAGCCTGCCCATCTCCTCCTCTTTTTTTTCTACAGGGCTGAGGCAATTTGAAAGAAAATAGTCCCAAAGGGAGTGGCACTATTAGGCCGTATGGTCTTATTGGAGGAAGTGTGCCACTGTGGAGGCAGGCTTGAGGTCTCATATATGCTCAAGCTATGCCTAGTGTCTCAGTCTACTCCCTGTTGCCTGCCTATCAAGATGTAGGACTCTCAGTTCCAGCACCGTGTCTGCCTGCACACTGTCATGTCCCACCATGATGGTAATGGATTAAACCTCTGAAACTGTAAGCTGCCACCTCATTAAATGCTTTCCTAAGAGTTGCTGTGGTCATGGTATCTCATCAAAGCAATAGAAACCCTAAGACAAAAGTACAGGTCTTACTTTAGACTTCCTAACTTATTCTAAAATTCCTGAAACATTTCCCATATCCCTTCCCAAGAGAAAACTGCCCACATGTATTCCAAATACGTTGCATCCCTTACTGCTGGGGATTAGGGTTCCTGCAGCTGTACTCCCCACCGGTATCCTTCTTTTCTTTTTTTCTTTTGTATGGAGCCATTCTTTCCTTTTTTTAAAATTATGGGTTTTAAATTTTGTATTTATTTTATGTGCATTGGTGTTTGCCATGGGTGTCAGGTCCCCTGGAACTGGAATTGCAGACAGTCGTGAGCTGCCATGTGGGTGCTGGTATTGGACCAGTGTCACCTGGAAGAGCAGTCAGCACTCTTAACCACTGAGCCATCTCTCCAGTCCCAGACTAGAGCTTTTCCTAACTAAAATGCTGCATTATGGTTTTGATTTGAAGCCAGTACTTCTGGTTCTTAGAGTGATATCTGAAGTTTCCAACTGCAATTTTCATCTTGTTTGCACTCAGTGTTCTGGTCATCAAAATCCGGAGTTCCCTGCATCAGGGATTCTGTGACTTTTGTGGTTGCTCTACTGCAGCAGTTCACTGGGGCTTGAGTTTTCCACCCACCAGAGAGCCCTACAACAGGCTGGCAAGCTCCACACTGGGCATCCCTCCCACCCTATTGGATGGAGGACCTTTGGACATGGAGCTCTGCTGGCAGATGTAGGGCCATAAAGGCAGACCTTATGAGTTACAGGCTGGCTCCCCTTCCAGAGATTCCAATTGAAACACCAAGGTTGAGGTGCCCAGCCACATGATCCCACCTCGGTAATAGCTGCCGTGCCTTCCCCGCCATGATGGGCTGTACCCTATCAGACCTTGAACCAATACAATCTCCCTCCCTCACATTGCTTCTTGTCAGGTATAAGGTCTCGGTGATAAGTAGCCAGAATAGCTATGTTAGCTATGGGCTTGTTGAATATGGACTTGAATGTCCTGAGGTACATTCCTTATATGCTTGATTTGTTAGGAATTCTCATGGATGGACGTTGAAATTCATCGAATGCTGTTCCTGTATCTATTGAAATGACGGTGTGCTTCGTCTTTTATACTACAAATGTGGTGTGCTAATTCGGTCCCCTTACTCATCATTGGCCAGTTCAAGTTTTCTGTTTCTTCATGATTAAGTGTTTACAGGTTGTAGGTACTTAGGAATCTACCTGTTCCTTCAAGGCTGTACAGTTTGTCGGTGTTAATTATTCACAGTAGTCTCTCTTTTTTAAGATTTATTTTACTTTTAACTATGTGTATATGTGTCTGGAGGGAGGTATGTGTGCATGAGTGCAGGTGTATAGGGAAGTCAGAGGAAGGCATCAGATCTCCAGAACTGGAGTTTCAGGCAGTTTACATGGGTACTGGGAACCTAACTGTGGTCCTCTGCGAGACTTCTATTGTAATAAACATCTCTCTTATAAACACTTTGCCACATCTATAAATTTAGACCATTGTATATCTATTTTAATTTTTCACATTTTTAAAAATTTCTTTTCAGATACAATTGTCAGTCGGGAACATATTGTTTAATTTCTACAAGTTTGTTAATTTTCCACTATTCATCTTATTATTTTTTAGTTTCAAACTATGATGGTCAGAAAAAGTGTCTGAAAAAAATTTAAGATGTGGTTTGTGACAACACATGATCCATTATGCAGAACATTCCTTGAACAGTTGTTAGGAATGTGTTTTCCACAGCTGAGAGAGGAATGGAGGTCTGTTTGTTCTGAAATGTAATTCAACTTCCTTGCTTCTTATGTAGGTTCTTCTATCATATGACAGATGGTAAGTTCAGTGTTGGCCACCTTGCTGAGATCCTCAGCAGCCTAGGCTGAGGATGTCCACAGTCATTGTAGTAGCTGTTGGAGTCTTCAGTGGCAATGTCCCCAACATCCTCCCAATTTATCTTCCACTGAAGAAGTTATGGCTGAAGGCAGCCCTCTTGGCACTGTATCTGGCTTGTACTCCATTTGCTAGGGACAATGGCATCTTGGAATGTCCATAGAGCCATGACAGGACTACAGCTCTGGGGTCTGGGACTGTCAATAATGGTGTATGATATACAGGTACTGGTGGTGCGCCCACTGAGGAGCCAAGAATGAAGACAAGGATGAACACCCATAACTCAGTGGCTACAGGGTCAGTGTAGAAAGGCTGGTACCCAGAGCATAGGTATGCCCAGAGAAACTTTGGTGTCCAAGTACAGGTTAGTTCTGTATAGTAATGAGTCTGGTGTCTGAGATGTGAGCAAGGCAACGCAGCCGAGGAGCATACATCTAGAATGTGGGCATTTCTGGAGTGGTGTGTCGGGGTCTCCGAAGCCTGGGAGAGGTGATGGGGAATATGCATCAGGTCTCCCTCTCTGTGATTTCCAGGAAGGAAGGCTGTTGACTGCTCTGTGGCAAAGGATACTGGCATCCTTTGAGGAGCAAAGCCTCTTGGGAATGCAGTCATTCCACTGTACTGTACACAGCTGATACTACAGGGTCTCCAGCCTTTCCTTTTGTTACTCGACATACTGGTGCCTCAGACTTGAATCAACAGGCCTGTCTACATAGGCACTCCATTTAACTCTGCTCTACTGTATTGCAGATTTTTCATGGGCCCACTCAAAGTTATTTTGTTTTTATAAATAACTGGGTTTTTGTTTGTTTGCTTGATTGTTTGTGTGTGTTGGGGGGGGGAGAATGAAGGCTTCTACCTCCTACTTCATCATCTTGATAATGTCACCTCTTCCCAGGTTGTGTTTCAGGAATTTTCTACCACTTTGAATTGATTCTTCTAAATATTAGATTTTTTTCCACTTTACATCATACTTTTGTTATCTAAGATTTCTAATGCATATAGTTTCAAAAGTCCAGAAAAAACAAGTTCTCTGATCTCACAGATTTAGGAAATATCTTAGTTTTTAAAGATGAAAATATGTATCATTTGGAATATATGTGTCATATGTAGAATACCCACTTACAGGTTTCAATGACTATTTGAAAGTCTACCATTTTTATTTCACTTATATCTATAATTCTCTCTCTCTCTGCATACATGCATACATTTATACATGTGTACATACATACACACATACACACATACACTATTATTACTTTATGTAGTTCCCCTACTCATTAAATTATGACAATGAAAATTAAGGCAAGAGTTATTATAATTTTAGATAATATACCTTGAAATGCACAAATATTATGCAAGCAGTTTTGACAAATGGGGATGACAGCGTATGCCATATCTTTATAATGACACAGCCAGTTCTGTTTTCCCTCATAACCCTTTGTAGTCTATCCTCAGCTTTCCAGGAAAATGCTGTTATGATCACCTGAGGTTAGTGTCACCTTAGGTTTCATAAGTGGAATCACAATGCATGGACTTTTTCATTTAAAGGAGAATTTGCCAGCATGGATCTCTCATTAAGGAAAGAGAACAAAAAAAATGACAGAGAAGAATGAAAATTAGGTAGTGAATAGTAATTGAAGCAATTTAAAGTAATGCAGACCAAATGAGCTTAGAAAAAGCCTATCTAACTGAAGTCATCCCTGCCCTATGCTTTCAAATAGAAAAGGAGTGAATGTGTGACTCAGACAGCACCAAGTTTGTGACTAAGACTCCGGCAGCATTCAATGTTTAATTTCAGTACCAGAATTCACTAGAAAATGTATAATAGAATTCATTTTTGAAGTTCTTCTTTAACCTTAGATGATGACTTACACTTGTGGAAAATATGAAGACCTTCACATTTTCTAAAGAACAGTTCTACTATTTGGGTGGGTTCTATGCTTACAACAACAGAGTCACAGCAGTAGGACTACAAGTATGTTTTGGTCAGAAGAAAACCTGTTATGAGAACCGATCCATAGTCCGTATGGTAGACTTTGGGGAGCTCCTTTTGAGGGCCTTACCCTGCCTGGGGAGTGGAGGGGGGATGACTAGGGGCAGGTGGGATGTTGGGGGGAGGGGAGGGAGAGGGAGAAGGGATTGACATGTGAAGCAAGCTTGTTCCTAATTTGAACTAATAAAAAAAAAAGATATCTTTATTCAGATAAACACCAGCCAAATGCAAGCCAGAGTGTGCCCAGGGCAGCAAGGCAGCGAGGCCAGAGAGAAGGGGCCTCCAATGTGCTTGCAGCCCCTTAAGAGCTCATCCCACGTCATCCTGATCTCACCTTGACCGCGCCTTAACAGGTATGGTCAGGCATACCTGTAGCCAGCCTCTAACAGGCGTGGTTTACTGTCCCCTACAAAAACCTACTCTTCATTGACCATATTAAACCGAACTGGCCTGTGAGAGGATCCCTCTACTGACACCGGTCTTTGCAGTAACTTAACCCTGTCAGTCATGTATGGCCTGTCTACTGGTGGATGCATTCAAGTCAGGCCCCTCACCTCACAAAGACTGCTCTTCCTTGGCCCTCTTCTTGATTTTTAGAACTTTCAGATTCTCTGGATATAACTTCTCACCCCTTTCTGGGTCTTGTGTCCTGCCTGTATATAACCCAAGTACTGCTCTAGTCTTCCCAAGTGAGACTGACCAAGTAGGCATTAAAAAAATCAGTGGCGATACCCAACAGTCCACTTTGAAGAACTGCCAGTCTTTTCTGCCATTTGGCACCATGCACTGTCTTCCTGAAGTTTCCTGTGGGTGCCCACAAGGCCAAACCTAAGGGAACATTTCCAATCCTTTTACAGAATAGACACACCAAGGGCAAGAAACACCAGAGTGTTTGAGTAACAACAGACTGTATTGATAATGATTTCTCAGCAGGAGCCTATTTCTTTCTTGGAATGGCAGAACAGAAAACAATAAAAAGCTAGGTTCTGGCTAGTGTCTCTAGAATATCATGTTCGGACATTCATATATTGGAATTGTTGAACTCTATGTAACACCTCAATTTCAGATGACTTATATTTACAACAAATTGGTTGCAGAGTTTTTGAAATTTGACATTTGTGTGAGTGTATACACTTACATGCCTGATTCTGTGTCTGTCCATGTTTCACTGTTTCTGTCTCTCTGTCTCTGTCTCCCCCCATCCCACCCCACCCCCGTGTGTGTGTGTGTGTGTGTGTGTGTGTGTGTGTGTGTGTGTGTGTGTGTGTGTGTGTGTGTGTGTTTATGCCTTTAATCTAGGGATTGAGCCTGGACTTCATACACGCTAGCCAAGCACTCTACCACTGAACTTCATGCCCCACCCAGTTTTCACAATCTGAATCTGTCCATTCCCGTTCTCTTCTAGTTCATATACCTTTTGTTGTTCTCGAGACAGGGTCTCATGTAGCCCTGTCTATTCTTGAATTCAGCGTGCAGCTCTGAGTGATGGGCTAACCCATGCACTTTTGACCCATTTTCATACAATTTCTGTGACTGTAAGGCATGGCCAAGGTGACTTTTTTAAATAACATATTATTTCTGACTTTGGGGTTTTCATCTGTGGTTCTAAGGATAGAGCCCTGGGCTCATACGAATTAGGTAGGGACTCTATCAGTGAGCTACATTCCCAGTCAGTCACTGGCTTTAAAAATTGATTTGGTTGCTATTCAGATAACAGCCAACATGCTGTATTGAAAAGGATACTGCCATGAATACTGAACACCAGTGTTTAGTAGAAACTGCTCTTTTTAGATGTAAAATTTCTGAAAGTTGTGGAAAAGCACAGTGCTCTCCCTGCAACCTGACTCGAAAATATTCAAAATGCTTGAGGGGGGTTAAAGAGGTGGCTCGTTGATTAAGAGCATTGGCTGTTCTTTCAGAGAAGCCAGCACCCACGTGGCCACTAACAACCCTTTGTAGTTCCTGTTCCAGGGGATCTGATGCCCTCTTCTGGCCTCTGAGGGACTGCACACATAGAGTGTACAGATACATGGGCAAGCAAAAATACCCATTCACATAAAATACAAATAAATAAATCTTTAGCAATAATGCTTAAGTATTAGAATATCACAAACTAAGTTTTAATTATCACAAAATTATTGAAAGTCTTTTTGCCGCAGGAGACTACTGGATGCTCACTGATGTCCTCCAACCCTGAAGGAGACTTGTCATATATATGTAGCTTTGCTTTGGGTCTGCCAGCATGTCTTGGGAAGGGGAAACCCAAGTGGTAAGAGTTCTTCCACCATTGGGCAGTGATAGTGCACACCTTTAATCTCATCACTCAGGGAGGCAGAGGTAGGTGGATCTCTGTGAGTTCGAGGCCAGCCTGGTCTATAGAGTGAGTTCCAGAACAGCCAGAGCTACACAGAGAAACCCTGTAAAAAAAAAAAAAAAAAAAAAAAAAAAAAAAAGAGGAGGAGGACGACGACGACAACTACGAGAAGAGAGTTGTCTCTGGCCATGAAGCCTCGATAATAAGCTGAGGAGAGCACTGCTGTTTCAGTACTTGGAAACTTAATAAAAGGTATAATTAAGATGTACTAAATATGTAATTAATGTAAATGACTAAGATAGGCAAGAGTGACAGATGAAGTGTTTGTCAATTCAGTGAAAAGATGATGTAATAGGAAGAGGAGAAATTCTGAATAGTCAGCAGGTCTGAGGCCAATTGATATAGCCGTGCTTAAGAGAGGTTTGTTTAGTAGATCGCCTTGGGTTTTGCCTCTCTATACGCTTGGGAAAGACCATTGTAGAAGCAGATGTATGAATGTGAGTTATCAATGAACTCAGCGTCTACATCAAGACACGGAGCTAAAGGAAGTGTCTCACAGTCAAAGAGGACCAAGGGCCTGACTAGATTGCCCAGCAGCTAAAGCCTCTGGAAGGTCTTCAGCACCACCTTGAAGGGGCCTTAAACTACATCTGGTGAACGGTGACATCAGCAAAGCTTGCACAGCAAAAAGATTTCTTAATTTAAAACTCTTGATGAACCATTTTGGGCACCCATAGCACACCACTATTATGCAGGTGTGTGTGTGTGTGTGTGTGTGAGAGAGAGAGAGAGAGAGAGAGGGGGGGGGCAGGGAGAAGGACAGGGAGAGGGAGAGGGAGGGAGAGGGAGAGGGAGAGAGAGAGAGAGACAGACAGAGAGACAGAGAGAGACAGAGAGAGACATGGAGTCTTGCTATGCTGCTCAGCCTGGCCTCAAAGTTAAGAACCTCCTGCCTCAGCCTCCAGAGTAGTTGATATTATGGTATTATTCCATCACGCATGAATCCATCAGATGAAATGAGACAAAATCTCTATCTCTTTCTTCTATAGCTTCTTTCTATGTATTTATTTGCTTATTTGTTCATTTATCTAACCTATTGTTTGAGATTATCATCTATGTATACAATGAAATAAGATATCACCCCATTTCCCTCCTCACATTCCTTATGGAATTCCATTTATACCTCTCAACTTCATCATCTCTTCCTCCTCTTCCGAACACTGAACGTTGTAATTCATTATACACTGGTCGCCCTTGGCCACCATGTTCTTTTTTGTGGGACAGGACACTCTAAAAGATGCCCGTGAGAGTTGTTAGCGAGTAGAAAGTCTGAATGATAAAACCTCAAGCAACAGGACATTGGTGTCAAATTCAGAACAATACAATTTATTTAATTTTGCACTTGGATAATTGTAAAACACACACACAGGAAATTTGAATGCCATTTAGAATACTGTCATGATTTGGTTGAGTGGTAGAAATTTTATTCTAAAATAGTCCAACAAATTCATTTTGAAATTTAATATTCTAAAATAAAAAATGCATTGTATCAAAATTTTGATCATTTAAAAAACTGTAAACACCGTGATTCAAGCCAACCTTTCTGTGCTTTGAGTCGAACCATGTGCTTTGAACACATGACTTCATTTGTCTGTGAAGAATTTACTCTGCTCCCTTCGGGCTTTTTCAAGGCTTTCAAAGGTGATCATTCCCTTTGGCAGCTCCAACTTAGTCTTTTCTGTTTCTAATATGTCTTCAGCTTCACCTTAAATAAAATGCAGAGGTGTGTAAGGCAACAGAGGGGTCATCAGCATTTTGTTATGAGAGGGCTTGATTGCTGTTCTGGTGACACACTGTGTCACAATCTGTATCCATGGCCTGACATCTCAGAGGTAAGCACCTTGTCTATTTCCCTCAGGAGAAGGAATACACCACTTGGAGAAACACCATGATAGACTCTGGAAACCCAGCTGCAGCTGGGTGTGGTGGTACAAGCATATAATTTAGCATTCAGGCGGAAGGACAAGAGGATCATGAGTTCAAGGCCAGCCTGAGCCCCACAGGGAGACTGTGTCTCAGAATGAAAAAAAAAGATAAATGCATGGAGGAGATAGGTATAACTACCTGGATTTGACCAATATACAACACACACACATACAAACAATTGCAAATTTACACTAAAAATAAGTAAGCTGTCTGCAAAAATGAAGAATACTTATAGGAATTATTAGAATTCTTTCCCAAAGGTTTAAAATTCAGCATTTCCAATCCCTGGTCTAGGTGATCAACAGAATATAAGGTAAAGCCTTGATTTGATGTTTGTCAGTTTCCATGACGTAAAATGCTCCCATCATGACCAACCTCAAGCCACCAATGGGATGCCGCTGAGGCTGAAGTTGTGGCTGCACTTTGTTGCATCTTTATGCTGCTTCTGCATTTGTAAAAATGCAGATACTATGATACAAGTAATGTATAGTCATATAGAATAGAGAAATAATTAGAAACAGATGGGTTCTGAATGCTTAATGCCTTTGTTTTAAATATCTTTTATTTAATACAATAAATTTAGTATCTATTATAATTTAATTCTAAGTCTGTATATTCCTATTTAATTTAATTTTAATAAACAACTGTGCCTCACATCCACCAGGCAAAATCTCTAAACATTTATCAAGTCAGTTTTTTGCTTGTTTGTTTGTTTGTTTTTGAGACAGAGTTTCTCTGTATTGCTTTGGAACCTGTCCTGGAACTCACTCTGTAGACCAGGCTGGCCTCGAACTCATAGAGATCTGCCTGCCTCTGCCTTCCGAGTGCTGGGATTAAAGGTGTGTGCCACCAATGCCCGGTGTTCAAGTCGGTTCTTAATTCGCTATTAAGAGCTAACTCCATGCCCCTCTGCTGGAGGGAGCAGAGATGTTAGTCATAGGAATCTTAGGAAAATGATCCTACCAGAATCTACATAAGTCAAATAAGTCAAAGATTTATAAGGAGAGAATACATGTGCATGTATGTTCATGTGTGTACAAGTACATGCAGAGGCCAGAGGTTAACCTCCAGTGTCCCCAGACATTATCTACTCTTTGTTTTTGTTTTTGAGACAGTATCTCAGACCAGCCTGGAGTGTGCCAAGTAGGCTAGGCTGGCTAGCCAGGGAGCTGAGGAGACCTGCCTGTCTCTGCCTCCCTGGTATTGAGATTACAAACATGTACCACTCGGACCCTCATGCTTGCAAAGCAAGTACCTTACTGACTGAGCCATGTCCCAGGCCTGAGTGGAGATCTTGAATCAGAAGATTAGTTAGGAAACAAGGTTAGGGAGACTTACTTTTCATTCTTTGTAGAAGTGTTCCATAGCCTAGGTCATACTGGTAGGTGAAGATAAAGCTGAGTGGAACGATAGGAAAGAGAAAGGCTGGCTTCTTTTGCTTTATTGCTCTGTTTCAGAAACAGAAAAATGAATGTCAATAATAACTAGCAAATGCATTTCTTGTCCTTGTAAGAAAAAGCACTTACTTTCTGGAAGAATGTATTCCATTTCATAAGTTATTTATTCTTCTATAGAAATTGAATTTCCTTGCCCAGCATACTTCACCAGATTCTTTGGTTCTTCCGGGGTGGGGATGGAGTAGGGGTGGACATGGACTTGCTATGACTTGCTAATCTTTCTTAGACTTCAAGGCTTTGATTGTTCCATTTAAAGCACACAAGGACATAGGGCTACCATTCAGGACCTCCAGGGATAAGCATAGAGGCCATCCATCTTGGTGTCAAGTGAGCCCTCTTTAACTTGTAGACTAGAGAAAAAGACAGAAGGAATGGAATGAACTGCTACTACCCTTGCTCTACAGAGGAGTTAAACTAGGGGGGGTTTCTTTGTTTACACGAATACTCTTGGGTTCAAAGTCCTACCTCAGCCAACTTAACGGTGGCGCTATGATCACGGCAAAGACTGCATTATTTCAGAAAAACCTTCAAGTAAATTGTTAACATACCCAGCTGCTAAAGAGATGGTGGCAATGCCAAAAAAAGTTCCAAAATATTTGAGGAATTCCCGAGACCAGGCGATCTGCATAGCCATTTGTCTTTCCCTCATCTCGTTCTGCATGGTCAGCTGCCTTTCCAGCTAAGCACAAAAGACAAAGTGGGGTTACTCACCTTTCATCTTGGAACAGTATTACAATCTGCTTTTCCTTCTTCATGTGTTCTGATGCATTTTTGTCTTGTTGAAATCACAATAGATTTTGACTAAGTTCTCTGAACAGCTCCGTGAAACTATGGCTTTGGTAGTGACAATCCCTTCAATTGCATACAAAACAGACACTGCTTCTGCTCGCTGAGGTCTTGACCGAATTTTTGTGGACCCAAGCCTCAATATGTTTCTATACCTCTCTGTTTCATGTGAGGAAAGCTCTGGGGGGTCACCTTGCCTGCCTTTGTTGTTAGTTCTTGCTTGGAAATAATTTTGCCTTCCAATCATGTTGCCTTCCAAATACAACCAACTACAAATCGAAATGCCAGGTCGTCATCATACAGTGATGAGGGGGTGTTTCTTTGAGGTGTCAACAGAAGGTTTTTCTTGTCACCTTCTGTGTCTTGTGCCACTTTAGTCAGTGCCTTTCTTGGCTTTGACCAGCACAAATACAGGACACAATACATGATTGGATTTTTAAAGAAATACACAGAAGCAGCAGCCATGGCCAAAATGAAAACCCAAGCCCGTGATTTGAAGAGTCCAATTCTTCAGAGAGAAACCTGTTTTCTTCTTGGCCTCTTAATTCTAAAACCTTGACAGAACATACATATCACCGGCAAAGCTCAGAGATAAAAAGCTAGGGCTCATGATGAAAGAAAAATAATCTGACTTGGTTTCCAGTCATGTCCTTTTTCTAGCATGGCAGGAACTGAGGGGAGAATGGTGAAAGAATAAGGCTTGGGCCACTCCACATCCCAGGGATTATAGGGAGAATGTCAAGCAAACCCCAGGTGTGCCCAGAAATCCTGTAAATAAAGAGGATGCTGAGAGGGGAGAACCAAAGTAGAGAGACAATGGTTGCAGGGAAGACCAGGGTTCAGAGCAGGCCTGAGAGAGAGTTGGGGAAATCTCAGCTACCCAGGTGTCTGCGTGGTCCCCATGTCACCTGGAAAGGTTCCCAGGAGGTAGCTAAAAGTTAGAAGCAGGTGGCATACCAGAAATCACTAAACCACAGGGCCTGGAGAACTCAGCAGACACTTGGGTAGAGAATAAGCCAGAGGTGGTCGGAGAAGACAGTTGGATCTCAAGGGTCCACAGCATGGAAAAGTGTAGGTCATGGCAGACTCACCCGGAGCATGGTCAATGCTCTCAGAACAAATCACCTAATGTTTCCCAGGTGATTGTAAACAACAGCAGAGACATTTCCCTCAACCAGAGATGCTTCTTCTAATGCCAGTGCCACCTGAGGTCGCTGAGGCCAAGCCAAGATTGTTCCAAGGAAAAGTGAACGGAGAAGAAAGAGCAAGAGGTAACTAAGCCACCAGGCCTTGCCAAAATTTGCATTTGTCAGTAGAAGTTGAGGTGCATTTTGAGTTCCATTAAAGATAAATAATATGCCTTTGTATGCATGCATATTAAATGTGTAAAACCCATCCTTGCTAGATCACTTATTTCCCAAACTCATATAATAATGCGTATCTCTCAAAGTGATATAAATACAGCAATTAATAATTTGTGTTCATATAAAAAGGCATCCAGAAAAAAAAAAGACACAGAAAAGCCTAGCATCAGTATCTTCAGCTGTAAACATCTGTGGAGTTCTTCAGTGTAAACATCTGTGGAGTTCTTCAATGTCCCAGTGTCCATCCCAACAGCCTAGAGCTGATATTCCATATGTTAACTGGAGGTAAGTCAGCATAAGTTTAGTTCAAGTTTATTTTATTTTGCAGGTGGTCTAAGTAGCTCTGCTGTACAGTTTGGATTGAAAACTACTGCCTAAAGGAACTATCACAGGATAGATTCTTTTTTTTTAAACCCCCAGTAAACATCAAGTGGATATCGGTCTGAAATTGATGGCTGGGAACTGTCAAAGGGAGTAAGCAGAGAGCTATGTCAAGATTGTGGTACAGTATGATGGGGCAGCAAATGTAAAACACCCTGTCCTTGTCATATGCATAAACTTTATGGTAAAGAGTGCATCCGTTGTGTCAAAATTGTGTAAATCAGCCAGGAACTTAGAGGATGCCCAACATGGGATGAGGCTATGATGAGATTCTGTGACTACACAACAAACACACGATGTAAGAAAGGGGAGGGGAACTATCTAACTATGCAAAAATGGTACTGTCAAAGATCAAAAGGACTGTTCTCAAACACTGGACTCCAGTTGTAAGGCTCTCTCTCACAGAGTACAGGTTAACCGTTCTGCATCAGGCTCGGTAGTGCATGCCTGTAATCCCAGAACTTGAGAGGGAACATAGAAAAAGAATTGTGAATTTGAGGCCTACTTGGGCTACTGCCACCTTGTCTCAAGGAACACCACCACCACCACTACCACCACCACCCACCCAACACACACACACACACACACACACACACACACACACACACACACACACACACGCACAAATATTAATTTACAGCAGTGCCTGGCACATTGTAAGTGACACATGTGTATTTATGTGGTAACATAGTATTGTCAATGCTCTCCAGCTAAAGGCACCTAGGATACACCTATAGTTGAAAATCTGTTGTGGCTAAGTGACTGGTTGCAACAAAGTAGACACTGCAGTGTTGTCTTAGTAAGGGGTCATCACAGAGAACTCATCATGGATCAGAAGGGAGGGAGGGAAGGAAGGAGGGAGGGAGGGAAAGAAGGCAATGACATAATCTCTCACACCACTATAGTTCTAAAAGCTATGAGGTCTTGTTCAAAAATTTTAAAACAAATAAAACTTGAAGTTAATGTTTTTTCTTTGGGGAAATAAAACTAAAAATAGTTATGCCTTAATAGCATTTGGCATCTAAACAATGTCTAATAATTGACAAAACTAAAATACACCGTGTTTAATAAATTTGGGTATCCAATGGCATAACTGTCAACCCCCTAGCCTAATAGATAGATTCAGTAGTCTAAGCCAAAACTTAACAATGAACCTAAAACTAACATCAATTTCCCTAATAGATTCAAAGTGTGCTTATTAAAAATGATCCAAACATTTTTTCCTCTAACAAAAGTCCTACATAAAATATTTGAAGCATGTCAGGACAGAGAGAAAAGCTCTCATCCTCACCTTTTTATTTTTATACCCCCATTAACTAGCCAGGACTAAGCAAGTACTGACTAAATGTGTGACCTTTGGAAAAGTCTCTACTATTCTGTCTTTAACAGACATATTGATATATAGCATTCTTAGCTCTTAACACAGTGTTGAACTCATTGGCTGCCATCTCAACCCTGTTCAAGAATGTGTGATCCTTTGAGAGAAGAACTCACACTGTTTACCGAGGTATTTTAGCTCCTAACTTCCATCTGCAAGATCCAATTTCATCAAAAACTAGGAGAATCTATACTACCTTAAGTTTCCAGCACAAAAACAGGTCAAGGGCTGGCTCTCATGTTTGGTTGACTTGTTTTCTCTCATGTTGTTGCCTGAACACAGCAAATAACAAATAAACGTTTACTGCCCACTAATCTTTGCATGGATAGCCACGCTGCTTTGCCTACAGCCACACTTCATAGCATGGGCTGACACCATCCTTATTTCTCTCTCTGTGTTAGGTTTCTGGTTTCCATTCTACCTCAGTAACATCAAGCTTTCCAGACATTTGGGCACTATAAAGTTGTTTAGGTGTGCCATCTAGTGGCTATGTGGAAAAATGTTCATTTTTAACCGTATAGCTCATCTTCTGTAACAGAGGTTGGAAGAGGTAGTTTCTCTCACTATCCCCCAAATTAACCTCTCTTTCCTCTTTCCTCCCCCTTCCCTTCCCACTCCCCCCTCCCCATCTCTTTTTGGTTGCTGTACTGGGTACTGAACCTAGGACCTCATGAATGCTAGGCAAACACTCTACCACTTAGCCACATAGTTCCTAGCCCTAATACATTGTATGAAATTCTCAAAAACTAATTTTTTAAAGAAAAAAAGTCTTCATAATCAGTCACCAACCATCTGTACCACTGTATAGTCTCCTGAAACTATGCAGGGACCCTGCAATACTTACGTTACATTCTTTGAAGGAAAATGGATTGAATTCAACTGATGTGGTGTGAACAAGGTTTGCAGTAAGGAATAGAGGTTGACTCAATTCAAGACACTGTCGGGTGTGTACATGCACACATACAAGAGTATAGTGAAACTGATGAGTCCTACTTGTATGGAAAGCTCATGGTGACCAAGTCTCCCCCATTCGTGAGATCTGACTCTCCTCCCAGGAAGGCTTATAGAAATGGGCAGCAGGGGAGAAAGGTAGAAAAGTTACAGTTGAGCCCAATACACCAGCACCCACTTCTGGATACAGCTTCCAAGTACTCCATGCTTTAGAATGCTAAAGCTGCCCATACTCTAAGAGGGCCACAATCTGGCTAGTTTAAGCAATAGGAAAAAAATTGTCTCAGTTCTGAAATCTAGAAATCCCAAATCAATGCATCCAATTCCTTGACAAGCTATAAGGAGACATCTCTCTGGCTTGTAAATGACTGTGTTCATATTTGGGGTACAGGACTAAATTTCCTCTTATATGTCACAGACATATCAGATCAAGACCCACCCTAAGGATTTATTTTACCTTAATTACCTCTATGAAGACTCTGTATCCAGTGAGACAGTCATGTTGGGGTTAGGATTCCAAAATTTTGAGAGGACTCAATTTGGCTAGTAATTGAAGGGTCAGAGAGGCGAGACAACCATTGCTTTGTTGCTGAGCATTTGTTTAAGATAAATTTTGCTCTGTGGAAGCCGTGTGATCCTCAGGTATGACATCTCCATTGTGGGGTGGGGAATCCAAAACAGGACAAGTACAAGGAAGGGGCCTATCAGCTCCTCAAATGAACATGGCATGTTTGAAGTGCAGTGTGTTAGGCCTACCTAGCCTTTTCTTGGTTCCATGCAGGTGAAGTAGTCATTGCTCTAAGGAAAATTTTACCCTGTTTTCTTCCAGATGAGAGAAAGCTGCTGGCTTAAGAGGGGCTGGGTTCCTAGGTTGGGTTCACCTTTGATTTAGATAAGCTGAAAATTGATGACCTCAATGCCACTTCTGGAAAACCTACTCACTGGGATTGACTGGGGAGGACTTAAAGCTGTTCTCTTGCCTCTGGTCAGTCAGGTGACTACCAGGGACCATGAATATCCCTGCACATTCTTGAGTGGATGCAAAAAGCCAGGCCCTATTTACTGGAGCCATCTTTTGATTGTGTGTCAGTGAACAACTCCAAGGAATGAAACAACGCCAAGGCCTCCATGTTCCTCTTGCTCATGGTTCATTATAAAAGCAGTAGACTGCCCTACACTCCAAAAGTGTTCCCCATACATGACCTAAATCCACAGAGTGCAGAGCAGGCACTTACACCCATGCCCATCATTGTCACCTCAGTGAGCTTGGAGTAGCATGAGGAAGTGATACTAGCATTACACTCATGCTGCTTCAGTGCGCTGATGAATTCCTCTCATGTAGGACTCTCTGGTTTCCTGTAACTTCCAAGAGGAATAAACTCCCCACATCTTCACAGATCCTGAGGTTGTGTGGACTGATTAAGAAGGAAACTTCTGTACTTTCCATGCACAGGTGGCTCCAACTTTCTGAGATACTGGGCTGATTCCTGTACTGTAGTCACCTCTGGTCACTGCCCCATTACAGAAAAAAAAAAAAACTTGCCCATTCTTTCAATTTCTCTATTTCCACCAAAGAAATCATTATACTGCCCAGGAGCTTGGGTAGATCTTTAATGGCAGCTGGGTATAGTGGCACATACTCATAACCCTAGCACTGAGGAGAAGGAGGCAGGAGGACAAGAGTTCAAGGGCCATCTTAGACTACACAACCAGTTTGAAGCTAGCCTGAGCTACATGAAACCCTAACTTTAAAAAAAAGATTTTAATAGCAATGACAACAACTCCTAATATAAGCAACAGGCATTCTAGTATACATTCTATATGATATACATTCCACATGATGAGTATACTGTTTCCTTCTTGGAGCATCTCTGAAGGGCATGTTGGCTCTAGGGTACAGACCAGGAGACCAAGGACAGGTCGGGCATGCCAACAGGTTAATAAGGATTCAGCCAGGCAGGCTGGTTTACCTTTCACTTGTACTGCCCAAGAGTATCGCTTTCTACCCTTAAGAGCCATAAAAAACACAGGGGCCTCATGATCTTTGTCTAAAATCTTAGCAAAACAATTTGGGCTGAACTTTTGTACATTCAGCTGTGATTTATAACATTTAAAGATACTTGGACAACTCATATTGGGCAATTCAGAAATCTCTCTGATTTTTTTTCTAAACTTCTACTGTATAATCCAAGGTCAAGTATACAGTCTATAGCAGTTTCCTAATGCCACATTAACAAATTATCATCTGGGGTTAAAGGGCAAAAATAGGCCAGCATGGCTGTCTCTCTGGAGACGGCAGGGGAAAATCTGCTTCTTTGGCTTTTCCAACTTAATGAGGCTGCCTGCCTTTTTTGGCCATGGCCCTGACTCACTCCATCTTCAAAAACTAGTAGGGTGTCGCTCAGCTTAGGTTTGTGTTTAAGATGTCTATGTGTGGCGGCAGAATGACATCTTTGAATTCTCTCTGTTTCTCTCTCTCTCTCTCTCTCTCTCTCTCTCTCTCTCTCTCTCTCTCACACACACAGTCTCCTTATAAGGGCTCTGGGAATTACAATGAACCCAATGGATAATCCAGGCTAACACCTCTTTGTATGAATACACAGTAAAGTCCCTTTCCATGTAAGGTATCATATTCCTAATACATGCACAGGTTCTAGGAATTGGGGCAAGGGTATATTCTGTTCATAATATACTCTAAGCAATTATGTGTAGTGTGGAAATTTTGAAACAAGTATCTGGATTGGAGGCAAGGGCCATTCGCCAACTAGGAAGTCATCCACTTCATCTCTTGGGAGTGGTGCCCAAGAGCATTTTAATTAGGGGGCCAAGGGCATCAAAGAGAACATACATCTAGAGCACCAGTCCAGAAATTTTATGTGATTAGGAGCATAACATCTTAACTAACACGTACCTGAAGTCGAGCATGTGTAACCATGAACTCCTGTTGGTTTTTCATGTTTTCATTCATAGATTTTGAGAATATAAACCCCATCTTGACCTAAAGCATAAAAATGCAAGGCAACTTAATTTATAATTATAATTATTAAATTATATATATATATTAAATTTATAATTTATACAGACTCTGTATATCCTCATACATTCTCTGAACTATCAACAATGTAAAAAAGAGAGAAACTGACCTAGGGAGTAGTGTAAACTCTAACTAGCTGTTTAACCTCAGGCATACTTATCCAGCCTGGCATCATTTACTTAGCCAAGACCCGAAGATTGAAATGATTTCCCATCTCTCCCTGTTCTGTAAATACTCAGTGCCATGTTCCATCATGATCTTCCCAACTCTAAATCTAAGGCTATCCATCTTCTTACCGTCGGTTCAGTTGACAATAAGACCTTGCATCTGAGGACGTGTGTTCAGAAGAACTTTTGTCTGTCCTTCTTGACCTTGTGTTTAAGAATCAGGTGTCAAAGCTGGGTGGTGGTGGTGCACGCCTTTAATCCCAGCACTTGGGAGGCAGAGGTAGGCAGATCTCTGGGAGTTCGAGGCCAGCCTGGTCTACAAAGCTACACAGAGAAACCCTGTCTGGGAAGAACAACAAAAATCAGGTGTCTCATGGCTAGTATATCAATGTTCTTCCTGAAGTCCCATGTTCCCATCCCTCTTTGAAACACATCTCATCCACACCTTCTTGCAGCTGTTATCCCCTAGCTATCCTCCTCCAGCCTCACCTTCATTCTAATGCACTGTAAAAAAACAAAAACAAAAACAAAAAAACCAAAACCAAAAACAAAACAAAACAAAAAACTCCGTGTGTGAGTGTCTATGTCCATTCATGTGTGTGAGTGCAGGTGGGTGTGCCACAGCACATGAGTGCAGATCAGAGGACAGCCCAGGTGTTGGTCTTTACTTCGCACCTTTTTTGAGACAGTCCATTCCACTTGTTGCTCTCAGCTGTGTACACCAGATTAGCTGGCCAGGAGCCACCCAGGGATTCTCCTGTCTCACCACTGGAATTGCCGATGTGTGCTACCATGCTCAAATTTTCATTGGTTTGGGGGCATCCAACACAGGTCTTCATGGTTATATGGTAAGCACTTTACACATTAAGCCATCTCTTCTGCTCAGAAATGCATTTTTAAAAGAACTACATTGTAGAGTTTCTCCTCTCCTTCCAACAGAAGCTACAGCCCAATAAACTCATTGTAAGTTGGAAATATCATTGAGAAAACTGCATTTACTACACCTAATATACTGAACATCATGGTTTACCTTAGCCTACCTTAAATGTACTTAGAACACTTACATTAGCCTACAGTTAAGTACAGGCCTCTTTATATATTAAAGTGCTCAATATAATTTATTGAGTATTATGATAAATCTAAAAACAGAATGGCTGTTCTCTTTTACTAGCCTGGAAATGATTAAAATTCAAAATTTGAAGTTTGTTTCCTTATGAATGCATGTTGCAACTGTGACTGAAGCCACACCCACATCAGACCCCACTTCAGTTTTCATCGTATTACCTTATCTTCCCTAACAGCTACCTAAGGGGGCTGTAAACTGTAGGCGGATCGGAACTCCTAATTTTGTTCTAAATCCAAGTGAGTATGTACAGAGAACATTTTAGTTAGTCATTGATGTTTCTCTCAGAAGACAATAAGGCTCAGGAGAATGTCACAACTTCTCTACTTTCTTCAATGTGATTTAATAGGCTGTTGAATACCTTCACACCACAGTAGCCAGTCTTGATGCTTTACAGACAGGATTAATGTCTGTTTGGATCCCAGACAACAGCTATTTCCACATCTTTCCCCATTAGGAAATCCTGGATTTAGAGTAACTCAGGAAATGAGTGGGGGAAGAAGGGGGGTACAGTTGGAGTGGTTACCCTGTTAGTAGGGTGAGCGGGAACAGGGATGTTTCACAGGGATAGAGAGGGAGCTGAGTGCCAGGCTTTAGTGACTTCTGTGTATTCCAACAAAGAACACACCCTGGAATTACGTGGCACTTGTACCAATCAGCTGCAGGGCCAGGCAGAGGCTAAAGTACTTACTAGGAAGAAAGAGCAGATACCTAAGGATTCCTTATGACGTTCCTTCCTGTTTGTCATTGTCCCACTCAGCACCCTATGAGCAGGGACAAAGGACACTCATGGGGGAGGGGGACCTAGCAGCTTACCCTGTTATCTAAGTATTGACAGCCCAAATGAGTCATTTCCAACTGAGCTTGCAGGAGAAACACTGCCATCCATCTTGATAGTCTTTGTGGCTTCTACTTGCACAAGATGAATGATTCCACACAAGAAAAACTTTGGCTCAGGCTACTCACCATCTCTTATCTGTCTTCTGCATATAGGGATGGAAGGTTTAATTTTTACTCCTACTACGAACATTGACACACACACACACACACACACACACACACACACACACACACACACACACAGATCCGAGTCCCTTGCCAAACTCCTATGAGGGATGAGCTCTCCCTTGCAGTGGTGGGACAATCCTCATGTCAATCATCTAGAGAAGAGAAAGACTTTGGAAAGCTAGGGTCAGGCTTACCTCTTTCTGGGCCTTGACCTCTTGGACTTGGACTTTGGATATATCAGGAGTAATTCTCAGGTAGATGGGTTAAAGACAGAGGGAAACCAGTGTCCCTCTGAGAGAACACACCTGCAAATGATATGCCACACCTTGAAACTTCACCCTTGAACAGAGTTTTCAACTTCTTCTCCCCGATACCTAACTAAACCATTAACAGCCTTTTCTTAGAGTGTTCCAAAAACCCTCAATTTTCTCTCTCCCAGAGACAAAACGTTATCAACAGCTAAATAAGAGTGGCCTCGAATCGACTTTCTTACTGGTAACAGAGGAAACAAGAGTGTTGTGGAGGACAGAAACGTTGGTGGCGCACGTCTCTTATCCCAGCACTCGGGAGGCAGAGGCAGGCGGATCTCTGTGAATTAGAGGCCAGCCTGGTCTCCAGAGCGAGTGCCAGGACAAGCTCCAAAGCTACGAAGAGAAACCCTGTCTCAAAAAAAAAAAAAGAAAAAAAAGAAAAAGAAAGAAAGAAAGAAAGAAAGAAAAGAAAAGAAATATTGATGTGGTTGCTCCTGTTTTTTTGCTTGTTTGGGTTTCTTTCTTTCTTTTTTTCTTTTTTTGTGAGGTGTTAACTCTCCAGCTCTGCACTGTCATGATTATAATTACTGTGGAAAGGTGTGTTTCTGGGGGAATGTTGATGGTGCAAATCCCAGACAGACTTTCTCTGGTCACCCTGGGAACCAAGATTTGATTTGGAAAAAGAAATAATTTGTGACATCTGTCATCCAGATCTCTGTCCTGCTTTATTACCTGAATTTGTGGCTTGTCACATCACCGCAATCATTCTCAATCAATGCTCCAAATTATATTTCCTAGCAAACTTAAGCAGAAGCACATAGCCTCTGGGGGTGTTTTCTGTCATTGTTTCCACTTTGACTCCGTGGAGCCAGTTTACTGTCGTGTAGGTATTTCCCCTAGAGTTATCCCATTTCCCTCTCCTTTGCACTCTGCAGACTTTTTCCAACTTGTTGACAATGCTACTGAGAGATCACACTCCCTCACAAAACAGGGTTGTCTATACCTGTCAGCCTCAGGGGCATTAGCAGAACCCAGAGCCCAGGCCTCCCCTGCCCAGCTGGAGCTGCAGCTGTACAGGGCTATGTAGCCGAGCCGACCCTCCCTCCCTGCAGCCGGATGCACTCACGCGACACAGTGCTGGGAAGGTGACCACAGCGGAGGCCTCTAGCCAGGGCTCCTCATCGATCAGGGCAGGACTGTGCTTCTCTTGGCGGAGCCTAGGGATTGGACGCGCTTCAGCCAATCAGCGTGGCCTTTGGATCTTTTACGGGCTCCAGTTCTCGCGGCCTGGGGTGTCCTTCCGGTGCATGCGCCTGGAGCAGGGAGGTGGGTGGGGCGGGTCAGAGCCGCAAATTGCAACCTGCAGGATGTAGTCTAGCGGATGATTTTTGAGGAAAGGCAGAAGAAGCAGCATGGAAATGTCTCCGGAATCCCGAGCCTGTAAAAAAAACTATTTGCCACCATCAAATAGTTTCAAGTTAAACAGGAAACAAAAGCAAATCACTGAATTTCCATGTTACCTTATGCCCTTTCGATATTATGTACTACTACCAGTAATGTCTGTCTGGAGTAAGTAATGCTCCCCAACCTCTGAAGAAACACCCAAGGACCCATTAGCTACCCAAGGTTTGGAGAAATAGCGTGTGCTCACGCTATTTTCTTTTGGAAGAGCTCCCTGCCTCAACCTTGGCTGACACCACACCATAGAGAAGGCATCCAGCCTCTTCAAGGGACAGACCTCCCAGGCTTGTGTGGATGTTCTCAGCTTCAGTCCTCGGTATTCTTTCTGGATTTTAGATTCTTCATTTCAAACATTATTAGTTCAATAGCCGGATGGGAAAATTGCAAAAATTGGTGGGAGCAGGTGTGTTACCAAGAGTAAAAGCTTTCGAAGGGAGCTGGGCCACAAATCCCTGATAGGGTTTATGCCTGCAGACGAACCATGCCTTGATTCCATTCCCACCCTGTCACCAGGACCCTCTCACTTTGTCACTTCCGTCTGCAGTAGGACTGAAGTTATCTGATTATTGTGCTTCGAGGGCTGAATGAGATAATATATTTAGATGCACACAAGGTTTTCTGCCTGCGTATAGTATTCAGCAGATCATAAATGGCAACCGTGGGAGTTTCTGCTATCTATAGTCTTGAAAGGACCAGGGTGGTTACTAAAGCCAGGTGAGAGTTGACACTTTGGGAGGATGCCCAACAGGAATGTTCAGCAGGGGAAGCCAAGTCCCCCTTTGGGCAGAGAAGGTGAGAAAGGCAACCTTAGGAGGCATGGAGGTCCTTGCCCACAGATAAGCCCTAGGGAAACCAGCAATGTCAAGCAAGCAGAGCTGTATTTTCAAAGGGAGAGATGTGTAACCTGTTTTCTGCCCAGAGCGGTGATGGTTAATAGCCCGGTGACCTTTTCATTATCTGTGTGGCTGAAACCACACAGGATCCTCCCCCAGGCCCTTATCATGAGCTTGTTTTTCTCAGACTATAGAACCTCTCTTTATGGAAGATGCCACATGCAGTCAATCTATAGAAACCATTTTAATTTATTTTCTGCCTTTTCAAAGACTTGCTTATTCTGGACTGTTTGAAATAAATGAAATGACTTTTACTGGCTTCTTTTACTTTGACACTATTTTCCACTTACATCTAAGTTGTAGCAGAGGGGCTGGTGGGATGAGTCAGTGGGTTAATAGGCTTACCACCCTGGGACCCAGTTCTACTCCTGGGATCACATGGTGGAAGGAAAGAACCCATTATTGCAAGTTGCCCTTTGACATCCATAAGTGTTCCATGCATGAGTATGCACTTGTACACAAACACACAATCAATAAATTTGAGATAAAAATTAAACAAAATAAATATGAAGCATGGGTCATTGCTCCATTTCTTGTTGGGGCTAAATGCCTTGTATATGGATATAGCACATTTGTGTGTTCATTCAGAATTGATAGACATTTGGATTGTTCTATTTTGTCAATGTCATAAATAACATTGTTAGTTTTGTAGTTATCTTGGGCATATCTGTAAGGGGTACAATTGTTGGGGCATACAATAATTCAGGATTTAACTGAGTGGGCTGAAGAAACATGCAATGTGATGGCAATAGATAAGGACTCTTATTTCACTGTACACCTGTGTATTTGTTGTGTAGCAGACACCAGAGCCAGAGATCTGGGTTTGAATGCCACTTATAGCATCTCCCATCATGTGAGTTTTGACAAGTTACATGTGCTGTATGTCTCAACTTCAACAGTAGAATCAACTTCAGAAAATAATATTCATAAGACTATTCTACAAGTTGGGTAGTCTAGTGTGTAGACAACAAAGTCTGACATTTTTGCATGCTATGTGTTTTGCTATAACTGATACTTTAATTGTTGTGATTGCTGCATTTCAGCTTATTAATTGGATAGTCTTTTTTTTTTAAATGATGCTACCGCTTGTCAAGGTTTGTCACTGAAATGCAGTAACTGAAGATGACAGACTCAAGGAAAGCTGTTGTGAGCAGGGGCGGTTATACTTCAGAGTGTAACCTGAGTCAGATGAGGCTTCGTGTGGCTCAGTCGAAGCATTTCATAGCAGCCCAAGAATCATAAACCTGACTGGGGAAGAATGATAAGGGTGTGGACTCTAGTCTGCCCCAGCTGTATGTAAATGCTCTGCACAGCTGGCAGGCAGGAAGCTCATAGATGATCCTCTGTGGGGTGCTGAGAGCTGTGATGTCACAGCACCATTTGACTGAAGGCCTGCTAACTTCCTTCTCCTGGAACCCGTGCAATTCACATGACCTTGTTCTCAACCTGTGAATCTCAGCCTCCTGTCCCCAGAACTGCAGCCTGGTCTCTTCCTCCTCCCCTAGAAAACAGCCCCTGAACTCTAAAACTAGCACTGAAGAGATAGTTCATCCAGTTAAGGACACTGGTTGCTCTTCTAAAGGACCAGGGTTTGATTCCTAGCTCCCATGTGGCAGCTTACAACTGTCTGTAACTCCAGTTCCAGAAGGCCTGACATCCTTTTGTAGCACAGACATCCGTGCAGACAAAACACCCATGCATATAAAATAAATAAATTTTTAAAAATAAAATAAGATGGCCTGCCCTATTTTGTGTGGTACTCCGAGACATATATACATATGTTTCTCTCTCTCTCTCTCTCTCTCTCTCTCTCTCTCTCTCTCTCTCTCTCTCTCTTTCTCTCTCTCTGTCTTTTGGTTTCCATTCCATTTACTGGCATTAAATTCCTAGAAACCTATTATAATTGTGTGATTAATAAGATTGTTTGGTCATCTTTTGTTCTGAGATATGACCCACATAGCTACTAATTCTTTGGAATTTCCTGAGACAGAAGTATTCTCTGCTCTAGTGAAGTGACTCTTGTGAGTTCCTGGATTTGAGCTTGTCATCAGAATGACCAACCTATGGTCAGAGCATGGCACTTTCACCCCAACTCCTGTCCTCCACAAAGGGGAGAAGGGCTGAAAGCTAACTGTGGTGATATTTTGTTTATGATCTAACAAATAAAGCTTGCCTGGAGATCAGAGTGCAAAGCTAAGCCACTAGTTAGCTATAGAGACCAGGCAGTGGTGGCACACACCTTTAATCCTAGAACTGCCGAGACAGAGGCAGACGGATCTCTGTGAATTCAAGGTCACCCTGGGCTACATGAGATTGAGCCAGTCTAAAGGAGAAGCAGAGCTCACACACAAAGGTGATCCCAGCACTTGGGATCATATGTCTTTAATCCCAGCACTAATAGGTGGAGACAGGAGTGATATGGCTGGGCGGAGAGAGGAAAACAAGGAAGGAGGAGACAGGAGCTCAGGGCAGTCTGGGAATTCAGTCTGAGATGCAATCTGAGGATTTGTACAAACAGGATCTCCCCTTTGGTCTGAGCTCTAAGAACTCTAGTGGCTGGCCCATCTGCTTCTCTGATCCTTCAGCTTTCACCCCCTGATAGCTGACTCCAGGTTTTTACGATTAAGGCCGAAGAGAATTCGTGCTACACTGAACTGATTGTTGATGCAGTCTCTATGAAAATTCTCTGAGCCAGAGGTTCAAGCAGCTGGGCTGCAGAGTTACTCTAACAAACCAGGGAGAATCATTGGAATCCTAATTTGTCTCTAGTCCATCGTAAGTTCTGGAGGCCTAGCCTAAGATTGGCCTCTGCCATGGGTTCCATCCTGTGGTGCTTGAATCTTGACTTGTGGGAGGTGACTTGACTTCTCTACGGGTATGTCGGAATTGAACTGATCTAGAACAGCTTCTCATCAAAGTTCTAGGCTTCCATGAACACAGGATCCTCCATCTGCCTTCTTCAGCGGGCTAGAGTGCTTTCAGTAGGATGATACCAGATGACTCCTCTGCCTGAAGCCAGACAATGGATTTGCATTACAATTAAAATCCAACCTTTCTCCTTAACTCTCAAGGCCCTTCACTGAATGAGAGCCAACCTTTCAGTGTAGACTCCGCCTTACAATGGTGTTCTGAGAGAGAACACCTTCACAACTCACACTGGTTCTGCCCTCTATTGAGTAGGCCTCTCCTGCGGATCATTCATGGTTCTCTCCAGAATTCACTTTGTGCATTTCCTTACCATAGAGATGGTTAGTCTTCACCATCAAATAATCTCCCCCCAAATGAATAGGATATGAACAGGAAATGGTGATGTTAAAGATGACCAACGTGTCCCACTATTCAGCCTTGGCTAGCCACTGTTTGTCTCTTGTCTGAATGTTTCCTATTCATTTGTCCAAATCACAAAACTCAAATCATTTTCAGGGCTACTTTTCCCTTACTTAGGCTATTTTGGCTTACACAGTATATTCTGAGTTGATAAAACTTTTTTTTTTTTTAATTAAAGTCATATCCTGCTTTTCTACTTCTGGAGGGCACCAAATTCATTAAGGAGCGTGATCAACTTCACTTCGTGGGAAAATATAAGTCTGAGGTGTAGGAACAGGTGGAGAGGTGAGGGTAATCTTCAGATTACTCATATGCAAATCAGTTCGAGCAGCAGGCTGAGAGCAGGGTTTCAATCCCCAGGGACAGCTTCAGGGACAGCTTCAGTTACCTTGGCTCTTCTACTATTTATGTAGACCTTAAGCAATACTTTTGTAAAACAAAACACCTGCCCCTTCAGTTTTAAAAATAATTCACCTCATAGGAACTACTAAGGGACTATGACTTAATCTGCACTGCTCAAATTGTTATTTAACCAAGAAAACTCAGCTAAACAGTGAGTCTCTAGAGTGAGTTTTTATAGATCATAAATATTTTTATAGATCATAAATATTTCCTGGGATTTGGCTATCGTTTTCAGAGAAAAGAACTATTAGCTAGAAATGTGTTTGTCTGTGCATGTGTACATACACATATACATGTTTAAATTAGACTTCTACATATAAAGTCTATGTTTTATTTTCAGTCATCCACTAAAGTTGGGAAAACTAGATCACTAAGAGGGTTCAAAAGGCATTTGGGAGAGGGGATAGCTCAGCTGAGGCTTCAAAGTCTATTCCAATTTTATTGATGATATCGAGAGTCCCAAATTCTCTATATTTCCTTAATGCAGTATCATCTCCATCGTCTTTAAAGAATAGAGAAGCTCTGAGAATGTGAAAATTCCTTATATCCAAGCCAGTGGGCACCCCGGTATTCACTCAACGCACTACTTTAGAATTGTAGTGTAGTGAATAATCAGGAAAAGCAAAGAATGAAGAAGGTCTTTGGGGTCTAATGGTGAGATGTCTAAATGATATCACAATACCCTATGGAGTTCCCATGGCTTTATCTTGGAAAAAGCCCACATTTCCAGTTCCCAGATGGGCTTTTTCAAGTTCATCTAGAATAGACTTCCCCACCTGGATCCTGACAGTGACAGTGTAGATCCACAAGCATTCGGAAAGGACACGGGGAAGTTCTTGAACTGCAAGGCAACTGGTTTCATTATGTCGAGGAACTTTGAGGAAGTGACCAAATCCACGATTTAAAAATATGTTTCCTATTATATAGACACACCTACTTTCTAGAATTAAAACCCAAGTCGTTTGTCTCCTGTTAACTCTTTATGTTATATAACTCTATATGTAAAGTTACTTCAAGACCTTCACATATCCAGAAAGGACTTGAAAGAGGCGAGGGATCGGACAGTAATTTATTTATTTATTTATTTATTTGTTTATTTATTTATTTTTTGGTTAGCAGTGTTGTTTTTTATTTATTTTTATTTTTTATTTTATTAGTTCAAATTAGGAACAAGCTTGCTTCAGATGTCAATCCTTTCTCCCCCCCCAACATCCCACCTGACCCTAGCCATCCCCCCTCCACTCCCCAGGCAGGGTAAGGCCCTCAAAAGGGGCTCCCCAAAGTCTACCACATCATCCTGGACCAGGCCTAGGCCCTTCCCCATGTCGGACAGTAATTTATTAAGGTGTCTGGATTCTGAAAAGAAAATTGAAGTCTGAGTTCTTATGACTTGAGATGTTTTGTTTTTAAAGCACTTACTGCTCAAGCACGGAAGATTTAAATTTGGGTCCCCAGCCCTCACGATAAAAGCAGTGAAGCTCCCTATCTGAGACAGAACGCGGCCGCGGCGGGGGGGGGGGGGGGGGGGGGGGGGGGGGGGTGGACCCTGGGGGCGGGTGGATCCCTGGAGCACACTGGAGAGTCGGTCTAGCCAGTTGCAAACTTGGTTCAGAGACCCTCTCTCAAAAAACAAGGTGGGGAGCTGTAAAGAGAGACAACCTATGTGGACCTGTGGCCTTCACAGGCACCCTCCCCACCTTACCCATCCCTCACCCCATCCCTTTCCCCCACCCAAAAAATAGCTCAGTGTGTTTACTCAGAACTGGCTCTTTTAAGAAACCTGATTTACAAGAAAGCTAAAGTTTCACTTTCACTTTTAGTTTCGTTTTTTTAAAAATAGTTTTGTTTGTTTGTTTGCTTTTCTTTTTCACGACAGGGTCTCACTTTTGTAGCCCTGGTTGTCCTGGAGCTCACTATGTGGACCAGGCTGACCTCCAATTCATAGGTATCCACCTGCCTCTGTCTCTGGAGTACTGGGATTAAAGGCGTGCGTCACCAAGCCGGACCATAGATTTGTTTTCCTATAAACTCTAATCCCAAAGTGAGCACAAAATCCAGAGAGACAGGCGATACCTCTTTGGTTTCAGAGCGGAGGTGGGCAGGGTTTTCACACAAGAGGGCGGGCCTCCGCTGGCTATAAAGCTGGGGGACTGGGGGGCCTCCAGCCACAAACCAGGCAGCACTTCTTCCTGTCGCCGCCAGTCTCCCAGCCTACAGGTAGGGAGCGTCTTCTCGCCGAGTTCCGGAACGGGCAGCTTGCAGGGCAAATTGGAGCCAGAGTCCTAGACCCTTTGAGGATGGAGAGAGGAAAAGGCAACAAGGAAATAGGATGGGTTAACAGGCAGCAGAGCCGATTGCCGGGCACAGTTAAGAGCTCTGAATGCGCAACTCGTCTGGTGATAAGGCACTGCTAGCGTTAATGCCAGTTTTGTGTGCGACTGACTGTGTGTTTGTGAATAAGCTGTCTTGGGGTAGGCAGCTGGGTCAGAAGAACGGGTCCTAGGGCGACTTTGTTAACTAGCGATGACTGGGTAAGTTGTCCCACTTGAAGCATCTCCTGAGGTCCCTTCCTCTGCCAAGATACAGGGCGCTGTAGCCTGAGACTTTTACTCTATCTGTCCAGAGGACGTAAAGAAGTAAAAGTACGGTGTTCTATCTTGTTTATTTTTAATCTGAATAAATGATTGCTATGTTTTCCTATGAATTAAATAGTCAGGTTTTTTTTTTTAATTGCTACATCCCATTGTGCTGGATAACTAAAGGGCATCACTCTCTCATTGATAGGTGCACAGGTTAATTTAAGCAGGTTACTAGCCCAGTCGTTCACTGATCATATACCACGTGCAACTGCCTGGAACACGGCTAGGTATTTCCTTCAGATAAACTCTTATAGCTACCTAATTATGTCAGGGTATCTGAAAGACCTTTGTATGGAATATAAAACAAAACTGAAGATTCGTTCCCGAAAGTATATGCAGCTGCCAATGACAGTGACTAGGAATATTTAAGGAGAACTTTCTACTTTGCAAATATTAGCCTTTTCCAATTGTACAGCATAGGTAGTTACAGGCTTTTAGGTGGGACCGAGAGGGACACAGGTTTTAGGATCATTTAATAAAATTTGAAAATTTGGTATATCTTCACTCTTACTTTTGAGAAAGGAAGCTTGCATCTGCTCCCCTCCTGCTCTCATGGGAAGATAGAGAAGTGGTGTTCCATGATATTCTTCTGGACTTTCCCCGGGACAAACCTATTTCCCCATCTTAAAGGAGCCATCATTTCTTCCTCAGTCAGTACTTCCTTGCTGTGTCTCTGCTCTTGGCTGGGAATTCATGAAAAGTTACAATTCTTGCCGGAGGAAAATGATCCTGTGCTCTTAGACCCACTAAACGGAGCAGGTGCCAAGGTCACAGACATGGTCCCTGGACTTCCTCTTTTTCTCTCACACTACCGAGAGCTGCACTCTGGGGGCCAGGGAGGAGAGGGTATGATACTGAATAAGGTGACTATTGGGCCTAATCCATAACCTTTTAGTAAACCTTTATCGTACTAAGCTTTTAAAGCAGATTCATAATTAATGGATAACTATTCCAACCAAGTCTACTGTCAATATTGACAAAATCAGGCATGGCCCTGTAGTCCTTCAACAGATATCAGATACCTTGGTATGACTCTCCAGTACGTGGCTTGGCCATTTTCTCCTACAGCCTCATTGCCACAATTGCTGTGTCCTGACATCCTCACCAGCCTGGATGTCATCACATCCTTGGACAGATGACTGGAGGGAACAATTTTAAATATGTGTCTAATATTAGCAAGAGGATAATGAGCTATTTTACTTTGCTCTTTTGATAAATGCCCCCCCCTTTTAAAGACAGAGTCTCACTATGTAGCCCAGGCTGACCTCAAACTCAAGATCCTCCTGCCTCAGCCTCTCAGAAGCTGTTGCATCTGCTCTTTTTCTAATATCAAGGGTTCATAATAGCCAATAAGAAGCCTATGACCTTAACAGACAAAATAATTTAATCAGACAATTATCAAGAACTAAACATTTCTTCAAAAAATTCAAGTTGTGTTTCTCAAGAATAGAATTAGCAAAAAGTTTTAAAATGTCAGCGCTGGGTGAAAACACAATGGTACCAATTTTCACAACGCGTCACGAATATTGGGAAAGTCCTTTTTCTCCCTTGGTCAGCAAGTCTCTTTAGGGAACTCTACCTTCCAGGCCTAACCTTGGACCTGGCACACAATAGGGACTCACCAAATTGGCTAAATACACAAATACTTACAATTTTGACATGAGTGGCACCATGGGCCATCTCTGTCTCTGCCATCAGGTGCTGTCCTATGCCTGGGGAGAGGTCTTGGTAGCATTCCAGCCTCTATTTTATCACATCAGTATCAACTCTCCTCCTCCCAAGCAAACTTCGGCAACCAAATATGTTAGCTGATATTACCAAGCATTCCCTGAAGGAGTGTATGTTATGCACTTACATTAGTTTTTATGACAATAACAACAAAACATAAAAATAAACTAATGTGGTCATTCTACCTCAGTGAAGATGTCTAGACTCCATTTCTAGGGGCTTCCCATGGAATCACTTTGTCCGCCAAACACTCAGAAGTTGAAAGCATTAGTTTTTTCTTAGAATAATAAAAGTAAAACGTTTGTTTATTCACTCATTTGAAAATTGGGCACACACACACACACACACACACACACACACACACACACACACACACACGAAAAAAGAAGAAACCATTCATGATTCTATCTCTCTTCTTCTGTCTTTCTTTCTTTAAAAAATGATAAATGGGTGAGAACTTACCTGTGCTTCCTGCAAAAGTCACATTTCACAGCAGATAATCATGGTTAGGGTTGTTATAAACCACAAGTATAGTTTTGCTTTATACACTGCCTCCAAGTTCCTTCCTACATCTTCACAAACTCATTCCCTATGCATGTACTAAATTCTGTCCTTCATGGTATTTTGAATGTATACAGTTTTATTTTGCCATTAGGCTACATGGGGTGTTTCAAATCTGGAGCTGCTGTCACCCATGCCATCCCTGTTATATTTGTGTTTACTTTTTTCCATATGGTGAATTTCTAAGTCAGGAATAAAGAGCCATATGGTATACATAGTTAAAGTTTTAACAGAGATTACCAAGGTGATCTTTAAGAAGCTATACAATTTCACATCCTTACCAATGGAAAGTCAAGAAATACTGTCCACCTGTATTTTTCCTAACTATGAGGAAGCTATAATTTTGGTCGAGCAAAAGGTCAACAATGTTACCATAAATCTCCAATATACATTCTTAGAAAGAGCATCCTTTCCTATGTTTGTATTTATTATTCTCTGAACTATGCGGGGCTCTTGTTCATTTTCCTCTTGACCCATGTATCGTTTTCTTACTGAGTTTTAGAGAGTGAATACCCAGCAACCCTAGTCTTCTGCTGTATATGCCTGTCAAATGGATTGTGTATAGTTAGGGAGATGCTTCCTGGGAAAACTGACTTTCCTGTGAAAGTTGTAAATGTGAATGACACTGGAGAGAGGAAATGTTAATGAACATGGCTGGGGTGTAGCTCTAGCTTTCGTTGACCACTCTCTTCTTTGGACATCAGTTCCAAAGAAGAATGGCTTCTGTTTCCTGCTCACTGCTCCTCCAGTGCCCTAACTAGTGCCAGACTCAAGAAGAGATATTCAGGGTTTACTGAGTGAATTAGGAAAATGTCAGCACAATGGAAACTAGGATCTAGACAGCTACATCTCAGAGAGTGGTCCTGAGGCACCCAGACCTTAGTAAATGGGCCAAATAGAATTCTCCTCTCTTCCCACTGCTGTTATTGGTATACCTACTCTCTTTATTGGGGAGAAGGATTATAATCTGGAGTAGGGGAGAAGCACAGGGGAGGGAGATTTTTAAGGGGGTAGGAAGCACTGGAAAGTGAAAGTGAGAATCAGATTTTCTTTGCTGTGAAGTTTTGCCTAAGGCAGGTTTTACAGATCTTGAAAAGGGCATGGTGCAGCTGGAGGAGCTGGGAAGGTATTTTTCCCTTGGCTTATTTTTAATGTACATTATTGAATGTGGGGAGGGGCTTATAACTCAATATACAAATGTTCATCTCATCATACTAATTTCTTTTCACTTGGTTCTGTATAACCTTGAGTTATGAAATGAAAGTATTGACCTTTCAACTTTGCAGCTGTGTTTCCACACTTACAAATCAAAACTGCTTCAATTACACCTGGCTTGTCTGTGCTTTTCGTACTGGCTCTTAGGAGTTATTTATCTATGAGAAGGACAAATCTTATACGGGTGTCACATTGTTCAGCTGTTTGAATTAAGCAGTGCTCTTTCTGTGTTTCCCATTACTAGACAGCTCAAGAAACATGAGGGTATGCGCCATTGTTGCCATCTTCACAGTCTGCTGTCACTTGGTAAATGGTAAGTCACCAAATCTTTTCAGTGGGTTCTGTATTTTCAATATTCTAGCCATGAGTTAAAAATTGAAGTAATTTGTGTGTATGCATATGAAGTGTGTGTGTGTGTGTGTGTGTGTGTGTGTGTGTGTGTGTGTGTGTGTGCGCACGCGCGCGCGCGCATTTGCTAGGCACACATGTGGAGGTCATAGGATAGCCTTGAGTGTTTGTCCTCACCTTCTAGCTTGTTTAAGACAAGTTCTCTTATTTGTTGTTCATTGCTGAGTACTGCAGGCAGCTGGCTCCAAACTTTCTGGGGATTCTCCTGTCACTTCCTCCCATCACACTGTAGGAGAACTGAGATTGAGATGGCAGGCACACACTACAGTAGCTGGTTTGTACATAGGTTCTGGGATGTGAACTTGGGTTCTCATGTTGCACAGCAAGTAGTTTACTTACTGGGTGATCACCCAAGCTCCTGCAATAATTTAAAGGAACATACTTTGTTTGTTAAAAAGCACACTCTAGTTTTCCTTCTTCATAAACAAGTTACTTGTATCATTGTAAAAGATGAAGGAAAATACAGGAGCTGTAGGTATAATTTAGTAGTGGAACACTTGCCTGGCCTGAGCAATGTTCTGGAGTCAATATCCCAGCACTAGAAACAAAAAAACAGGGAGGGGTGAAGCTAAAAATACAGGTAATACAAAACAAAAAGATTATCCATTTCCCATGAATAACTTATGAAAATTTCTGGGGAAATGACCCAATGGTAATATACTTTTATTTATTGGTTCCTTTTAAAGAAGATTGGGAATATACTAATTCGCTTGCATTCTTCCCAATGAAGATATTTCCAAGAAGAATTTTAGTGTTCATGCAACTCACCAGATAAAGTGATTACAACCATAAAGTGATTGTAACCTTTTACCCATTTTACAAATGTGCTTGGAGGACTTTTCCGTCTGCTGAAGGCTGGTCTTCTTTCTTTCCAGCATTTACTATCACGGTTCCCAAGGACCTGTATGAGGTAGAGTATGGCAGCAATGTCACACTGGAATGCAGATTCCCAGTAACACACCGGCTGGAACTGCTTTCGTTAGTTGTCTACTGGGAAAAGTACGACAATCCAGTTATTCAGTTTGTAGATGGAAAGACAGACCTGAAGCAGCAACACTTAATGGGGAGATTCTGGTTGCCAAAGGAGCAAATTTTAATGGGAAATGCTGGGCTTCAGATCACAAATGTGAAACTCCTGGATGCAGGTATTTACTGTTGCATGATCAGCTACGGTGGAGCAGACTACAAGCGGATCACGCTGAAAGTCAATGGTAAGAATTCTCCCGGTAACGAAGCCTTGACCTGTATTTAAGACATCTCTGTCATGTTGAGAGCTTTTCACTGTTGGAAGTCCACACCTACTTTTCACAGAAAACTAAGTCTGTTTATTCATTCATTCATTCATTCATTCACTCCATCAATGAATACTCCTAGCACCTGTGTTTGACAGTAATTGGAGATCCAGTAATAGATAATACACAGCCATGCTCTGCTCTGCAGTTCTGTAAGATTTCAAAGATTAAATGCCAGGTGTTTGCTATATATATATATATATATATATAATATATATATATATATATATATTTCAGATATCATGGAAAGGAATCCTCCATTCAGCACCATCATCCATGGCATGCATATACTATTTGTGTATCCCTCCAGAACCTTTGTATTGGATTTTTAAAAATTCTATCAGGCTTAGCACATTTTCCTTTCTTTGGGTATCTCCATACAAAACCAAATACAATGTATATACATACATACATACATACATACATACATACATACATACATACTGCCTACTGTAAGGTTCACATTCAGATGCAAATGATGATAAGTATAGAAGAAGCCATTCTTTCACAGAAATGGTACAAGCTGCACATCTGTCTCCGAAGCTTGTATTAGTGTTACTTGGGAGTGTTGAGGAAGAACTGCTAGTTAAGTTCCTGGATAAGGACCCACAAAAAAAAAAAAAAATGTCATCAGGTCACTTGAGTTCAAGGTTTGGGACTGGAACTAGCTAAGGAAAGGGAAATACCTTACTAACCACCCCTGCTTTCACTGTTGGGTTTCACAGAACTGAGAGCTGCACCCATCCCAGGCATGCACACAGACAATTCCAGTGCCTGCCAAAACCAGGAATCCCCCAAGGCATCCCATTGGCATCCCTCCAATTTGGAACCCCCTTCGGTGGTCCCCTGAAACTTCTCCCTGATTGATAGTGAGCTGAATTCTGTCTTCTTCAAGCTTAAATTTGAGATGATCTGCCTGCTTCTTTTTATTTTCATAATAAGTTTTTAAATATCCACTAAAATTAGATAATCTCCCTTGATCTTTTTATTCCTAAGCTAGTGTGAAGGTCAATATATTATTAATAGGAAAAGTTCACGTTTCTCATAAGGGATCAAGATAACTATTACCTAAAAATTATATAGAGATAGGAAAAGTGTGCCCATTTGATGGTATATTAATGGATCTCTGATGTTGGATCACTTAGAGCTATCATAGTTATGAAAATATCACTTGTCTTTTAGGCTTTATGGTCATTGCCTTTTACTTACAATTTTTCATTTGTGACCTTCATGAAAGAAGGAATGTGGTTGTTCATAAATTGAGCATGTGTTAGTACATCAGCAAATATGAGGTATCTATTTTGTTCCAAGACATTTAAAGGAATTATGAAGCCCGAAGGTCATTAACAGTCAAGGCCATTAACAGTCAAGTCAAGCTGAACCTGGAGTGGGGGAAAGAACAGCCCCTGCAGTCAGGAAGAAGGAAGCATGGAGTTTAAGTCTGTGTCCAGAGGTATCTCATGGCTTCTTGAGAGTAGCTGATTTTGTGGTGAGGAAGAATGTATTCTAAATTATCTGCTCAATAATATCTCTGATGCAAAAGGCAACCTTCTGGAATTGCTGGCTTCTCCGTGAAGGGATCTCTGATGGGGCAAAGGTGATAACCAAGGAGACTTGAAGGTCTTCTTGTTTTCTTTTAGACATTGCTACATTGGCGTTCTGCTCCCAATTCATCTTGTCATTTGCTTTCAGTCAGTGCTTTCAGAGCTTAGCTGAGCTAGACCAAGTATCTGGACCTTGGCTTTGGTGTGTGTTGTGGCTCAAATCTGTAATCGTGGCTATTTGGGAGGCTGAGGCAGGAGAATCACAGTTTTGTGTCTTGTCTAGGATATATATCACGTTCAAGAGCAGCCTGGGCAAATTAGCAAGATCCTTTCTACAAAAAAATAAATAAAAATAAAAATGGGAACTGGACTGAGGACATAGCTCAGAGGTAGAATACTTGCCCAGCATGTGTAGGACCCTGTGTTTGATCCCTAGCACGTTGGTGGCTGGCACATAGGAGCTTTGCGTGCAGAGGAAGTAGAACTCCTGAGTCATCTCCTATGCAAATGATTTCACAGTAAGGCTGCCCCTCTTCTCTTCCCATCTGTAAGTGTGTGGTAATACAGCTTCCCGGGAGGGAGTTAACCCACCATGGGATTTTAAAGGTGAAGCATTTCAAAACTGAAATCTGGAAGGGTGTAGTTTTGTATTAACTCAATTATCATTATCTCTTTGGGTGCTATTATGCTTCCAGAAGACCCCATGCATCTGGATTTCAATTGAAATCTTTAGCTTTAGTCACTGAACTTAATATCAGAAAAAAAATGAAATGTCCATTTAATATTGCTGGGACCTTAAATGATATTAAGCAGCTGTAGGAAACACCTTAATCATCTGGATAAAAGATTAAGGATTGTCATGGCTCAGCAAATCCTTGGACCCTGTTTAAATCTTTTCTATGTCATCTATCCCTATCTAACGTGCCTCGGGATATCATATTTACTGTCTTGTTCCTTCTTCTTGAACACAAACTGCAGGGTCAGGGGTTTGGGTCTGTTTTATTCATTGTTGTACCCCTAGGCCTTGGCATATAATGATGTTCCAGTACAGTAAGAAAAGAAAATAACATTTGTTAAAGGGAGAGATGGTTGTTTCAAAAATCATCAGCTGAAAACACTTGCTATATGAACAGGGTTGAATATGGGAAAATTTATTTCCTAGACTGTTTGTTGTGAGCTATGAGAACTTTCTGAAGAGCCACTGAAGTAGTGATGAAAGGGGGAGAAACAGCTGTGCTTATGGTCCTCCTCATCTGACTGGTGATGGCAGGAGCATTGTTATAGTTAACACTTATGCAACTCCTAATCTGTGTTAGGCCATGCCCTGCACTCTTTGCTTATATGAATCCACTTAACCTTTAACATGATTTTATGAAGGAAGCACTTGATCATGGCCATGCTATTTTTTTCCTATTTACTATCTTTCAAATATGAATGTGTCTTTCAATAGATGACATCTTAGATTCAATGATACATTATTCTTCCCATTTTAAGATTTTAAAAGTTGAAGTCTAAAGAAATAATGCAGTTTGCCCAAATTCTACCCAGCTAAAAATTGTAAAACCAGGTTCTAAACCTAACTAGCCTGTTTCTAAAATCTATGCCCTTACTGTGCTTTGTTGACCATCTTTGTACTTCTGGAGTGTGCATCAAGCTTAGAACAGCTTTAAAACTAACTCGAACTTTTTGTGGTTTTGATCAGTAAACTAGGTAGCATAGTGTTCTAGATTTAAACCAGAGGTTTCAAAACAAACAAAACAAAACTTGCTTGTCTCCCCTTTCTGTAAAGTATTATAAGCTTGTGCATGATTATAAACAATAAATTTGATGCCAATGCACGGCTTATATAGCGTAAGAAATTGTCATTTTGAAGATCAAAAGAAGATAACTGTCTCTGATTTCATACAGTTGGTTCAACCTAATACATGATAACATTCTTGAAATGGACATAAATAGACATCTTGAAAGGAGAAGTAAATGGAATAAACAATATGTGTAATGTCTTGCCAATTGTGGTAGCATCAGGCTATGTTATGATGAAATTCGTCATTAACAAATGGAGATGGTCTCAATAATCTTGAAGTTTATTTTAATCAATACTTTCTCCTATCCAACTCAGTGTTTTTTTTTAACTTCAGAAAGTGGTTGTTTTGCTTTGTGTTGAATTGTTAGCCTTATCTTCAAGCCTCCGTTTCTGCAAGGAGACTTTTGAATGAGCTCATTTTTTTAAAAAAAAAAAAAGGTTAGTTCAATTAAAAGTAGACAAAGGAGATGGTTCCTTAGCTTATCTGGTAGAGTGCTTGCCTACCATTCATGAAGTTTTGGTTTAAAACCAGGTGTGGTGGTTACACTTGCCTGTAATTCCAGCACTCAGGAGGTAGAGACAGATCATCTTTGGCCACATAGCAAGTTCAAGGCTAGCCCGGTCTACATGAAACTCTTTCTCAAAAACAAAACAAAAAAAAATAGACAGGAGAATTTGAAAAATCCATAGTAACCTAAATATGAATCAATACCCTCCCCTCTTCCTGTGGCAGTCAGTAAGGTACAGTGACTGCTGTCAACATGTGTGAGGCATAAGTAATTTAACAGGTACTATATCAAACACGTAAGTAGAAGTTCTAATGTTTTCTTGTGGCATCTTCACACATGTGCCCATCTCAGAGATGAAAGCTGTGGAGGTTTAATCAGTTATGGATGGATCTACTCATTAGTTCACCATGTCCTCTAAATGAAGCACTGTTCTCCTTCAATTAACTCCCAGGAGAAATGATAATAGAAGGCAAATATTTCATTCCAAACGTTTTATCATTGACAGTGATTTTAAATTTAAACCTTTAATTTCCCAGAAAAACTAAGTCATGTGCAATGTGGGATAGACCCTATTGTGGTGACGTTATTTCATGAGTCATTATGCCTATTTCAATAGGGCAAAATTGGTGATTTCATTTTTAATTAATATGATGAATACAAGCCTGAGGGCTCACGTGCTCATAAAAGCCCCTTACTTTTGTGTTTTCAAATCATAATTATACCTATTTTATTGATGGTTATTTTCTTGATTCAAGGGCAACAAAACTTCCTGTCATTATTTCAGTTTTGTTTTATCCTAATTGCTCTGTGTCAAATTTCTGTGAAGATATACTACAACGCTCTTATGTCTTTGGCTAAATAGATATAGTTCATGTTTAGATAGGAAGACCTTTGGTTTCAAGATGATAATTTACTTTATTTAGTTGATAGATTTAGTTTGAGCCCAACAAAACACATCAATGTGATTATTACAGCAATGTGATTGTTCCTTAAGCCCAAACTTGGCCTAGATTTGAGCAGAAGACCTGAGTCAGACTAACAAACACTCCCTGCAGCCAAAATAGCTGAGCTGGAGACATAGTTCCCCAAGAACTGGCCCAAGTTGATACTCTTTGTAACACCTGCAATGGGAGAGAGCCCTGACCTCTTTTTGCTTATGGCTTAGCCCCATACCGAAAAATCAACCACAGAATTTCCATGGATCCAGTCACATCCGAGTATGAACTAACATGTCAGGCTGAGGGCTACCCAGAAGCTGAAGTCATCTGGACAAACAGTGACAAACAAACCCTGATTGGCAATACTACTGTCACCACCTCCCAGACAGAGGAGACTCTTTTCAATGTGACCAGCACTCTGAGGATCAACGCGACAACTAATGATGTTTTCTACTGTACTTTTTGGAGATTACAGTCGGGGGAAAACCACACAGCTGAGTTGATCATCCCAGGTAAACTGACTAACTCTGTCCCTTGTCCCCTAGGATGATGACTGCCCATCATAGTCTTTCAGTAGTAGCTGGCTGAGTGCATGAATAAACAATACTTATGTTTCTAAATGTATGCTATTTTCTTGCATGCAAGCTATAATGCTACTTAGTAAACATTCAACAAGTATTTACTGAGTATTCACCTGTGACAAACTGTATGTTAGGCATTGAGGATCCATAGATGACGAGGACAAAAGTCACTGTGCTCCAGCAAAACAGGGGACAGCTGAAGTGTAGGAAACACTCTTGTATCTGGGGCACCAGATGGGAATGACTCAGCTTATGCTTCAGGAATTGAAACCTTATCACACGGAGCTGCCCTCTTCTCTCTAGGCCTTCTGCAGTAGGGAGTGAATGCGTTGTCCTTCCCTCTTATTCTCCATATGAAGGATTCTTTCCCCCTGTAACCCTCTTTGAGGCATTCTCTGATGTCTCAACTCCAGGAAATCTGCCTTGTGCCTAGAACATGAGGCTCATGTCTCTTGGCAACCTACTAGATTTCTATGTAGTTTGCTCTCCCTGTAAGGGTTATAAGTCACCAGGCAAGGCTACTGTAGGGATCAAATGAGCTGTAGTGTATGCAAATTATTTGAGATCCTTGCCTGTGTAAGTTCAGCTGTTTTGTAAACTTGTTAGTTTACTGAAACAGGTGGGATGGATAGGGACAGTCAAGCTCAGAGCATTATGAGGACATAAATCCAGAGATATTCTGAGGAGAGTTGCTTCTGCCTCCATTTGTCCCTTAGTGTACCTCGACAGCAGTGCTCTAATACGTTTAGAGAAAATAAATAAAACTACAGAGAAAAGTCAACTAATATGAAAATTCAGCCCCGGGTGGGTTTGGAACCAGAGAGAGCAGACAAATTTAGAAAACAAGGAAGATATTCTAACTGGAATTGGACTCTCTCATAAAAGCTGCATTACTAGATTCCTGCCATTAAATGCTGTTTCATGAGGCTGGAGATGTAGCTCAGTTGGGAGAGTACTTGTCCAGCATCCACAAAGAGCAGGTACCCAGCACCAGATAAGCCTGGTGATGTAGGGCTCACCTGTAATCCAAACACTTGGGTGGTGGAAGCAAGAGAATCAGAAGTTCAAGGTCATCCTCAGCTGCTTGGCAAGTTCAAGGCCAGCATGGATTACAAGAGACTCTGCCTCAAAAAGAAAACAAACAAACCATCATAATAAAACAACAAAAAGCTGTTTATTTGTGGGGCATCCTGGAGTAACTTACTTAGCCACTCTGTCTTCTTGTCTGTAACTTGTGTTTTGTTTTTCTAAGAAATACTTGGTAGGTCTAGCATAATGTTACTTTGAAATGTAAATAAAATATGTGTGAACAGGTTTTATAGACTGTGTAGTGAAGTATTGTAGATCTCAGTTGATTCATAGTAAGGACATAGGAACTGACTTACAACAAGAGATAGGAATTGTCAATCCCAAAGCATCCTTGTGCTATGAGACCCATCTTTCACAAGACGTCAGACAAAGAAACTGACAAGAGATGCCAATGACTAGAATGTCCAGAGAGTTTCAGACGTGGGAGAAGAAAAGCAAGCATTGGTCCCTGATCATGACCACAGGTGTGGGAGGCTAAGGCTGTTTAACAGTGCCTAGTGCTCCCCCATATTCTAGAGTAGGCCTTCCATGCTGTGTTGGCTGTTAGAATCTATATTAAACAGTGTACAAGGAACTTACTTCACTGAGCTCACCATGTAACTAATAGTGCAGTCGCTTTCTGTGGCACTAGGCTAAATATGTCACAGACAGCCTCACAAGAAATTCCTAGAATTTCCATTTTATAGGCTGGATAAAGGACTTTTGAGGTTTCAAAGACAATCTGAAGCAGCAGAATCCAGTCTCTTGCATGTGTGCAAGCCTGGATCCTTCCAGACCTTAACTGGCCATTAGCTTTTAGTAATTAAGATTATCCTAAAGCCAAACTAGATTTCAAGAATGATCATTCTCCTGACTATTTCTTATCAAAACTTTATCTTTAGTCAGCATCTTTTTATTTCGTTTTTTCAGAACCACCTGCAGAATTTCTCCCAAATAAGAGGACTCACTGGGTACTTCTGGGATTGCTACTGCTGTTTCTGGTAGCATCCATAGTCATCATCTTCTGCATAAGAAAACAAGGTATTCCCTTCATTGCGGTGGTTTCTGTGCTGCCTATGGGGAAGTACATGAGGGTCTTCTTGCCACGATACTGAGTAGGCAGTGCCAGAGATGGTGTTCACCCTGACTTGATAAGGGCAGCCCCACACCACAGGGAGATGCCTGTCCCAACAGGCTAGCAGAGCAAGCGTCTCTGGGAAACACTTGGCCTTTCACTTTCAGGGCTCACTTTCAGTTAAACAAAGTAAGTAGGAGCTGTGACTCCAGTGAGCCAGTGTGCTAAGTCTTCCTTTAGTCCTGCTTATAGTGGGAAATTACCAATACGGAGTCAGGTAGAAATATAAGGGTATTTAATAGGGAAAAGCCTTACTTACAGAGCGAACCAGCCAGCCGGTGGTAGTCTGTACAGCAAGAAGCAAAGAGAAACCGAAAACGAAACGCAGTCCCCCTACTCACTCTCACCACGCCCTCACAAGCCCTCAGGTACTCCTGTAGCCAGCCCCTAAGAAGGCGTGGCTACAGCTTCCCCTACACCTGCTCCTGTTGATGTTTTGTAACATCTACCTGGGACTGTGGCCTTGAACCATGGTGCATTTTGGAGGGGTATGAGTTGGACAAGGGCTTAGAGAAGCTAAAATAGTTCTCAAGGTAGCACTTCGGGGTCCAATGTTGAGTAGTTCACAGTAAGGCTGCTGTGTGTAGTGCAGAGGTGAGGTAAAGGGTGGGTAGCCATGGAGGCTGAAGAAGACCTCCATAAAGTTTCTTTCTACATGCCAATAGCCACAGACTTTGAAGAGCCCCTTGGTACCTATTGGTTTCAGTTGAATTCAAGGCATTCCTTGTGACATCCTATTGAGTTAGATTCTGGGTACCTTAAGTTGGAAAACATTTCTGTCTCAAACTTGTATCTTTACCACAAAGAATTTCTTTTACAAGATTTCTGGAGGCAATATGACATGTTGTCTTAAATACTTTTCATGTACTTATTTCAGTGTTTACCCATAAGAATGATTAAAATCTAGGAAGACAAGTACATTCAAATGATGTCTTCCTGTTGTAAGATGACTTAGAATAAACATTTCCCCCCAGTGCTTTGAGATTCATACCAAGAGAGCCAGTGATGTATGCATTTGTCTGAAGCCAAATAGGGAAGTAGAAAATGGAAGTGAACTCCAGTCTTCAGAGAGGAATTCCCCTCCGTCCCTTCTGAGGATCAGTGTCTGTGTGAAGTGATGTAACTGAGGGAATGGCAACCAGCTGCTTCCAAAGAATCAGCTCTGACGAGAACCAAGAGGGTGGCCATGACGTAGTAGCATTAAGTTTCAGTGACACGTGTGGACAAGGACTGGACTTGGACTTGCACAAGGAAGCAGTTGTTGCCAAATTGGATCTGGAAGGATTGGCTGAGAATGAGAATGACGGAGGAGATTCAGGACGGCATAAAGTAGCTCAGGACGTCCGCCATCTCTGAGGGAAACAACGTAGACAATCTGACAGAGAGAAAGAGAGGGAGGGGGGGAGGGAGAGAGGGAGGGGAGGGGGAAGAGAAGGAGAGAGGGAGGGAGAGGGGGGAGTATGTAAATTGTTCGGAGTCTGGGACCAAGAATAAGGAAGTTCATGTAAAGGCCTGGTGATGAAGGGTTAATCACCTTGAATTGATGAAACTTGAGTTGCTGTGGGTGGTAGTGTTGTGCTCTATGGAATTAAAGATCCATTTCTTCTCATTTAGTGAGAACTCTAGACGTGGAAAAATGTGACACCGAAGATACAAACTCAAAACTCCAAAATGGTAAGTGTAGCTAATAGAAAGGAGGGGCAAACTGAAGGCAAGTGAAGGACGAAGCAGCCAAGCATGGCCCTGCCACTCCAGAGCCCGGAGGCTGAGGCAGGGGGAGGATGAGTGACGAGCCAGCTGAACCACGTAGCAAAAACCAAAAAAGAACAAAACGAAACAAAACAAAAACAAAACAGGCTATTATAACAAGAGAAATCTACCACTCATGATCTCTCCTCTTTCCTAAGGAGGCTGTTTGTGGGCACTGCTGGCTCCTCAACCTCAGCCTCACAACTCTCTCAACTGAGGAAATTCTGGGATTTCCCTGTAAAGCTCTTAGCCAGCAGCTTTATGCAAAGAGAATCACGAAGGGGAGGTGCTTCTGTCTAGGCTGCGGCTACTACCCATGGAGGGGCCATGCGACCAGGGACAGTGCTGAGTTAGATGAGCGTGTAATTGTACAAACGATTCTGCTGTGTGGTTAGCTGTTAACTGTTTCATGTGTGGGATATGGCATTTCATTTCTCTTACCCTGCCCCCAAGTACTCATATAAATATGAGAACCACCTCCATTTTATAGTAGAGAAAGCAGAGCTGGGACGATGAAATAAGGTGGGGAGGAACACACAGCTTTACCGTGGACTTTTGCTCTTATCCTGTGTGCTTCAATTCATTCTGCTACCAATGACTTTATTTATAAGAGTAGAAAACCCTTACCCAGCCAACTGCTCTACATTTTAAATAAGTTATATTAAGTTCTCTAACTCATTTTGATGTTATTGGAACCCAAATCTACGATTAAAGTGGTCTGATGAGCTTGTGAAGACCCAGGTGGCTCCCTCGTGGGCGCTGCCATCGATGCTGCAGAACCACCCTGAGGAACCAGCCTAACTTGCTCAGACTTTCCATTTTAAAACCAGGGCAGCCCCAGACAAACAAGCACTGGTAGGCATCTTTCATCACTCGGCACAGAACTTGTCTCTGTCTTATTGCAGCATTATTATATGACCTAGCAAAGGCCCATTTCTTCCTACATCTCCCAACACAGTCCCTGCCCCTGTGGAATCACTATACTATCATCCCTCTTTAGATATGCAGTTCGAGGAGACGTAAGCAGAGCTGAGGACTCAGATCATCAAGGCGGGATTGCCAGTCTGTGGGCTGTGGAGGAAGGGATCCTTGACATGTGGGGCCAAGGACTCAAAATGGAACCTGGGAAGAGAAAAGAACAAAGAAAGTATTGGAAGGGGAGCCTGGCACAAAGGACATTTCTTCAGGAGACACCAATCAGCAAGTTGTCCATCTTGGAAAAGTGGCTTGAGAATCCCCGACTTAACATCTGGTCCTTGAAGAAGTGCCCTTTTCCTCCACTCAGTGCCTGGATGGGAGATGGAGAGTCGCAAGTGTTGAAGTGTGCGTGTTTTCTATTTATTTCGAGTGTGTGTGTGTACGTGTGTGTGCTTGTCGTGGGAGTGTAGTTGTGACTGATGCATTCTGAAGCCATAATAGATGTTAAAATGTAGTCACCAAACTCAACTGCTGCTGATCACCTTGTCCATAGGCTAGAAAGCATGCACATCTGCTAGGTACTTGGTGTCCTCTGTAACTACTGGTACAACCAGGACACACGGAGGACCCAAGATTGGTTTGACAGGGCTCTTGCTGTTTGAGTGGAGTAATCTTTATTCTCAGTCCTCGAGGCTTGGTGGTAGTAGCTGTTCCGTTTAAGTGTCAGCTTCACAAGTACAATCTCATTTCATCTCCATAGTAACCCTCATGTTAATCTCTATTATATTCACTTCACAGCCCAAGAAGTTGAGCAGTTAAGTAGCTTGCCCATGGAACAACAGCTATCAGATCTCTTTCAGCCACTGTCCTTTGAGGATACAATTTGTAGCTAAGAAATGAATTTTAAAAAACGGCTTATTAAGAAGCATTGCATATCACACCATGCCTCTTGTACTGTGCTGGCCCTTGAGCATAGATATGTAAGCCAGAGTACTGGCTGGCTATGCTTATGCATGTTCAATACTCAAAGCAATGCTCATTAGCAAGAAGTCTATATTTAAAAGACTCTGGAAAGTAACTCTTGAGTTCCTTGTCTAACATTATATTTATCCCTGATTTGTTATCTTTGTCATACAATATCATGTCCTCCATATAATATCTAGTATTGTTTAAAAGTTCTTTTTTTTAAATCTTTCTATCTAGATAATATTGAGGGCTGGAGAGATAGCTCAGCTGTAAAATACTTTCCTCATGATATGAAATCCTGAGTTTGTTCCCCAGAACCCACATAAAAAACAGTTGGGTGTGTCTGCATGCTTTCGATCCTAGTGCCAGGCAGGCAGAGGCAGGCAGATCCCTAATCTCCTTGGCTAGCTGGCCTAACCTGCTTGGTAAGCTCTGCCTTATAAGAGCTGCTATCTCAAAAAAAAAAAAAAAATGATGTAGACAGTGCCTGAGAAATGATGCCTACACACACACACACACACACACACACACACACACACACACACACACTCACACTCACACACGGGCACCACACACTCACAAACCTACAAACACCCTCGTGCTCATGAACACACATGCAATCCAAATACATGTCAACAGGGAGCTGATTCAGAATGGTCCCAGAGACAAACAAAACAAAACTCTATTCCATCACCCTAGCCATGCTACTCCCTTCCGTTTTTTTTTTTTTTTTTTTGTACATATATTTCCCCAAAGACAGTTAATATGTAGAAATAGATGTTAAAGTAACTATATTTTTTAAACTCCTCAATGGTAGCTCACTGTGCATTTGTTGTACACCTTGCCCTTTTTATTTAATGTATGGATCCTTATGCAGCTGCTAGAACCTACTTCAAGATCCAAGAAGGGAACTGCCTCATTTCTAGGTTTTCCTTCCCATCCCTCCAGGGGCCTTTCACACTGTCTAGGCCAGGCACCGTGTCTGCTGTCTGTGCCTGTAAAATACCATTTGTAGAGCACTTACTCACTGACTAAGTTTGTGTTTGCCTTATTTTTGTGTCTGTTCAAAGGGAGACCATGAGTCGCCAGGGTCTACTGAGTCAACCCAATACCAAGGGGCAGCCTTATTTGAAACTCAGTGACAGAAGCAGATCTAGAGCCCTGTTGTCACTGTTGTTTCTCCTCTACTGCTTTTCTCAAACACAGATGATCCACTTGCTTATTAGAGGTTCTCCCCGGAAATTCCAGCATTGCTGCTGGATTGTTGGCCATTTGGACCAGCACCAGGAAAAGTCCATCAGCTCTATGTGAGGCCTTGAAGGCTCTCATCAGCACAGAGGCCTCTAAGATAACAGTTTCCAGTGGATTTGAGAATCAGTGCTTCTTGGGGGAGGAAGGGACAAGGAGCCCAGAGCTTTCTTTCAATCTTCTTTGTTTTGTCACATGTCAAGACTGAAGAAATAGTCTCTAATCCCAGCATTCAGGAGGCAGAGGCAGGCAGATCTCTGTGAGTTGAAGCCCAACCTGGGCTACATAGAGTTCCAAGCCAACCTGGTCCCCAAAGGAACCCTTCTGTTACCTGTTAACCCAAGTGTGTTTGCGGGATGATTCTCATGGCAATGTCTTATTTGTGTGAAGTTTAAGAACAGATACAGTTGAGTGAGACATTCAATTTATCCACTTTACTTGAAATCTTAACACCATCTCATGGTGTTGGATTGTAAATGCACTTTATACCTTTGTGTTGTGTATCACTATAACTGGAAAATTTATTTTGCATCTAATTGTCATTGTGTTGCATTAATTTAATAAAATATTTTATTTATTAAACATTTGTTTCTTAAGCCATTCTGTTTAACCTCCAGTAGAAAAAAGTCACTTAGAATTCCTGCATCCCTGTCTTTATTCTCTACCCTCCCTACAGCTTTTATCTTTACATAGCATGTTACTGAATATGAATGATGAAAACCATCAAAATGATTCATTAAAAATAATCTATTAGGCGCTGGAGAGAGTTTCATGGTTAAGAGCACTGTTGCTCTTGCAGGGGACACAGGTTCAGTTCATAGCATCACATGGTCCTTCACAACCACCTTCCAGGGAATCAATCAGTCAATCCAGTGACCTCTTCTGGACCCTGGGTACTGAAGGCACGTGATATATATATATATATATATATATATATATATATATATATTTCAAATCCACAAAATAAAAATAAATCTTAAAACTCTGTTAAGCTGGAGAGGCAAAGGCAGGTGGATCTCTGTGAGTTTGAGGCCAGCCTGATCTACAGAGTTCCAGGACAGCCAGGGCTACACAGAGAAACCCTGTCTCCAAAACATAACAAAATCTATAAAGCACTTTCAGTCTCTTTTGCTTTATAGGTTTGGGAAAATATGAAGAAAACATTCAAAAGTCTTCCATCCAAATTGGAGATCTGGGGGTGGGGTGGGAAGAGAAAGAGTGGGTCACCCAGAACCGGGGACCTGAAGGGCTTTGCTCCAAGAGCACACTCAGGTCTGTGAACCTGGAGGTGTGCTAGCATTACTCTGTGACGATGCATGCTCTTTAGTCGCCAGGCTCTGAAAAGGAAGTGAGAAACCTCGAACTAAGTAAAGTTCAGAACCCAAGACTTCTCTGGAACCACAGGGAAAATCTGTAGGTTTTTTTTTTTTTTTAAGAAAAAACAAATATCATCACACTCACCATTAACTAAGGTGTGGATCTTTGCATGTGTTGTCTCTCTTGATCATTTCCTCAGCAATTCAGCCTGAAGAAGCTTTTGACCTTTGGATAATTTCTTGACATCAGATACTCTCAAAGCATGGTGGCTGTTCCTAGTAACATACAGCCCACTCCTGGTGTTTTTAAAGGAAGATCTGTATCTTTATAGTAATAATGACACACTATCGTCTATGGCAGTCCTTGGACAATCAATGGACTTACCAGCAGAAGGTCCCACGACAGGGTTGGATCATGTTTCAACATGTTGATTAATGTCTTTTCTCTGAATGGTGTCTTCCACCTACACACACACACACACACACCTTTGTAGTCTAAGAATCAATCTTCCTCTCCCAGCCAACACCAAAGCTGAGAAAAACAAAGTGCCATTTAGCCTCAGAAGTTAGTCTTCCACTCCCACTACAAACAGCTCAGTGACTCACATTTACATTTTACTGGGAATTGTGAAGGAATCAAAGAAATACTCTATATGCCTTCATGGAGCTTGCAGTCTCACGGAAGAGACAATGTAAACATTCATTTAAAATATTAATGACCGGGCCGGGAGTGGCGCACGCCTTTAATCCCAGCACTCGGGAGGCAGAGGCAGAGGCAGGTGGATCTCTGTGAGTTCGAGGCCAGCCTGGTCTCCAGAGTGAGTACCAGGATAGGCTCCAAAGCTACACAGAGAAACCCTGTCTTGAAAAAAAAAATCAAAGAAAAAATTAATGACCATTAATTCATGTGTTAGAATATAAGCATTTAGGATGATGCCTGGGGACTTTGAGAAGATAAGATGGTGAATTCTGAACAGATGAGGTTTGACTTGGACATGGTTTGTCCCTCAGATAGGCATAAACTGGAAACTTGGTCTCCAAAGCAGTGGTGTGGATGGGATGGATCCTTTAGGAGCTGATGACTAGTCCTGAAGAGGAATTGATGACTTTCTATGGGAAGTGCGTCAGGCCATCTGGTTATTGTGGGAAGCTAACCTCTCTCATGGATGGTTTGGATGGGATTAATTCATATCGTGGTTGTTCTGATGAGATCTCAGTTTCCTTTGCTGGCTCCCTGTTTTCATCTCTTCCTCTGCGATGCCTTCCGCACTGCACACTGCTCACCTCTCTCATGTGAGTTCTGCCACATGATGCTTCTCACTGTGCACTGGTGCTATCCAAGGCCTTTGCTAGATGTGCGGTGCCGATTTGGACCCTGAAACCTCTGAAAACATAAGCCCAAGAGACTTCTTTCCCTTGTAAAGTAACCACCCTCAAATTTAAGCTAAAAAAAAGTCTCCTAAGGCCTCAGAGTCCTTTGCAGAGGACAGCAGACTCACCGTGGCCACTGCATCGGGAGCAGTTGCCAACCCTGGATGGCACAGAAAGTGACTTCTTCCAGACAGTATAACAAAGACCCTTTGGGCTTCCTTACACAGGCAGTGGGGATGTCTAGTGGCACTGCCTCTGTGGTGGATAAGCTGGCAATTTCTATCAGATCACACATGACCTAGCATTTCCATTTCTGAAGTTTCCCATGTGTGCAAATTGTCACATACATAAGCTTATCCATTGTACCTTTTTTCAGAATGACCGAACATTTAAAACAACCTCAATACCTGTTAACAAGGAACTGATTAAATAAGTGCGGGTATATCTCAACAATAGACTACTTTAGTAGACAACTACAAAAGCAAATAAGGAATCCTTTTGGGGCTAATATGGGAACAATCTCTAAGATGTACCTATTGTTAGGAAAAATAAAGAACAAAGGATACATTACACTTTACTCGGGATGGTATATTATATGAATATTCATTTGCATTCTAGGTGCTAAGTATGGGTAATCTATATCCTTAATTTTTACATTATGGGCTATATGTGTCTGTTCATCAAATACAAATTTTGCACTTTGGGAAAAGAAAAAATTGCATTTGGCTTGTATTTGCAAAAAAAATACATGTTTAGAAGAATGAATGAGAAATTGATAGAAAATGCCTTTTGTGGTAAATTGGAACCCTAGTAGGCAAATTTCAACAAACTGCCTCTTGTATCTCTTAATTTTTTTCAAGACAGGGTATCACTGTGTAGTCCTGGCTGTCCTGGAACTCTGTATACTAGGCTGTCCTCAAACTTAACAGACATCCACCTGCCTCTGCCTCTGCCTCCTGGGTGCTGGGATCAAAGGCATGTGCCACCACCACCACTCAGCTGCTTTTGAATGTTGTAAGCATATTATTATTTCAGATAACTAAGTTATAATTCAAGGTCAGAGCTCAATTATTTGCCTTCCAAGGGCTTTCTTTCCTTCACTTTAAGACAATGTTAATTCTGTTAATATATAAGGATAATATAAAAATCAGAGAATTTAAAAGCTCAATTCACTGTCCCTTGAATTTCAGTGTAGACCAGAATTCAGCCCGAATCAATTCATTTTCTTTTATAATTTTTGGCAAGTTTCCTTCCAGGCATAGGGTCTGATTTATGGACACACAGCAGATTGTTTATTCAGGGGATCTGACTATGCAGCTGTAGGGTTGGATCTGGGGCATTGCAGACGAACAAATGCATCACACCAGCCCATTATTTATGTTTCCGAGGATGAAATGATGGCGAGATCTACATCATACTAACTCCCAGGAATGAGCCTCACTTCCATCTGTGCAGTCTGAGAAATGAGTGTGTGTTAACACACTCTTGCAAGTGAAGTTTGGCAAAACAGCTGTGGGGGTTTTTTTTGGTCAGTAATATGGGGCCTGTGTTGAGTCTTGAAATCCCCTAAACCTAGGCTTTCCCTCTCACTTAATATCTTGGTTTCTTCCTGGCAAATTTAGCTGTCTGCTTGGAGATTAGGTATTCCAGCCTTAAAAAAAAAATCACAAAAATATATTATCGCCTCAAAGCTTGTAGTGGAGAAAAAGGAAAGGAGAAAGACTACGAGACATTACTTAATAGACTGTGACGTGCATAGCTGAAACTCATTGTGAGAACTTTTGTTGCACTGCTGAAAACTGAGGAAAACGCCAGGACACATCTATAGCAGAACAAAACAAACAAGCAGCAATAACTGTCACCCAACCAGACAAAACCTTTTCTGCCAATCGTTTCTTCTTTCTGAATATCAGATAGCTTAATAAGCTTGAACTAAGTTATGAATGTGAATGTATATGAAACCCAATAAAATGATCTCTTTCTAGAACACTGTAGGTGTTGAAGACTTCAAAGAGATTTGAATAATCTAGACTTCTGGGGGTGGGGGTAACTGGGGGGGGAGGGAGTACAAACAAACAAAAAAACCAAAACTAAACCAAAACAAAAACCTTTTTGTGCAAGTCAGGACTCTGACTACTGATTGTGAAAGAAAAACATGTGTGTACCGAGAAACCTATACACACTTGGGAAGGGCAGGAGAGTGCCTTAAAAACCGAAGCCAGTCATGACCTTAGACTTGTCATCTAGCTTCCCTGAGTCTGTTTTCATATGGTGAATGGAGTCAGGACTGTCCACTTACTATCTTAGTGTTTGGTAGATTGCTTGGCATTGATAGGCAGCAGGAAACCCATATTTGTATCGATATTTTGTATTGTTGATTGCAGGAAAATGATTATCAAATTATTTTAAGATCCAAGGGCTCTATATCCATCCTGATTATTACTGGTACAAAGTACTTAAAAGGTAGCCTAAATTTTATTAAGTTAAAAAATACGTGTTAAGTTTAATTTTAAAAAGTTTTTATATGTATTTATTTATTTTATGTTATGAGTAGGAATGTTTTGCCTGTATGCATATAAATTCCCCCACATGCATCCCTGGTACCCACAGAGGTCAGTAAAGGGCATCAGATCTCCTGGAACTGGAGTCCTGGATAGTTGTGAGCCACCATGTGGGTGCTGGAAAATGAGCCCAGGTCCTGGGCAAGAGTAATGGCTGCTTTAACCACTGAGCCATCTCTCCACCCATCCCCCAAAGTGTTTAACTTTTATACCTGTCTTTAATTAGTACACATACTAATTGTAGTTGTGGCAGACTGAAGAACTAAATTCATGCACAGTGATTCTGTATAATATCAAAATCAACTGGAATTTATTTTCAATTTTTGCATTTAAATTTCTGGCATCAATTTCTTTAGAGATGTCTGGGTCTTTCATATCAGTCAGTGTGGAATTACTGCAAAGCTAAACATACACTGGATAACATATTTAGGATAATTCAACGAATGTCGATTTTGGATAAACCATGTTTTATTTTGTTTTTAGGAAAGATGATTCATTCTTTGCTTATTTTACAACAAAGAGCTTTTTAGCAGGAAGCTTTCCCTCTTTTCAGACCTCAAGTTAAATGTGTCAGTCTTATTGAGTCAAACTGAAAACAAACAGAACACAACAATGACCCAGCTGGTTTCTGACTGGATCAGAGTCCACACACAATAAATGATGATTTACCTTCTCTATCTCTATTCACTAGCTGCCTGCTCTACTCACTTGGCATTTTGGGGAATACACAAATGATTTAGACATCCACCTTCAAGAACATGACGGCTGAAATATACTCTCAGGTTTATGGACATAGCCCCTCCTCCTCTAAAAGCTGAATAGCACAGAAGACAGAAAACTGTCAAAAATAAACCATGGAAGTCTACGATCACTCATCCCTCTCTGCCATGACTGAGCCATGGGCTTCCTGAGGGGGGCCTTGTTGCATAGCTACCTGCCTACTGGTCACATAGAAGTAGCCTGGTTCATCAGATCAATTGTCACAGATTGCAATGCTTGTGTCCAAGTGTCCCTTATTTCACTTAATAATGGCCCTAAAGCCATTATTAGTAGTGTTGATGGAAATTGGCATATAACAACAAGAAGTCATAACATGCTTCCCTTTAAGTTAAAGTATAAAAATTCTTGACTCAATAAGGAAAAAAGATCATATCCCAAGGCTGCTAAGATCTACATTACAATAAGACATTTTCAGAAAGAGAAACTATTCCTATATTCTATTCTCACAGTTTTAATATTTCTGTATGTAATTTATAAATTAACATTTGCCATGTATATTACATATATGCATGTGTATGACATGTATCTATGTGGGTGTATGTAGAAAACATAATGTATGTAAGGTTCAGTACTGCCTACTGTTTTGGTCATCCATGGGAGTCTTGGGATGTAGCCCCACAAATAAAAATGTGTAAGAGTAGGGGGAGATGTACTGCTCACATGGAGGACCTAAGTTTGGTTTGTAGCATCTGTGTCTGCCAACCCACAACTGCCTGTAACTCCAGCTTTGGAGAGATCCACTGCTTCTGGCCTCTGCTGGCACCTGCATTCCTGTGTACATATGCCCTCAGACATACATACATACATATAACTAAAAATAAATAAAAGAGGAAAAGACACAAAAAGATAGACTGTCCTCTTGATGTTGTAGTGATCCATTGGAGGTCCTACAGACAATTCCTTGACAGATAGATGAACTGAGTTTGTCTTTCCCTACATCTGCTGATGGGTTGTCTGTTATCTCTCTTGATGGAATTACTTGATCAACAGAAACTCATTGCAAATATTTCAGCTTGTCAGTCTTTTCCTTATGCTAGGACTATTTTTTGCATACTACTGTAAGCAGATTTTGTTTACTCAAAATTAATGAAGAATTATTTCTCCCTTTTTCTAAAATTGTTCTTGTTTTGTTTCACATTTAGATAAAATCCTTCCAGAACTTTGGGTGTATGTGTGTGCATATAAATGTGAGACAGAGATCAAAACACATTTTTCTATGTAGATCTAATTGTCTTTGTACCACTTACTATGTTGAAAATATCACTTCCCCATTTTACTTTAGTGTCAAAAGACAGATGACTATGCCTATATCATTTATTTGTTCATAGACCTTTTTGTCTATTACATTGATCAGCTCATTTATTTTTGTGTCTAGAAACTTCTATTAAAGCACTACTTGCGAGCTTTAACTTTCCCTCTCTGGGAGTAGGGTAACATTTAAGGCTATGATATTTTCAACTGGAGTCATAGATACCATAGATACGCCATGACACCCACCAAAGGATACAGCCTGTGGGTCTTGTATGAAGCAAAGGATGACCCCTGTCTTTCTCTACTGAAATTTCTGACAGCACATCCCCTCCCACTTTTTATTCAGCCTCTATCCTTCTCTGTGTTTGTCTCTCCATAAGAACAAATTATCCATTTATCACTTGTTTTATCTGTTTTATATTGCTCCTCTTTGTCCATTTCAAAAGCAACAGAAATCAGATTGCACCATGTTTTGTTTTGTTTTAAGATACTACACTTCATATGTGACTTTCAGTGAAAATCTTGGTGGCTTTGGGTTTTAGAAAATCATTTTCTGCTCCTTCCCTAAAATTGCTAGCTAGGTATTTGAGATCTGGAAAGAGGTGATTTTTATTTCAATGAAACAATCAGTATAAAGCAATATGTTGTTTCAATTATAATTTAAACACCTATAAATGTGTTTATAACTGTACCTCCCTAGAAGTCATGCGCAGCCTCAGTATTGTAGGAGATCATATTAGTATTTATTAGAGTCATGTAGAAGGGCCCAAAGTGAACTCCTCATTCTCTTGGCCTCATACTGGCTTACTGGGCTGTAACTTGCTGAGAGCACACTGTAGGTGATGTCCATTCTTCCTTCATTTCTGAAACCATGGGAGTGGTGTAAATGAGCTAGCTCCCTTCCAAGGAAATCTGTCACTCTGAACCAAGCTGCTGATTTGACTTTCCTGTGGTATGGGTAGATCACCAGATGAATGAGGAAAAAAAATAAAAGGTGAACATGACAGCTCCTAAGGGGTTCAGATTTTTATTATAGATAGAAGGGAGAATACAGGCAGAGGCAGACATTTGGGAGAGTCCAGAGTAAACATGACCAGCAAACTGAACCCGGACATATTAGTAGAGGGGAGTGCCAGAAGCCAAGAGACCAAAAAGGACCTGCATAGCCAAAATGGTGGGGTTATATGGGGAAAAGTAGCTCAGCACAGTATCTGGGTTGGAGAAGTTTAGGGTAGGGGTGGGGCATGCCAGTTAGGAGGACCTCATAACAGGTAGGGACTGAGATGCTGAGAGAGCCTGGTGGCCTGAATCAATCAGCTTTGATGGGATAATAGGCATTAGTAAGGATTTACCCTGTTACCATAATCAGACCATCTTCCACTGACATGCATGGAGAAGGCTATCTGAATTCATATATACCAATGGTCTACAGACCCTAACAGCCTTGTATAAACTAATAGTAGCCAGCTGCTGACTAATTTCTGCTTCCTGGTTTTAGTTCCATTTTTTTTTTTTTCAGTACTTAAAGGAAGGTCAGCAGCTGGGCGTTGGTGGTGCACGCCTTTAATCCCAGCACTCGGGAGGCAGAGGCAGGTGATGTCTCTGAGTTCGAGGCCAGCCTGGTCTCCAGAGGGAGTGCCAGGATAGGCTCCAAAGCTACACAGAGAAACCCTGTCTCGAAAAACCAAAAAAAAAAAAAAAAAAAGGGGAAGATCAGCAGCATCCTTAGACACACTTCTGTCATCACAGCACCTTCTTGGTCAGGGAACCTAGGTGGTTTTGTTGACTGAAAGACAAAGCCTGAATACTGTAGTCCCTCTATTCAAGACCCTCACCTTCAGACTCCAGTGTGTTCTTTTTCCTTTCTTCCTTCCTTCCTTCCTTTCTTCCTTTCTTCCTTCCTTCCTTTCTTTCTTTCTTTCTTTCTTTGTTTCATTTTTATTTCCTTTTTACTTCTTGGTTTTTCTAGTTTTTAGAGACAGGATTTCCCTGTGTAGCCTTGGCTGTCCTGGAACTCACTTTGTAGACCAGGTCAGACTTGAACTCAGAGATCACCTGCCTCTTTCCCAAGTACTGGGATGCAAATTACTACCACCCAGCTTGTCCTTTCTTATAACATGAGTGGCAGACATTTTCTGTTGAGGGCTGGGCAGGAAATATTCAGTCTTTAGGGTCATATGGTCTCTGTCATGATTGCTCAACTCTCCCCTGGTAGTGCAAAGCAGACATGTATATTGTGTCAGCCAGCTTTGGGTCACTGTAACAGAATATCTGAGAGAGAAAAGTCAACATAATGGAGGACAGCAGTGGAGCACGCCTTTAATCCTAGCACTGGAGAGGCAGAGACAGGCACATCTTTGTGAGCTTGAAGCCAACCTGGTCTACACCGTAATTTCCAGGACAGCCAGGGTTACACAGAGAAACCCTATCCAAAAAAAAAAGAGGAAATATTTACTTTGCTTTACAGCGTCAGAGATTTTGGTCTATGAGTACTTGGCTCATTGTTTCTGGTGAGAAAGAACATTGTAGCCAAAGGCCTGATTCAGGAAAGCTGCTGGCTTTGTGCTGGCCAGGAGGGAAAGAAAAAAAGGAAAGATAAAATATACCCTTTGAAGGAATAGTTCCAGTTACACGCTTCCTCCAAATGGGCCTCTACTCTCTGTGTTTTAATTAATAGACCAGCACATATAGACAAAGCTTTCAACACATGAGCCTTTGGGGACTAGATAGAATTTCCCTCTTGTTGAGTAGGTCTTAAGTCTAATTAGAGAGTTGTTGGTTACCACCAAAGTATATGAGCCACTGATGGGGAATGTACTTCTTTGTATGTTTATCTTATTGATTATTGAATAAAATACTGTTTGGCCAATGAGACAGCAAGTTAGACGGGACTAGGAGTCAAAGAGGATTCTGGGAAATGTAGTAGAGAAGTGGGGATCCAGGCAGGAAGTGGCATAGCAAGGAGACTCATATCTAAAGAAGGAGAAACAGGAAGCGTCCCTTTTCCCCTCCACTCTTCCTCCAGCGGAGCAATGTGATCCACCGGCAAGGAGGGACGCCAATAAGGCGTCTGATAAAATAAGTCTTATAAAATATATAGATTTATGATAATTAAGACTGAGCTAACAGATGAGAATCCTAGTCATTGGCCAAGCAGCATTGTACCTAATACAAGTCTCTCTGTGCATTAATTTGGGCCCTAACTCGAGCAGGTGGCTGGCGGAGAGCTCACACGTGGCAGTGGGGCTCAGCGGCTTTTGGCAGAAAGATTTATCGTAACAAGCCACTACTGCATCCTTAGGGTTTTTCTACCATGATGGTTGTTGTGGTTCATAGGACAGGTTATTGTTTGTAAGATTATCTGTTAAATCTGTCAACTGATTCATATATGAGACTTTTCTCTAGGGCTGTTTCTTAACATTTCTAGGCTATGGAACTACTGAGACAAAAGGCTTGTTTCCTCCCCATGCTAATCATGAAAATCACTACTCTGGGTTCTACACCCTTACCCTGAGGTGGCCACCCCACTCATGAAATCTTATCTCTGAACCCTCTCACTCTAGCAACTGACATCAAATGAAGAAAGTCAGTCACAGGTAGCAATGCAATTCAGATTATAGATAGGCCTACAGACACCAACTGCTTCTTGAGGAACAATGCATTAGAGTCCATAAACCTTCCATGCCAAATGTCAAAGTATTTCCCAAGGTCTCAAACCTGTTAGAAAGACTAAAGTTTGATCTATTTATTTATTTAGCTCATTAAAAATCTATATCATCGAAGGATGTAACAAAACTCTCAAACATAATAGCAGGATGATCATGAGCCAGAGTTAGATCTGGTTTGGATTATAGCTATGCTTCTGCTTATCCATCTGAACTTGGATATGTTATTTAAGCCTGTGTCTTGATCTCCTCATATACGCATTGGAGCCAGCGATAGCATCGGGTTAGAAGATACTTACTAGGGCAATTTCATGAGGTAACACAAGTAAAACCATTGTTTTGAGTAAATATAAATTGGTAAAAGAATATATATGTTCAGTCTTAGACATGAAATAAAATTCATATCAGCAAACAGAGTCAATACACCCACCTAGGCAAGCAGTGTAGTCATTCAAGGACACAGGTGAACAGTGACTCAAGTCCCTTTAACTCAGGGTTTTGAGTTTTCCCTGGAGTGCCCCATGTAACTATTTGGACTAAAAGCATAGAAAATCTCAGCAGAGTTTTACAAGGGCACACAGAATTTCCTCACATTGCATTGCTTGACAGTCACACAAAGTGTACAGGACTATCCTCTGAGCCAAACTACCATCATCTTCATGTGTCCAGCTGTGCCCGCTTGCATAAGATTGCTGTAGCTGGGTTTGTTGGCTATTAGCATTTCCCACAGGAGGAGGCGGGGAGGGAGGGTCATGGCAGTCTGGAGCCACACCTCCCACCCAGCTGTTTACAATTCTACCCTAATTGCCCATGGCCTCAGGAAAGGACAGAGGCTGGTTTAGGGGGGAGGGGAGACAACTCCATATTCTGGTCCTGGGGTAGTCATCCACACTGAATTCGGAAGTTCTAGCATGGTTGTTTTAGGGCAGTCAACTTTCAGGCCCTTAACTGCTCACTCATTGTTCTGTAAGAGTGAATTAGGGCCATTGCACCTCTCTTGCTGGGACTTAGATGTAAAAAGAGGAGTAGATGTTTACATCTCCTTGCAAAGGAATTTTAGCCACACCTGGTGGAGCCTGACAATAATGGAAAAACTATCTATTTGCCCAGGAGAAGGTGGTGTATACATGTAAAGCGAGGGCAAGGTGGGGTATGGGAACTAACTATTGCTCAGGTCCTATGTAAAGCCTACAGTAAGTTGTGATACTTATAGAATGTAGGCTTTACTGAATCTTTTCTTTTGAGTTGTTTAAGAACAGTTTCTAGACATTTTTTGAAATTTTATTATGTAATGAGTATTTCCAGAATGTATTTATGTGTGCAGTGCCTATTGGATCCCCTAGGACTGGAGTTACATTAGGTTGTGAGCAACATTGTGGGCGCTGGAAATTGAACCTGAGTCCCTTGGAAGAGAAGTCAGTGCTCTTGACTACTAAGTCATCTCTCTAGCCTCAAAACGTTTTTTGACGCTATTTTATTCCCTATAGTCTAGGACTACTAATGAAGAATCCTTCATTTTTTAAAAATTTTATTATTTTTAGGATTTACTAGGAAAAATTTTTCTTTTGGGGTCTTAAAACCAAAAACTGGTGTTTCCTTCAAGTAATATATTGCTTTACTTTGACCCCAAATCTTGGAAATTTGTTAGGATTGGCTTAGAAAGACCAGAAGAAGACAGGTGATGCAGGCTCAGGGGTGGTGCGCTCGAGAGTGATGCGACTGCCTGCGCCGGGCGCGGCGGGGCCGGGCTGGGTCTTGGCGCTGGCAGCTATAAGATTTCAGAGCCACTCAAGCCCATAGCCCATGAGCACCAAGCAGGTCACCTGCAGGTATTTTATGCATGGCGTGTGTCAAGAAGGCAGCCAGTGCCTGTTCTCACATGACCTGGCAAAAAGCAAGCCATCCACCATCTGCAAATACTACCAGAAGGGCTACTGTGCCTATATAGGGTGCACGCTGCAGTTATGATCATACAAAGCCCCCAGCTGCAGCATCCTTTGCTACTCTTTGCCATCCTCAGGCTTGCCCAGCCCTCACCCTTCTGCTGTCATTGCCACATCTGTTGTGAGGACACATTTGCATGAACCGGGGAAGCGAGAGAAGAAGACGCTGGTGCTGAGAGACCGAAATCTCACTGGCCTGGCTGAAGAAAAGAGTGTCCCGAGCACAGTGAATAATCCGGTAGCTGCAGTGATCCTCAGACCAGCCCGGAAATGAAGCCCCATTCCTATCTAGATGCTATCAGGGCTGGCCTGGACGACTTGGAGGCCAGCAGCTACTATAGCAGCAACGAGCAGCAATTGTGCCCCTACGCTGCTGCTGGGGAGTGCCGGTTTGGAGATGCCTGTGTCTACCTGCATGGGGACATGTGTGAGATCTGCAGGCTTCAAGTCCTGCACCCCTTTGACCCAGAACAAAGGAAAGCTCATGAGAAGATGTGTATGTCGACATTTGAACATGAGATGGAAAAGGCTTTTGCCTTCCAAGCAAGCCAGGACAAAGTGTGCAGCATCTGTATGGAGGTGATCTTGGAGCAGGCATCTGCACCTGAGAGGTTTGGCATTCTCTCCAGCTGCAGCCACACCTACGGTCTGTCCCGCATCCGCCAATGGAGATGCGCCAAGCAGTTTGAAAACCCGATCATAAAGTCTTGTCCAGAGTGTCCTGTGATATCAGAGTTTGTCATTCCAAGTGTGTACTGGGTAGAAGATCAGAATCAAAAGAATGAATTGATTGAAGCTTTCAAACAGGGGATGGGGAAAAGGCATGTAAATACTTTGAGCAAGGAAAAGGGACCTGTCCCTTTGGAAGCAAGTGCCGTGCTTACCTGGATGGATGGCTGGCAGAGCCAGAGAAACCTCGGGAGCAGCTGAGTTCTGAAGGCACTGTGAGGTTCTTTAATTCAGTGTGGCTTTGGGATTTTATCGAGAACCGAGAAACCCAGCAGGTCACCAACACGGATGATGTTGACGTGACAGAGCTTGGAGACCTCTTCATGCACCTTTCTGGAGTAGAATCATCAGAACCCTAGAGTCAGTGCTGACACCTTCATTTAGGGCTCTACAGTCACAATCTCCCAAGGCAGGGTGCCGAAGCCTCTATCACTTACCCAAGGTGGCATGGTCCCTGGATAGGAGTACAGCAGCAATCCTCTTGGTCTCTTCATGCTCCACTTTCACAGCCCTGGTGAAGGAAAGGGCATAAGATAACCAAGTCCATGAAATCACTACATTTAGAGTTGAACTCTTAGGTGTACTTCCAGCCCTGTTACCGGGAACCAGCTATGTGGTCCAGCTGTTTTAATTGATTGCTTTTAAATGAAACCCAGCTGCCATCTTTGTTTTGTGACTTTCTTCCTTAAGCAACAGTAAACTTGGAGCTGAAAAAAATAAAAAACAAAAAGATTCATTCTTTCAGCCAAGTAACATGGGACATTTACTAGATGTCAGGTTTCCAATACATACTGGGAATGAAGAAGGGAAATCCGGGGGATCAAAGAACAAGGCTCCTGCTCTCTGGGGACTCACATTCTAGGTGAGACATGAATGTGCAGATAAATCACAGAAAAAAAGAGCCGCCACTTCAGTACAAAATACTAACCAGAGCTGGGTAGCTGAGTTGGGAGGCAACTTTAAATAGAATGGGCAGGCCAGGGACTTCTTGTAAATTTGTTTGGACTCCCTATTCATAACCTAATGAAGCCCCAGAAGTACAGTATTCACCAAAGCAGTAACAAAGTGGACTTGAGTGTATCAAGTTCAGGGGAAAGTGAGGACGCAAGGTGGGAGTCTAAAGCTCACCATGCAGGTCCCCAAGACACACAATACGGTTCGGTTCTGCTCTTAATGCAAGGGGAAACGTTTAATGGCTTTTATGTAGGTGCATTATCAATAGGACTATGAGCTTGGTTCTGCTACAGAAGCAACATTTCAGGTGGCCATGGAAGCAGGCAATAGCTGGTGTTGGGAGTCATAGCTTGGGGAAAGCTGGCAGTAGGGAGGGAACCTTGGGGAGCCCATGGATCCTGACACTGAGTTCATCCTTCTGGTGTGTCCCCAGAGAGACTTGCTTCAGACTGGGTATTTCTCCCCTCTAGCCCTACTTCTGGTCTGTGTTCCTATTTAGATGAGATGGACCCTTGTAATTGTTTATGTCCTTTCTGAATCCTAGAACATGGATTCTTTATTTGTTCCAAAAGTAAAAATTTCACGATACAGCCTGGAAAGACATGGTCATGTTTCTGGGTGGGTGGATCCAAAGATTTAAGCTGTAAAGATAAGGGGAGCTGTAAAGAAAATGGTTCTATAAAGTCTAAATTGCCGCAAATTATGGATGAAAGTAGATCATGGAGCGAAGAAAAACAGTTATTTGATACTTACCTAGATTTCGTGAAAGGGAGACACTGGGAAATTCTGCGGAGAGGGTTGGGAAAATTCAAGTTTGACTATGACATCACCAACATGGGGTGAGCGTGGATAGGTAAGATTCAGGAAGCTACTTCCCCAAAAGTCAAGACAATTCTGAGAATGCTCTGGTTTGAACTTCAGGTTACTGGAAATGGGAATTACATGCACATGTGTGTGCAACATGCACACACACACCCAGAAAGAGGTAGTGTTGGCGCACGCCTTTAACTCCAGCACTTGGGAGTCAGAGGCAGGTGAATCTCTGAGTTTGGGGCCAGCCTGGTCTACACAGTGAGTTCCAGGACAGCCAGGGCTGTTACACAAAGACACAAAGAAACCCTGTCTCCAACCCCACCTCCCCAAACACACACACAAAAAGAGATAGCAAACATCTTGTTGTTGTTGTTGTTGTTAAAATACCATGTCTTGCCAAATAAAACTCTCTTACTGAGAGAAAGGGGCTGTTGGCTACCAGTGTGGGCACGGTCAGAGAATGAATCCTTTGTATCCATAAGCAAAGGGTACTATGCCCCCTTTCTAGAGTAGGCACCCCTCAAATGATGTCAGTCTTCTCCCTGTCCATTGCATGATGGTTTTCTGACTTCATCCTTTGCTCACCTTTCTGCCTCTTCATTCTGTTTCTTTAAAATAAGAGTTTTATACATTTATACACATATTTTGATCATATCTATCCACCACTACACCTCTCCAACTCCCCTAAATGTCCCACTGTGACTCCTCTCCAATGTTGTTGGTGTTATTATTAATCCTGAATCCATTTAGTGCTGCCCATATAGACCTGGTGTGAGGTCATCATCCATTTGGGTGTGAACACTCTACCAACAGCCATGTTAGCAGCCAACAATTGCCAGTAGCTCATCCACCAAGAGTGACTTTTGACAGGTGTAGGTCTTATACAGGTAAACTCGTGTGAAATGACGTATTGCTTCTGTTTTTTTGTTTTGTTTTGTTTTTCAAAGACAGGGTTTCTCTGTGTAGCTTTGGAGCCTATCCTGGCACTCGCTCTGGAGACCAGGCTGGCCTCAAACTCACTGAGATCTGCCTGCCTCTGCCTCCCGAGTTTGCTTCTGTTTTTAAGACAAGATCTTACATGCTAGCTGAGGCTGGCCTAGAACTCCCTATATATTGCAGGCTGGGCTTGAATTATCAACAGTCTTCCTGTCTCGGTCTCCCAAGTACTGAGATTACAAACACAAGCCAGCATAACATAAGAGAGGCCATAGCTTCTCTTCATTCTCACCACATCATACCAAGGGGCAGCTTAAAGGCCCCTGACTCTAACCTACCTCCTTTGGCCCAGGTGTTTTCCTGAGTACTGGGGTCATAATATGAACTTGGACGTGTGTTTTAAAATGCATAGTAAAATCAGGTTACTTTATCACACTCCTAGAAAATTAAATTTGTGCAGACAAACTGTGTATACGTGATACAGAGAACATGTGCCTCAGGAGAAATTAGTGTGTCTGTGTCTGTTGGCTGTGAAGGAGCTCACCTGTGAAGAGGAGGCAGCAGAAACGGGAAGCAAAAAGGAAAGGACCCAGGCAAGAGAGAAAGCAAAGATGTCCTTCCTAGAATCCCATTTCTGAGACAAAGCACTGGAATGTCAGATAGCACCACAAATCCACTCGCCACTCACATTTCCCCCATTCCTCTCCCAGGCTTGGTGGGCTCCACTCAAGGCCCCTGTTTGAGCCTCTTTTGAGGATGGTGGATGCTTTTGTTGCTGTTTATTCTTGTTTGTTTGTTTTTTTTTGTTTCTGTAGATAGACCTTGGCCTGCTGTTGGCTGGGATTACCATCCACTACTATGCTGGGAAGTTTTTCATCACTCTTGAGGTTTTACTTTGAGCTCAAGATTAGCTCTTCTGGAGTTGCTGTTCTGTTTTCCTAGGAGGGCTGGTTGAAGAGAGCATCACAGGTCTCTTTATGACCAGCCAGCCCTGTCCTAACAATGAAGAGAAGCAATGATGAGTGAAAAATACCCAGAACCAGATGATGCTGTCTCATTCCTTCTGCAACCATCAACAGTCTGTTGACTGGGCATCAGTTTCTCTACTTATACAGTGGGACTGATGACGGTGTCTCTCTCTTTGGGTTGTGAAATGGTGGATATGTGCAAAGCAGTTGGGACTGTCTGGCAATGTTTACAGCTCGGCAAAGCTCAGCCTATGTTTCTGCTTTTCTCCTTAGCAAGGGCTGCAAGTGGCCACTGGGGATAGGATGTGCCTGCCTAGTCCTCTGTGGTGGTGGATGGAAAAAAAGGTGGAAGCCAGGATGAAGTGGGCAGGTACAAGCTGGCCTTTGGTTTCTGGGAGGAAGAGGGGAGACTTTTGACCTTTGGTTTGAAGGTCCAGGCATTTAATCTCCTTCCTCCACTTGCAAAAAGAGCCAGGTCAAGCTGAGCAGGCCTTGATACGTCATCTCACAGCCATGTTTCCCCTTGTTGATATTATCTATTTCTGCTCTTCAGTCCATAGAAGCCAATGCAGCTTGCAGTCACCATCCTGTTTGTAACCTAATATCCTGGCCTCATTTGCTAAAGATGCCCAGAGTTCTCCCCCAGGGAATAAGGAGGGATTGGGGTGATGGAGAAATTCATCCCAAACTTGTTTGGAATAAAATACTGCAGACACTGAACCTTCAAAGGTTTCTCAAAAGTTATATGACATTTTCCAGCCAATTAAAATCCCCTAACCTGTCTTCCTAGGAAAGGCAGAAACTCAGAAGAAAAAAAATGTAGGGCACTGGAGGCCCAACAAGATAAGTTGGTTCTCCCCTCTTGGCCTAAAAACAAAAATAAAAGAAGAAGTCCACCCTATTAAGGACACTTTTAAAACCCTTGGGCAGGAACAGTCTCTAAACATTCACCCATCCACAAACTGTTTGCCAGCCTAGATGCTTTCCCACAGTTGCACCCTGAGATGCTGCAACAACCACAGCTTTATCAGTGGCATCTCACCACCTGTCTAGTCCATTTCCCACAGGTGTCTGTCCAGATAAAGTAGACAAGGGTTCAGAGCCGGTTATGCAGTGTTTTGAAATGCAATTGTTTTCTCGGGCACCATGTCAAAGGCAAGCCTGACTTGAAGTGGCTTAAATAAATATGGTGTTCCCAGACAAAGAAAGCCCTGTCAGTCTCAAAGGAAAAGATGTCCATAATATGTTTGTTATTAGTTCATTAACGTGAGTTATAACACAATGGTACTTATTTAGAAGTACATTTCTGTGGTTGTGTCCAGAGAGGCACCGTGAACTATGCTCCTCAAAAAACAAAACAAAAAATCAGAGAACAATTATGTAGAGGTTTACTCCTTAGGGAATATTTACTATCTTCTTTATAATTTACTTTTTTGCGGCTTAAAATATTTTTACATTGATACATTGTGTCATTTTGTGCCCAGAAAAAAAACTAAACTTTAAATTTTAAAATTTGAGTTAAGCAAATGAACTAAATCGGGCATATTTGAGAGATGGGATCTGGGTTGGTTACCCCCTAAGACTAACATTTATATAGTACTTCATGTTGCCCCCCAAACCTGTCCTGGGGACCTTCCAGGACCAGCTCATGTTATCTGTACAACAGCCCCAGGAAGCAAGTCTTTTATGATCCTCATTTGACTGATGATGGAATGGGCACTTAGAGAAGTCATTTCTCTGGCTGATGAAGGATGAAATAGAGACCCATCTGGTCAGAGGCCTGCTACCAAATCGACAGACACAACTCCGTGTCTTTGGCTTGCAGCATCAGTTCACCTGCTCTGCTTCATGGGGCATGGAAGGGACAGAGCACTGGGCAGGAGCTAGGGGCGTGGGGTGGGGAGAAGGCAGAAATGGAGGCTGTGGGTTCACACTGCTGTTCCTGGGGGCTCTTAGGGTCCAGCTAACCCCCTGTTTCCTCAGCTTCTCCCAGTTTTGTTTCCTCTTTTATTAGCTGAGGGCATCTTCTTAGGCACTCCATTTAGAATTGATTAGTTGCTATGGTTACCTTATTCTAGGTCATTATACAGCCCCTACTGTCACCAAGTTTCAGGCCAAGATGTAGGGAGCAGAGGAAGCCCTGTGAAGTCCTGAGTGAATGTGTGTTTTAACATGGGCACAGCCAGTCAAGGACTCCAAAACCAAATGGCCCACGGGAAATGGGCAAGGCTTTCCACGGGACTCCTAGTATGGGTGTTTATAGACAATTGATCAGTGTATACAAGGACTAGCAACTGACTGCGGCTTCCTCCTCATGTTTACATCCTCAGACTGCAGGCTCACAGGGATCTCCTCCCAGACTAGCCAGCCCCTCCCCCTGTGCTGTACCGCAGGAGCATGCTGAGGTTCCCACTAGTGGCCATGTAGGTTAGAGAACCCCAACCGATCGATCCCAGCTTCTCTGTGTGTGTGTGTCTGTCCCTTCTCCCACTCCCTCACTGCCCCTAGCCAGGGTTCTGGGATCTAAGCTGAGGTGACTTTACACTGAGAGACTCGGACCCCAGGATCTCCAGGTTGAGGACTCTCAAGAGTCCACTGGGAGATAAGCATTCTGTGTCCCTCACCACCCAGAGATGAGTCTGTTCACTTGGGCACACGCCTCGAGGCTAACACAGACCCACCTGAACCTCTGTAGCCCCGGTCTTTGGAAAAGAACACTGAGTGAAAGAGCGTCCTCTGTTGAGCAAATAATTGGAAGTTACCCCAAGGAGCCTTGAACTGTGGAAGGGCAGATAAAGTGAAGTTTGTGAATGAGCTTGTTGTTTTTTTAAATTTTCTGTTCTCCAAATACCTGGCTCAGAGTTCCGACATCAAGAAGCTGCTGATTTTTAACACGTCACTTCAACCAGAGGGACCAGTAGGTCCTACGTTATACTAGACACTCAAGTGAAGAAATTCTGTATACATTATAAGCTATAACCCACAAAGTCCTATGTCGTGGGCCAGGGCTCTGAGCAGTCTGGCCGAGCAGCCAGGAGACTGACTGGCTTTTGTTGGGAGCTATCTACTCTGGTTTCCACAGTGCCACGTCCTCTACAGTTGCGTAGCTTTGAAAAACGGGCCTGCCATGAACTCTGCCTCCTACACCAGGAGAGAGCAATTTCCACTGAAGCATCATCCCCGCTCCTCCATTGCTGAGTTAACAGATTGCCACCTGTGCTTGTTGTAGAGCGAAGGCAGACTTAAGCTGCGTCTTGAAATCTTGTAGATTCATTTTCCGTTCCTTCCTCTGACTCAATGATTGCCATCAGTGGACATCAATCCCATGAGTTCTCTGAATCCGATACACCAAATCAGTTGCTCCAGAAACACGTGAGAACTTTCCAGAAATGCAGACTCCCGAGTGTGTGGCGGGATGTCTGGGTGATACCCGGGCACCTCTGCGCATTCCAAGTTCCCCAAGGGGATTCTGGTGAGCCACTGACTTGAACCACGTAAGGAGCCACCACCGGCTTGACACTTAGGTATGAGTCAGCTGTCCCTTTCACTACCTTTGACTTCATTTAAAGAGGTTCGTTTCACTTCTTTTTCTTTTTTTTTTTTTTAAGCTGAACTGAAACCTGAGAGTCACTGTGAGAAAGCTGATTCCATTCACCTGAGCATAACATCTAAACATCTCCTCTGCTTGACCCCCAACCCTTTATCCACTTCCAGGTCTAAAGACTAAGGGATATGAGCCCAGGTAGCAGGAACCACATTCCCATCTCAGTTTGACCCCCGGAACATGTCATAGCTCTGGGGATATTGGCTGACTCTGAGGGTCCTTCAGTCCCCAGATTGTTTCTAGTCCTCAAGCCTTTCTCTTCCTACAAACAAGCTCAGGCCTGGCTAGGTGTGGTGCAGGAGGTTGGGGGCTCTTCTGTCTCTCTCTCTCTGATGGACTTGAATAAAAACTAAGTACACATTGGCATCCACACAACACTGAGCCTGCAAACACAACCAGTACTGTCGTTGGATTAGGATGAGGACCAGCTGTTAGAGCTTCAGTCTCCCAAATAGTCAGGTGAAGGGGAGGGGAGGAAGGAGGGATGGAGAGAGGGAGATGGAGAGAGAGAGGGGGCAGGAGAAAGATGGAGAGAGAGAGAGAGGGAAGGAGGGAGGGAGGGAGAGAGAGAGAGAGAGAGAGAGAGAGAGAGAGAGAGAGAGAGAGACTTTCTCATTATGAGAGACACTAAGGAAAATGGTGCGCACAGGGGTTGTTTCCTGGTCCTTCTCACTCTATAACCACCAATTTGAGGTGACACAATTCATTGAAATGTTTTATTTTTAAAGTTGACACTAGCAGTCGGTCAAATTCTCGTAACCTGTTAAGGAGAGGCCTTCATCATATCCCAACCTGACTTCATCATTACCAGGCTTCTTGTCACAACTCAGCTGAGTCCCACTTTTTTTTTTTTTTTATCAGCACTCGGGATATGGTTCACATACAACACAGTTCACCCATGTAAATGGATTTTACTGTTATGCACAGACTAGTGTGACCTATACTGTGTGGTAGTATATTGTTTATGATTTATTAAAGCTTGCCTGAGGATTCAGAAAGCAAAGTCAGCCACAAGTCATAGAAACCAGGAACATATCTTTAATGCCAGCAGCCAGAAGCTAGGAGATGGTGGTACACACCTTTAATCCTAGGACTCAGGATTAAGAGGTAGATGGATCTCTGAGTCCAAGGCCACCCAGATGTACACAAGATTGATCCAGTCCTAAACAGAAACAGCTCACACAAAGATGATCTCAGCACCTGGGATCACACGCCTTTAATCCCAGCACTAGAGAGGTATAACAGATAGGAACAGGGTCTTCACAGTATGAGGCATTCATTTCTCCAACCACGATGATAATAGGAACACCACAGTCCTGTTAGAGGTTAAGAGCTCTCTGATAGCTTGGCTGCTTTGCTTCCCTGATCTTCAGTTTGAACCCCAATATTTTTCGTATTACAATACTGCTATTGAATTGCAAACATTTTCATTCCCCAAATGAAACCATGCACCCCTTAGCAGTTCCCACTGATGCTTTCCTGTATTAAGCAGTCATTCAGTGTTCTCTGTCTCTATGTCAGTTTGTCTACTCTGGATGCTTCATAGCTATGGAGTTATATAATTCGTGGCCTTGTCATTAGTGCCCAGTTTCTTTGTCATAGCATGCTTTAAAGGTATATTATATTGCATCCATTTCATACTGTATCATATCACCGAATGTCCGTGTGTCATTTATTCCGAGGACGGAATTACATTTCATTGTATGGAGCACTCTGCTTCAGCACTCCATCTGGGCATTTAGGTTGTTTCCACTTTGTCAATGACGAATAATGATGCAGTGAATATTGGCGTAGACTGTGTGTGGGTATAGATTTCACTTCTCTTGTCATGTATACATTGCTATGAGTAGAATACTAACTAGGTCATATGGGAACTCTGTGCTATGTTTGAGGAACTGACAGAGTCAGTCCCATTTAAAGTCCCAATCCTATATCTTTTCAACTCACACTTACCCCCAAAGCAAGCTAAGCTTCTAGCTTTCCCACCTTGGAGCAGAAGAGCGACATGGCCATCTTAGCCTGATTCCATCCACTGTTAGTGGCCTTAGAGCCCTGTCTTCCTATGCCACAGATGTCCTTCCTTTCTGCATTGTTGAAGCAGGTATTGGGGTTTTGTAGCTCCTTTGGTCCAGGCATGGGAGCAAAGGTGTTCCCATTTCCTTCATCCCTATGAACAAACCCATCTCCCTTTACAAGCATGGGCAGGGTGGTGAACCTCTCTGCTTCAGAAACTTCAGGCAGCAAGTCTTTGTAGTAAGTACAATGTCATACTTCAGGGCAGTATGTCTAGTGTTCTCCTGTCTGTTCAGGAATGAGGGGAAAGAGGAAGGCACAAGTCCTTTCTAGGCTCCTAGAAACTTCTGTCACATGAGTCCCCTCCTCTATTTTTTTTTATTATTCCTGAAGGCCAGTAGACAAGTTCCATCTCTTCTCCCTTACTTCCTACTTGACCTCTGACCCCTACTCCTGAGACACCTTTTTGGAGGAAGCAGTCTGACTTAAATTTGACAGTTAGGAGTTCAGTAACTTGCCTTTTAGCCAGGAGCCATCACCTTAGTTATTCTCTGGTCACTGTGCAGGTATGGTGAAATTGGAGCGGGAAGGCACTTCACTAGAGCCTGGCAACAACCCAACCACTTACAATACACCTCCCTTGACGTTAGGAGCCCTTGTCAGCGAATGAGGCCAAAATAGACTCTGAGCATGAAATGAACATCTCAGCTATCTTGGACAGAGATTCTTCGATCTATGCCTCTCTCTCCCTCACCTCAAGATCAGGCCTCCATCAGCAGAGATCTGGTGGAATCCCAAGCCAGTGTGTATCCAAAAACTGACTGGCCTCCAATTCCTGGGCTGTAATAGAAGAGGCCAGTTTTCATACAGATTCCCAAGTGTGAATGCCCGTCTTCTCCCTGTCCCCAGCTGCTTATGACTGTCCTTCTACCCATTCTCCAAAGGTTAGCCTTTTTCCCTTCTGCCACATTCCAGATAAAGACCAAGTGTGAATCTTGGTTATGGCTTGGGAAAGTTGGGAAGACAATTCTAGAGTCGGTCTGGCTCCTCACAGGTCATGGCTTCCCCAGCACTTGCCCTTTGGTTATTTCTCCAAAGCCATTTTTCTTTCTCATCCTCATGCTATGTGCATCCTCCCTTAGACTAATTGGAGTGGGCAGGGTGGAATAGGTTATTTCAGATCAGCAGGGGCTGTGGCTGCGTTGACTGAGCCCCTGCTGTATGACAGACATCATTCTGGGTAGCTGACATAAACATTTCACACTGTCATGTTTGTTAGGTGGCATCAATTTCCATACATTGAACAGCATTTTCATGACAGTTCATTTAGAATAAAATGTCTTAGGGAAGGAAGGGCGAAATGGGTGTGACACATCCTCTCTTTGTCCTGCACTAGCCTGATAAACAATATAATCTCTCTTCAGCTTCTCTCTGTACAGAATGGAAGACTGTGCTAGGTTTTGTATACTGGTGAGAACATTATCGTGCATATTAAAGTGGTTTGTTTTCTGACCATATTTGTCATTTTTCCATTACCAAGCATACATACAATGTTGGAAGGGTCTAATCCTAATCTCTCTCTCAATCTCTCTCTCTCTCTCTCTCTCTCTCTCTCTCTCTCTCTCTCTCCCCTCTCCTCTCCTCCTCCTCCTCCTGCTCCTCCTCCTCCTCCTCCTCCTGCTCCTCCTCCTGCTCCGCCGCCGCCACCTGTGAGAGACCTTTGGGAATGAAGCAAAGAGCTTACAGGTGTTTCTAAGTTAAGAGCTTTCACAGTTGTGTGTTCTTTTTTAAATAATTAAAAACATAAGAGATGTTTGCTAAGTTCTTGAGATGTTTGCTAAAGTCTTAAAATGTTTTCTTGGTTTTGTTCAGCAATCTAACAGTACTCTCTATTATTCCTTTGTTTTAAAAGTTACTTCTATGTGTTTAAAAGAGTAATTCATGTTCATAGCAGGCAGAAAACATAATGTAACGGGAAAAAGCAACTGCAAACTGTAAAACCAACTCCATGCTCCGCACCATGCTCTGTGGAGACTTCAGTGTCTGCCCTCTTTGATATTTTTTTAGACAAAGCAGGCCAGCATGCTGAGATGCCAGCTTGAGTTACTTTGGCTCCACTGTGAAGACACCTGGGCTCTCACTGGCTGCTTCAGACCCATCCAGAAGAGACTGAGGGGTGAGTGGCCACTGGAGTGAGCTCGGGAGGTGGGAAGGTGGTTTACACATTCATCACTCCTGTGGATGAGCTGAGGATTCCATAGATTCCCAGAACCACTCTGTGAGTGCATCTTGGAGCTGGAAGTGGGCGGCAGTCCTTAGAGGGAGGGGTGAGCTTCCCAAACAGGATCCCCTTATTATGGTCCCCCACTTTGTGTTTTGTAGTTGAGGTAACCACTCCTTTTTGTAATCTTCCCTCCTTACTCAAGGGAGAGATTAAAATTAATTTTTTAAACATTTAAAAAGCACATAGACAAGTATGAAAGGATCCTGCATTTTCAAAAGGAAAACCAGAGGTCAGAGGTCATGGGGGGGGTCAAGAGCAGAGAGCAAAAAAACCCATGCATGACCACCTGAGTCTGCAGACCTAAATCTCTGTCAGCCACCCCCACCCCATCTCCAGCCTGGGTCAAGAAGAAGGCAACTGCCCCTATATCTGCACTTACTCCAGCTTTCCTTCTCATTACTGGGTTTGAATCTTGCCCTGAGGAGCTTCATAGAATGATGGGGCCACACAGGCCTGAGTTCAAATCCAGCCATACACCTAAGAAACCATTGCTGTCTGTATCTTGGCCATTCCTTCTTGTGTGGAATGGATCCAAGTGTTCCTAGGTTAGAAGTGCTATAGTGTGTTACTACCCCCAGTCATACCCATGTAGACACTGTAGCAAGTTAGTGCCCCCAGTCACCCCCCTCTGGATAGTATAGTGTGTTAGTGTCCCTGTGACACTCATCTAGATGCTATAGTGAGTTAGTTCCCCCATCATACCATCTAGACGTGTAGTGAGTTAGTGTCCTCCCAAACATCACCACTGGTCATACCCTAGACCTAGAACTTCAGAATTTACTTGGAAGTCGGGAATTTATAGATAAAATTATAATGGATCAGGGTGGACACTAGTCCAATGGCTGATGCCTTTATAAAAACAGGAAACACACGGAGATACACAAGGGACAAGGGCTGCATGAAGAGAGGAGATGATGCTATACATGGCAACGGATGCCCAGAATTGCTAAGTGGCTAGCTGGTGGGAAGCTATGAAGAAGCTGGGAAGTGTTCTCGTTTATGTATTTTTCTGTTTCTAAGTGTGTGCCTGTGCATGTGTGTGCGCACATGTGTGCATGTGTGTGCGCACACTTTTATGTGGATGCACATGTGCTTGTGCTCATGAATGTGGAAGCCTGAGGTTGATGTAGGGAGTCATCGTCAGTGGCTCTTCCACCGTATTCAATGAGGCAGAGCTTGTGTGGTATGGCCAGTCTGGAAGCCAGCTTGCTGCGGGGATCCCCATCACATATGGACCAGGGACACAACTGAAGGACAGCTGACAAGAGCAATAGCTCCCGGGTGACTGACAGGGATTTGACTTGAGAGGACCTACAGACAAAGCAACAGTGCTGAAAGCAAAACCAAAACTTGCTTGCAGGCAGTATGCAGTTCCTCAGAAACCATTCTGGGTGAATTACAACCCCAACCCCACTTTTTTTTTTCTTCTTTTTAACAGGAAAACAGAACTTCAAGGATCATGACTGCGTGCGTCTTTTCTTCCCTTGCTGAATATATCATAAGCTCAAATGTGGGCATACTTTTATTGCACCCTCCTGTCTTACAACTAGGGAGAATCCACTTGCTGTTCCCTTTGCGGACAGTTTTGGTCATGGGTGTCATTTGCTTCAAGGGAATCTAATTGGAAGACCTCTGGGAGACGCTTTTCCTCGAGTCTGCTGGCAGGGCTGTGCTGGGGCTGTTGTGAGTATGGGGGGCACAGTGCATTGAGAATGTCTCTTACTATCTTGGTTTGTGTAGGTGAGTCTGCCGTGGTGGGGGGGAGGACAATGAGAATACAGCTTTTCTTTTTGTCACATTCTGACTGGGAAATTGTGCTTACAGGGAAATTTCTTCCTATCTCCCAAAAGTCAGGGTTTCTCTCACTTCTCCCAGTGTTTGTTATTCTTATTGAAACTCTTTATGTGGTAAAGAACTTTCTGCATTAAAAAAAAAAAAGTTTCACTGGAGAGAAAACTATTCTTGTTTTGGGTTTATTTATTTATTTATTCTGCATACTGTGCCTTGGTTGTTCTGCATACTGTGCCTTGGTTGTGAAATGTCATAATAGGTGTGTTAAGGTCAGAGGACAGCTTGTAGCCTCAGTTTCTCTTCTTTCTTTCTTTCTTTCTTTCTTTTTTTTTTTTTTTTTTTTTTTTTTGGTTTTTCGAGACAGGGTTTCTCTGTGTAGCTTTGGAGCCTATTCTGGCACTCGCTCTGTAGACCAGGCTGGCCTCAAACTCACAGAGATCCGCCTGCCTCTGCCTCCCGAGTGCTGGGATTAAAGGAGATAGCCAGGCCACCAACGCCATGCTGTCTCCTACCTCTACCTTTTTATCCTAGGGACAGAGCTCAGGCTTGGAAGGCAAGCACCTTTACCACCAAGCGGTCTTAGCAGCCTGAGAAACCATTCTTGAGATTGCCTCCCTCAGAGGTTTTGAAGTGTTAGCAGTTTAAAAAATTTCAGAATCTGATTTTCTACAACTGACATCTGTGGGTGATTACCCTTTTGGATAGAGGTCAATACCCCCAGCTGACCTGTGTTTATAAAGCGAGGCTTAAGAGTCTGCTATTAGGGACAGAAAAAATTTAAATGATTATATTCCACGAATCTAAATTTTTTTCTTAGTTTTTTGTAAATGTGAAATTATAATTACATCATTCCCTCTTGTTTTTCCTTTCTCAAAATCCTTTATATACCCCTCCTTGCTCTAAGCCAAGGCCTCTTTTCTCATTAGTTATTGTTACAAGGATGTGTGTGTGTGTGTGTGTGTGTGTGTGTGTGTGTGTGTGTGTGTGTGTGTGTTCCTGAGTGCAGCCTGCTCAGTCTGTATAATTTACCCATATGTATATTTTCAGAGCTATTTGGTATTGGATAACCAATTGATGTGCCCATCCCCAGGGAAGACTCTACCTCCCATGTCAGCATTCCTTAGCTGCTTGCAGTCCATTGTGGAGGGTCGAGGCCTCATGGGTTTTCCCCCTTTACCATGTCTTTCGTTGTCCTTATTCAGCTCCTGTTTAGGCAGCCATGTTTGCTGAATCTTTATGGGCATAGTTTCCGACATTTCTAGAGGACACAATCTCACGGCAAACACCCTAACCCTCTGGCTCTTATACTCTTTCTGCCCCCTCTTCTGCAGTGGTCCCTGAATCTTAGATGCAGAATGTTTTATAGATGTATCCTTTGGAAATGGTTTCCACAGCTCTGCATTAACCACTGTTAAATTTAAGAAAATATGATTGCAGCCTACTAAGTAGCTTATTTTCTCATATAAGATAATCAGAGGAGAACTAGGAAAATTAAAAATGCAGTAATTGCTATTTATTGACATACCTAAGAGGAGAGCTGTGGTGGTGAATTCGTGCATGGTGAGAGAGTGTGGGAGTATCTCCAGATAGTGCTGAGATACCATGCACTGGGGTACTATGCTTCAGGGTTGATTGATCAGCTTACAAGGCATCTTGTAAGTTTGCAATGTGTTCTTTTACTAAGGTACTTTCTTCAGTCCCCAATATTAGCTGACATTTCCGTGATGGAAATAACTTCTTTGTCTAGCCCTAAAATGTTTTGGTCTTAAGACTCCAGTCATCCTTGTTGCTTCTCTTTTTCTCACCTATATGGTTGATCAGTTGCCAATTGTTCTGTCAACAGTTCTGTCAATGGTCTTACAGTTTCTCCTTTCTCTTGCTTACCTTTTCTGACTCTAAACAAGGACTTTCTGATCAAACATATAGAAGAAGAACAGTGACCCTCTGAGTGGCCAATCCTCCTTCAGTTCTGCATGCGCGAGTGCACATACACACACACACACACACACACACACACACACACACACACACACACACACACAATTTAATCATTTCCCCACTCTTTTGACATTTTACCTATTTTTGGATGGTGGGCACTACAACCTCATTATCACCTCTGCCTGGCAAGAAGCATATAATTGTTCAGTGTGAATTGCAGAAACCACTTTAGTCTTTTGTGTTCCCTCAGCTTTCCCATGCATTTGCATTTCTGAGGTTTAGTTTCTGTACTTCCCAGGTGCCTACCCAAAGAACATTCAGGCCAAATTTCCCAGAGCATTAAAAACCACTTCAAGGACCCCATCCCTAGAAAGTCTCCATCTCTGTAGTCAGTTCACATGGAGCTTGCTCTGTGTCCATTCCTTTTACACCAGCTCCTAGTTAGTGTGGCTTCTGACCTTCTAACTATGTTATAATGCCTTTAACTTGCAAGGGTCTTTTCTTAAGTGAATCCTACTACAAATTCTCCATGGTCTAATATAAAGACTCACAAAAGCCAATGTGTACACTGGGGAAGCTCAGTGTTTATTGAATGAAAAATTGAGATGCAGCTTGAACTTTTTGAGATGAGTAACAATGAGAATAAATTGTCTATGATGCCACAGATGATTTAAATATGACACAGTTACTCATATCCCCATGACAACTGGGCACTGGCTCTAAGATCCTTATTATCTATGGAAACTGACTGTTAACAAAAATACTTGAGTCCCGGTAGATATGATACAATGAGGAGTGACAGAATCCCAGGGCCTTCTGCCTTCTTTTGTTGAAAGGCACCACATTCAAATTATTTTCAAACATAGCTAACTTCAGTTTTGGTCTTAGATACTTGATCTCAGAATCAGTAGCTAATTCAGACACATTATTCTAGTCCAGATGTCTCTTTAATCTAGGTTGTCTTGGGCATGCTAGGCGTCCCAGACACTTAAAGTATGTAAGAAACCAAACCAGAAAAAACTGGGAATTTTTAGTAATAATGAGATGATACACAAACATGATCTGATCATCTCTTGGCCTTTTGGCTAAGACCAAGACATCCAGTATCAGTTATGCTGGTCATTATTACAGCAAGGAACAATCTAGGATTCTTGAGATGTTTCCAGTCTGTGCCTGGGTTGTTCAAAGATTGAGGAGACTTTCTCAAGCTTGTTGGCTGTGCCGTATGTTCTGTAATAAGAGCTTGGCACTCAGTAAAGATTATGAATAAAATAAAGAATGAAAGCTTTTCTGCATTTCTATAACATGACAAAGTTAATTTCTTTCATTGTTAATTTGGTCAGATGACAGAAATGGCAAGAAACAAAACATTCAACACCCAAAAAATGAAACTGCAACTGATTTTTGAGCCTCTTAAAACTTTTTCTTGATTTCTCTGGAAAAAAATATGACTTCCTAATGCAACTGAAGAAATTGATCTAAGTACTTCTTGTGTAGAAATAACGAGAAAGGGAGCTAAAAATTCTACTAGGGAGCCAGGTGTATTATTGGCTCATGCCTATAATCCCAGCATTCCACTAGTAAAGAAGGAAGATCAGATGTTCAAGGCCAGCCTGGGCTACATAAAACTCCACCTGAAGAAAACTGAGTGATTTATTAATAACTATACTTGGGAGAAAGTTAAATACGAACTACTGAAAATAAGACAGATAAAGAATACACTTGAGGTGTAACTACTTTGCAAATATGTACTTAGAAAGCAAATATGTACTTTGAGGTACAGGGGAGGTACCTCAAAGTAGGTAGCCCTGTAAGTAATAAAATAGAGAGACTTCTACTAGATGAACCCTTAGTGAGTTGATGAAATAAATGGGCATATGTAAAGTCATACAATTTCTAAGCCCAAGATTGCCTGTCACCTCAGAAGACATAATGGCGGTAAACTCAAAGAGTGATTTATCATTTACAACATGTCATCCAAGTACCCACAAGCATTACTGTTCATTTCCTGAGGTTTGACCAGTTGATAGTGAACCCACTGATTTGTAGAATCCATCACAGTACATTTAAAAAAAAAAAAAAAGGACAGACATCAAGAATAGATAGATGGTAGGGTACTGACTTACAAAACACAAATGAATTTCAGAAAGGAGACTGCAAAGATGGACTGGTCACCTGCACATTTCATTTATCCATGTCATCACTGTGTTCATGCAGCTGAAGGAGTGGATGCCCTGTAAATGATGAGTTAATTTTTTTCTTTTTTAAATTTAAATTAGAAACAAGCTTCTTTTTCATGTCAATCCCAATTCCCTCCCCTCCTCCCCTGCCCCCCCCCACTGACTCCCTATCCCATCCCCTTTCTGCTCCCCAGGGAGATGAGGCCTTCCATGGGGATCTTCAAAGTCTGTTATACCATTTGGAGCAGAGCCTAGTCCCTCCCCTGTGTGGCTAGGCTGAGAGAGTATCCCTCTAAGTGGATTGGGCTCCCAAAGTCCATTGGTGTACTAAAGATAAATACTGATCCACTACTAGAGGCCCCATAGATTAACCAGACTTCCAAACTGACTTCCTCCTTCAGGCGGTCTGGAACAATCCTATGCTGGTTTCCCTGCTATCAGTCTGGGGGGGGGGGTCCATGAGCAACCCCTTGTCCAGGTCAAATGTTTTTGTGGGTTTCTCCAGCCTGGTCTTGACCCCTTTGCTCATCACTCCTCCTTCTCTGCAAGGATTCCAGAGTTCAGCTCAGTGTTTAGCTGTGGGTGTCTGCTTCTGCCTCCATCAGTTACTGGATGAAGACTCTAGGATGGCATATAAGGTAGTTATCAATCTCATTATCAGAGAAGGGCTTTTAAGGTAGCTCTCCCCTATTGCTTAGATTTTTAGTTGGGGTCAACCTTGTAGATCTTTGGACATTTCCCTAGTGCCAGATTTCTCTCTAAACCTATAAGGCTCCCTCTATTATGGTAACTCTTTTCTTGCTCTCCTCTATTCTTCCCCTGACTCCATCTTCCTGCTCTTTCTTGTCCTCCTCTCCCCTTCTCTTTCTCCTCCCTCTCCCCTCCCCCCATGCTCCCAATTTGCTCAGGAGATCTTTTCCCTTTCCCCTTCTCTGGGGAACCATGTATGTGTCTTTTAGGGTTCTCCTTTCTTCCTAGCTTCTCTGGCAATGTGGATTGTAGTCTGGTACTCCTTTGCTCTAGGTCTAAAATCCATGTATGAGTGAGTACATACCATGTTTGTCTTTTTGTGGCTGAGATGCCTCACTCAGGATTATTTCTTTTTCTTCCTTTCTTTCTCCCTTCCTTTCTTTCTTTCTTTCTTTCTTTCTTTCTTTCTTTCTTTCTTTCTTTTGTTTTGTTTGTTTGGTTTTTTCCAGACAGGGTTTTTCTGTGGCTTTGGAGACTGTCCTGGAACTGGCTCTTGTAGACCAGGCTGGTCTTGAACTCACAGAGATCCACCTGCCTCTGCCTCCCAAGTGCTGAGATTAAAGGCATGTGCCACCACCGCCAGGCGAGGATGGTTTTTTCTAGTTCCATCCATTTGCCTGGGAATTTCAAGATTCCATTTTTTTTCCCCCACTGAGAAGTACTCCATTGTGTAAATGTACCACATTTTCTCTATCCATCCTTCAGTTCAGAGGCATCTAGGTTGCTTCCATGTTCTGGCTATTACAAATAATGCTGCTATGAACATGGTTGAACAGATGTCCTTGTTGTATGAATGTGTTTCTTTTGGGTATATGCCTAAGAGTGGAATTGCTGGATCTTATAATAGACTGATTCCCATTTTCCTGAAGAACTGCCATACTGATTTCCAAAGTGGCTGTATGAGTTGGCACTCCCACCAGCAGTGGAGGAGAGTTCCTTTTTCTCCACATCCTCTCCAGCATAAACTGTCATTGGTGTTTTTTATTTTAGTCATTCTGACAGGAGCAAGATGGTATCTCAGAGTTGTTTTGATTTGCATTTCTCTGATGGCTAAGAATGATGAGCACTTTCTTATGTGTTTTTCAGCCATTTTATATTCCTCTATTGAGAATTCTCTATTTAGTTCTGGACCTCGCTTTTTAATTGGATTATTTGGTGTTTTGGAGACTAGCTTCTTAAGTTCATTGTATATTTTGGAAATTAGGCCTCTGTTAGATGTGGGGTTGGTGAATATCTTTTCCCATTCTGTGGGCTGCCGTTTTGTCTTGTTGACTGCATCCTTTGCCTTACAGCAGCTTCTCAGTTTCAGGAGGTCCCATTTATTAATTGTCGATTTCAATGTCTGTACTACTGGTGTTATGTTCAGGAAGCAGTCTCCTGTACCAGTTCATCTGAGGGTACCACTTTCCTTCTCTTCTAAGAGGTTTGGTGTGACTGGATTTAAGTTGAGGTCTTTGATCATTCCATACATCCTCCAGACTCTCCATTCATCCCATACATCCTCTAAACTCTCCATTCATTCCTTATATCCTCTAAACTCTCCAGACCTTGCTTGTCTGGCTGTAAAAGAATCGATGCTTCCTTCACTTTATTGTACTTGACTTTTGCTTCCCTAAGTATAAAGGCTCTGAAGACCTATTCATTCAGAAAATATGGTTCTCACACGAACTCAGAAGACAAAGGTCTTATTTGCACTGACTAGAGATTTAGACAAGTTGATAAGAGAGGGTCTTAAAATGCCTGTGTTGACAACCTTGCAAGCACCTTCCACCAATGGAAACTCTTGTTTCAATGTGGGCCCTTATCTTAAGCAAGTCCTAGGATGATGGTTGTCTGCCTGTTACTACTTCATCCCATTGTGGCCTTAACTGAAAGGAAATTCTTCCTAAAGTTTTGTTTATCTAAAAGAGAAAGAGTCCGTCTAAGAGCCAGGCTCCCGAGGGAATGATCATGCTTCTGAGTAGCAATTTATTGTCTATTCAACAAAATTCCAAGACCCTAAATAAATTCAAAAGGCTTACATTTTAGCAGGGAAGACTAACGTATAATCACTTGACATACCAGTAATGAGCTACATGATAGTTTTACAATACACTCAAGATACAGGGAACTACATAAAGTAAGTTAGGAAATGTTTGTGTTGAATGTAGTACAATATAAGGCATTTAACAAGACTGTGTGATTCCATTAAAAACTCATAAACAAAGGTAGAGTAAAACAAAATACAAAGTAAAATGAGATTAGAATTTTCATAACCAACCTGAGTGTTCTTGTTCATGGAAAGGGCATGGGTTATTATTTTGTGACTAATGAGGCAAAAGAGGCCAGGGCAGGAAAGGAATTAAAAAGTGTTCCTAGAAAAACTTGACTCCATAAACAATAGCACGTATGTTTTAAAAGAATCACTCTGGCTGCTGAATTGAACATCAAATGTCAGATGGTGGGATTAGGATCTTAGTGTTTTATTATCAATTGCAGAAATCATCACAAGAGATGACAATGACCCCCACTGATATGGAATCTCTGGGGGTGGTGACAAATGATTAGGTTCTGAGTGTTTGTGACTAGAGAGACTTATAGGATGAGTTGATGAGTCAGAAGTCAAAAGGGAGAAAAAGAGTGAAAAATGATTCCAGTCTCATCAAGACTGGTAGAGAGGAAGCCACGGCACAAAGGGGGAACAAGCAGTGAGGAAGTTATCTTAGGGCAGCAGCAGAAGTGATGAGAGTCTGAGTTAAGCGGATGCCAATGGATAGCAGAAAGGAGAGGGCTAAACTAAGATGCCTGGCGGATGTAGAAGTTAGAGGATTAGAGGAGAATAAGATTCTGGCATGAGATGGTTATTATTATTATTATTATTATTATTATTATTATTATTATTATTGGAAAGAAAGTGAAAAGCTTTTATAAGTTGTCCAAAGTGTTAGAAGCTAATAATTTGTAATTTTATTGCATATGTGTCTGGTTTTAGAGTCTGTGTTCTTATTCATGGCACGGGTCACATTTTCCCTAGAAGCAAAATTAATAGGACAGGAGCTTGCAGGCTGGAAAGTGCCTTTAGAATAGCCTGTTCCTCAGCTTTCCAGGGAGACAGTGTTCCAGAAAAGTTCCATTGATTGGCTATTGACGAAATGGAAGCTGGACCAGAAGTGAGAACTCTGCTGTATGTCATCCTTTCATGTTTTAAAAATAAGAATGCTGGCAAGTGCCAGGCCTGCTGCCATGCATGAAGGCAGTAACTTTTTAAGTGATGCTTGCATTTTGATAAGAGGATGGCCATTGTTGGGTTCAGCTAAGGTACATCACAAGTAGTACGCCCAGAGCATTACCTATGTGATGTGGCCTTTCCTGAAATAAAGGTAAGGACACAGTGACTGCGGACTCATACATTGTTACTTACAAGTGTTTGTTGTAATGAGTCATTGGTCTGGCTCAAGGACTTTGGTTCCTGCTACACCACAATACTGGCCTCTCACTGGGTCTTCTCCTGGCTGTCCTGTTGTTGACCTGTGTCATGGAGGCCCTGTAGTTTTGGATCTATAGGACTGGCCCTTTTACATGCTCTGGCAGTTTATAGAAGGGGTGGATGTTGAGGTGGGCCAACTTATAGCCATGGTTCTGGAACTGGGTGGTAGCTGGGTTGGTCAGCCTGCCAGTTCTCCCTCATCCTCACCACCAGGGAGAGCTCTCCAGCACTACCCCTGCTGGCTCACCCAACACAGCAGGAAGCAAGAAGTGGGGCCTGTTCCCCTGCCCTCCACCTCTACCCCCACTCCCACCAGTTAGCTCTACTGTGTTACCCAGACAGGGTGTGGGGCCCACTCTCCAGAGTGTTGTGGCTGGTGAAGAGCAAGGCCAGCTCTCCTGCTTTCATGTCCCTGAGACCAGCTCTACTGTGCTGCCCAGGCAAGGTAAAGGGCCTGCTCTCCCACTCTCAAGACCCTGGGGCCATATCTCTCACCTGCCACAGGTGTCGAGGGGTAAAGGGTGTGTGCATGGGGAGCCTCTCTCTCTCTCATTCATGCTATCACATGACCAGCAAGTAGTGGGGCCATCTCTTCCATTCTCACAACTTCAGGCCAGCTCACAGGGTCAACTGTACTGTGATGCCAAGGCAAGGTACAGGGCCAGCTCTCCCACCTGATACAGGTGATGGGGAGGATGGGGGCAGCTCTCCCATGCTCACATTTTTGAGCCAGCTTGTTACGATAAATCTTTCCGCCAAAGCTGCCCAAGCCCTATGGCCACATGGGCGATCTCTGCCAGCCGCCCAAGTTCTGCCCGCCACGTGGATGGACAAAATAATACACAGACTTATATTAGATACAAATGCTGCTTGGCCAATGAATGACTAGGATTCTCATCTGTTAGCTCAGTCTTAATTATCATAAATCTATATATTTTATAAGACTTATCTTATAGAGGATGCCTTCCACTGGCACCCTCTCTTGCCGGTGGCTCACATGGCGCCGATGGAGGAGGCGCCGAGGGGAAAAAGGGGCCACTTCCTACTTCTCCTTCCTTAAATATGAGTCTCCTTGCTTTGTCACTTCCTGCCTGGATCACCACTTCTCTACTACATTTCCCAGAATCCTCTTTGACTCCTAATCCCGTCTAACTTGCTGCCTCATTGGCCAAACAGAACTTTATTCAACAATCAATAAGATAAACATACACAGAAATACTTCCCCCATCACCAGCTCACACCGCCCACCTCACCCCAACCCTGTCAACAGGGTCTGATGGGCCTTTCTGAGCTTTTGTTAACACAATGTCTTGGCCAGGTGGTCTGGCTTCTTCCAAGACTGTCCATTCTAGAAATACCAGTTTCATCCCCCCTCAAGTGGATTCTGAAGACATCTCCTGAAAACAACCTAAGGACTTTGTTATTTAAAGAATGAATACCTGGTATGTCAAGTGTTTGTTCATTTTGTCATTGAGAAGATAGTCTGATATACTTAGAAATCTCAAAGGAAAAAAAAAAAAGCCTTGTGCCATAGGGTCCCACATGGGGAAACATTGGGGTTATCCAGGAAGCAGAAGGGAGATGTCTGCATTACTAATTCACCAGGAGAAAGAAGTGAGGCAGAATAAGCAAATTTAGGATGAATTAACACAATTCTGCTTGCTTTCAGTGAGGACTTGTCACTAGTTTCATAGTGTTTGGTTGTGAGGAGTATGACATAGTGAACATGAATGTCAAGGTCCCCAATAAAGCAGGCCATGGATCACAAAGACTCTTGAGTTGCCTGGTTTACATTTAAACAAGAGTTCCTGGTCCAATCGATGCCACCTCTTATAACTGACTGATTTGGGGAGGGTAGTCTGTTTAGCATCAGCATGCTTTGAATCTACCAAAGATCAGAATACCCAGAGTGGAATCTATAGTTAACAAGTGCCATCGTCTGGTCTTCTGCCCTTCGCCTGCCTCATCTTTGCTGGTGCCTCTCCTCACAGGGGTGCAGACATACTGAAATACCCCAGGTCCATTGCTGCATACTTTGAATTTCCCATCTCTCAGGGCTGACGTCATGCAGGCTGTGGCCTATGTCATTATTACACAAGGTCTTATCATAACCTCCAACTTGGGACTGTCTGCCCTTCCACCTCCGAGCAGCTTCACTTGGAACTCTGGCAGGCACCTCAGATCTGATGGCTGTTGCTGGCTGTCTGCTACCCTAATGCCTCCATCCCCAAGCCCAGGAGCTTTGCTGTGTTTTTGTAACTACTTATCTATACAGTCAGCAATTCCCTATAGGTTTTCTTTCAAAATATAGAAAATGGCCCAGTCAGTGACTCACACACTCTTACTCCATTTTCTCCTCACACTTGTCTGAAATACCCGATGTGGCTGCCTTCCTGAAACTCAGTAAATGGAAACTGAAGAACCCAGAAATGTGTGGGAGAATCTCTTCCTTCAAGGGAAAGGAGCAGACAGACAGACAGGAGCAGGCAGATGGAGAGACAAGCACCAGCCACATGCACCAAGTACTCCATGAATGTTGCAGTCCAATTTTACTTCTTTACACTGTTTAACTTTGTAATGTGAAGAAGTTGGACCAAGTTTAAATGACTGGGCTCTCTTTGACACATCACCGAATCCATAACAACTTGTAACGAAGTCTTCTGTTTGCCATCTGCAGGTCTGGCTGGCAGGAAAGGGAAAGGGGAAAGAACTTCCTGATGGGGAGGGGAGGAAGCTGGGTGGGAGGTGGTGAGATCTAGAATAAAATCTGAGATGGTCCATGGTGTCCTGCAGGCTGCAACATGCAGTTTAATCAGAGGGCCATCTTTTTTGTTCAAATTATTGTAATTATTAGAAAGTGTAACGTTTAAATATGCCAGTAAAAAGTTTTAGAACTTGTAACATTTAAATGTGCCAATACAAAGTTTTAAAAGCTTGGGATGGTGAGATCACTCAGTGAGTATAGGTGCTTGTTAAGCAAGCTTGGAGACCTAAGTGCCATTCCCAATCCTCACAGAAAGGTAGAAGGAGAGAACCAAATTCATAAAGTTGGCTTCCATGTGCACATCAGAGCACATGTACCCACTCGCCCATATCACCAATAATAATAATAACAACAGATAATGTTTTTAAAGGAAAAAAAGGGAAAAGCAACCAGACAGGTAGGTTTCTTTCAGGGCTTGGAGGTCTTAATGTTGAGATGATCAGATTCCCCTTGGATGGAACTGCGGGGTCAAGGCAATTCTTACCAAAGCACAAAGTCCGATCCGTTTGTGAAGAATAGACAAGTCTATACGAAAATTCATACAGAAGTTCAAGGGAGAGGAGGAAAGAAGTAGGAAGGGCTGAGTGACGGAGAGAGAGGACTTGAGAAGGAACAAAGTTGTAGGTCTCACTTCCTGATTTCAAACTTACCCCAAAGCTACAGTAATTAGCACTGTGTGATAGGGGCGTGGAACAGACACAGAGCTGAGCAAAATAGACGAAAAGTCCAGCAATACGTTCCCACATCGATCATCCAGAATGCCAAGACAGTTCTACAGAAAAAGTATAGTTTTGTTTTTTAAAATATATTTTATTGAAACATGTGCAAAAAAACCTTAGTTATCCACAAAAATTAACTCAAAACAGGTTACAGACCCAGATATGAACAGAACATATTTTGTTCTCACAAGAAATAGCAAGTGATAAACAAATGTGGCTCATTATACAACAGAATAACTTCCCATTATGAAGAGAGAAAGTATTGATGTGATGCACAACAGATGAATCTTGACATGCTCATAGCAAGAGGCTAGCCACAAAAGGTCAAGAGCTACTTGATGTCATTTACGTGAAATGTTCAGCACAAGTAGTTGACCAAGACACAAAGCAGACTGGTAACTGCTAGGGATTCTGGGAAAATGAAGAGGAAATGGATATTTCTCTAACTTTTAGTAGTAATTACAATGTTGCAAAATTAAATACTGGTGCTGGTAACACAACTCTATGTATATGTGAACCAACTCACTGAATTAATATTCTACTTTTTAGAATCTGTATTAGGTTTATACAGCTTTCTTTGTGTGTTAACTTTAATAATTCTAATAAAGCGATTAAACATTTAAAAAAAACAAATTTAAGGAACACATAGAAAATAAAACCCTCAACAGATCACTTCCCTCTTCTAGCCCTAGCACCCTATTGCAAGCTATCACACTGTCCTTAGTCTGCATTGCCAACTAACTCATCCTTCCGATAGTAGGCAATTCTCTAACCAAAGCAACATCCTCTTCTAAAAATGCAAATGACATTACTAGGGCTCAAAGAGAATCCCTCCACCAGCTTACTGTATTCTCTGACCAGCTTTGCTTCCCCAGGACTTACATGTACAGCCTTCCCTGGAGAAGGTTCCTTTCAAGGGAGAACTGACAGCAGTGTGCCATCCCATCTGTGTTCAAACATGAGTATTCTGTGGATGCAGAAAACCTGAAATCAGAAAGGAAACAGGAGGTGAAACTAGGCTGAGTTGGAGCAGGATCCATGATACCTACCATCCCCACTAGACCCCAGAGCTCTACCTGCTTTGTCTAGAGCTCTCAGAAAACACTGAGTTTCCTCCCCACCCCCTGGAAGAATGGCTATCATCAAAGAAAAAGCAAAACACACCAGGTGCTAGAAAAGATGCAGGCAAAATGAACCCTTGCACACTGTTAATAGGAATGAAAATTAGTACAGCCACATGGAAATTAGGATGGATATTCCTCAAAAAAACTAAAGCTGGTACCATCATATGGTCCATCTGTTCCCCTCCTGAGAACCCAATGAAATCTAAGTCATCCACCTAAATACGTGGTATCCATGCTTATTGCTGTACCATTCATAGCAGCCAAGTTATGACATTGGTCCAGGTGCCCACTGATGGATGAATGGATAAAAAATATATTGCATATGTATACAATAGAACATTATTCAGCCTTAAAGAAGAATTCAATGCCGTTTGTAGGAAAAAATATGTGAAAGTAGGAGAACTGCTAATGAGGAAAGGGGCCATAAGGAGATGGGGGCATATAGGGTAATGGGAGTAAATATAATTAAAGTTCATGTGTGAAAAGTCACAATGGAATTCATTGTTTATACAATTAGTGGTTAATAAAGTTTTTACAACATGAATATATCTTCAGCATATAAATCTTAAAACCAGCTTCTCTGAGGCATAATTTATAATAAGTAATAAATCATCGCCATTTAATGTGTTCAAATAAATAAAAAGTAGGGCAGGCACAGTGGGAACTCAGAGGGAAGTGTGTACTCAGAGGGAAGAAGCAGAAGAAACAGGAGTTCAAAGCCAGTCTCGGCTACATAGGTAGAGTCAGTCTGGACAATAGGAGACCCTGTTCCAAAAAATAATTAAAAATAGTAATTAGAAAATTCACTAAGAGGCAAGTTACATTTCCTGATGGCTAAGGATGTTGAGCAATTTCTTAAGTGCCTTTCAGCCATTTAAGATTCCTCTATTGAGAATTCTCTATTTAGATCTGTACCTCATTTTTAATTGGATTATTTGGTGTTTTGATGTCTTTGAGTTCTTTGTATATTTTGGAAATCGGCCCTCTACCAAATGTGGGGTTGGTGAACATCTTTTCCCATTCTGTGGGTTGCCGTTTTGTCTTGTTGACTGTGTCCTTTGCCTTACAGAAGCTTCTCAGCTTCAGAAGGTCCCATTTATTAATTTTGGGTCTCAGTGTCTGTGCTACTGGTGTTATGTTCAGGAAGCAGACTCCTGTGCCAGTTCATTCAAGGGTACTTCCCACTTTCTCTTCTAAGAGGTTCATTGTGGCTGGATTTATGTTGAGGTCTTTGATCCATTTGGATTTAAGTTTCATGCATGGTGATAGATATGGATCTATCCGCAGTCTTCTACATGTCATCATCCAGTTAGCCAGAACCATTTGTTGAAGATGCTTTCTTTTTTCCATTGTATAATTTTAGCTTCTTTGTCAAAAATCAGGTGTTCATAGGTGTGTGGATTAATATCAGAGTCTTCAATTTGATTCCATTGGTCTACCTGTCTGTTTTTGTGCCAATACCAAGCTGTTTTTATTACTATAGCTCTATATCAGAGTTTGAAGTCAGGGATGGTGATGCATCCTGAAGTTCCTTTATTGCACAGGATTTTTTGGCTATCCTGGGTTTTTTGCTTTTCCATATGGAGTTTAGTATTTTTCTTTCAAGGTCTGTGAAGAATTGTGCCAGGATTTTGATGGGGATTGCATTGAATCTATAGATTGCTTTTGAGCAGAGGTCCACAGCTAAGCACTGAGCCAAACTCCTGGAATCCAGTTGTAGAGAGGGAGGAATGATGAACAAAGAGGTCAAGACCATGCTGGGAAAACCCACAGAAACAGCTGACATGAGCAAGTGGGAGCTCACAGACTCCAGACTGACAGCTGGGGAACCTGCATAAGACCAAACTAGACCCCCTGAGTGTGGGTGTAAGTGGGGGGGGAGGGGGCAATCTATGTGGCTGCTGGCAATGGAACCAGTATTTATCCATAATGCATGAAGTGGCATTTTTGGAGCCCATTCCCTATGGAGAGATATCTTGCTCACCCTAGATACAGGGGGGATGGCCTTAGTTCTGCCCCAAATGATGTGATAGACTTTTATGATCCCCATGGGGGGCCTCACCCTTTCTGAGGAGTCAGGGGAGAAGGGATGGGATGGGAAGATGGTATGGGGAGTGGAAGGATGGGAGAGAGAGGGAAATGGGATATAAAAATCAAACATACAAAAACCCCACCAAACAACAACAACAACAAAAAGGAGAGGCAATTTACACAACAGGCATGATGGGTAACAGCACTCAAGACTTGGTGTTTTCCTGCTCAACCAATTAGGAATCTGATCTCCCAAGCTGATCTGTTCTCCAGGGTTTTCTCTCCAAGTTCTGGTCCAGCTAGAGAAGATGGTGTACTTATTTAATTTGTAAACAAGGCTGGTGTTCAAGATTTTGATACTGATTCAACTTTAGAAGTGAAATGATGTGGGTGACTGAGGAGGTCCAGCCCCTTCTCCAGACAAGGCCTCCCCAGAAGGAAGAAGAGCATCTCATTTGAATTCAGAAAGAGTGCCTTCTTCCTCCTTACTGTGCATGCCCTCTTCTGCAGAAAAGGCACCTACTGCTTACTTCTCCTCTTGCCTTCGCTGTCACCTGTGTCTCCCACAAGATTTGTATCTGGGTCATTACCATGCTCTTGGGAGTAGTTAAACCAGCAGAGACTGAGAAATCTCACCAAGCCCTGAGACTCTCTCATTGTCCATTTCAGATCGACACAGACCATGATCTTCCTGCCGCTGATGTTGAGCCTCGGCTTGCACCTTCATCATATAGCAGGTAAGAACGGAGAGTGGGAGGGGCCTGGGAGCACCAAGCAGGCGATGGCCCCCTAGCCAAAGCTGGAAATGAGTTTGCTCCTCCGACTGTGGGATTTTTTGAGAGAGAGTGTGGTTACCTGGTTATTTCAAGTAACAGAGAAGAAAGGTTCCCAGGTGGCTGGCCCCATCTTACAGAATATTACTCCACCTGTCTCCATCATCCAATGTTTGCATCCAATGGCACGTCTGAGTGGATGTAAGAGAGCAGTGGTTCAGTTCCATTTAAGTTAAGGTTCTAAGCAGCTGCTTCCCCTCTATCAGGGACAGTGACCAGGGCAAACTCATGTGAATTCTTTTAGCAAGCAATGGCGGTAGCCACTGGTCATTTAATGTCTTGGTGTGGACTGGAACGAAAAGGCAGAGTCTCCGTAAAGCCCCATTGAAAACTGAATCTGAAAACTCTGCTTTAGAACTTGAAGATGGGACATCTAGTGGAGGATGTGGTTGAGCAGGGAGAAAGCAGTTTCAGAATTGTTTCCCTGGGGAAGGTATTTCAGATCACTGGTGTGTATCATCAGGGCGGCAGTACACTTTCAAGAGAACACTGGGAGTTAAGAAAATAGACAGGCGTAGGGCTAGAGGACTGGATGTTCCACAATGGAAGAAGCCTTGAGAGGAATCATGGCCAAAGTGATCCTTTGGCACCAGATAACCTTTTGAGGAGTGGTCTCCTTGTCTCATCCTGTCCAGGTTATCTTGCAGCCATGCTCCTTCTTTCCCTGTGGGCCTCTTAATCTGACCTGGCACTAGGACACATATTTGGCACATTCTTCTTTAAAAAGAGACTACTATTTTTCCTCTTTATTGTCCCCCTCTACCCCAGTGCTAGTTAAAGAAGCATGTAATGATTTTGCCCTGATTGGACTAGACCTTTTGTTCCCATAAAGCCATAAAGGGACCAATGGGCAAAAGAAGGGTCTGAAGCTGGAGTTCCCGTGCCCTAACGGGATTCTGCATTCAGGAGAACCCTGGGGGAGTGTGCAGCCTCTATAGATTAGTAGCTATAAAGCCACCAAGGATGGTGCTTGGCTGGTTTTCTTCTGTTTTCTCTTAGGAAAGGAAGGGGTTAGGGAAACAGGGATGAGGGGTGGCAGGTTATTTTTGTTTTGTTTTTTGTTTTTTGCTGTTTGTTTGCCTGTGCTTTTTCATTTCTTTTCTTTTTATTTCATTTGTTTTTTGAAATTTATTTTATTTTATTTATTTTACAGCCCAACTGAAGTTTCCCCTTCCTCCCCTTCTCCTATTCCCTCCCCTAACATCCCTTCTGCCCACCCTCAGGCCCCCTCAATCCACTACTCTGTTTCTCAGAAAATGGCAGGCCTCGCATGGGTGCCAACAAAGCATGGCATATCAAGGTGCAGTGAGACTAAACTCCTCCCTTTGTGTTAAGGCCGGGGAATCCAGCATGAGGAATAGGATCTCAAGAGTCAGACAAAGCGTTAGGGACAACCCCTATTCCCATTGTTAGGAGTCCCACAAGTAGACCAGGCTACACAACTGTCACATATATGTAGAGGGCCTAGGCCAGTCCCATGCAGGCTCCCTGGTTGTTGGTTCAGACTCTGTGAGATCCTATGAGCCAGGTTAGTTGTTTCTGTGGATTTTCTTGTGATGTCCTTGACCCCTCTGGTTCCTACAGTTCTTCCTCCGTCTCTTCAGCAGGATTCCCTGAGCTTGGCCTAACGTTTGGCTGTGAGTCTCTGCATCTGTTTCCACCAGTTACTGAATTAATGCTCTCTGACGACAATTGGGGTAGTGACCAATCTGGCCATGGGAGATGGCCAGGTTAGTCTATGTATCCACTATTGCCAGGAGTCTTAGCTAGGGTCATTCTTGTAGATTCATGGAGTGTCCCTTGTATCAGGTTTCTATATGGCCCTGAAATGCTGCTCCCCCCATTTCCAGTCATCTTTCAGTACTCTCCTACTCTATCCAGGCCCCAGCTCCCACCCCCCACCTGCTCCCAGTCCACCCAAAAGATCTCTTCTATTTCCCCTTCCCAGGGAGATCCATGTGCCCCCCCTCGCCCCCCACCCCCGCCTCCTTGTTACCCAGTCTCTCTGGGTCTGTGGATTGTAGCATAGTTATCTTTTTCTTTACAACTAATATCCACTTACGAAAGAGTACACACCATGTTTGTCTTTCTGGGTCTGGGTTACCTCACTCAGGATGATTTTTTTTCTAGTTCCATCCAGGGCAATTACAATCGTTATGAGCTGAGTTAGGTATTAAAGGAGCAGGAAGAATGCAGAGAAGCAGGTATGTTTATATTCACAAGAGGGCTTATATGTGCTGAATGTTGTACAATTTACATATCTCATTCAATCTTTACAACGGTCGTTTGGCAGGTAGAGAAACTGAGAGTCGGGGACATTTTTTATTGTGCCCTGGATGAGATAGTTACTTGTAGCATATGAAGGATTTGCACACACTGGTGTCCTTTCTGCCCGGTTAGCTTGGTGCTAACAGTGTGATGTAACGGTAGACAATCTATAAATCGTCTAACTGGGGGCGATTACTATTATTATTTAATTATTATTATTATTATTATTATTATTAATTATTACCCCTAGTACACAAATAAGTTTGAAAATGGATACGTGTTTAATGCTTACTCTGAGCATTTCACAAACCAAAAAATGTGTGATGAGTTATTTGATGAAATAATAAATAGAAAACCAAACCAGCACATTTTGCTCTTTCCATAAATTTGAAATTCTTTTTTCTGCTCTTTCTTTGTGATAATTTTAATTCAAATGAGTGTTAAATCAGAATGCCTTCTTCTTCGTGTGTGTGTTTTTTAACTTTATCATTTTTTGTCTTTCTAATTAAAGTATTTTGATTTCAAACTAAGCTGATGGTGGGAGCGCCTAGAAAACAAAACTGAGGAATGGTGATTGTGTGAGTGAAGGAAAAAGCCTGGGTTAGGGATAAAAAGGAAAACTTCAGTATCCATGTTTGTTTCTTTGTTTAGGCTTTTCTTTCTAAGAATTGTGCATTTGGGTATTATATGTTTAATAAAAAATAGCATTTTAAGAATATGTGAAAACAGGAGGGGAGAGGGAGTTAGAAGAAAGAGAAGGGGAGGGGAGAGGAGGACAGGAGTGGGCAGGAAGATCTAGTCAGGGAAGGAATAGAGGAGAGCAAGAAAAGAGATACCATCATAGAGGGAGCCATTATAGGTTTAAAGAGAAATCTGGCACTAGGGAAATGTCCAGAGATCTACAAGGTCAACCCCAACTAACAATCTAAGCAATAGTACAGAGGTTACCTTAAAACCCCATCTCAGATAATGAGAATGATGACTAGTTTATATGCCATTCTAGGGCCTTCATCCAGTAGCTGATGGAAGCAGACACAGACACCCACAGCTAAACACTGAGCTGGACTCTGGAATCCAGTTGCAGAGAGGAAGGAGTGATGAGCAAAGGGGTTAAGACCAAGCTAGAGAAACCCACAGAAGCAGCTGACCTGAACAAGGGGTTGCTCATGGTCCCCAGACTGATAGCTGGGAAACCAGCATAGGACTGTTCCAGACCCCCTGAAGGAGGAGGTCAGTTTGGAGGTCTGGACAATCTATGGGGCCACTGGTAGTGGATCAGTGTTTACCCCTAGTACACAAATGAATTTGGGAGCCCTCTCCTCATAGAGAGATACTCTCTCAGCCTAGACACACTGGGGAGGGCCTAGGCCCTGCTCCAAATGATATGACAGACTTTGAAGATCCCCCAAGGAAGGCCTCACCCTCCCTGGGGAGCAGAAAGGAGTTGGGATGGGGGGTCGGTGGGGGGCAGGGGAGGAGGGGAGGGAGAGGGAACTGAGATTGACATGTAAAAGAAGCTTGTTTCTAATTTAAATTAAAAAAAAAAAGAATATGTCAAAGCTTTAAGAGGAACAGGAGGGCAGTTGGGCTACAACATTCATTGTCTGAGAGAATGCCCTGGCTATCACAGTGTTCAGAATGAAGATCCCATTTCTTTAACTGCTTTGTGCACCATACTAGATCTGCATTCATCACTGAAAAAGGAATTCCTATACACAAGTTACATCACTGTGATTCCTCATTACCCCAGGCACACATTTCTAACTTTAGATCCTAAAACCAATGCTTATTGCAACATTTAGTCATTAGAGATGAGTAGTGACACCTCTAATATTCTGATATAGTTAGAGAATCTTTGCTCTGTTACCAGGATAGAGTATTATAAGTGTGAAAGTGCAGACTGAGTTTCTTTCCTGCCCTTCAGTCCCAAATAAACACATGGCGGCCTATATTAATTATAAACTGTTTGGCCAACGGCTCAGGCTTCTTATTGGCTAGCTCTCTCTTAATTATTAACCCATTTCTATTAATCTAAGTATTTCCATGTGGCCTTGGCTTACTGGAGAATGCCTGATGTCCTATCTTCCCAGTAGCTACATGTCGTCTCCCTCCTGTCTGTCTGTACAGACCTCCAGACCTCTATGCTTAGCTAGCGGCAAACTCCATTCTCTGACCTTCAGACAGGCTTTATCTGTACAAGCAAGATATCACCACATGAAAGTAAATTAACCACAAACATGTTACTGCATCTGTGAATCTGGTGTAACACTGAGTAAAAAGCCATGCCCTGAAAGATGATATTCAGCACAACGTGTTTTTCAGAAGTCTGTTGCTCAAGCATCCTTAAATGTATAAGGTCAAACTGAAATAAAGCAAGAGATTGTGACACATACAATTCAGTATCAGTTGCTTCTGGAGGCGGCACACATGTCACATGTCATGTGTCATGTTCAAGTTCTTGGATAAGAGGTGGCTTCTCAGATGTTTGCTTTTGTTGCTGTTGTTTTGAGACAGGGTTTCTCTGTGTAACAGCCCTGGCTGCCCTCGAACTCACTCTGTAGACCAGGCTGGCCTTGAATTCACAAAAATCCACCTGCCTCTGCCTCCTGAGTGCTGGGATTAAATGCATGTGCCACCATGCCTGGCTGATGCTCACTTTCTTACATAAATTGCTTTAATAGCTCTTCTTTAACCCATTCTGTTGCAAAATATACCAAAGGCACTGAAAACCACATGAAGCTAATTCAAACTTGACACAACTGAACACTTTTTGGAAACTCCCCCAGATTGTTCGCCAGCTCCCCAGGAACTTGCCTGCAGCAGCCTAAACATACTCCTCCCCAAAACACTACTCATGGTGTTATTGTTTCTGCTCTGAGCTTCATAAAAATAAATGGCTACGGATTGGTAAAAGAAATCTTTTTAAGCATTCAGACAGTATGCACTCTTTGTAGATTCCAAGCCAGCAAATGGAAGTAGCCATAATTTTTAAGTGACTATATTTTTCCCTGAACGTTCTATAATTTATTAATTTGTCCCCCATTCATGGGCATTGCATTTATTTCAATTTGTCAAGGGTATCTCTTTAAGACTGTAGAGAAACCTGACTCATTCTGATTCCATGAGCCATTATTAACTCTTTCCTTATGTATTCTCTGTAGATATATACCATCTATAAAAGTTTAACGGGATGATGACAGATACATCTTCATATTAAAAGTATTCAAGTTTACATAGAGTGAAATTTTCTCTGTCACTAAAAAGTCTGTGTATTTTGACAAATACAGTCACAGGATGACCCCCACAATCAAAATAGGATTAGACGCTCTTTATGTAATTACATATTCTTTTATTATCAATATATGTGCATTATATTGCTTATTGAATTTACTGTGACTTTCTACACATGTGTATAACATTTACTGTAGATAGTCTTTGTTATCTGGCTTCTTTCTCTCAGTGCAATGCATTAGAGGTTCAGCCATGTTGCTGCCTATATCAATAGTTTCTTTTTGTTATTGAATGGTGTCCTTTTGTAGGTATGTGCTGCATTTTGATGGTCCATTTCACACAGCTGAAGGGCATTTGGGATGTTTCCCATTTGTGGCAACTTTAAATCAAGTTGTGACGAATGCTGGCAAATAGGTTTCTGCTTGGACATACATTTCAATTTTCTGATTAACTACATTGAATTTGTAGACCCTATGGCCATTGTAAATAAATGTATAGAAAATTGCCAGAGCTTTCCGTGGCAGTTGTGCCAACTTTACATTGCCATCAGCAGTATCTGAGAGTGTCAGTGACTCGTGGTATTGACATTGTTCTGTTATTCTATGTCATCCCAACTGATGTATAGAAATACCTTGTTGTGGTCTTAGTTTGCAGTGTTCCAGGGACCAATGATGTTAAGCATATCTTAGTGTACTTATTGGCTAGCTATTTTCATGTGCTTATTGGCTAGCCATTTATCTTCATTGGTAAACTATGTATGCAAATCACCTGACAGTTTTTAATTGGGTTCTTTGTTTCCTGGTAAAGTGTTAAGTGTTCTTTATTTATTTCAGATATAAGTCCATTATCAGGTATATGGTTTGTAAATACCATCTCTCAGCCTGCTTTTCCATTTTTTAAATGGTGTCTTCGGAAAGATGCTTCCTGTGGTCTAATGTATGGGTGTTGTCTTTCATGTCTCACACTTCTGACTCTGTTTCTAGGATCTCTCAGCAGCTCAAATAGAAATGATTTTTCTCTGAACATTTAGTAGCTGTACATTTGACATTTAGATTTATAATCCACTTTGTGTTCATGTTTGTTCAGAATGTGGGGTAAAAGTTGAGGCTCATTTAACTTTTGCATACCAGTGCCCACTCACTCCAGCCTGCACCATTGACTCACAAACCAATAGCTCGTATTTGTGTGGGTCCATTGATCCTTGTATCTAGCCTTTTGTCAGTATCTTGATTACTATTGGTTACTGTAAATTTGGACAGGTGATTTAATTTTCTTCCTCTTTTTTATATTTTTATTTAAATTCTTTAATTACTACTCATATTTACATGTCCATCCCCCCCATTCCCTCACCCTCCCATCCTCCCATGTTTCCCACCAACACCCCCAACCCATCCCCCAACTCCTCCCCACGGATAGTGAGGCCCTCCACCAGGGACCTTCAAAGTCTGTGGTATGTATCATTTGGGGGAGGGCCTAGGCCCTCCTTGCTGTATCTGGGCTGCAATAGTATCCCTCCATAGGGAATGTGCTCCCCAAGTCCATTTGTGCTCTAGGATTAAAGACTGGCACCACTGTTAGAGGTCCCATAGACTGTCTTGGCCTCCTAGCTGGCTCCCACATTCAGAGGGCTTGGCTCAGTCCAATGCTGTTTCCCCAGCTTTATGACTAGAATCTCCATGCTCTCACTAGGTCAGGTCAACTATTTCTGCGGGTTTCTGCAGCACTGTCTTGGCTCCTTTGCTCATCCATTCTCCCTCTCCACAATTGGATTCCAGGGGTATGGTTCAGTGCTTAGCTGTGGGTGCCTGTTTCTGCTTCGAACACTACTGGATGAAGGCTCTAGGAATGGTAACCAAGGTAGACATCAATCTCACTATAGGGGAAGGGAATCAATGGCATTTTCTCCACCACTGCTTGGATTCTTAGTTGGGGTCATCCCTGTGGATCCTCTAACATTTCCCCTGTGCCAGACCTCTCTCCATACCTGTAATGTCTCCCTCTATCAAGGCATCTCCTTTTTTACCCTCCTCTATTCCTCCCCTGTCTCAGTCCTCTTGTTCTCCTCCCCACTTCTTCCCTTCCCACCTCCTTCCTCTCCACCCCTGCCCCGTGCTCCCACTTTGTTCAAGGGTTCTTGTCCCCCTCCCCTTCTTCGAGGGACAATGCAATCTTCTCTTGGGGTCCTCCTTGTTTCCTAGCTCCTCTGGCAGTGTGGATTGTAGACTGGCAATCCTTTGCTCTATGTCTAAAAATCATATATGAGTGAGTACATACCATGTTTATCTTGATTTTAGCCATTCTGATAGGAGTAAGATGGTATCTCAGAGTGGTTTGGAGCTGCATTTCCCTGATGGCTAAGGATGTTGAGTACTTTCTCAAGTGTCGATCTCAAAGTTTGTGCTACTCGTGTTATGTTCAGAAATCGGTCTCCTGTACCAATTTGTTCTAGGGTACCACCTACCTTCTCTTCTAGGAGGTTCAGTGTGACTGAATTTATGTTGAGGTCTTTGATCCATTTGGACTTAAGTTTTGTGCATGGTGATAGATATGGATCTATCTGCAATCTTCTACATGTCTGAATCCAGTTATGCCAACACCATCTTACTCCTGTCAGAATGGCTAAACTCAATAACACCAATGACAATCTATGCTGGAGAGGATTCGGAGAAAAAGGAACACTCCTCCATTGCTGGTGGGAGTGCAAACTTGTACAACCACTTTGGAAATCAGTATGGAGGTTTCTCAGGAAAATGGGAATCAGTCTACCACAAGATCCAGCAATTCCTCTCTTGGGCATATACCCAAAGAACGCACACTCATACAATAAGGACATATGTTCAACTATGTTCGTAGCAGCATTATTTGTAATAGCCAGAACCTGGAAGCAGCCTAAATGCCCTTCAACTGAAGAATGGATAGAGAAAATGTAGTACATTTACACAATGGAGTACTACTCAGTGGAAAAAAGCAATGGAATCTTGAAATTCCCAGGCAAATGGACGGAACTAGAAGAAACCATCCTGAGTGAGGTAACCGAATCACAAAAAGATAAACATTCTATGTACTCACTCATTTTTGATTTTTAGACATAGAGCAAAGAATTACCTGTCTACAATTCACACTGCCAGAGGAGCTAGAAAACAAGGAGGACCCCAAGAGAAGACTGCATAGTCTCTCGAAGAAGGGCAATCTTGCCAAAAGCAAACTATAGATTTGATGCAATTCCCATCAAAATCCCAACACAATTCTTCAAAGACCTTGCAAGAACAGTACTCAAATTCATATGGAAAAACAAAAAATCCAGGATAGCCAAAACAACCTTGAACAATAAAGAAACTTTGGGAGGCATCACCATCCCTGACTTGAAGCTCTATTATAGAGCCATATCCTGAAAACAGCTTGGTATTGGCATAAAGATAGACAGATTGACCAATGGAATCAAATCGAAAACCCTGGAAAATTGTCCATTTCCTTTAGATTTTCAAATTTTGTGGAGTATAGATATTCAAAGTATGGCCTGGTGATTCTCTGGATTTCCTCAGTGTCCGTTATTATATCCCCCTTTTCATTTCTGATTACGTTAATTAGCATGCTCTCTCTCTCTCTCTCTCTCTCTCTCTCTCTCTCTCTCTCTCTCTCTCTGCCTTTTGGTTAATTTGGATAATGATTTGCCTATCTTGTTGACTTTCTCAAAGAACCAACTCTTTGTTTCATTGATTCTTTGTAGTGTTTTCCTAGTTTCTACTTTATTGATTTCAGCCCTCAGTTTGATTATTTCCTGGTGTCTACTCCTCCAGGGAGAGTTTGCTTCCTTTTGTTCTAGAGATTTCAGTTGCACTGCTAATTCTCTAGTGTGACAATTCTCCAGTTTCTTCATGTGGGCACTTAGTGCTATGAACTTTCCTCTTAGCTGTGTCCCATAAGTTAGGGTATGCTGTGTCTTCATTCTCATTAAATTCTAGGAAGTCTTTAATTTCCTTTTTTATTTCTTCCTTGACCCAGGAATGGTGTAATTGCACATTATTCAATTTCCATGAGTTTGTAGGGTTTCTGCAATTTGTGTTGTTGTTGAATTCTAACTTTAAAGCATGGTGGTCTGATAAGATACAGGGGGTTATTCCAATTTTTTTGTATCTGTGTAGGTTTGCTACATTGCAGAGTATGTGGTCGATTTTAGAGAAGGTTCCATGTGGCGATGAGAAGAAGGTATATTCTTTTGTGTTTGGATGGAATGTTCTATAGATATCTGCTAAACACAATTGGGTCATAACTTCTGTTAGTTCTCTTGCTTCTTTGTTAATTTTCTGTCTGGCGGTCCTATCTAGTGGTGAGAGTGGGGTGTTGAAGACTCCTACTATAAGTGTGTGAAGTTTTATGTGTGATTTGAGCTTTAGCAATGTTTCTTGTCAGCTATTTCATCACAGCAATGTGAAGAGTGAAGTAAATAAAATAATGGAGGACTGGAATCTGGCCAGGACAGTGTTTCTAAAATGAAGGTGTCCCCTGCAATGCTCACACACAGAACAGAGCATGGGCCTCATGTACACAAGAGTTTTCTGAAGAACAGCAGCTGTATAAAGCCTTCTATCCCCTTTTCACATTTCAAGAACACTATATAGAAAGGCTAGAAAAGTAAACTTTCTGTTGTTTAATGGAAAAAGTTCAAAATTAGCCTAAGGAAGAAACTATCTTGGGAGATCATGCAAATAATTTGTTTTGTGTTTCCTGGAGATGTGACAGGTGCCAGCTGTCATCAAGGCCTGCTTGCAAATAAAATGCTAAATTGACCTCAGAAACTTCAAAAAGACCCCAGAAGTATCTAGTTGGATATCCTTTGTCTGATCACCTCAAAAGTTCAATTCTAGATTAGCTAATTTAGCTGCTACGTGGCACATGAAATATAAACAAAACATGTCTACCTTAACGTAAAGCCAAAAGTTTACCTACCTCAATCACAGAAATTGTCTGTTTACAAAGATAGTAGCTGGTAGAATCTGATAGTAGCTGTAGCATCTGATAGTAGCTGATAGAATCTGGTAGTAGGTGGTAGAATCTGGTAGTGACTAGTAAAATCTGGTAGTAGCTGCTAGATTCACAGCCGAGAGTTGTGATGAGCATACAGATGAAATTGAGTTGAACATAGAAATGAATTTGAATTCTAGCTCCATGGCTGCCATTCATTGGCCTTAAGCAAACTGTGTCCTTTGTAAAGTCTCAGATTCCTCACCTGTTAAACATGGATTGTATCTCCCACTTTGACAGGTTGATGGGAGAGCCAATAAGATGGATATATAAGGGTTCCTATAGTGTGGGGATCATTTAGAAAAGTCAATTATCACTTATCCCCAGTTACAGTCCAAATGCAGCAATGCCATTGTCTGCCTCACAGATCCTCATTCTCTCCATTTGGGGCAAACCTGAGCATCTGCATCCTAATTAGTGCTCAGGTGAAGCAGAAGGCAATGACCCTCATTAGAAATAAAGTTCACTGCCTTTCGTGTTTTGTTAAAACAACAGAGAATGGGTTGAGGCAGTGTCCCAAAAGACTCCTGAGTCAGGCAGACAGAGGCCTTCTGCTTGGTTACTCTAACGTGCACACAGCCTTGAAGAAGAGCTCTTCACAGACTTGATTGTGTTTTCATTTCCTCTGTGAAATGAAATGACACCAAAAGTCCAAAGTTATAGTATTTCAAAACTATGTTGCAAAAAAAGTATGTGGTTTCTCCTAAACTACCCATTTTATAATGAGTAATCAAGCCCAAGACTTGGCACATCTTAGAAGCTATAATTGAGTCAAAATTCATCAAGATAACAACCCTCAGTCATCCTGAGAAACTTCAAAAACCTGATGCATGGTTTATGTTGGTTAATTGCTCACCCACTTATGAATGTTAGCCCCCAAATGCCACCTGTCTGAAAGGTAAAACATTTTATTTCTAAAGCTGGGACATCTACTCGACAAAGCAGAGCGGGGGAACAGTTGAAAAGAAAAGAGAAGCCATGTCTGTATAAGGCAGGGCCGTGATGGGGAAGTTCTGTTTAATGGGGAGTTCCAGGGGAAGTGCCTGTGCCTCTCATGAGAAGAAAGTGTAGAGTGGTAAACAGATGAGCTATGTCAGTCAGGTCAGTCAGTCGGCACATCTCCACACGCATCCAGCCCTGTCACTCAGACACACAACTACCACTTCTTGTACACCCATCTCCCTGTTTTCTGTTTGGATGTCTGTAATTTAAAAGGGGGATGTGCTTTAACAGAAATAAATTCCTACATTAAATGCTCAGAAAGTAGCTAGTGTATTTTTGATGAGTGATTAATAATTACAACTCCTCCCAGGGCAGAGTGGATTTTGTACAATCTCTTGTTAATTTTGTATATCTCTTAGTTATAAGGAAGTGAAGGATTTAGAGATGATTTCTGTTGTAGCCATTTTTCTCCCTGGCTGGGGTAAAGTGCCAAAAAAAAGCAACTTAAGGGAAAAAGGGGTTATTTTGTTTCACAATTTGAGAGGACACAGTCCATCATGGCAGGGAAGGCACGGTGGCAGGAGTGTGAGGCAGCTGTCACATTGCATCTGTAGTCAGGAAGCAGAGAGAGATGGATGCTGGTCTCAGCTCACTTTCTCATTGTTATTTAGCCCAGGACCCTTGCTCAATTAAGCCTCTCTCTGGACCCGTTAACAGACTTGCCCAGGGGTTTATATCCTACATGTTTCCAAATCCCATCAAATTGAGAAAACTATTACAGTTCCCATAAGAACAGATCTTAATACTGAGAGGGTCCTGTTATGGAAACTATGCATAAGGCACATAGGAATTTGTGATTTCAGCATGCAGTGAAGTCTCCAAAATGGAATCATACAGGAATTCCTGAACTACAGCATCCTTCTCCACTAATATGATCCCAGGGTCTTCTCAGCCTGATCCAGCAAGGGCATGCAGGATTAGCAATGTTTTGCAAAGGAGCACACACCTTAGAGTCTTTCTCCTAGCCCCGTGCTGCACAAACAAATGCTGGGCATAGGTGCACCTTCTCTGTACCACAGACCTCTGTAGAGATGCACATTAATGTTCTAGTTGTAGTTAAGGCACAGAATGGAGGAAATAAACTTGCCAGCCATTTTTGGTAAAGCTCATTGGTGCATATCACCATCCACTATGCTGGATGCTAACCAAGAATTGCTGATTCCTGTGATCTGTTGCAAAATACACCTTGGTGAGAAATAAATATAATCAAGCTCATATTCTTTTTCTTCACTACTCTTCCCTTTCCCTCCCCTGATTCTCCATAGCTGAGATTAACGTGCTAGATACTAGGAAAAAATATCAAAGCAAACTTAATCTTATCATTAACTTCTTAGGTCTGGAGGATAACAGAAGGAAATATTTGAATTAGAAAAGACTTGTAAACTGAGTATTGTACCACACCCGGACCACCTCCAGGACCCTGGAAGCTGAGATTGGAAGGACTTGGGTTCAAGACCATATGGGGCTACCTAGCAAGGCACTGTCTTAGAAACAAAAACAATCTAAAAGAGAATTGCAGTGTGAGTCATCAACCAGCAGGAAACACAGAATTACTCAGACTATGGAGTTGGTCAGGGAATGGACAAGCATCCTGGTTAATTGATACCCTAGTTCACCGCAATTGTGGTATGCACCTACAATCTGAGGGCCTAGAAGGCTGAGGTAACAGCCAGCCTGGCTACATAGTGAGACCCTGTCAGTCAGTGAAAGGAAGCAAACAGGGGAAGGAGGGAGGAAGAGAGAAAGAAGGGAGGGAAGAAGGAAGAGAGGGAAAGAGGCACAGAACATCCTGGCTAATAAAGAACGGCTGCCCTTCTGTATATGGATTACTACTACCCCAAGAACTAAACAATCACCTGGAAGAATGTTTTCTGAGTGCCTGCTAGCTGACAGATATGGGTGATACATATGTTCCACCTTGCCCACATTTTCCCACAGAACCAAGAGATAGATACTAGCCTCATTAAAAGAAAACGGACAGACTCGTAGAAGTTAAATGACAGGCCCTGACTCAGAGGCTCCTAACTAATCAGGCTACTATTGGGATCTGAACCCAAGCTAACCTCTCACTAAATGAAAATACTTAGAAAACACCCACAACTATTTGATGATCAGATTATTTGATTGTGAGACTGAATGAAAGATCTATTGAGTATAATTTGATCCAATCTACTGCAATGATTCAGAAATGATTTTGAGATCTTTCCATACCTCCATCATAAGGATGCCCTGTCAATACTGATGGATACAGCACACAGTTTCCCACACTCTACTGCCCTCCCTGTTTCTGCTATTTAAAGGATTATTTAAATTAACTTGGCTTTTAAAATACAAGCAAAGAGGTCCCTCTGTATAGGCAGAAACCCAGTAACACGCTAGTAAAACAGAGGCTAGAAACAAAAGCAAACACTTTTTAAATTTAAGTTCTCTGCTGGCGCTGCTTATCTTCCTGGGAGCTCCTTGCCTTAGTAGTAGAAGAAATATCCATCCCCAAAGAATACGAGTCCAGTTAGAAAACATGTAGTGGGGGATTGAAATCAAATTAAAGGGGAATAAATTTCTCTCTAAATAATTCAACTCCCTTAGCCTGTGGCTCTGTCCCACAAGAAATTACCTTACGTATCTCTGAGATATCCTGGGAAACGCTGCAAATAGATACTACAGCTTTTTAAGTCAAACACCAATGGGCCTTGAATTGTAACCATATTAACTGTATTCTTGGAGCCAATGTCTTTGAACAAAATTATAAAATCCTAATGACAACCCATGTTTCAGGTCAAGATTACAGTGTTAAAGAATATAGCTATAAAGTCCCTTCTGCGAAATTTGGCCTGAACAGTTCCTTTTCTTTTTCCTTTGACTTTATTGATCCAAAATAGTGAACATCCATAGTAGGTTCATATGATGACAGGTCGGGCCTGTATCAGTCCCACGCTGCAGAGGCCATCTATTCCGGACTGATGTCTTTGGGGCTGCAATTGGAACCAGCCGAACAGCCCCAGGTCCTTCCCTGAGCGGGGGAGTGTGGATCAGGAAACTCCTAGCTACCCAGCGGCGTTAAGGATGAAACACAGACATCTTGTCACCTCAGGAGGGCTCTCAGTTCATTCTGGAGTCCACGGTTTATTCAAGCATCCTCTTAAATAACTTTCCAACAGTGGGGGTTGTAGGGAGACACCCTAGCCCCGCCCAATAGTCCTGGGACAGGTACCAGGTGGATCCGGGACTCGCCCATAAGGGCGTGGTGAAGGAAAGCCAAGGTGACTTAAGGGAAGCTTCTTAACGACTGCACGTGGAGACCCTAGCCTCTTTTTCTGGCCTCGAACTCGTAATCCTCCTGCCTCTGCCTCCTTCTGCAAATCCTACCAGCGTGCGCCACCACAGGGGGTAATAGCAGAAGACATCTATTATCATTTATAAAACTGATATCAAATATTTCCTTTAATCCCAGAGACAGTCTTAGAACTGCACATCCTCACCAACCTCTCAGCAGCCCCTAGGCATGTATACAAGCCCTTGGTGATTACCGGTGAAAGAGAAATATTGCACTGGTCTTAGCTGTGCACTCTTAGGCAAATAGATTAACTTTTCTGTGCCTCATTTCATTTTCAAAAGGGAGGTAGCAATGCCACCTGTCTCACTGGCTTCCAGGGGGACTAAATGAGGTGTTGGTGTATCTAAGTGTATCTAAGAGCTCTGTAAGAGGTGGATGCCATTACTATCACTGGTTAGAGATGGTGATATTTGGCAAAGAGAGTTTTAAAACAAAATAAAATCAGCCCAGATGATAAGATATAATGACAATTAATAAAATGTAGGTAGCCCTCAATGGTTGGGCAGCCTGTGGTCTCACAAGAGGGATATTCTGGGCTGACTGCAGGGCTCTGAGGTGGGATGTTGGGGGCAAGCAGGCCTGCCCATCAGAAGCTCCTCCTGGGGTGTTCAGGAGAAGCAAGAGTGGAGATCAGCTGTGCAGGTGGGAATGTTCAGAGAAGAAAACCACCTCAGCGTGCTGAGACAAGAACTCCGCCATTTCTATATGGGACAAAAGGGAAGCGAGGAGCCATGCGAAAGCCCAGAGAATGACAGGGGTCTCCTGGAAGATCACGCAGGGGTGGAGCACAGCTCCGGTTCTACAAGAACTGAGATGTGACAGAATTAGACAACAGCAAGCTGTCTTTCCCTTTCAGCTTTATTCACAGTGACAGTCCCCAAGGAAGTGTACACAGTAGAGTTCAGCAGCAACGCGAGCCTGGAGTGTGATTTTGACCTCAGTGAATGCACGGAGCTTGGAGAAATCAGAGCCAGCTTGCAGAAGGTAGAAAACGATACCTCTTCGCTGAGTGAAAGAGCCACCCTGCTGGAGGAGGCGCTGCCACTAGGGAAGGCTTTGTTCCACATCCCCAGTGTCCACTTGAGAGATGCTGGGCAGTACCGCTGTCTGGTCATCTGCGGGGCTGCCTGGGACTACAAGTACCTGACGGTGAAGGTCAAAGGTGAGTGTTTGCAAGTCACCTCTGATGGAGGGTTGTGACAAATGCACACAATAGCATGCTACTTTCAGTAGTAGCTCAAGCAAAAGCCGAAAACCTGGTTGAAAGAGGCTGTACTTGGTTTTTACTCTTTCGGCTCTTTGCTCTTTTTTTTGGGGGGGGTGGTGGCGCTTATTCTTACTTACGAATGCTCAGCCTTAGTGTAGCTTATTTCCAGCCAGCTTTTCTTAACTTAAATTAGCCCATCTACCTTTTGCCTTTGGGCTTGTATCTTTATTCTATATTCCTTTCTTTCCTTCTTACTCCTTGGCTAATTGTGTGGCTGGGTGGCTGGCCCCTGAGGTCCTTCTTCTCCTTTTCTCACTCCTTGATCTTCTCTTCCCAGATTTTCCCCTCCTATTTATTCTCTCTGCCTGCCAGCCCCGCCTGTCCTTTCTCCTGTCCAGCTATTGGCCGTTCAGCTCTTCGCTAGACCAATCAGGTGTTTTTGACAGGCAAAGTAATACAGCTTTACAGAGTTAAACAAATGCAACATAAAAGAATGCAATACATCTTTGCATCATTAAACAAATGTTCCACCGCATAAACAAATGTATTACATCCTACAATAATGCTCCACATGAGAGGCAGCTGCTTCAAAGGGGAAAAAAGCACCTGAAAGGAAATATATTTTGGCATCGGGTATAAGTAATGGTAAAGCGGTTAAAACAGCAGACACAGTGTGGTGAAAGGAAGTCAGAATGAGGAGGCATCCTGCCTTTTCCTCTGCGGGGCTCAGGACTCCCTGTGTAGGAAGATTTCTTCCTTAAAGCAATGGTCGTCATGGAGGGGCCTGTTGATCCCCACAGCCTCTGTAAGGGAAGCACAGGCTTCCCATTGTCCTGTCTCTTTCCCATATTGATGAACCTGAGAATGTACCGCCAGGCAAAGCATTTAGGGTTCCCCTGAAACACCCCTTCTTTTACTTTTGCTTTCTCCCTCTTTATGAAAGGCCTGTCTCCCTTCACAGATATGATCCATTGCCCCAAGGTTTAAAACCTCCACAGTGCCAGACAAGTGTGAAAAGAAACCCCATGCCTCCCAGAGCAGCATGGCTGTTGCCTGTTCTACCCCTATTAAGGAACAAAAGGAGCTTATGATAAGGATATCCCTTTATTAGAAAAACACCAGCCAAACGCAAGCCAGTGAGACAGGTGGCATTGCTACCTCCCTTTTGAAAATGAAATGAGGCACAGAAAGGTTAATCTACTTGCCTAAGAGTCCACAGCTAAGACCAGTGCAGTATTTCTCTATCTTTCACCAGTAGCCACCAAGTCATATGAACCCACTATGGATGTTCACTATTTTGGATCAATAAAATCAAAGGAAAAAGAAAAGGAACTGTTTAACTACTACAGGTCAAATTTCACAGAAGGGACTTTATAGCTATATTCTTTAACACTGTAATCTTGACCTGAAACATGGGTTGTCATTAGGATTTTATAATTTTGTTCAAAGGCATTGGCTCCAAGAATAGAGTTAATATGGTTACAATTCAGGGCCCATTGGTGTTTGACTTAAAAAGCTGTAGTATCTATTTGCAGCGTTTCCCAGGATATCTCAGAGATATGTAAGGTAATTTCTTGTGGGGCAGAGCCACAGGCTAAGGGAGTTGAATTATTTAAAGAGAAACTTATTCCCCTTTAATTTGACTTCAATCCCCCACTACATGTTTTCTAACTGGACTCGTATTCTTTGGGGATGGATATTTCTTCTACTACTAAGGCAGGAAGCTCTCAAGAACATGAGCAGCACAAGCAGAGAACTTAAATTTAAAACGTGTTTGCTTTTGTTTCTAGCCTCTGTTTTACTAGCATGTTACTGGGTTTCTGCCTATAGAGAGGGACCTCTTTGCTTGTATTTTAAAAGCCAAGTTAATTTAAATAATCCTTTAAATAGCAGAAACAGGGAGGGCAGTAGAGTGTGGGAAACTGTGTGCTGTATCCATCAGTATTGACAGGGCACCCTTTTGATGGAGGTATGGAAAGATCTCGAAATCATTTCTGAATCATTGCAGTAGATTGGATCGAATTATATTCAATAGATCTTTCATTCAGTCACACAATCAAATAATCTGATCATCATATAGTTGTGGGTGTTTCCTAACTTTGAACACCTGAAATCCCACAGTGATAAGGAAACATTTAATTTCAATAGTTATACATAGTGTTTTTAAGTATAAGACAGTTAAGAATGATAAAGCAGAGAACTACCAAACATATATGTGTGTTGTAAGAATAAAACAATTACTTGCTGAAAATACAAATATTTGTAAAATCCTAAATATGTATTTTTCAATATTGAAGCTTATGGAAAAGTCTGAGAATCGAAGTGACATACAAGAGGGAACACTGTGTCCTGATTTTCATCAGAGGAGTGTAAGCAGAGAGCATTGTTAAAGACTAACGTGTAAGAGTAACTTATGGTGATGCCGAAGCTCAGATCTGGGACCCAGGGAAGAATCCTACAAACGAAGTATGAGCAGAGAAAGGGTTAGTTTTACCTTTAAATCTAGGGGATAGATCTGGACAATAGGAATGTAACACCTCTTTCCACACCATGACTCATATTAAATATAAGGAAAAGCGTTGGTTTCTAAAGGATAGAAAAATGATGAGGCAGAAAGAGGAAATGATCCAGAAGAGATGGTGGCTTCCGGAAAACTAGGCTGTAGCCACGTGACTAAGAGCCATCAGGCGGGAGAGTTGCTGAAGCAGAGTAACAGTGGTACTGAAAGAGAGGCCAAGGCCTCACAAAGCTGCTGAGGTTGAGAAGAGGCCTGCAAAGGCCTGCTCAGAGCAATAGAGCACTGGGCCACAGTCAAGCTGGAGCTAAGCATAGAAACAGATGAGCCATCGTGGGGAATGCAGTACTTTAACCCAACCAAAGCCCGAGAAGATATGAGTGGGACTTCAACAGGCTGAGGAAAGAGGCAGCACGGCTCCTGTTGAGGGAATTCACCACCAATGAGGACAAAGGGCCTAGCAAAGGCAGCTGAAGAGAAGCCATGGGTAGAAAGGTGACAAAAGCATATAAGAACTATGTTTCCCTCCGTATTTGCAGTCACTATGATGATTAAAATAATAACACTGTATGCACAGATTGTTCTTGTCTTACAAGTGATATGGAGGCTGAGAGATGGGTAAGAGCACTTACTGTGCAAGTATAAGGATCTGAGTTTGAATTCGTAGCACCCGCGTTAAAAAAAAAAAATCAAAAAAACAATGCATGTCTGTATCCTCCTATAGGGCAGGAACAGGCAGGAGCTGAGAGCACGCTGGCCAGAGTCAGACTGGCCAAAAACAGTAAACTTCAAGTTCAGTGAGAGACCCTGTTTCAAGGGAATACAGTGGAGAATAAGAAAGACAATCAGGGATTTCTTCTGATCTTCACCTGGGCATGTCCATCTGCATGCATGCAGGAGCGAGCTTGTGTGCGCGCGCGTGCGCACTCACGCGCACACACGCTCCCAGAAGCATGCACCATATACGCCACATATACCACATACCTCCAATGTGGACATGCCCGCCTGCACACACATTACACAGAAACATATACCACATACCCCTCCCCAACACACACAAACCAGAGAAATAGAAACCATGAAATTTGTAGAAATTAAAAGTAGAAAGTTATCATTCTTTTAAGGTTAGAGGCTGAAAAGTCAACAGGGGACCAAGGGACCGAGTCACATCAGCAATGGTGCCAAGGAAGAGATAAAGGGGAAAGCCAGGGCTGATGGACCCCAGGATGATCACTTCATAGACTCTTCAGTGAGAGCTGGTGCCAGGAATGAAATGATTCTGCTGCTATAGAAACCACCAGAGCAAAGACAGAAATGGAGGGAAGTGTCCTTTGATTAATGAGAAAACTGGGAGTTTGAAAGATCACGTCACCAGCCATTGGCTGATACCTTTCAGATTTATAAGACCAAGTTCTTAGCCACTGAGCTTATTACATGTGTTTTACTCAGCCAAACATGTGTCTCTGGGATGAAACTGATGACACAAAAATGAGCTTCCCACTTGGAAGTTCAGTTACTTGTTGTGCTCATGGCAAAGATAGCTTCTGGGGGAAGTAGGGACTTCCATTTATAGATATAACTACAAGGTAGCTAACTGATTGCTATTATGAGAAAAAAATAGATGTTACTAAAGATAAAAGACAGTGTTTTTCAGTTGGTCTAGCCACAGTGAAAATCAGAATAGAGGTTCCTCAGAAAACTAAAAATAGTACTGTGGTTTGATCCAGCTATAATAGTTAGTCCTGAGTATATGTTCAAAGAAGTCTAACTCAGCACAGAATAAAAATACCCACCATGTTTATTGTGGCACTACTCACAATAGCCAAGTCAGAGTCTAGTTGCCCTCAATGCATAAAGATGAATGCATAAAGAAAATGTATGCATGTTTAACGGCGTATTCGCCTATAACCAAGAACAAAATCAGATCATTTAAAGGAAAATGGATAGAACTGGAAACTGTTGTATAAAGAGACATAATGGAGACTTGGGAAGAAATGTATATGTTTGGTCTCATCTGTGGAACCTAAGAGGGAAAGGGATGCCATCAAAGTAAAGGGGTTGCCAGAGGAAAGGATGGGGGTATATAACTGAGGGTAATGGAGAGGTGACTGTCATCCAAGTACAGTAACGCATGTATGAAAATGTCAATACAATCTGCATTTTAAACAGTTCTTCCATGCCACAAAAAGAATGGCAGGATCTTTAAAAAGCCACATTTCATAGTGATGTGAATCAGCTCTACAGAGAGAAATGGCTATTCTAAATGTATGTGCATCTGACAATATATCTTCATTATATTAGACATAAGTTGGAAAGTTGGCTATTCCTCCCCTGGAGCCCCACCCAGTCTCAGTTCTTTTTTTTAACTTCTTTTAAATTATTTTTATATTTTGAGATTAATATAATTATATCATTTCAACCTTCCTATTCATCTATCCAAACCCTCCCAATACTTTTTTTTTCAAAGTCGTGGCCTAGTTTCTTCATTAATTGTTGCTACACACATATGTTGCTACATACATGTACATATATGTGTATATATGTGTGTATGTATATGTATACACACACACACACACACACACACACACACACACACACACACACATTCTGCATACATGAATACAACCTGCTCGGTCTGTACAATGTCACTTACATGTGTGTTTTTAGGGATGAACATTTAGTTTAACCAATCATTGTTCTCTTCCCTGAGGAAGACTGTCTCCACTCTCAGCATCCCTTAGTTGCCTGTAGTCCTTTGTATAGGGCGGAGGCCTCTTAGGCTTTTCTCACTTTCTTAATAAATTTCAGTTCTCTTTGTTCAAAAACAAATTGAAGACAAAATGAAGACAATGACAATGATGACAATGACAAATAAGTATGTATGTGAGCTTTTGGCTCATCTCTGCCTTTGATTCATCCCTGTCATTTGATTCATCTCTGCTATAACAGATAGGACAAAATATGAAGCAGAAGACTTGAACAACACACTTATCCATCCTGACCAACCTCAGATTGCCTGTTGTTTCTGTTAGGTTTGTGCCTAACACTTACCAAGGTAGTTAACTAACAAAGTTGCCAGAGAAGACACTTCTCATTGAGCAGGAAGTTGGAACTCGTGGACTTTAAATTCTCCCACTGAAACTCTAAACTTTGTTCATCTTTTCTCAAGAAAAGCCTAGCTTCCCTATTATGCCTTGCTGGGGGTGATGCCTCTCTAGCCACTTCCCCAATAAAAAGGAGGCTATGGAAGCTGTAATTGTAAGTGTGGGTTTCCACCCCTTCCCCCAAACCCTGATGGTTCTTTTAGCTGAATATCCATCCCTTTCCCTACATCTACATGTCACGAGGCAGAGTTTCAGCAGGCCCCGATTCTCAGTCCTGTCTTCCATCTTTAGAATCACCTCTCTGCTCAGCCCAGATCAGTTTCTTTTTGTTTGGAGATTTGGAGCTCTCCTGCAGGAGTTGTCTGGATTTCACCTACAGCATACTACTGGTTTTTTTTTTTTTTTTTTTTTTTTTTTTTTGCTTTTTTAAAAAATTTACTCCCCAATCCACAAAAGATAGAAATAAGATGCGGTGTAAAGTCTGGCTAAATAAGACGTAAAGTGACTACTTCCAAAGATTGCTTTAGATACTGTTTGGTTGCCAGAGACAGCCCAAAACTTGGTTCCATGAAGATTATATAAGACCAGGCCAACTCATTCAGTAGACTGTCAGAACCCAATTCTCTTCATTTTCTTTGAGTTCTAGGTATTACTAGATCTATCAAGGGAATGCATTCTTCCTGCTTATGTTGCTTCTTATTCCTTTATGGCATTTCCAATGCAAAGTAGTGTGATAAAATGTAGGGGTTCATACCTCCCCAGCATCTCAACGGTTCTATTGTTTCCTTGTTTACAAGCAAAGAAGCCAAATTTTACCAACCTCATGGAGTCCTTGTACACTTTAAATAAGATAATGTCTAGTTACAGAGCTAGGACCGGGTATTATGGTCCCTTAATCTCTGCTCTCAGCTAAGTGTTTGAAAAAGTAAGCAACACACAAGAATGTACAGTCATATGGGAAATGAACACCACGTGTTAAGCAAATAGCTGCATGACTACACGATGCTCCCTCCTCTCCCTGTTTGGGGGGTACCACTGGATGATTTACATTGGAGAGCATGGGTAAGAACAGACAGCCCCTTCCTCCTTGCTCCCTTACCTTGATCTGGAAGCATAGACTTCCAGTTCAAACCCTATTCTAGTTTCATATCTGTGGCTATGATCAAATACTTCGAGGAAATGCAACTAAGATTTGAAGGGTTTATTTGGCTTACAGTTCCAGTTCCAAATTATAGTCTGTCATTGAGGGGAAATCAAGGCAGGAACTCAGTATCTCATCCAGGGTGGAGAGCAGAAAGAAGTGAACACATGTACTCCTGCTTGCTTGTGCTAAATTTAATTCTCTACTTTTAAGTATGGCATTTAGTATCCAGATTCTCTGTGCATTTTTCATCTCTAGGTGGCTTTTTTACTATTCTACTTTTACTTCCTTTTGTTTCTTTTTTGTTGTTGTTCTGAGACAGGGTTTCTCTGTGGAAATCCGACTGCCTCTGCTTCCTTCAGCAAAGCCTACTGGCGTTGGCCACCACAACCGGCTACTCTATTTGGTAATTTCCCACTTTAATTTTCAGCATTTGGGATGCAGAGGCAGGCGGATCTCTGTGAATTTGAGGCCAGCCTCAAATTCTACAAAAGTGAGTTCCAGGACATCGAGGACTACATAAAGAAACCCTGTCTTGAAAAACCAAAAAAAAAATTTTTTTTCATGCTTGGACATATTCTATTAGCATAAGAACCTGTTGTGACACAGCAGTTAGCAGCCACTGTTCATCATTGTGACACGGGACATCGTGACATAAGCAATGTGATCAGGAGGATTTATTATAGCTCATGCTTTCAGAGGTTTCAGTCCACGTGCGCAGGAGGGTACACACAGCAGAACTTCCATCATGACTCGTTTTCTCTTTAGTTCGTTGGGATGGGATGGTTCTGCCCATGTTCAAGGTAGACCTCCCACCCACTAGTTAATTCTCTCTGGAGAAGCCCTCACAGACACACACCCATTTTGCCAATATCCTGGGAGCTTCTCATCCAATTAGGTTGACAAGATTAACCATCTCAACAATTGTGTTTTCACTTCAAAATTGCTTTTCCTTCAATGATTGTGCTAAATGTCTCTTTAAGGGAATAATTCCCACTTAATAAAAGCCAGTACATGCTACATCACCAAAAAGTGCACAGTTTACTATCAACACTATACATGTGGTGTTAATATTTGTTCATTTTTAGGTATGACCTAAGATTGTTGGACAGTCTTTGTGCTTCCTGACTCTCCAATTGTCTTCTTTCAGTTTCAGATATTCATGTTCTAGAAAGTAGGGAGTCACACAGAAATAATTCATTTGCCATATAATGCTCAGAACATGTCTGTATTGAGAAGTAATAATAAATACACCCAACTCTTAATTACTTACAGCTCTTATAGGGTCCTTATTTTCCTCCTCCTAATTTCAAAGATAACAGAAGGAAAGGGAAATTTTGAGTAAACTTTCCACTGACAATGTCTGGAGAAGTGATCTGTTGGGTTTATTTAGTGCTAATTGTGTATTCATCCTCTCACCTCTCTCCACCTATTGATTCTGAGACTGTTTAGAATACAAGAGGCCACAGAATATGGCATCTTAGCATAGTGCTAAGATATAAGTTTGTAGTCTTCCTATTTCAAACATTGGGTCTACCACTCTTTATTCTTCTGACTTTGCACACCACTCTCAACATACCCATCTTCAATTAACCCCAACAAAGACTAGAGACATCAATATAGCATCTTTGTAGTATTGTACTAATTAAACTATTCAATCTATGCAAAATAATGTACCTGCGACATAGAAAATATCTTTTAAATTAAAAATATGTATTATCTAAGATCAAGAGTGATCATCTTATTTCCTCTTGCATTAAGTAGAATTCTACAGCAATCAGAATAAAACTTCTTTTTCTTCTGTTGTCCAGCTTCTTACAAGAAGATAGACACTAGGATCCTAGAGGTCCCAGGGACAGGGGAGGTGCAGCTCACCTGCCAGGCTAGAGGTTACCCACTAGCAGAAGTGTCCTGGCAAAACGTCAGTGTTCCTGCCAACACCAGCCACACCAGGACCCCTGAAGGCCTCTACCAGGTCACCAGTGTTTTGCGCCTAAAGCCCCAACCTGGCAGAAACTTCAGCTGCATGTTCTGGAATGCTCACATGAAGGAGCTTACATCAGCCATCATTGGCCTTCTGGGTAAGTGCAGGCCCCACTTCCCAGTTCTACCAATCAGAGTTCAGGTGAGAAACAGATGGTGTGCTCACACAAGCCATTCAAGGAAGGTGTTATGAAGGGACTCTTCATGAAGTCAAGGTAGAATCTAGAATAATTACAAGGATAGAACAGGACAAACATCTCTATTGAGCAAGAGTCCTTCACTGTTGGAGCGGCTACCAAGAGATCAGAGAACAAAGATGTATCCACAGGCTTCTTCCAGAAAGGTCAACATTGAGATCTCAGAGGATAATGTTACACCCTAGAAAACAGATTTGGAGAAGCCGGAGAAACATCCTGTGTGATTCGTTTGTCCAAGAAACAAGTGAATAGCATGGTTGATGTTTGGTTGGCTATACTGCTGGCTAATTGGTTATGTGGTATCCCTGAGAAACTGCTCTCCTACAAAAAAAAAAATCTCTCAGTCTGACTGGCTAGTTTTAGAAATGGATTTCATCATTTTGAATATCTGCACCAGCCAAATTTGAACCTGTTTGAATAAACCAGTACCTTTTTTGTGCCAGATATAAACATTTGTTTGAGAACTAAAATCTATCCACTAGAAAAACAACAATTTCTTAAGAGACAGGAATTTTTTTTTTTACTCTGTATGTCGTTCTTATTGCTCCTGTATTGAATTGCCACAAATGTAATGGTTCAAAACAACAAAGCTCTATTATCTCATAGTTCTGGAAGTTTGAAGTCTAACATAGGTTTCACAGACTTCTTGCCTTTTCCATCTTCATCATCTATATTGCATGGCTTGCAACTGCTTCCTGCATCTTAAGACAATAGTCCCACACCCCTCTGCCCTTTTAGCAGACTCTTCCACTCTTTCTCTTAAATCTTGGGCTTTATATTAGATGCTCCTACCTATGTGTCCAAATAGGTTGAGATTTTGTGGGTGCAGGAATCCAAAGGCTGAGATCCACTTCCAGAGCTAGCTAGCTAGCATGGCCAGTCAAACTCTGAATAATTTAGTAAGAGACTGGTTTTCTTGGAAATGTCACCCAAACCAGTTAACGGGCACCACAGCCAGCGAAACAGAGCTTACTCAAGTATAGCTCTCAAAGGACCCAGTGAAAAATGCCCCCTTGGTGAAACCCACAGAAACAGCTGACCTGAACAAGGGGGGGGCTCTTGGTCCCCAGACTGATATCTGGGAAACCAGCATGGGACTGATCCAGACCCCATGAACATGGGTGTCAGTAAGGAGGCTTCAGAAATCTATGGGGCCTCTTGTAGTAAATCAGTACTTGCCCCTAGCATAGGAATGGAATTTGGGAGCACATTCCACATAGAGGAATACTCTCTGAGCCTAGACACATGGGGGTGGGCCTAGACCCTGTCCCAAAGGCTATGACATACTCTGAAGACCCCCTATGGAAGTCCTCACCCTCCAGGGGGAGCAGAAAGGGTATGAGATAGGTAGGGTGTTAGTTGGGGGGAGATAGAACTGGTGATTGACATGTAGAAGAATCTTGTTTCTAATTTAAGTAAAAAGAAAAATGGAGGAAAATAATGCCCCCTTGGTCAATGTTGGGCAGAAGGGAAAATCCATCTGCCCTGGCAGCATTGTCTTTGGTAACTTCCTTGCCTGGGCCTCAGGGGTTTTTCTACTGAAAATGCTAATTTTCAGTTTTTCAATTATATGGATAATTGGTTGACAGGAAACATAATCATGAAAGATGGAGTAAACGTCCTCTTTCCCCTGGGTTACTTAGAGCAGGCAGAGGAGCAAGAGCAGAGGGAGTGTGCACCACAGGGAACTATCTCCCCTCCCTGTGTGCCTTCCTCTTAGATGGCAGGGGCCCTGGATGAGAGGCCTGGCTTTCCCTACCTCCACATGGAGCCAACCCTGACTGAACAGGAAACAAGCAAGTGTTCTGATCCTGGAGTGGAACAGGTGGAGGGTTTTCTTTTGGGGAGGTGTTCTCTGGGCAACCTGGAATATCCAAAAGGATTCAGGCCCCCAACAGAAGGGGGCACTGGCCTTAAGCCACGGGCTTCTGACCCCCAGAGAAAGCTACTGATCAAAACAGGAAACAGAACACACATAAACACACACACACACACACACACACACACACACACACACACAAACACACACACACACAGACGAGAGAGAGAGAGAGAGAGAGAGAGAGAGAGAGAGAGAGAGAGAGAGAGAGAGAGAGAGAGAGAGAGAGAGAGAGAGAGAGAACCTGAACAGAGGAAGAATTCAGTGGCGCCTCACATGGATCCTGGACACTGAATCAGTAGATGCATCGTCAGACCTCTCCTATGTGTCCAAACAGAAGGTGCGGCCTTCACCAGTCTTACCTCTTGAGGTGACAAACCAGACAGCTTTCTAATTTGTTTCCTTTTAAGGTGGAGCTGTCAGACTCCTCCAAAGCTCTAGGCATCAATTGATCAAAGGGAGCCCTAGAGACCCATAATTCAGGTTTTGTACCCCCCAGGAGTCCCCTGAGGACTACACTGCCTCACTCCAAGCAGCTCAGAGACACCCCTGCCCTGTGTCTTGAGGTCTGGTCTCTGTGAAACCTCCAGAAATGTTGTGGGGTATTCACCAGAAAAGACTGCTCAGACATGGGTTTAAGCCAATAGAAAGCCTTTATTAGCCAGATGGCCAGTAGATCCCAGCGTAGCCCCAGGCATTTCTCAGGATGAATTTTTAAGAACAAAAACTATATTCCAGGTTGACACACTTCAGTAAACAAGAACAGTTAGCCAGAAGCAGAGCTATAAAAGCCAAAAAGCAAGGTTAGTACATTTAAAGACTTTCCCAGGAGTATGAATTTTGATGGATCGGGTCTCTGTTTTCATTTGGGCAGGTGGTATTGTCTATGTGCTGAGTTTTATGAACTGAATGGTACTTCCTGCATGGAGTCAGTTGTGTTAAGGTCTGGGGGCCTACTGAGGTCTGGGACCCTGTTACAATACCTTTCCCACTTCCACACCTTCTTTGTGCCATAAGCTCCTTTCCATAAAACAACATTATTTGCAGCCCCCAAGCCTACCCTGTCCCTAAGACAGCGCAAACTACTTCAGACTCAGATTCTCATCTTACTCATCAAGATCTTTCGTCCACATCACTTGCTTATTTTGCTGAGACTGTGTGGTATGTTTTCGCATTTTGTATGTGTTTTTCCATGTGTTTTCATAGTTGACACGGGTCTTCTTTATATCCATACCAAAGTGAAAGCAGATTGCTTTGCCCACGAGGAGTACTTGGTAAATGCTGCAGTGTTGGGTGGGAGACACCATCTTGAAGACCCCAGCTCTCTCACCTCAGCTCCTAGTCTGTGTGGACAGTCAGATCAGAGACGATGCCCTGATGTGTGACACAAAGCTATAGCAGCAGGATAACCACAGTCACACATCCTCCCAAAGGTGTTGCCTGGCTGACTTATAACTCTCCCGTTTCTACTCATTCTCATCAACTAAGCTACTCGCTCACTCACTCACTGCTGTCCTCTGTGAACCACGTCAGGCTTCTCCAGAAGTCGGTGAATAAAGCAGATGCAGAAATGAGAGTCGGTGCGTGGGAAGATGCCTGCCACTCAGGACAGAAGGCTGAACACACTGAATTTTGGTCAGAAGTTAGGGAGTTATCAGGTCATTTTCCTTTAGAAACAGAGCGGTCCTCAGCCAGCTGCTACATTCTCAATGGGAAATGTAACTGGGCTACACTGTGGGAGTGACTATAAAATACCTGGCGGGGCTGGCAGAAAAGTGAAGCCCTCCTGGCACATCTGGGGGGAATCCAGGCAGCAGAAAAGAATTTGTCTGAAACCAGACAAATTTCAAATGTTAAAAAGTCACTGTGGTAATTAAATGAAACACGATACTGAAGGGTGAAGTGAAGAAAACCTAAGTTACCACCAATAAGATTCCTGGCTTCTTTCTGAGCATACGGGTCTGTGGTAAGAATAGTACAGTTGATTTTCCCCCATTGCTTATCATTGTTAAAGAGAATGCAGTTATCATAAGATAACATTGAAGAATATGTGGGCTAAGCAGACATAATGAAGAAACGAGCATACAATGACTCAAAGTAGCCATGTATTTCCCCATTACATAATACTCAAATAAAGAAAGTACTGTAAGCAGCTAAATGACTACATTCCATAAGTCATCTAGTGACCCAGGTTATTTCCATCTTTTTGCTCTGCCATTCTTCTGGATGTTGTCACTGTTGAAATGCCGAACGGGATCACTGCCAAATCCATATTTCTGCCTTTGGAGAAGAAAAAGTGATGGGAGAGACCTCTGATGTTTTACAGTCAAGATCCAGAAGACCCATTCTTTGTCTGAACTTAGTTTTTGTTACTGGCTACACCTAAATGCTGGTCCATGGGTCTAGAAAGGCAGTCTTTAGGAATCATATCTAGCTAATAACCTAGCGCTGGGATGGAGGGAGTGGATGAGAAAAATAACCAACAGATTGCCACAAGGAACTACTGACCAGCTAGGTGGACTAGTCTGTGCAGCCCAGAAACTATGACTGACACCTCTCATGAAGTGATGTTAGGCTTCATACAGGACTAAGAGATGACTTGGGTGCCATGCTTGCCCTCCAAATACAGTCTAGGGAGGCTGGAGTCTTCAGGAGTGAGCAGAAACTCCACACATGGAAGATCTGTGAGGAAACTTGAACCCAACAAAGGTTCCCAAAGGGGCCTGATTTGCCAGCAGTTCAAGCCCTCCCTCCTGAATAGTTCTGTACAGTAGTTGTGTCCATCATGCCATGAGGCAAAATTCCAGTCTTGGAAACAGGTACAGCCTAACCTGTGTGCCTTTTCATTGCCAAATTGTGAACACTCCGGTAGTCCTTTCTTCTCTCCATCTGACCAACCTGAAGGTACCCAGAGTGCTGCAAAACTGTCCCCCAGCCTCTAAATTACTCTTCTCATCACCTCTTCACTAAATGGATGCTGTCCTCAGCACCAGCACCTTGGTTAGTCCAGACAAGCTAAGGATCAGTTGTAATCATCCACACCAAAACCTGAATGGCTAGATTTAATATATCACCACTGCCTGGGATGTTCTGCTTTTCCCAAAGGATCTTGCTAGTCTTTAAAATCAAATAACTAGTGGTACTTCTAAGCTCTTGAGTTCTTATCGGTGAGGGAGAAATTTAATTTTTGAGCTGAGGGGTTTTTTCCTGCTTGAATGAGAAAGGCAGGTTGATGAAGAGAAAGGAAATGGAGATAGAAAAAAGAGATGGGGGTGGTGGTGGTGGATGGATGGAATGACAAAGCGGCAAAGGGCACAGGATCTGGGCCCGGTCAGTATGGAATGTATTTCAGCTAAACCCCTTGCAGTCTAACTTTGGGGAGATTTCACAGCTTCGCTTTTTTCACCAGTGAAAATAGAGAGCAAAGTAGAGGCTACTTCACTGGGTGGCTGGGACAGGTGTGGAGTGAAGACTTAACCCTGTGTGGTGGGGACCCCTCAGAAAGCCAATCCAGTCTGGCTATGAGCTACCCTGTGATGGGATTTTTATTCTTCCCTTCACTCAGGTTGGACTGAACCCAAGGTCCCCAGAACATCACCACTTCATGTTCTCATCCCGTTTTGCATCATTGCTTTAATCTTCATAGCCGCAGTGATAGCCCTGAGGAAGAAGCTCTGTGGAAAGCTGTATTCTAGACATAGGTGAGTGACTTGCAAGTAGTATGAGCCTGTGTTGTGAGCCAAGGTGTGAACCTCTGCTTGACTCACAGTGGCCTTCGACCTGCCAGGCTCCACTGAAACACTTCAAGCATAGGAGGGCTTTGAGACAATCCTGGAGACATTTTACCCCAAGAAGAAAAAGGTTCAGTTTTCCATGAGCTGGGATCCACATGCAGACTTTTCGTAAGGGGATGTTTGTTTCTGGACTAAAAGGGTTTGCCTTGTGCTCTGAGCCTCCAAAGTGCTGTCTTTTGGGTAATATAGGCTGCATTTGCCAGTGAGAGGTAGCCAGGAGCCTCTCTGAGGATTCTGTTGGTTTCCATCATTCTTTTTCTTGTTCTGGGCATGAGCCAGGTTAAATCTTCCTGGTCTCCTAGGAATCCACCCCTTCTGTCTGGGTAAGGAACAGAGAGAGATTTGGTAACCTTCTCAGTTCTGGGAGGTTTTTGTGAGCATCAGCTTAGCCTGGGCCTTTTTATCATCCTGCTCCTATTTGATTGGACCAGCTAGGGCTTTGAGTCCTAAATAGAGCTGCTCTGGTGTCTGTCTGTAGTCTCTGTTCCTCACTTCCTGAAGTCCACAAGAACCCCAGAATATATGTAGACCTGTCTAGGGTTTTTCTCAGTGGGATCTAGGCAGCACCCAGTGAATTTCTTTCCATATCTACACCGGCTTTGTCTGTCAAAAAGGAAATGGCGTCTTTGACTAATTTATTTGAAGTGTGTGGCACCAGCAAGGGGAAGAAGTTTTGGAGGCTACATTGAATCCTACACTGAATCCTCGCTGTGTCCTCATCTGTTGAAGTATTTTGTGTTTTGTCCGCTGCCCTTTGTGTGTGTTATCAGGGCTGACAATGAGACCTCTAACTGTAGATTTCAAGGAACTGTTGTCAAAAGGAAATAAGATCTTAGCATTCAGGGGGAGGTGGAGACTGGAGCATTGTGCTGCCAAAGGCAGCCTGGGCTACTCAGTGAAACCTAGCCTCAGGAGAAAAAAAAAGAAAACTGAAAGGAGGAAGAGGGAGAAAGCAAGAAAAAAAGAGGGGAGACCAGTAAAAACGGGGGTGGGGGGGCAAGAACGGGGAGGGAGAGAGACAGGAGAGAAATGAGAGAAAAAGACAGAGAAGCAGACAGGAGGTTTTTTTTTTTTTTTTTTTTTTTTTTTTTTTTTTTGTGACAGGAAAGGAGCAGAAAAGCAAAGAAAGAGGAAATAGTGACTTTCAACAGGACCTTGACTTTTACTTAAATCTTTTCTGCTCCCTTGTGACATCACTAAAGTCTTAGGTCCCGCCTCTCACACACAGATTTCCTGGCCTGAGGCCTGAGGACCCCCTAGTCACTCAGAAGGGACATCTTAACCATTCACAATAATCAAGTTATGCAATCATCCCAGGTGTCCGTCAGTGTTCACAGTAGAGCACTATTTAGCCATAAAGGAAAATGAAATGGTGTCATTTTCAGGGGGATGAATGAAAATAGAGGTCATCGTTTTAATCCCAACTCAAACAGTGCAGACAGATAATATGTTTCCTTTCATATAGAGATTCTAGACTTTAAAAAATAATAATACATGGACAGGGCACCTGCACAAGGGGAGGAGGTCCAGGGCAGGTGAAAGGGAATGGATATGATTGAAGGACATTGTCTATGTCTGTGAAATGCCATTCTGATTAGGCTGGAGAGATGGCTCAGTAGTTAAGAGAGCTGCCTTACAGAGGACCTGAGTTCGATTCCCACCATCCACACCAGGGAGTTCACAATCACCTGTAACTCCAGCTCCAGAAGATCTTACGTCCTCTTCTAGCCTCCCAGGGAGCTAAGCCAATTTACCAGAGGGCCCCATCTGAGTTGTCAATGAGTGCCTCATGTGTAAGTCATTGACTGTGCGCAACTGTGGCCAGGACAGGAAGTCCCACCTACCTCTTCAGCCTTGTGTGTCTTGTGTTGGGACCAGTGGCAAGTAGCATGTGAAAGGCATTAACTGTAGTCCACAACCACTGTGGAGTATAGTTCTCTAGTACTGCCATGTAGAGTCTCCGTTTCTTCCAGGTGTTTACATTCGCTGGGCAAAGGTCTCCTTGCCAGAGCAGATCCCCATAAAGATCACATCAAACTGTCATGGCTGAAGAGATAGGAGGGGCTTTTTGACTTCTCAGCTGCTGTGCCATTAGCCCCTTCCACACAACATGCTCATGAAGAACCTGAGTCAGGAGCCTTAACTTCTCCATCTTCAGTTTTTTGGGCCACTGTTTTCCTGAGACTGAAGTAAAGATAAAGATGTCTCTGTCCCTTTTTTTCTGAAAGTCTCCATGGCCACTATACAGATTTACCCACCTGAGTATCACAACTCATAGTGCCTGCTGGAGGACAGCCATTACTGGTTCATAAAATGTCTTATTAGCCATTCAGTAGTTCAAGGATCCAGAGTGTCACGAGGCCTTCCAGAGAAGACCTGGGCAAATTCCCCTACAAAAATATCAAGTTCTGCTTTATTAGCTACGCCTAAGTTTCTTGGAAATGGTGTTTCTCTCGTCAATAGATAATATTTGCAATATCTAAAACATTGTCTGGTATGTGTAAGATGATGCTTAATAAAATTTTAAGTTTTTCTATTTTTATTCTATTTCTATTCATACATGCATATGTATGTATAATGAATTGTAGGCATTTCATCCCCCATTCCGGACTCCTAGTCCCCTTCCTTTCCGACTGACATTCTTCCCAACAAGCGCCTCCTCTATTTTCATTTCTTCTTTCTGTGTGTGACTCACTGAGTTTAATTGGAGTTCTTTGCAGGAGCATGGGTGGGAGTTGTTTAAAGAAAAGTCAATGTATCAGTAGCTGCACCACAGCAACCATTGACTGCCAATAGTCCCTCAGAAGGGTGTGGGCATCGCAGATTCCTCTCTTATCCATGGTGAAATTTGACAGGACCAGTCTTGAGCAGGACTTAAGTGGATAACCATGCTATCCTGGGTCCAGGAGTGCAGTGTCTATGTCAGTCTTTGTGTTACTCATGTCCCCACTTTCTGTCTCTTACATTCTTTCTTCCCCCTCTTTCATATTGTTCCCTGAGCCTTGGAGGGGGTGATATAGATATACCATTTAAAGCAGAATGTTCTGTCGTTGCTTACTCTGGGCTTCAGCCAGTTATGGGATTCTACAGTGCTCACTAAAATAGTAGACATTGAGTCTACTATCTGGAGGTGAGCATGCCAGACCTGCTCTAACGGACACAATAGCCAGCTGTGGCCATTTGAGTTTAGGGCTTAATAGCCATATTTAAAGCAGTCACACATGGTAGCTAGAGGCTACGATATGGGACACTGCAGATACACAGCATTACTGTCACTGCAGGAAATCCTATTCATGGTACTGTGACAAATCCCTCCTAAACTTCTGTTCTCTTAATCTTGAGTCTTGCCTAAGGCAGGGAATGGTGCCTTTATTTTCCCCATGAGGAACTGAGAGTCAGAAAAGCCACGTGACCTCCTGAAATCACACAATGTAGACTCAAATGCAGTTCCACAGATCTGTCAGCCTCTAAAACGTGTGACTTTTTCATAACAAAAATAGTTTTTTGTAAAAACGATTGATCTGGATTTTATTATCCACAGGAGGAAGGAACAAATCTTAATGTAAAGAATTGAGTGGGTTGTCATTTATATGTTGGGGCCTGTTGTAATGTCAAACTAGAGGACCATATAGCAATTACCTGCTACAGAGTCTAGATTTACAGAATTTATTAAATTTTGGGTGGCTTAAACAAATGGGGATTCAAAAAAAAAAAAAAAAACTTGGCGAATGGTGTCTGACCATGCAATGACCAATTGTCAATTCAAAAGTAAATGTATAGTGAATCTGAGGTGTTTGTCAGTACTTACCCATGTGATATCACATAATATCATGACAACATGGTTCTGAGCATGCAGCATGACCGCTTTGCACTGTGCATGCTGTCCTACTATGCCACACGAAGGAATGCTGCAGAGACTATCATGTGTTATGATTTGCAGTGTCATGACTTATTGTACATATACAGCTTTATTATCTTACTGAAATATAATGCTTTAATTACAAAAAATATACTATTTTATTTCATTTCTTTTCAAAGCAGAGTCCCACTATTTAGCTCTAGCTGTCCTGGAACTCACTATGTAGGCCTGGCTACCTTGGATCTCACGGAGATCTGCCTGCCTTTGCTTCCCATGTGTTCTAATTAGAGGTGTGTACAACTACATGCCACACAAAACACTTTTAATATTTTTCTACCATCATTCCTCAGCATGTATCAAACTCATAACTTTATATTTAGTTACATTAGATATTTTATTTTTAAAACTTTTCATTGTTGGCTTTCATTTCACTAAAAAAATTATTAAATAAATTTTGGTTTGCTATTAGGACAGAATTTCCAGCAATTTCTGAATTAGCCCTAAATATACTTCTGCTAATTTGTGCTGTATATTTATGTGTTGGTTTTCTACACATTCGTAGTTATAAACACAACCAAGTCACTAGTATACAAATTTTCTTTCATCTTTAATGAATGGTAAAATTACATAAGCACAAAGACTTGCTTTTAAATAAGGTCATTTTTGTACTACAAAAATGCTTGATTTTTGTAGTTATCACCCCCACATAGACACACACACAGAGAGAGAGAGAGAGAGAGAGAGAGAGAGAGAGAGAGAGAGAGAGAGAGAATAGCATACAAATTTCTTGGTGGAAAAAGTTTGGAACAAGTCTTCAGATCTTGAGAAGCTCGTTTCCCAAACTCTGGGCAACAGCCAGGTTTTGTGTGTGTGTCACCCGTGTGTGTTCAATTTTCAAGGTGCTGTTGATACTTTCATAATATACACAGTAAATAAATTCTTAAAAACTAAAATGGAAAGCCAAGTGTATTGATTCATGCATGTCTTTAATCCCAGGCTCAGAAGGCTGAGGCAGGAGGATTTCTAGCTTGAGATCAGCTGGGGCTACATAGTAAGCTTGTGGTCTGTTTGTAATGGAAAACCACAAGGACATAGTAGTTCCAGCTTATATTTGTATTTTATTTTATCCATGTGTATGTTCAGGTGTGCGTGTGTGTGTGTGTGTGTGTGTGTGTGTGTGTGTGTGTGTGTGTGTGTGTGTGTATACACATTCATGCATGACTGGGGAACATATGTATGCCTGTGGGAACAAATGTATGCCTGGGTACCACTCCTTGTGAGCCATATACCTTGTTTTCTCCACACAGTATTCCACTGGGATCTGAGGCTGGCCACTGATGCATTTGTCTTCCAAGTATGTGCCACCACAGTCAGCTTTTCACACAGATGCTGGGGATCAAGCTTAGGTCCTCATGCTTGGGCATCAACTGTTTCACTAAGTTATCTTCTTAGCCCCCGCCCCCCCTACATTTCTATTAGATACAACAGATATAACACATTTTCATAACAGAAAAAACAAAATAGTTTTTTTTTAAGTTCCTAAGTTTTAGACCCAAAATTGGTAACTAGCAGTTATCCAGCTAACACTAGCCCAAGGACTAGATTTTGGGTGGTCCTAGAGGACCAAAATCAGAATTTTATAAGAATCTAAACCAAAAGCCAAAGATTGTGGTTTCTGGTTGCCTAAGGCCCATGGCGAATAGTAGCATGGCCTCTGGCAGTAGGGAGACTGCTGCTGAGCATGGCAACACTCCAGAGCAGTTCCACTGGGCTCCTTCTAAATGCAAACTTTCTTGAAGAGGCCAGCAAGGTCAGGATGGTCATGATGGGGTTAGTAAAAACCTCGTTAGAAAAGAAGCAACAGGGGCTGTTCAGCACAGTTCAGCCAGCTGGGTGCCAAGTCCTGGAAGAAAACCTGAGGGGAAAGAGCACATGAAACTAGGGGTTAAGGAAAAAGTGAAACTAGAAAAACTTGATGCTAACAACTCATCATGCAAACGTGAGCTTTTGTTCTCTTAGGAACTCTGACATCAGGTTTCCACACCTTAGTATAAATTAAGCAGCCAAGCTTTGTGTTCTACTGCAAAACAGGCAGGTATGACGTGTCAGTCAAAAAAAAGATGTTCAAAAAAGCCATATGGGAGCCTACTATTTTACAGGCTATATATTTTTTTCATCTAATCTATGTATTCATATGATCGATCTATTCATATTAGAAATTTTAGTTACTCTACATAGAGGATAATGGTCCTGGTGATGAGCCGTCATCTTACCCAGCTGAGAATTCTGTGAGCTCCAACAGTAACTGGCATGGCAAGAATGTAACCACTGGTGTAGTAGTGGCAATAACGTTACGGGCATAATCAGCCACATTCTGATTTAATTTGAGGCCCACTCCACAGGCTGAATTGCATGGCTGGTACTGTATCTGTGGCCAAGAACCTATCGGAGAACTCGTAGGCTCTGATGGTGAGCCTACTACAGTAATTTTACTAAAGGGACAATAGCATCAATCTGTTCTCTAAATTTGTATCTCTACAGTCATAGATTAGTGCATCTCCCAGATCTTAACATGAAGTTCCTTTCCACAGTGGACCTTGGTTAACACAGATGCTCACAAATGCTCAAAGTTCAGAGAATAATTGTCTATGGAGAGCTCAGCTACAAATAGGACATCTATATCATACCCCACCCCTTTAAGTTCATGGATTGTCATTGTTAGAGTTTCTATTGCTGTAGCAAAACAACATGACCAAAAAGCAAGTTGGGGAGGAAAGGGTTTTATTCTGCTTACGCTTTCATATTCCTGTTGATCATTGAAGGAAGTCAGGACAGTGTACTGGGTGGTTTTGTGTGTCAATTTGACACAAGCTAGAGTCATCAGAGGAAGGAGCCTCAGATGAGGAAATGCCCTCATGAGATCCATCTGTAAGGCATTTTCTCATTCAGTGATCAATGCAGGAGGGCCCAACCCATGGTGGGTGGTGCCATCCCTGGGCTTTTGATCCTGGGTTCTACAAGAAGGTGGGCTGAGCAAGCCATGGAAGGCACGCCAGGGAACAGCATCCCTCCATGTTCTCTGCATCAGCTCCTGACCCCAGGATCCTGCCCTGTTTGACTTCCTGTCCTGACTTCCTTCAGCAACGAACAGCAATGCTGAAGTATAAGCCAAATAAACCCTTTCCTCCCCAACTGTCCTTTGGGTCATTGTGTCTCATTGCAGCAATAGAAACCCTAACTAAGACAGATAGGAACTCAAACATGGTAGAAACCTAGAAGCAGGAGCTGATGCAGAGGCCATGGAGGGGAGGTGCTCACTGGCCTGCCCCCTATGGGCTTGCTCGGCCCACTTTCTTATAGAACTCAGGACCACCAGCCTAAGGATGACACCACTCACAATGGGCTGAGACATCCCCCATTAATCACTAAATAAGAAAATGCCTTACAACTGGATCTTATGGACACATTTTCCCAATTAAGATTCCCTCCTTCTGGATAACTCTGGTTTGTCAGGTTGACATAAAACCGGCTAGTACAGAGACCATGAACGAGGAAGAAACAGATTGTAAGAGCCAGAGGTTGGGAAGGACAGGCACGGCACAAAATGGTGTCTTCTGGACATTGACAGGACTGCTGCATTGGTGCATTCACAGCAGCTCTGGCCACCTGTACAAGAGCAGCATTCAAAACATTCTAGCATGGAGCAAAGAGGGGCTCATGAGCCCCCACACCTATCTGAGAAGTTAATGATAATTGAAGCCTTCTGGGGGGAGGGAAAATCCTTTTTCTTTAAGGGTGTGGCCCCTGGTAAGTTGGCCATGCTCCAGTGGATGGTTCCATATCTTGAGTAAATGGGCCGCACACATGAAGACTCGGAGTCGGAAGGGTTTGGGAGGGTGGGGTGGACATTGGGAATATGGGGAGATGAATATAATCAAAATCCATTCTAGGCATTTGTGAAACTCGCAAAGAATTAATAAAAACCTATTTTTAAAGTGAAAAGGGAGGAATAATACTGAAACTAGACATTTCTGGGATTTTTCTTTCGCAGACAATGAATTCTTCCACCACAGTACAGAAGTGAACAGAACGATGAGTAAACGTGGCTTTGCTTTTCTTTCTCACCTCCTTCTCTATCTCAGTTTGAGTTAGTAAATTCAATTATCCCCCAATATCCATGGGAATTGTTTGTAGCCTCACTTAAATTAGTAAATCCTCATGTCCCTTCAGTAAAATGGCCCAATATTTGCAGATAACCTATCTACACCTGCATATAGGCTTGAAATCATTTTTCCCCACAGTGTGACCCACTTCAGTGCCAGCAGTCTACAGGCACAGAGGCCGGGCAAGGGTTAGGAAGCATTTTGCTCTAGCATGGGACACTATGAGAGACCTAGGGTGACAAACCTGCCACAGATCCAAAACCATGCATGTTGGAGTCATTTTGGTTACTTAAAACACCTATTACAGTGCAAATGCTTTGTAGATAGCAGTTGCATTCCATGATTTACTGAACAATGACAAAAACAAGGGTGTGTCCGTTACTTTTCTCAGTGCAGTAACCAATCGCCAGACAAGAAGCAACTGAAGGGAGAGGTCTATTTTGGACCATGGTTTGAGGGGCTATAGAGGGGTCCATCATGGGAGGGAAGGCACGGCAGCAGGCCTCTTCATGGCAGTGAGAGCAAGTGTGACAACTGCTTGCTCACATCTCAGTTCCATAGGAAGTGCCGTGGAACAGGATGTAAGATAGGAACAAGCGATTAACCTCAAGGCCAAACCCTAGTGGCCTACTTCCCCAGGCTAATTCCCACCTCATTAAAGGTCCACACCCTCCAAAACCGCAGCACCAGCCAGGGACCATGTATTAAAACACAAGAGCCTGTGAAGACATTTCTCCTTCAAATGGTAACAAGAGTCTACACTGTGTCTGCTCTAGGCTGCTTATTGCCAGCTAAGCCTACCTAAAGCCTATTTATTGTTCTACTCTTTGAGAAAGCGATAGTAAAGGAATAATGAGAAAGGTGCCTCTGGAGCCATGGTTGTGTGTTCCAGCTTCGTATCTTCCAGGGCTGGTGCTGTTTCTGTTTTGTTTTGTTTTGTTTTGTTTTTGTTTTGTTTTGTTTTGTTTTCCTGCCCTCAGGAGCCCTCTCTTGTGCAGAAGTAAGGTGTTGTGGCTGTCCACCCAGCTCTGGGATGGAGCACAGGTGGAAGAAACTTAGGATCTAGGTAGGAAGAGGGGCAGGTCCTAGGGACTCCGGAAACGTCCTCAGGACCCCTCAACCTGGCCTGGATGGATACGGTTGTTTTCATCCCTGACCTGTAAATGTGAGTGGAGTGTAAAGCATCTAAATTTGAACCTCCAAACATGGAGGCCTCTGGAAAACCCAGTCTTCCTTTTCTAACAGATATTCTTATTTCCTGTATTATAAAATATGTATTTTTGTAATTTTGTATTTTAAAGCCCTCCGTTTAAGCGTTCTGTCCTACATCATTTTAGCAGTGCCATACAACCAAGATAGTCTAACCCAGCAAAAGCCCAGCTCCCATACTCTGTGTAGATGCTGTCCCTGAAATGCATTTTCAGAAGCACACTGTGTGGCTGTGCCCAGGGGGGTGCACACGTGCTCTCTCATGGCACTGCTCTGCAGTCCTGTCTCTGGATCTGTTGTAATCTTTGGATAGCTGTGAAAATATGTGAAAATAGCTGCCAGGGGACTCAGTGGTGCCTACTGTCTGTTCTCCCAGCCATCCCCAGGGGCCTTGTCGGTTTGGCCATATTTGTTGCCAAATTAAAGGATGTGCCATTCTCTGTCACCTCGGTGGGCAGATGTGAGAAGGAACAGGATGGTGTTGGTGGCTTAAAGTGTGGCTTTAACTGTGCACTGTTGGTTTTTACACCTTCTTGTAGGATAACTATCGCTGTGACAAAACACCATGACCAAAAAGCAAGTTGGGGAGGAAAGGGTTTATTATGCTTACACTACCATATTACTGTTCATCATCGAAAGACGTCAGGACAGGGCAGGAACCTGGAGGCAGGAGCTGATGCAGAGGCCATGGAGGAATGTTGCGTACTGATTTGCCCCCCAAGACTTGCTCAGACTGCTTTCTTACAGAAGCCAGGACCACTAGCCTGGGGTGGACTGTGCTCACAATGGGCTGGGCCCACCTTCATCAATAACTAATGAAGAAAATGCCCTACAACATTCCAGATAACTGTAGTTTGTGTGACACATTGACATAAAACCAGACAGCACACACACACAGATCTTAAGACTAGCTTGTGCCCAGAGAATAATCATCATTGTAAGACTCCCTGAAAGCTCAGGCCTCCGGGGTCTCAGCCCAGGACCACAGTCACCCCAATCACCAGGCGGATTCGAAAGCTTGATGCAAACTGCATGAGGCTTTATTAAAGTTGTTTAACGAGCTAACCCCATGTTAGCTCGGGTCTTTCACCTACCCGCCATGGCTGATGGCTAAAAAAGACAGCTCGAACAGGCTACATAGAGATCTTGTAGGGCAGCATAAGGAATGTCTAGGGGTACGACGTACAGGCTCAGGATTGGTGTGCCTCCAGGCTTGGAGGACTTGCCCTGTGTTGATTGGCCAATTGGTTGTTATGGCCCATAGGCCCTCCCAGGGTGGTTGCTATGCTCTGCACGTCATTGCTGTGCACTTGTCCGTAAAGCACACCCAGAGCCGTAAAGCATAGCTCCACCAGCTAACTTCTGATTGGTTCCTTGCCACAAGGCAGGCATCTGACCTCTTAGTGGCCAAGGCAAGGTCAGACAAGCACATGTTCAGCTGTTAAGGCTGCCGAAATGGGGAGCTGGTCCCTTCGCATATAGCTGTATGCTTTACTTGTAAAAATATTAAAATGCATTTTAATACTTAAAAACAGGAAAAGGAAGATTACCTATAAACATTTATTGTGGGCAGTTTGTTTTGTTTTTGTTATTTTCAACCCAGAGTTGGTCAACCCAGTGGGTGTGAAACACAGAGATAGGAAGGGGCAACTGTATCCACGGTTGTGCTAATTAATTCATGAAAGTTGAATAGGATCAGTGTACACAGACAGAAGCGTTTTAATTGGCAGCTGTTCTACTAGGCTTGTTCTTGCAATTTGTGTTTCCTCTCCTTGTCTTTGTTGGAGAGCAAAGACGGCATCCACTTCAGGCCCGGAGCAATTCCGCCTTTCTTTGCTCTATCTGTATCCTTAAATTCTCCTGCCTCCTATCCTGAGTGGGAAGTCTGTAATGGTAAAGTTAGAAACACAGTCAAAATGTACTAGTGAGACAATAACTCTGCTGGGGTACAACTGACTGAGGGTTTTGCAGCCAACAGTGTTTAAGAAATAGGTTGTGGGGCTGAGCTGGGAGCAGGGCAGGGCTAATGAAGAGGGTGACAGGCTCACAGCTGGAGTCAGTGACAGGGAAGGGACATCAGAAGGGAGAGTGCTAGGCTCCTGCAGGCTGGTTGAATGGAAAGTGTGGAGCTTGGGAAGCCGTGCTTCTGGAATCAGATAGCCTGAGTCATGAGGGACAATGGGATGTCTAGTCTGCTTGGCAAAGAGCCACTTCTTTTGTGGGCTAGCAATGATGTCATGCGGCACCTGAGTGGAACAAAATGATACAGGAGAATCAGACTTCAAAACACCTTTGTGTCAGAAACTCAGGATGTTCGAGCTGCTTGATTTAGAATTCTACTGTGGCGAGCACCACAATTCCAAAGCCAGCATTTGAGAAAGCAACCCTAGAAAGCCTTCAGCTCAACCGTAAGATATGGCAATCGTCAGTACCAATGGGATGAAAAAGAGTTAATGTGAGCCCGCAGCCCTTTCCCAACAACTGGTCTAAAAGCCATTACTAAGGGCCCACACCCTGAGCACAGAGCCAGGGAATAAATGCAGCATAGGGCAGGTCCTCGCAGAGGTTTGATTGCTCTCAGCTCTGAGTCAGCAGTTAGATTTGCTGGACTCAACAGTTTCCCATCAGCCCTGGCAAGCCTGATTAAATATCTATTTCTTCAGACATGAAAATCCCAATTCCTATAAATGATATCCCTGACCTAGAAGCACCTGCTTGAGTAGGTCCTATGGGCTCAGCATCTTTCTCTAAGTGACTCCCCAACTGCTCAGGACAGAAGAAACAGGATAGGCCTGAGAGCAGAGGTGAAATGGAAGGAGGTCTGAGGTAACTAGTGGGGATGGTGGCCAACTGGAGAACGTAGCCTGCTACTCAGCTCTAACCGGTCACTGCCAAGATGGAAACATAAATGTTTATGTAATGACTGCTAGTTAGTAAATAGTTGATGAAAAGATTTTTAAATACAAACTAGCCAAATCAGATATACCCATGCGGGATCCATTTGCAGTCTTGGCCATACACTTGGTCGAGTGAGTGCATGGAGTAAGTCAGCTTGTTGGAACTGTCAGAGCCTTTAAAAACAGAAGTAAAGGACCTGGGAATGGCTCTGTGGTTAAGAGGTCCTTGCAGTGGACCTAAGTTCAGTTCCCATCATCTATGTTGAGCAACTCACAACCACCTGTAACTCCAAGCTCCAGGGCATCTGACATGCTATGAAATGTTTCATCACAGTACAGCTGTCTGTGGTCCATAGAATGGGGGTGGCAGGAGGTGGCTCTTGCAATAGTGCTAGGAAGGAAATTAGACTGGGGCAATCAATGGTAGAGGAAATGGCATGAATGACTTTGAGCCATGCTGATTTCATTACATGGATTTTTTTAAAGTTGTTTCTCCCTCCAGTCTATTTTGAGAAGTTATGTATGCTCTAATCAGAATAGTGATTTCTTTATTTCCCTGTTTGTGGTCTCTTCTTCCCAGATCTGGACCTGTGGCCTTGGCGGTTGAGATCAGCTGATGGGACACCCTCACTCTGGACTCTGAGTGAGGATCCCTTGGCCTGCAGAACCTGTCGTTTGCACTTTTCAAATGCTTTGGATCATGACCCAGCACTTCCTCGAGGAGCCTGCCAGACTGACAGCCTCCTTGGTCTCAAGACTCCATCTGAACCAGCACAACTGCACCTTAGAAAGTCAGCCCTGGGATCCTGAACCCCAGAGAGGGACCGAGGCCCCTCTTGGCCACCAACCTGAGACCAAAAAGAATTGTTTCCCCCTAGCTTTCCATGGGAAGATGTGGAAATTTCCAGTTACTAAAACAGATTGTCATAGAGTTATTTATATCTCTGATTTCCTCTGGGGGCTGGAAACTCCAGACCATTTTGTGTCAACAAAATCATAACTGGTGGGTTTGAAGCTTCCTAGAATCCTGGCAGCCTCTGAAGTTTGAATTAACAGGAGGAAGCAGTTAAGCCGATTTTGAGTACACAACCATGGGATAAGACTTTGTTTAGACTTTACTTTTTTTATGGTCCGTGTCACAAGGCATTTGTTTTAACCTGTAATGTCACAATGTTTGCTAATGTTTTCCTTAAAACAAAACATTGTAGAGTTTTGCTGCTGTTGTTTTCCGGTGGTATCACCTTAAGGGAAAATGTCATGCCAATGTGTTGTGCCTTCAGAGATTTCAGATGAGTAGCTATAATGCCCTGTTCCCCAAACTAAGCCCACTTCCCTAGCCTTCTGTGTTATTTTACAGTGAACCCTCTAGTAGATGTTTCTACAGCTGTAACATGGTGATGTCATTAGTTAGGGCATTTGATGATGGGCATTCTGGAAGTCCTTCCAGATCTCTTTGTGCTCGGATTACATAAGGTGCTAAATTTGGTCTGTATGCTAGAACTATGGAGCTCAGTGAATTTACTGACCTGAGAACTACCTAAATGTACCCATTAGCTACTGTCACAGCTGTAAGTTAGTGAGCCTAAAGCAAGCTCTTTACCCAGTGTTTAGACTGAATTTGGAGTTGATGGGATGAAAAGGGTTAATGGTAATATTTAGAGTATGCTTCTGTAGCTAGCTTTTTTTTTTTTTTTACAAACAAACGAAAAACTTAAATTAACCTGTTTCTTTTCATCTATCTTTTACCTGGAGGCTTTTTTCCTTTCTTTCATTCTACATGTCCTACTCTCCTGCTTCCTCCATGACTGTCTGGATGGCAGATGCCTGGCTGGACCCTGGCATCTCCTTCTCCTTTCTCTTCCTTTTTCTTCTGTCTGGAGTCTAGATTCCTTCTTCTACTTATGCTTTCTGCCTACCAGTCCCACTGTCTAGCTATTAGCGGTTCAACTTTTTGTAAGGCTAATCAGATGCCTTAGGCAGGCAAGATGAAACAACAACACATCGTTACATAATATCCCACAACATAAACAAATGTAACACATTTTTACATAGTGGAAGTAACATTCCCACAACCTGCATCTTACTCTGTCATCATCTTCCTGCACAGAACAGAGAATGCCTGTGAAGCACAAATCTCTGAGGTGTGTTTAGATGCCTTTTGCAGCAAGGTGGGTCTCTCACTGCTTCTATGCCATAGCCTAAGATTCCTGCTGGGGAAGCAGACCCTCCCAGTACCAGAGAGCAGGGCAGACAGAAAAGTCTTTCTGGGTATACAGACTCACTTATGCTGGACCCCTGCTCTCAGATGCATGATTGGCAGGCCTAATCCTGATTGCCAATCAGTGTTGAGTGGTTTGCTTGTTTTATTAGGAATCGGTAGTATAATGGATTCTGACAAAATATTGCCATCTTTGGCCCTTGCTGGGGCTATTTTCTAGGATATCAAATAGAGAAAGGCCATGTAGAACCAATATCCTAAAATCCTAAGAGGCCATAAGGTAGTGTGTGCAGTGTGCACTATTTTACACTGTGATCTCTTAAAATTAACCCCTAACATTTACCAAATACTTACTAGGTGCTTGATACTATGAAGCCTTTTACACACACCACTGGAGTGACTTCTCTCAAAATCCTCTGAAAAGGGAACTATTAATGACATCACTCCCTAGGCAAGGTACCCAGAGTCCAGAAAGGTTAGACAGTCTGGCTGGGGCTACTTGCTTTGTTGAGAAGTAAGTGAGCAAGGGCATCAAACCCATATTTATTACAGCCTTTAACGTGCCCTGGTTTCCCTGGATGGGACTTCAAGGTGGACTTTTGCCACTTGCATATGCCCAGTGGTATTTCGACTGATCAAGGATTAATTTCACGCCTACCTTTCCTGGTGAGATACAAGAGGTATGTGTAGGGGAAGTCCAGGTTTGGGGGCCCAAGGTTCAAACTCTAGCTTTACTATGTAAGTCTTTAGATCCATCAGCTGACCTCCTTAAGCATTAATTTTCCTATCTGAAAATTGAATAGTAAATGAATGGTGTTTATTGCCTTTCTTTACCTGGCACTATTATGTGCGGTGTGCAATGAATATGTGGAAAGTATGTGTCAGTGTGAATCCCCCAACATACCAGCCACTGTCTCCAAAGCAAAGGCAGCACAGCATTCAGGCATTACCAGCTGATTTATCAGCAGCACAGCATTCAGGCATTACCAGCTGATTTATCAGCACCAGATTTCTCCTAGTTCCATTCCTAAAGAAACTTCCAGCCTAAATATGTTGCATGGGTTTTCAGTCCCAGGAACTCCTACACAGGCCTCAACGTCAAAGTGCTCACTGGTCCTTGTGTGTCTTATGTGGTCTCTTCCACCCACAATGCCTCATTTATGGAACTTCAGATCTTCCTGGAAGAAGGCTGTCCATGTTTTAATCATTACCTGTCCCTGTCCTAGGAGACATACTCTTATACTCTTCCTAATTTTCCTCCAACTGATTGTGATCTGTCTTTCCTTTAAGCACAAGTTCTCTCTCTCTCTCTCTCTCTCTCTCTCTCTCTCTCTCTCTCTCTCTGTCTCTCTCTTTCTCTCAGTACATACACGTTTTCATTTTTAAACTATGGGGACTAGAGCACACATTTAATCTCCCCCACTTGGACTCCTGGAAGACAGAGGAAGTGTAGACTCTTCCGACTCCCACAGTACCGTGTAGGAGATAGGTGTTTTATACATGACTGACTCTGAACATCTTTATATAGTGAGGATAAAATTATACTCATTAGTCTAACTTTTTATGACCTTAATGTGATTGCCTAAAAAGTAAATAATGACAATTTTAAATCCTTAATTAAAATATAATTATGTCCCTTCTGTCCTTCCATTTCTTCCCTCCAACCCCTCCTATGGCCCCCACACTCTCTCTCAAATCAATGGCTTCTCTTTCTTCTTCTTTGAATATTACTGTTACTTATGTATGCACACAAATATATAAATACAACTTCCTGAGTCTATTAAGTGTTGCTTATGTTTTTATGATTTCAAAGTTAACCACTCTATATTGGATAGTCAGTTAGGGGCTCATCGCTGGGAGATGCAACCTCTTCTCTCAGAAATCAGGAGTTGTCTGTAGTTCTTTGTCTAGGACTGGTGACCTATGAGACTTCCCTCTTCCATGTTAGTTAACTAGTCTAGTTGGTGGTGTCATTGTTCAGCTCTTGCTAAGGCAGCCATCTTGCTGAATGTAGCTTCCCAGTCATTTCTGGGAGACACGATTTCACAGCAGACTTCCTGGTCTTGCCATCCTTCCATTACCTCTTCCAGGATGCTGCTTGAGCTTGCATGCAAGAGTTCTATCATATATGTATCCATTAGGTCTGGGCACCCATGACCAGTAGATCTCTGTACATAGAAAGGCAATTAAAAATTTTCTTTAATCCCAGCACTTAGGAGACAGAGGCAGGTACATCTCTGTGAGTTCAAAGCCAGCCTAGTCTACAAGAGCTAGCTCCAGGACAGCCTCCAAAGCCACAGAGAAACCCTATCTCAAAAAAAAATTAAACCTTAAAGAATTTTTAAAATTGCCTTTATATGTGCAGAGATATGGATATGTTTGTGTAAATGTGACTTCCATATCTGTGCCATGACATCTCTCTCTCTCTGTCTCTCTCTCTCCCTCTCTCTGTCTCTCTCTCTCTCTCTCTCTCTCTCTCTCTCTCTCTCACACACACACACACACACACACATGCAATGAGGCTAAGGCAGACACTCACAAACTGCATGACAGAGCACAAATCAAACCTTCATATAAAAGTCCCTGTCCCACTGTATGTCTTTTATTACTTTTAAAGTGAATGTGAGCCAAGTATTTTCCTTGGAAATTCTAGAGCATTCCCTAAGTTCTATTTTTATAATTCAATTTCTGCTTGGTGTGGTGTGGTTTTGCTCTATTGCTTTCCTTGGGATGGTTACCTCAACAGAGATTTGTAGAGAAGGTGAACTTCTCAAGCTTTACAGATGCACCCTCTACTTCCAGAGGTCTTTATGTTCACATTGCTACTGGAATACTTTTCCACTGGTATGCTTAAAGCTTCACTTTGCCAATATAACAGGCTAAAGCAATGGCACTTAGGTTTTCCTGTTTTGGTCACCCTTGGCTTTGCTCCTAAACCACCATTCTTCCTGTGGCCACCATTAGAATCTGTATCTAATAGGCTCTTCCTTTCCCTGCTCAACCTCTTGTTCAGTGTTTTGTTTACTCTATAATTTAATCATTTTGATATATTATTTAGCTTTTAAGCTACAATGTTTTCACCTATATATGAACATCCTAAGAATAACACCCCTCTCACTGGACTGTCAGATGAAAATTATGTATAACTGATTTTTTAAAACTTTCTGAGAAATGTTTATTCCTTTCTTTAACAAATATGAATTGAGAATAAATAAATTATGTAAATTTTGAACAACCATTTATATCAATTTTCTTTGATTTCATGTTAAAACTTACCTTATAAAGTAGTAGTTTTTGGATATAGACAGTTCAGTTGTATCTGATTTGTTTTTGTAATATATGGCTTTAGATTCTTAACTGTCTTTGACCAAAATCTTTGAACAATTATTATTTTAAATTATTTTTATTAGTTGTGATATATCTCACTAAAATATCCTCTGACTCATACCAATGTTGGGATAGAGGAAGAAGCAAGGTTCTCAGTTGTGGTAAGACACATCTGGTTTCTAGTCTGTAATTCAAGGTGGCTTTATAGATGACATAGCCCTTGGTTCTTAGAGCCACACCTCTTCAGAGATTCCTGTGGGTAAGAAAATTCTGAGTGCTAGTCTGGTATCTCGTCATCTCCACTGAGATCAAGAAATACAACTCTGAGGCGATGCTTCATGCCTGCCAAATCATGGTTAGAACAGTTGAAGTTTGCTGAGGCTCAACCTCATGAATACAGTTCTCTGGGCTTCAGAGAAGGCATTACTCTCTAGACCTCGCAGGACCCAAGGGGTGAGGCAAGATACATAATTATACATGACCAATTTCCCATTAGTCTTGTCTCCCTGAGTTTTTAAAATCCTCCCATAGACTATGTGATGAGTTAGCATCACCCATGTAGCCTACTGTTAGTCCATCTTCCTACAAAGAAAGCAAAACTTTTCCCAGATGCACGAGTTGATATATCTGTTACAGCTTTTGCTGTGTTACAAGCTACCCCAAATTTAGAGACCTAAAACAATTAGTGACATTTTATGATTTTCTAGGTTAACAATTTGGACTGGATGATTGTATCTTATTTTCTATGTTTGTACTTTTTTTTTTCCGAGACAGGGTTTCTCTGGGTAGCCCTGGCTGTCCTGGAGCTAGCTCTAGTAGACCAGGGTGGCTTTGAACTCACAAAGATCTGCCTACCGGGTGCTGGGATTAAAGGCATGCACCACCACTGCCCGGCTTTTTATACTATTTTTAATTATTTTATATGTATGGGTGTTTTGCCTGAATGTCTGTGCACCACATATATGCAGTGCCTGTGGAGACCAGAAGAGGGCGCTGGATTCTCTTGGAACTGGAGTTATAAATGGTTGTAAGCCAACTTGTAGTGCTGGAGATAGAACCTGGGTCCTCTGGAATAGCAGCCAGTGCTTTTATCCACTGAGCCATCTCTCCAACCCCAGTTGTACCACATTTCCTAATGTCTCTTTGGTTAAAGAAAGCACACAGGCATGCCAGATTTCAGTGTGTAAAGAGACGATGTGAAGCAAAGCATGATATTCTGGGGGACCAGAAATACTGGAACTGTCTAAAATGTTGAGTCCAAAGAATTCAGGAAGTGACAGTCAGGGCTCCATCGAATCAAATACCTTTAGAATCCACTCCACATGTAATATTCAGTTTATTCCAATATAAATTAAAAATTTGTGATTCTCTTGGAATATGAGGCGTTTCTTATCCACCTAGACTCTACTCCTATCACTCGGAATGAGGCCAGGACATGGGAGCTTTTGAGGAACGGGGATACCCCTGGGAGGCCATTGTTCATATGTGGTTATACAGGGTTTTAAGCAAGGGAAAGTTAGTGTCACCAGACAGGAAAGAGGGACTTCTTTCATTATGAAGGGGAGTTCAGGGGCAGGTTGAGGACAAGCCCGGTCAAATGTCCCCATTCCTAGCCTGGGTCCTGCTCCTTCCATGTTCCTGTTCTCCGTAGACTTACCAGTTCCTGAATGCTTGGTTTGCTTCTGAGTTCTCAGTCATATTTAGTTGTTCCTGCAACCCGAAGGAGTGGGAGATATTTTTAGAGCCAGTTTAGAACCCCAGCTGATGCTCTGCCTGTGGTTTTAGGGGAAATCTCACCTCGAATCCCTTATAACCATGTTTACTAGAATAATGCTCAAATATAACAGCTACTCAGTCCAAAATCCTACCGCTCCACCAGACCCCTCCCCTCAGGTCTCAGGAGCTGTGCAGAAAAAGGAGGTAGAAAGATTGTAAGTCAGTGGGAACAGAGGACAGCAAGGAAACAAGGCCTTCTAGACACGACAGAGCTGACACACATATGAACGCATGGAGACTGGCAGCACCCACAGGGCCAGCACAGGGCCAAGCCAGATGAGGTCCAGTGCTGAGGGGGAAACGGGATACAAGGCCTCAACTTTAACACAGACACTTCCTCCAGCTGACAACTGCTCACAAAAGAAAAATTAGTTTTTCCAATGTCGTCTCACTGGGTATGCACACCACATTTAGGGGAGGTGTGTGGATGGCCAACACAAAACAAACTCCATAGCATTGTTGGAGATGTTTTGGCTCATAATACTTTGTTTGAAATTTTTTTTAAACCTTTTTTTTTTTTGCTTTTGCTTTTCTATTATGTTTTCCAATTTTGTGTTTTTATGGTTTTTGTGATGTGTGTTTGTATACATGCAAGCATGTGTGTCTCGTTTTGTTTTGTTTTTTCTCTCTCTTTCCTGTTTCTTTGCTCTGTTTTATTCTGGATTGCTGGTGTGTTTATTGGATTGTTTGTTTCTTAAAGAGAGAAAGGAGGTGTGGAGTTGGATGGATAGGGAGGTGGGGAGATTCTGGGAGGAAATGAGGGAGGGAAAACTGTGATCAGAATATACTGTATGAAAAAATAAGAAAATGTTTTCAATAACTTAAAAAAAAGGTGAGACTGGAGCTGGCATGGTGGCGTATGCATGGTGGCAGCACACAAGGTGGTGCGTGTCTCCAATCCCAGCACTTAGGAAGCCAAGGCACAAGAACGAGTTAAAAGCTTTCCTAGTCTACAATTTAAAAGCCAATCTCAAAACAACATCAACAAAAAAAACAAACTCATGTGCAAACTAGCTTATATGCAAAAGACAAATTATTCATTTACACAATTGAATAACCTAGAGGTACGATGGGTCCTAACAAATGCCCTCAGGAGTCTCTCTCTCTCTCTCTCTCTCTCTCTCTCTCTCTCTGTCTCTCTCTCTCTCTCTCCTCTCCTCTCCTCTTCTCTCCTCTCCTCTCCTGTCTATTCCTTCTGCTTCCTTTCTGCACTTCTGTTGTTGTGGTGGTGTTGTGTTGTGTTGTTTTGTTTTTCAAGACAGGGTTTCTCTGTGTAGCTTGGCTGTCCTGGAACTTGCTCTGAAGACCAGGCTGACCTTGAGCTCACAGAGTTCAGAGTTCAGAGATCAGCCTGCCTCTGCCTCCTCCCAAGTGCTGGGATTAAAGGAGTGCACCCCCACCACCCAACTCAGTGTGTCCTCTTATGATCACAAGATGATGGCCTGTAGTTAACAGACCCTCTATGTTCAAACCCATGAGGCTCTCTCCCTCTGGAACCAAAAGCCAAAATAATCCCCTTCTTCCCTGAGTAGCTTTTTTGCCAGTTTATTTTTATTACAGCAATAGAAAAGTAACTAGTACTTCTATGACGTCACAGGTAAACATGGCCCTGTGGTCCTCTGGATGTTAAGACAGAGATAATCAAGAATCAGAGAAGCCTTTGAGCTGATATGTTGGAGGTTCCAAGTGCATCTGTGGACGTTTGCCAAAATGTGTAGGGAAAGCTATTGGGAGTTCCAACGGTTTCTGCACTGTTATGACAAAAGCCACTAAAAGAAGGAATCGTCTATTCTGACTCATAGTTCAAGGGGACAGTCCACCATGACATGGCGACAGGAGTCTGCAGTAACTGGTTACATTGCACCTGCAGTCAGGGAGCAAAAAGAGATTAATGCTTGTACTCAGATAGCTTTCTCCTTTTCTATTAGAAATAGTTTTCATGAAGTATTCTGATCCCTGTTTCTCCTCCCTCATCTCCTCCCAGATCCTCCCCACCTCCCCACCGAACCAATCCCATGCCTTTTTTCTCTCTCTTTAGAAAATACATGGTCCAATTAAAAATCAAAAACAGAATAAAACAAAGTAAATTAATAGGGGGAAAAAAGAAAAAAGAGTACAAGAAACACATACACACAGGGAAATACACATACACACTCACACATATAAAATTCATAAGAACATAAAATCGGAAAACAGGAAAGCAAAAGTCAAGAAAGTTTTTGTTTTTTTTTAAGCACAAAGCATTAAAGAGACAAAACATGCCTAAAAAACATACCACTGAGTTTGTTTTCTATTGGCCATCTATGGCTGGGCATCCAAGCTACCCTTAAGTGTGGTTTATATACCCAGGGAGACTCCATTGGAGAAAGCTATTTTATCCTTTGCCAGTAGCTGTGAATTGTAGATAGCTTCTGTTAGGATGGGAACTCATATTCACTTCTTTTCAGAGCTGGGGCCACACCTGGCCTGGACCTGTGCAGGCCCTGTGCAGGATGCCACAGTTAATCCTGTTGTATCTGGAAGACGCTGTTTCTTTGGTGTCTTCCATCCCCACTGGCTCTTGCAGTCCTTCTACCTCCTCTTCAGCATAGCTCCCCAAACCCTGCAGGGAGGGGTTAGCATTCTTGTTTTTGAGGTATGCAGTCTGCAGCCCCAGTCCATGGTGTAGGGCAGGCCACACTTAGGGTGGGCCTTCCCACCTCAGTTACCTTAATCCAGACACTCCCTCACTCATGTGTCCAGAGGCTTGTCCCTTCGGTGAGTCTCAATTCTTGCCAAGTTGTCGGTCAATATTAACCACCAAAGGGAAAAATCCCACTACCATCCTGAACCCCTGGGTAAAAATGTCTCTGCTTCAGACAAACGATCATAGGTTCAGAAGTGGGTTGCCTTTCCTGATAGTGTGTCTCTTTCCTTTCACAGGAGACATACGTGTTCATGTGCAGGAACAGTTTGGACTTTTCATGGCTGGGCTTGAAACATTAGATTTCCCATGCCTTAAACCTAGTATGTGGCACAAAAGTTGATCAAATTTATCATTGTAGCTGTCATTCCATTCCAGTGTGTGTGTGTGGTTAGTTGGTTATGAAAGTAGGTCTCGTGTAGGCCAGACTGGCCTTGAACTCCTCCTGATCCTCCTCCTTCTACCTCCCACGTGCTAGGATGACAGAGGAACACTACCACACCTAGCCACTGTTCTAATAACCTCACAGGTGTTTGATGACTCTGACTTCACAATTTAGAGACATAGGGACTCTTAAGGTCCTTATTTTTGTACGTAAGCAAACTAGAGCCCCATGAAGTTTAATTAAATTGTTTCTATTAACTCAGCTAGTAAATGGCATAGCCTTTTATATCTTAAGATTCTTCAGCCAACCACAATAAGAAGAGGCCAAGACATCCGAGACGCATTTATTTCAAAGAGCCCTCATAATAATGGCATTTTGTAATTACATCTCAGTCTGACTGTCACTGCCTGTGAAGTAGCTAGAAGCAAGAACTGATTTTTTAAATTCATTTTCATAATCACAGAACCCAAAACAAGGATTTACATTTTTAAAAATACTTTTAAAAATATTATGCATGGAGTCTAGAGAAAAGAAGGCAAGAAGGAAAAATGTGTCAGTGAATCTCAGGCACGACACTAGATCCACACACTCCTACCGCCTGTCAGATCTGTCCCTCCTGTGGCCCAGGAATGTATCAGATCCACACAGCTTAATGGAACCAGCCATGGCCGTCAGTCCAGCCACGCCCCCCCCTTCCACCCTACCCAGAAGAGAAGCAAGTATGACTTGACTCTTCATAAATTTTCTATAGGAATAGTATATTCTGCAGCAGCTTTGGTGTCTCTTGTGGAATAGTATTGAGGAGTTTTATCACCATAATCCACACTGTTGACCTAATTTCGAGTTGACTGGTGGTGACTAACCTTTTCTCTTTCTTTGTTAGGTGTGTGTATGTGTGGTATGTGTGCATTATGTAGGTGTGTGGGTGCATGCACACATGCGTGTGGAGGCCTGAGGTTGATGTGAAGTGTATTCCTTGACTGTTCACTTATGTTCTGAGGGAGGGCCTCTTCTTGACCCCTGAGCTTGCTGTGTTGGCTAATCTAGCTAGCCAGCATGCTCCTACCGCCCTCCAGCTTGCTGGCATTGCAGGCTGGCTGCCACACCCACCTGGTTTTTACATTGGTTTTGAGGATCTGAATTCTGTTGCTTACTCTTTGGGACAAGCACTTTACCCACCAAGCCATCTCCACAGTCCCTGATGGCTAAACTTGCCAACTTGATTATACTGAAAAGTTCAAAACTAGGAGACTAGTATAGTTTACTCACGTGTGTGTCTGTAAGGTCACATCCAGAGACAATTCTGTAGGTGGGAAGACCTTTGCTGGATGTGGTCGGCACCACACCATCCTGTAGACTGAGGGGCCTCGTAAAGCAAAAGTGAGGTGAGAAGAGCCCTAGAGAATGGACTTATCCTCAAGTTCATGCCCATTCCCGTTGTTTCCTTTCTTCCTTGTTGGATGTGTGGGCCCACTCTGCCATGCCATACCCTTCCTGCCAGAAAACTGACACTCTCAAACAGTGAGGCAGAATAAATTTCTCCTTCCTTTGGTTGTTTCATCAGACATCTTGTCACAGAGAACAGAAAGCTAATTAATATACTAACAGAGTATCTTCTGTTGACTTTTGGAACAAGACAGTAGCATGTTTCCTGCTCAGTTCTGTTTGTCCTGTGAAAATTGACCTCCAGGTTACAACAACTGCAGGAAGCAGAGAGGAAGCAACCAGATCCAGAATGTTTTATCTGTAGAGATAGAAAGGGAAAACAATGACATTGTTTGTCAAGTCAGGAAGCATTCTAATATTCAGTCCCCCTTGATCCAAAATCCCAAACTGAAATGAGTAACTTACCAAGTGATTTAAAATTTAAATTAAAAGAAATAATACAAAATTTTTAAGCAAGACCAAATTTAAGCAGGGTTTTTTTCCTCCTTCTTACACTGGCTAAGACTTTTCTAAATTGTAACACATACTAAATATATACACTAAATATGTTAATGTACTAGACCATTCAAAACTTGTAGTCTCATAAATTGTTAATAGTGGAATAAATTGTCACAATGCAGCATTTAAAGTATTTATAGTGTGGAGGCCAGGCCATTTGCCCTACACTTAGCTCAAGTAATTCTACTGCTCAGAATCTCTCTAAGGAAATAATACAAAGTATTGACTAATACAAAGTATCAGCGAAGCTATAGGCACATAAAGGCGCTCTCTCTCTCTCTCTCTCTCTCTCTCTCTCTCTCTCTCTCTCTTTCTCTCTCTCTCTCATTTTTTGTGTGTGCTTTCTTACAACATTGAATGAAGTAGGAAAAATATAAAACTTTTACTTAGATTACTCAAGATTAATGACTCTACTTAGAAATACTATTACAAGAAGAATTGCAAGAATTCTTCTAAAGAAAAGAACAGAGGGGAAGAACATGCTTTACTTATAACATGCTTTCATTACGGTATTTGTGACCCCAAACTGGAAATTACCTGTCAAGCACAATGGAAAGAGTTTAGTCATAGTGAGTTGTGTTTATATTACAGGTCACCATCTAACCATGGGCACTAAACTAGATAGAAATATGAAATAATTGTTGAATGCCATGTTAAGTCTCTGTGTGTTGGGGCACTTGCTGTGAAGTCAGCACAAAATTTGCATTTATCTCTTCATGTTATAGGGCCCTATGGAAGAAGAGGGCCCAAGCCTTACAAAGATGAAAAGATGGAGACTAGGTTGCCGAGTAACTTTCCTAAGTTTTCACATTTTGGAGAGCCAGGACTCAAATGTCAGCTCACTGATACAAAAAGTTCAGATAAAAGACAAAATTGTTGTGTGTGCAGGAGGGGTGTGAATGAGAGATGAGGTGGGAGGGAGAATGGGCGGGGCAATGGTTCACTGGTCTCACAACTAACTATACCTTAGCACTATTTTGGGTTCAATGCCAAGCCCAGTAACTAACATGAGAAAAAGTCTAGAAAGGGGTACACTAGACTCTCAAGAGGGTTTTGTTCACACATAAGGCTGTGCAAGTTCCTTCTAGAGAAGCAGATGCACATAATTGCTTATAATACAGATGTTAGCCTTTATGTAAACTCTCATTTCTCTAGAATACGTTCTCTAAAGTGGACTGGCCACTGAAATGCTGTGGTATTCAAAGACAACAAAATTACCCCTGCAATGTTGTTATTGGTAAGATGCTTCTCTGTCATTTCTTTGCAAAATTTGAGGAAAATTCCTCCATAAAATCCTTTTGTAAAGATTGGAGGGGTTGCTAAAAAAAAAATCTCACATCCTATTCATTTTTCTTTCTTTCCTTCCCTTTGCTTGCTCAGCTGTATCATAAGAATAGTAACGCTGCATAGCTTTGCCCATGCCAGGAGACTATGAGCTATATTTATTTTACTATATTCTTCCCGTATTTGAGAGGGAAAAATGCACTTTGGATACTTTAAATATATGTCTAAAATTTTGACATTTAAACATTTTAAATTTAAGCATTATATTTAAAAATATGTGAAAATTTAGAATTTCTGGGTCTACCTATTAGAACTCAGAAGGTCACTGATAGACTGGAGTTTTGGCAAACTTTTTGTATGTTCAACATGTGTTTCCCTTATGTCAGGCACAAATTTTCACCTGTGTTTTTATGAGAATCTAAAGAGAAACTAAAAGACAAGTTGAGCAAGTGAAAGTTTGAGCCGGCACCGGGCTTGCCAGTATCCTGCCAGCCTCACATGTCACAAGGGCCCGAGCACATACGCTTGACTGAGCTGTGGCTGAGCATATGAGGCTCATGTGACAGGAGTTGCTGCATGCATCTGTTCCAAGTAATGCTTGGGGAAGTTGTCATCAAGACCCACCCGGTGGCAGAAATTCATGGGTGGGGACTACATCGGGCCTTTCCAAAAACACAAAGACTTTTGTTGAGTGTTCTCAGAATGAAGAGAAGAGAAAGACGACTTTCACAGGTGACTGCTACATGGTGGGCATGATGTTTAAGGGCTGTTGGGGGGAGGTGGGATGCAGGCTGAGAGGGACAGGTCAAAGCCAGGTAACGGAGCTTTTATTTTCTGACTGAGCATCAGTGTGACCCTGGACATCCCAGCAACACTCTTCTCTTTCAAGGTATATAGGATACTCCTAGGCCCCAGGGCCTACTACCTTTTATCTTGTGGTTTGAATCCTCTGTCAGCTATGTGTCCTGAAAAGTTCAAAACAGTGCATGCATTAGATGTTTCACACTGAGGACTTCAAAACAAACTAGAGGATTGCATCACATACTGAGAAGTTATATAAAAACCAAGGTTGCACACAGTTGCATGTCTGGTGAATGGAAATAGACTCAAGGAATCCAAAGTAGATCAGAGCTCCTCATGGGAGTCAGTAACAGAAGAAGAAGCAGGGAGGGATGGACAAATGTGACGAGCCTGCAGGCTTTCTAGGGATGTGTGATGAGCAAGTATTAAGAGCAGGATTGGTACTCCAAAGACTCATCCAGCTGCCCAGCCCCATCCCTGGCCATTCGGTGTGGTCACAGGCAGAAACTCCAGAGAAGTATCTCAGAAATGCCTTGCTGAGGCAAGAGTTATTCTTGTGGGTGTTGATTGTGAAGGTTTTTGAGGAACCCTGCGGAGAGACAAGTCCCAGAGGGATGGTCAGGGCAGCAGGGGCCACTTAGGGTGCATGGGAAAGTGGGCATTTTTCCATCCAGTTCTGTCTGTTACAATGGTATGGCCACAGCCCTGGGTATTTGATGGAACTCAGCCGTGAACACCGAAGCAAGAACCTTTCAGACTTGCTTTCACATTACCCATTGTATTCATTTGACCTGCCTCTCTTTCCATCTGTTGGGACAACTGTCCATCTGTTTGTCCAGAGCAGGACAAATGCAGATAAAGGTGCAGAAGAGGGAGTCTGGTGTGTGTGTGTGTGTGTGTGTGTGTGTGTGTGTGTGTGTGTGTGTAAGGGGTGGCATTTACTTCCTTCATTTAGTTCCAGCTTCTAGGAAACTAGGTGCTCTGACCTTTATCTGATAGTGATTCAGGGTTAGTGAAGAATCATGGTGAAATTCTGAGCTTGGCTTGGAGGCACTAACCAGGGGCTGGACGAGGGAGACAGGTAACTGCTTTAAATAAACGCCTCTGAGCAGACTCAGACAGCCCAGAAAAGAAAGTGGCTGTGTGAGCATGTCAGGAAGTGTGCACGTATGCCCAGCCTTGCCTCTGCACACTTCCCTATTCCTCTGTCTTTCTGCCTCATCATTCAGTGTTGGGGATTCTTTTAAGATTCAAAGACTGTTTTAGGGTTTTTTCTTTTTTATTTAAATTAGAAACAAGCTTCTTTTACATGTCAGTCTCAGTTCCCTCTCCCTCCCCTCCTCCCCTGCCCCCCATCAACCCTGTATCCCATCCCCTTTCTTCTCCTCAGGGAGGGTGAGGCCTTCCATGGGGATCCTTGAAGTCTGTCATATAATTTGGAGCAGGGCCTAGGCCCTCCCCAATGTGTCTAGGCTGAGAGAGTATCCCTCCATGTGGAGAGGGCTCCCAAAGTCCATTTGTGTACTAGGGGTAAATACTGATTCACTACCAGTGGCCCCGTAGATTGTCCAGACCTCCAAACTGACCTCCTCACTCAAGGGATCTGGACCAGTCTTATGCTGGTTTCCCAGCTATCAGTCTAGGATCCATGAGTAACCCCTTGTTCAGATCAGCTGTTTCTGTGGGTTTCTCCAGCCTGGTCTTGATCCCTTGCTCATCACTCCTCCCTCTCTGCAATTGGATTCCAGAGTTCAGATCAGTGTTTAGCTATCTGTTTTAGGTTTTAAGTTCTTTAGCTCTATTGCTTAACTCTACTATAGCCTATTATATGAGTCCTTGGGGAAGAGGCCATTTTTTACTGAAGCAGACACAAGGACTATTCCAGGAAATTGTAAATATGGGAAAATCAGTCTGTTTTCCTTTTTCATTTACCAAAACATTTGTTAGATGCTAACCAAAGTGGTAAACAGCATGGATCCAGGTGGAGTATACAGCATCTCTGTCATGAGGAGCTTGTGTCCACTGATGAGTGTCCTCACATGCCCCTAACTGAGCTTCAGGCCAGAGAATGCAGAAACAGAGGAAAGAAAGGTTCAGTTCAACACACAGCTTTGAGTTGTGCCAGCAAGAAGAAGATGAATATATTCTGTATCCCTTTCCCATGTGCCCTGACCCTGAGTAAATGCTTTAGTCATCAAGAAGAGTGGCCAGAAACAGCTACCAAAGCACCAAAATCCCACTGATGAAAGTGGTACTCTAGGGGTTTGTTGGGAACTGTGTGGCCTAGTTTTGGACCAGCATATGAGTGCTTGTCCAACGGGTCTCTGTGAGACAGAGCCAGTAGGAGACAGTCTCTCACTGGGCCAGAACTGGTAGACCTTGGGACAGTATAGAATGTTGCTGAGACTAAGTGGCCTACACACTCTCTTCCCTCTCGTAGTACTGAGGATTCTCTTGGTGGTTTTAGTTTCACATTGTCAGCCATGCATGGGACAGATAAAGTTAATGGGCACAAGTAAGGAAACAACACAGGGGACATTAGCTATGTCTTCCAATTCTGGGAAAGCACATTAAGAACAGTGTGGCAAAATGGAAAAAGAGTGACTTATCAAAGTTTGCCTTTTATAAAGAGGCTTAGGCAGATAGGACAAGGGAACAGTTAGAGAAAATATAAGCTGACCGTATGCAAGTAGCTTATTTCTGTAAGCTACTTCACCCCTATTTCTGTAAATATGCTTGGCGAAGTTTTGGATGTCGGTGCTGTTTTTGAGGATGTGTGCCTATGTCTATCACCTTTATTAACTTTTACTGATTCTTTTTGGATTTCACACCATGCACTCCGATCCCTATCCCCTTGTATCCACCCTTTACCTGTAGGGAGAGACCCTGGATACCTGTACGGTTGACCATGTCCATTTGGGCGTGGTCACAGGTACCTAGAGGGGTAGGATAAAGAGAGAGGACAGGAGGCACCTGCTGTCTCTTGGGGTTCAGGCCAGATCTTGGAAACATCTGGGATCAGACTTCTCGGAGTACCAAATCTGGTTACTGATACCTCCTGTGAGTATACCTTCCTAATAAATTACCAGTTAATAACCAACCTATCTTGGGTTCGATCTTATTCCTCATCATCTACCCTTGCACCCTCCTTCATAAAACCAAACCAAATTTAAAAGAAAACCCAAAAAACAAATACAACTAAGAAAGAAAGCAAGAAAAAAGAGAGAGAAGAATCTTGTCGTGGAGGCTGTAGTGTGGCCCATTGAGTCACACAGCTGCCCTTTAGTCCACACGTCATTGATCTGGCTCAAGGCCTTGCGGCTCTGTTAGCCACTGATATTGGGTTCTCACTGTAGCTCCTGTTGGATATCCTGTTCTCCTTTTAACTCTGTAAGCACAGGATGTGCCTGGCTCAACATTTAGCCAAGGTAGCAAAATGACAAGTGTTGTTTTTGGCTAAAAAAGATGTTTTGACACAAAAGTTGGGAAAAAATCACTTTTGACATATTTGTTTTTGCTGGAAGTTAACGTTGGAGGGTAGGAAAAACATGCTTGTTTTTGAAGTATAAATAAAGACCGCTAGGGCTGTTTGGGACCAGCCACTTGTGTAAAACTCATCATATGGTTGGACAATTTTTCTTCCACCCATGTCCCTTTCTGTCTCGGGACCTGAACCCAGGCTTCAACAGGACAGGGGCAGGACATCAGGTTGAACATTCTTTCTGAAACTCTGCATTTTCTGGAAGTCATTTGCAGGATTAAGTAAGAGTCACTGGGGCAACACTGGCAATGAGCTATATTTTCTGATGACTTTTTTTTCCTTTTTTTTTTTTTTTTTTTTTTAGGCTTGGACAGAGAAAGAGATGAGAGAGGAGAAATGTTGCAACAGTCCTCAAACACTTAGTACCTCAGTGCACTGTAGAAGACTTCTCACCACTACAGTCCATACCAGGAGGCCTAGAGGTGAGGTATGGAGATCAGTTTAATGGATCTTGCTAATTGAGTCTATAGGACCCTTTTCCACCTGCCTGGAGACTGGAGTTAGTGTATAGCAACTCAATGTAGCTTCTAGAAATTAGTATCATATTTTTTTGTTAAAAGTCAACTATGGGAAAACAGAACTTATTCAGTCAGCCTAGATGCAAAAGTAAAAACCTGGAATTTTCAGAAACATGCTCTCAATAGTAAACGCCCTGTGCAATGAGGTGCACCGTTTAGCCTGAGGCCAAACAGTTCGTGAAAATTTAATTTCTAAAAATTGAGAAAGTTGAGTATGAGGGTGGGAGAAAGGCTAATATTTCCAAGTTGTCAGATCACTGAAATTATCTAAACTTATCTTAACATTTTTTTTAAGTCTCTACATTTTTATCTGCAACAGAAGGGGAATTTTTTAAATTTACATTGGAGATTGATTAAGGGGGATATTTTAAATAAGCATTTTAATTACATAAATGTAAAGCTAAGATCCTAATTTGGAACAGGAAGGTTGAGATGTCATGCATTCATTCAACAAACATTTTTGAGCACCTTCTGCATTCATAAGGCAGTGTTTATGGGAAAAGAATGTCTCTGTTAGTACAGTTTAGGCCCTTGGGCTCTTTCTTTCTCTGGCATCTGAGATAGGGAGGCACAGTCCACAAACTGGATGTTTGTAACAGGATAGGTCCCTACCATACAGTAAAGGGGTGGGGCTGACTGGCAATCCAAAGGTTGGCTCAGGTGGATTTTTTTTTCTCTGATGCTATTTTTTTTATTATACCCACATCTCCTTCAATAAAACTTTGTTAAATATTACAGCCTGTTTTGTGTCTGGAGAAAGTGCAACATGTGATTGCAGTGGCTGGTGGTAGCTGGCAATAAGCAAGCATTCCTTGGGAATTCCCTGAATTCTAGAGGAAAAGTCAGAGGGACCTTCTCACAGTTACACACAGAGGTGGGGCTCAAGGTTATTTGGACACTGATTAGCACTGTGGCCACTTGAAAACTGGTGAATTCTGACAGGTGTCACAAAGGTCTCTGGGGGCGACGAGCAATCCTCACAACGCAGCAGAACACACTCCCATGACCTCAGGTCACTGGGCATTAAAAATCCAGATGACTTCATTTGCTGGTGGACAACATCCTGAGCACATGGATTTGAAAGTCCAGGTGATAGCCTTTCGTTCCTCATTGCTTTTTTTCTTAAAAAAAAAAAACAAAATTAGAAATTGCATGTGCATGTGTGTATGTCTATATGTTGGTATATATACATGGGAGGGAAGGCACTTGCAGAATCCAGATGATTATATCAGATCCCCCGTGCTGGAGTCACAGGCAGTTGTAAGCTGCCCTATGTGGGTTCTGGGAATCAAACCTGTGCCCTCTGCAAGTTTAGTTCACACTCTTAGGCACTGTGCCATCTCCCCAGCGCTCTGTCTCCCTTCACCATTCAGATCTCTCCTACACCCTCTTTGGGCCCCATCACCCAAAAGTGAGGATGTTATCAAGTATGAAAATTTGGTCTGCTCAATACTAATTAGATGTTCTTCATGAATTATTCCATTTTATCTTGTGTTCCAGCAAGACAAATGAGAAATGGGTGCTGAGGAGGCTATAGAACCCCATCAATAGGTAGCTAACACTCTAGATAAGCACAGATTTATCAAACTCCAGAGCTCTTCACACAATCACATAAAGGACTGGAGAAATGCTTACTGTTTCTAAGTAAGGGAGATTGCCGCCTGTCCACAGACACTGACTTTCATCTGTGTTGTTTGTTTTTTTACTCTTTGCTCTTGTTGCCTCTTTTGGCTCTTTTGGAGGCCTACCACCCAGCTCCCAAATAAATCATACACAGAGGCTTATTCTTAATTGTAAATGCCCAGCCTTAGCTTGGCTTGTTTCTAGCCAGCTTTTTTTTTTTTTTAATCTTAAATTATCCCATCTACCATTTGCCTCTGAGCTTTTATCTTTCTCTATTTCTGCATACCTTTTCTTTCCTTCTTATTCTGTGTCTGGCTGTGGGGTTGGGTGGCTGGCCCCTAGCATCCTCCTCCTTCTCTCATTCCTAGGTCTTTTTCTCCAAGATCTCCCCTCCTATTTATTCTCTATGCCCCACCTATCCTTTCTCCTGCCTCGCTGTTGGCCATTCAGCTCTTTATCGGACCATCAGGTGTTTTAGACAGGCAAAGGATCACACAGCCTCACAGAGTTAAACAAATGCAACATAAAAGAATGCAACACATCTTTGCATCACTAAAGCAAATGTTCCACAGCATAAACAAATGTAACAGACCTTAAAATAATGTTCCACAACACACCTGTGATGAAGACACACAGGTCTAAATGTTCCCTCTCCACTTAGGAAACTTCCAAAGGGTACAAGAAGTGGAGTAAAGCAGTTTCAGCCAGTTTATGAGAAAGCCAAATAAACCTTCTTGAATGACGTGCATAGACAAATGGTGTATTTTCTTAGAAGGTTAATAAAAATGTGAGATTTCCAACACAAGTTGTTTTGTATATCTGGGATTCAAGAGTTTATGCTTGTAAATATCCCTCGCCCATTCAAAATCCTATCTAGAGACAATGGTGTGTGTATGTGGCCCATAGATAAGTCACAGGGACATGGTTTGGAGTCAGGGCCACTGGGCACAAGAGGGTGTACCTTGCTAAGTCCAGAAAGCAACTGCTAATGCCACTAACAGGCTAAAGTAGAGAACTTGTGTTCTATTTTGAGGCAGGGTCCCACTACCTGGTTTAAGCTCCATGGAATTCATGATCCCCCTGCTTTGTGTCTTGTGTGATGAGAAGTTAGGCCTGTACCACCAGGGCCAGCCACACACCAAGCGTTTTTATAAACGACGATCAAAATTATAAAAGAAAATGAAATAAGCAAAGAGGTTTCAAATGGTGGCCCGAAGCAGTTTTTTAATTAGTAGGTTCAATGGACCTAAAATGAATCTATCAGGTTTCTCTCAGAGTTTCTGAGCTCCGTGTCTGACCTCAGACCTCTGTAGAGCAGTAAGTGATGCCTGAGTGAAGATGTAGAGACCACACTTGCAGACATCAAGGATCTTTCTCTTTCATCCTTAGCACTGCTTCCTCTAAGTGCACTTAGCCCTATGACGTCTCCATCTACTGACTGATTACATAAGGTTTCTTCTTTCTTTTTCTTTTTAGTTTTTACTTTTTGAATATAACTCAAGCAGTATTCGGGCCTCTTCAAGTCAGTCTTTACTCACTGAGAACACTGTAAACAAGAGAGGTTTGGAGAGGCTACACTATTTTTCTAATAATTGACAAATGTGTAAAACCGTTAGTTTTATCATCATAAAGATAATTAAATTTTCCTGATGTTGTTTTAACGTCAGCATCGTGGGTGGCTGCAGCTAAATCTACTGTGACTTCAGCCAGCAATTGTTCTTTGCTTCTCTGGCCACAGCCTGGCAGGAATTCTGTTCCCACCGTCACCAGCTCTGTTGCTGCTTCTAAAGATTGCTTTGACTAAATCTCTATCATGCTATTTATAAGTAAGACGCGAGTTTCAAAGGCTGGAGTGAAAACCTGCTAGCTCAGAGAGGCTGAGTAGCAACCACCTGACCCTCTTATCCTTGCTGGTGTCTCCAAAAGACCCATGCTTCTGCTTTGCCAAACTAGAAAAGGCTCACCACTCCAAATCCCTCTCTTTCTGCTACTTCCTGTGTGTCTCTCTCTCTCCTGGATTCTCTCTAATGCTCTATGGTTACTTCCTGTCAACTAGTTGCTAATGCAATCTCCTGACCCAATGTTAATTTTATTTAATTAGCACAAATGCAAATTTGGGGTTCACAGTATTATTGTATATCCCCCAACAGCCTGAGGACAAGGCAGATTCAAAAATTGATATTTTCAAGTTTCTTCTCTAATTTCCCGTCTCCCTGGACCTGCAACCACACTTTGCCAAGGCAAAATGATAGAATGTACGTGCAGAGCTATCAACTTGTGCTAAGCACTTGTGCTTTACATAGTTTCCATGTAGAATTGTATTTTACAATCTAAACAGACAAGCCCACATACCCATGCCCATGCCCCTTTCTGTTGCAATCCCTCTTTTGTGCTGACATGGTTCTGCCAACAATTGATGATGCACTTGTAACCTTATGGGTTTTCTTTGCTGATTTCCCAGAAACTGTTGGAGATAGCAGTGTTATTTTTCCTTTGAGCCTCCTCCCCAGAGGTCTTCCTTTGTTAGTTTGTAGGGGGTGCATTGAGCTCTGACCTCAGCGACCCAACAGATCAGACCTAACCGGTTAGTCAACTCCAACCACAGCATTACACAGGTATTAAAGTCCTCACTGGACCCTAGATATTTTGTCTTTTAGTACCTCTCACAGGGAAAAACATCTACATGCAGAAGGTAAAGCCTACTAGCTTCAATTGATTTGAGTTTTCTGAGCTACCTGGGGCCAAGAAGGAGGGTCAAGAAGGAAGGCCAAGCTTCAATGGGGGAAAGGGGCTAAGGATCAGCTAGGGTCTCTGAAAAAGTCTAAAGGTACTGCAGTCACTCAAAGAAGCAGGTCTGAGCCAAATAAATGGAATGCACACACACACACACACACACAGAGAGAGAGAGAGAGAGAGAGAGAGAGAGAGAGAGAGAGAGAGAGAGACTGTGTGTGCATAGTTAAGTAGTTGGATACCAATGAAGCTGGGCCAGGGGGAAGAGACATTCACTTTTCTTCCTAGCATGTACTTCAGTTGTTTCTGCTTTTTCTTTTTTTTAAGGTACCCCCCCACCCCCACCCCAGACTGATGCTCAGACACCACCTTCAGGCTGAACAGTTATCAAACATCCCTTCTCCTTCTGACTTTAGCCTTTGCTAGAATAAGAGTACAATGCTTCCCAGGTGGAGATCCAGGTACCTCTCATGTGCAGATCCAGGCTAAACAAGCCTGAGTACTAACAATGAAGATAGGCAGAGAAGAAAATGTTCGTGTTTTCTCCCTCCTGTTTTAATTTGCCGGTTGCTAAAGGCAAGTTAAACTGTTCATATCCCTGTTTTTCCCAACTGGGGACTTTGGTTAATGTCACTGAGGTGCCCTGAAGATCAATCCACTCACTGGAGGCCCATGGAAACATAAGGAAAATACAGGACTGCCAGTATCTAGAGAAGCAAACCTTGAGTTCTCATAGGCTCTCCCCTGGGGCCATAACACAGAGTTGCTCACATTGTGTTCTACACAAAGTCTCCCAACCAAAGAGGAAAGGTGGGGCTGCCTTCATCTGTACTCTCACTTGCCAAGCCTGAGTCCTACTAAGATCTGTCCATCCAGATGGAGGGCACTCTCTAATACACAGACAAGCATACACACTGGTTGTCTGTATTTTTCTACCAGATGTGTAGTCTTTGAGGGAGGATCAAGACTCACCTTTCCATCTCTTAGGACAGTGCCTGTCACAGTGAAGTTTCATAGAATGAATGAATGAACAATGACAGAAAGAAATGAAGAGATACTGAGAGGGTGCACAGGGAACAATTCCATTTTATCCTAAAGGTAAATCGGCTGAGTGGTAAGTGAGACTTAGGGATTTATTCACATACTGCGGAGAAGGCAAGATTGCCAAAGCCCTATTTTGCTAAAAGGACTATATCGGGGGCCAATGAAAAGAAAGAAAACGGACTAATAGAATTTAGGTGGACTTGAAACTAACGTAGAAAACAGCTGCCTGATATCAACCACAACTTTTCGCATCTCTTTGGATCTATGGGAAGATGAGGGAGACTTGGGATTTTAGTTTGGTTGTAAGAGTCCACTGGAAGCAATTTCTACAGTAGAAAACATGTAGCAGATGAGAAGAGTATTCACAGCAGAACCCTTAATTTCTTCATGAAAAAATGGATATGTAGTTTTCTTTCACTTAGAAGACTGTGTAGCAGAAGCAGCAGAAGACAGCTGGTTTCTACTCTCAGTCCCTGTTTCGGATGCCCCAACACTCTGGCTATAAGCTGCCATATGGTTGCTAGAAATCAAACCTGGGTCTTCTGGAAGAGTAGACAGTACTCTTAATTGTTGAGCCATTTCTCCAGCCCTGCATCTTTTATTCTAATGAGGTACATCCTGATGGTCACCTGGATACTTTGCAATGGGAGATGGTCCAGCCATGACTAGAAGCTTGGAACTTCCAGTAGAACCCCGATTTCTGAAAAGGTAAGGTGGGCAGGAGGTATAGTTGTAAATCAGTCATAACCTATTGTGAGAGTCCCTATTTGTTGCCTGAGGTTGATCTGGAATTCTGGAGGCATTTGAAGTGAGGTGAAGTCCTGTGTGGGTGCCAGATCCCAGAAATGTCAGGCAGGAGCTGCATTTTAAGACAGGGTTGCTCAGGTGGTGGCTGATGGGAGAAACTCACATAACCGGTGTCAGACATGTCAGAGGCGCAATACAGTTTTTGTTTTAGATTAAATTTGGAAGCAATATAAAGAATGCATTAAACTATAATTGGTGAAGTTGACCTAACTGCTGAGATTCTTGGCTGTTTCAAGAGAGGTACAAACAAGATGAATAACAACTTTAATATAATCTTTTTTTTCTTTTTGAAAGAGAAGGAGGATCTCTCAGTATAGCCCAGACTGGCTTGTAGTTCATAACCCCACTGCCTCAGCCTTCTAGGATTCCAGGTGTACCCCACCGTGCCTGGCTTAATCGTCTTCAAAGAGTTCATAAGAAGATCTGCTTTGACGGTCTTCTCTACATGTCCAGACAGGTTTCCCTGACAAGACTAAAAGCTCTTACAAGTTTGGACCAAGATTTAGGCACTGTGTATGTACCTGAGACTTGCAGAAGGTACTGGATTTGCAGGGAGTTTACAGCTGTCAATGACATTGGTATATATATATATATATATATATATTATATATATATATACACACACACACACACACACACACACAAAGAGCTAATACCCCTCAGCCAAAAATATCCAGAATTTACTCTGGGGCTGTAAAAGAGATTCCTCTGGTAAGTAAACTGACATCTTGCAAATCCCCAGCCTGGGCTTGGCTTTTTTCCAGCATCTCATTCTCCTCCAGGCCTGCTTCTGAGGCTATGATTGTGGTTGCAGTAAGAGGAACCAAGAATGTTGCATACTGTATATCATGTGACTCCATCAAAAAAAAAATGTCATTTAGATGAGAACCTTAATTAAACACACTCAGTTAGAGAGAGGAGAAATGGGGGTAAAATATAAGAATTACCTTTCCCCTCTTCAAAGTTTAGTCCCATGTCTCCACAATTTTAAAACCAGTGGCACAAACAGCGGAGAAGCTCCGTGGTAGTCTTTTGTTCTCATGGTATCTCTTAGATTCTTGTATCTCTTAGAGATTTGCATCTCAGAGACTTTTCTAGTCTACTTTTCCAGGGTTAGATGTGTGATAATAGTGATATAAAGTTATTGAGAAGAATAGACATGATGTCTCCAAGGTGTCACACATCTCAATACTATGACATCCAAGAGCCCATCTATGACAAAGTCCAAACCTGGGGAATTACAGTTTCCTCTTTTTAAAAAAGGCAATAAAACATGCTGACTTCCGGTGTTTTATTCTCTTGGCTATTTCTAGAAGGCAATAAACTAGTCAATTTCTTTTTGCTTTATGAAAATAAGTGAAGAGATGGCTCAGCAGTTGAGAACACATGCTGCCCTTGCAGAGAACTGCAGTCCAGTCCCTGGCACCTGTGCCAGTCAGTGTACAATGCCTGTAAATGCAGCCCCAAGGGTTACAATCACTTCTTCTGACCTCTGTGGGCAACAACATTCACATGTATGTGTCCCCCCTGTATAACTGAAAAAATAAATACCATTTTTATAAAAGAAAATAAGTAGAATAGCAAATATTAGTTTTTAAGGAGCTTTAAATTTTTGTGGGGTGGGGTGGGGTGGGGCTGGGTTTTGAGACAGGGTTTCTTTGTGGCTTTGGAGCCTACCCTGGAACTAGCTCTTTGTAGACCAGGCTGGTCTGGAACTCACAAAGATCCACCTGCCTCTGCCTCCTGAGTGCTGGGATTAAAAAAAATTAATTATGTGTGTGGGGGGGGGGTGCTTGTGGGTTCGGGTGTCCACTGAGGTCAGGGCCATCAGATCCCTGGACTGGAGTCTCACATTAAGAAATAAAAGGAGCTTGTGATAAAGATAACCTTTATTAGAAAAACACCAGCCAAACGCAAGCCAGAACGTGCCAGGTGCAGCAAGGCAGGAAGGCCAGAGAGAAGGGGCTCCCATGTGCCTTGCAGCCCCTTAAAACCCTATCATGTGTCATCGTGACCTCACCTTGACCACGCCCTGACAGGTGTGGTCAGGCACACCTGTAGTCATCTTCTAGCAGGTGTGGCTTACACTGTCCCTACAGTCACAGGCAATTGTGAGCTGGCTGACATGGGTGCTAAGAACTCGTGTCTTCTGCAAGAGCAGTGTGTGCCCTTAACCTCTGAGCTATCTTTCCAGTACTGACATTTCAATTCTTAAAATTTCTTTTGCTCATTTTAGAAATTTTAAGAAGCATAAGAGTATTTTTTAAAAGATCCCTTCAAATGTCACCAACTAGGCCAAAGCTTACCAACGTCTTGCTGTGGCTTTTGAAGTTGCAGAGGAAATCAATATTGTGTTAGGGATCTCTTCTAAGGATCCAGTATTCTCATCACACTGAGCATCAGTGGGAAATGATGAAGAACCTTTATGTCAAAGTGGAATTAAAGAAAACATGACTATTGCCTGGTGGTGAGTTCGAGGCCAACCTGGTCTACAGAATGAGTTCCAGGACAGGCTCCAAAGCTACCCAGAGAAACCCTGTCTCAAAAAACCAAAAAGAAAACATGACTATTCACAATTACCCTCAATGGAAGTTCAAATTTTATGATGTGTCACTTCACCTATATTTCCAAGCAGGTCAGAAGTGCTGAAATATTTATTTATTGTTCTATACCTTGAAAGAAATGAAAAGTACTCCCCTTAAATGCTAGTGTACGCCAGTGCGCGTGCGCTCGCACAGACACACAGATACACACACACACACACACACACAGACACACACACAGACACACACACACACACACACACACACACACACACACACACACACACACATCCCAAAATCCATTCAGGAAAAATGACATCGTCTAGAATGTTTCCATTGGCTTTTTAAATTAGCATATAAAACAATGGGCTTTAGGGCTGGAAAGATGTCTCAGAGGTTAAGAGCACCAGCTGCTCTTCCAGAAGTTCAGAGTTCAATTCCCAGCAACCACACGGTGGCTCACAGCCATCTATAGTGAGATCTGGTGCCCTCTTCTGGTGTGCCATCATACTTGCAGGCAGAATACTATGCATAATAAATAAATAAATAAATCTTTAAAGAAAACAAAATAACCCCACTCTTGGGCATATAATCACGTGTATGTGGGGGAGAGATATGTGTCCACACGTGCATATGAGCATAGAAATCCAGAAGAATCTCCAAATTAGAGTTAGATTCATTTGTGAGTTATGAGCTGATCAGCATAGAGATTGGGAACCCCTTCAAGTAGAGTGTGTACTCTTAGCTGCCAGCCATCTCTCCAGCCCTGCCCAATGTTTGCATTTTATAGATGAGGCACAGAGAATGATGTGCTCAAAGTCACAGCTGATTAGCAGGCCTGCAACACCATCTCCAGAGTCCACACACATTTGATTGTCTTGTCTAGCAATTGATTTCACCCATTGGAAAATCATACCATTTCTTCCCTCTCAACATCCTCCTTCAATATATCTGCTTGAGGAATAGAATGTTAAATTCAACAGTGTGCTCTCACACAGCTCTCTTCCAAAGTCCATGACAGAAGCTGGCCATGAGCCCATGAAACCTTGTGCACTCCTGACCTGAGGGGGCCTGGTAGAGACTGACCCTTCTATATTAACAGGGAGGAATCTTTCTGTTCACTTAGCATGAAGCGTCTTGAGGTTGTAGCCTTCCCTTCCCCCAACCTCCACTGCAGCCAGCCTCAAGCGAGGAGATCTGAATATCGGTTTCACATGATATGCCTCAAAGATAAGTCATGTGCTCCCAGTGCAGGAAGACCTGGCCCCAGTCTTGCTGCTAATTGTGTTTTCACTGATAGGCACTTAAGGAAACAACTGACCATAAATTATAAGAATTCATGTACTTGCTGATGCAGATAAACCTTATCAGTTTTCGCTTGTTCTGCTGGGAGTGTGACCAACATTATAAGAAAGAAAAAGAAAAAAGTCTTCAGATCATTGTATTGACAATCTGTTCTGTGGGTTAGATGATATCAAACCTTGGGATGATACAGCTGGGGCAGAAATTCAAACCCACCCCTTGTGCCATACAGGCAAGAAAACCACCTTGTCACGGCATGCTTATAATGACACAACGAGTTTGTTATATTCCTGGAAGAACAAAGAGGAAGAGGAGGAAGAGGGAAAGGGGAAAAGTGGAAAAAAAAAGAGAGAGAGAGAGAGACTAGAAACTAAGTAGCCTGTCTGGTAGAAATGTCTCCTGGAATAAGACTCATTGCTTAGAGTAAACATTTTCATTACCTTGGACAGAGGAAACTTTACTCACCCACCCATAATTCTAGCACATTGGGCTCACATGGTGACTTGAAAATGGAGATGGGTCTGGTCTTCGGTTTCTTAGCTGCTATGATACTATCTGCTTGTCGATTGGTGTCTGATGGGACCTTTTATCTTGGCAGGCTTCTGAGATACTCTCATGAAATTCTGTCTTTGCTCACAGGTCCACCACAAGGAAGCTTGCTACTGTGTTATAGTTCATCACAGCACTCAGGCCATACCCCCATAGGCTCCATCATCACACCGCTCAGGCCATGCCCCCATAGGCTCCATCATCACAGCACTCAGGCCATACCCCCATAGGCTCCATCATCACAGCACTCAGGCCATACCCCCATAGGCTCCATCATCACAGCACTCAGGCCATGCCCCCATAGGCTCCATCTGGGCTCTTCCTGCTTGGAGTCTCAACCTGATTGTGGAACTGTGAAAAGTGAAACCAGTTCCCCAACTCTCATAGAATCTATATGGAAGCCATCTTCCCTATCCTGGCTTGCTCTCCACACAGCTACCACCTATTCTCCCCCATCTTTGGGTCAGGCTACTTTTTTTCCTCTTCCCTTCCAAAAACCCAGTTCTCAACACTTCTGTCCTAGTTTGCTTTTCTGTTACTATGATAAAACAATGTGACCAAAGCAACCTGCGGAGGAAAGGGTTTGTTTGACTTATACCTGGAGGTAAGAGTCCATCATGAGGGAAGTTAGGGCAGAAACTTGAGGCGGCAACTGAAACAGAAAGCGTGAAGGAACAGTTTCCTGGCTTACTCTCTCTAGCTTAGTCCTCTAGATTATTATACAGCCCAGGTCCACTTGCCTACAGATGGTGCCACCCACAGTGGGCGAGGCCCTCCTACATCAATCAAAAGCTGTCAGCCAAGACATTTACCACAGCCCTTTGATTCCTACTCCCCAGGTGGCTCTACAATGGTCCCCGGAAACCAAAAGCTGTGTGTAAGGCAATCTTAGAGGAGGCAGAAAGAGCAAGGTTGAAGCTTATGACTACTAAAAGGACATAATTCATAGAATTCTTTAAGGTTTCAAAGGTACTTTATTTTTCTTCAATATGCCATATTTTAGTGAATACAGCATTCTTTGACTTGGCATCACTTATGCTGATTTTGAAACAATTCCTTGATTATTGTACCAACTGGCATGTCTATTGACCATTCCATTCCTTTGAGGTGACTGCCAAGAGGGGACAGGTTCCATTCTATTCCAATCTATGTTGCTGTTTGTGTCCATATAGAAACACAGAAGAGGCCTCCACCTGCTAATACAGCATTTCCATATTTGTCATGGAAATTAGGTGTCTGCTTCTGGTGGTTCTGCCTGGTCAGAATGCTTACTGAATGCTTTGAACTTGGAGACGGTTTAGTGTGTTTTTGGCCAAGGGCAACATCTCGGAGAAGAAGATAGAACTGTGCTGACTACAGCTGCTGCCTCAGTGCAAATTCGTCCCATCTATTGCTAAGAGCCCTGGAAAACAAAAATGGCTTTCAGTGGGGATTCCATATGATCTTTGGTCAATTCATAGGATTTAAAAACAAGTGCAACATGAAGTCTGTGAAAGAGATCAGTAAAGGATGATGCTGAGATGGTTTAACTCAGCTGGGTGTGGTGTGGACTTCTGAAGTAAGATGCTCCTGGTTTATTGGTGTATAGATGGTGGATCCTTATGGACCACAAGTCTAGCTTGAAAATGTTAAGAAGGATTGTAGGGAGACACCGTAACCACGCCTCCTAAGGGCTGGCTACAGGTGTGCCTGACCACGCCTATCAGGGCGTGGTCAAGGTGAGGTCAGAATGACTCCTGATAGGGTTTTAAGGGGCTGCAAGGCACATGGGAGCCCCTTCTCTCTGGCCTGCCTGCCTTGCTGCCCCTGGCACGCTCTGGCTTGTGTTTGGCTGGTGTTTATCTGAATAAAAGTATCTTACGCTTACAGACTACAGATCGTCTTATTATAAAGGATAATCTCCTAAAAGGATTCCCATCTAGCTAAGCAGGTGGGTGAATATATGGGTCTCATATATTTTTAAGTACACGTGAACAGGAAAATCAAAACAAAATTGTAATGTACAAAAGATATCTCTGGAGAGTCTCTTCCTCTCAGGACCCATTTCAGGTACCCAGCTCCCTAATTTTTGGCCATACTTTGCTTTCAAGAATTGATCTAATAGTATCATTTATATGAAAGACAAGCTACTACTGAGACAGCAGTGAACACCTCTGGTTCACTGTGAGTGCCCACAGATGGGCAGCACTGGCTCAGGCTACAGGAATGTGACATTGCTTATGTGGCTCTTACTGGTGCCAGACACCACTCCAAGCACTAAGTGGTCTCATCAAACTACGAGAAAGGAATCATCCTGTATATGGAGAAACTGGGGCACCAAGAAGTCATGACTTGCCCAAGGACACACAGATAATAACCAATGCAGCAGAAAGTATACTCCAACACCATGGCTCTGCATTCATAACCACTAAGCTGGGAATAAATGTGGAAGGGTAGAAATTTTATAAGGATGGAATTTGGAGCCAGATGTAATAGCATACACGTGGAAGCTCAGCTGATCAACAGGCTGTGGCAGGAAGGTCACAAGTTCAAGACCAACCTAGGCAACAGAGCCAAACCCTATTTTTTTAAAAGAAAAAGACAGCTAGGGAAGAGAGGAGGAGGATGAAAGGAGGGGAGGATGAAGGGGGTGTCATGCCCTGCAAAATTTAGATCATAGATGTTAACCTCCTATTTCTGATTATTTTGACATGGGCTCTGCCAAGAATTAACCTGAGTCGATTTACTCAATCTCATACATTTGCTCAGACATACAAATGTCAGAGGACAGTGGCCTCTAAACAGTGTTGTTCTTTATGGCAACATTTATAACAGTCGTCTGGAAATAACCTACATCTCTACTGATACGGAGCTGGTTAAAAAGTAATTGTATTCCTATAAAGTAGAATATAATTCAGCCATAAATTAGTATAAGGCAGCTTTTTGTGTGCTGCTCTAGAGACCTTTAGGGTATCTTCTGTGGAAATAAACTCATAGCACGGCACTCAAGTATGCTGCAATCCGAATAAATAGTTGAAAGGAATGAGTGTCTGTCTATATGGCTGTATGGTGATGAGTATAGGAAACTAAAAGAATTGGCTTCTTAGAGCTGGCCGACCGTGGGACAGGGAAGTGAGGAAGGGGCACCCTGGCAGGAGGCACAGGAGCGTAACCACTGCAATCTTTTCAAAGGAGTGGTCCGGGCTAACAACAGAAGACAGGAACACAGTGGGCAAGTTTCAGAAGAGAGTAACTGCTGACCGAGGCCTCGAGAGACAAGGGGGAAGAGGGAATTAGTGAACCCAAATCCAAAGACAGCTTTTGTTGGTGAGAAACAAGAAGATAGGTAGTCACTGTGGGCCCAGTCCAGCAGAGGAGCTGGGAGAGAGAGACCTACTCCACCCTCCCCTGCTCGTGGATCTCTTACTAGCGCCTCCTAGTGGGCAAACCATTGATGTCGCAGGAACAGCCCGGGGTTGTCTCAGCCTCCTTCCTGCTGAGCCTCTAGAGCTGGCTCTAGCAGCAGCAAGACAGCACACACTGGGTACAGCCTCCATCGCTTTCTCTGTTCACGAATGCAAAACGTGATAAGTAGCCAACTTTTGTCTACACACCAAATTAACCACCACCACCACCACCACCACCACCAACAACAACAACAACAACAACAACAACAACAACAACAATAATAATAATAATAATAATAATAACAATAATACTTTAAAACCTGGGAGTGAAGAATTGGAGTTTCCAAGACCTTTCTCCCAGGCTAACATTTCTTAGACCAAATCTCAGTCCACGGCGCCACCTAGCGTCCAGGAGAAGCTTCACATGCTCGGTCCCACTGTGCCTGCCTCCAAGCCTCTTGGCAAGCAAGCAGTTTTCACTGCCAATTAGACCCAACTGGGAATCATCTTCTCCCTTAAACGGGGAAAATATTTTGAAACTTAAAATACTTGGAGTTTTTTCTTTCAAAACAATAGTGGAAAGTTATTTGGGACTGATCCATTATGATCTCTCTGGGGGACATGCTTCAAACTGCTTCTAAGGTTTGAAGCACTGCGGTCCAACACTAAGCATCCTGTCTGTGGGCCTGAGTTTGCCCTTCCCCATCTACTTGCTCTTAATACTGCGGCTGTCAATCCTAGCTGCAAAATACTCACACGTGGACAAGCTCCTACCGGAGGATTTCGTTCTCACTGGTTTGCGGAGGGGCTGTTTGAAGCTAAAAGGCCACAGTAGCTTTAACAGGTTAGGAGCCTTGCTTGTGCTAAGTGGCCTCCAGTTAGGTATGCCCACCCCAACCCCACGCCCTCAGCTAGGCGGTGCTTCCTTCCAGACTGGGAGGCCCCTGTAAAAAACGGTGTTACAGCCCCGTGTTCTTGTTCCTGTGGCACCCTAGGCTCCCTGTTCCCCTTCTGTTATCACAGCGTGCCATTATTCCCGGACCTGACTCTGTGTTCATTTCTCTAAAACTTGCTCCCTCCTCAATTCCAACGTTAGCTCCTCTGATGACTTTAAAAACAACCTCTGTGATTCTGTTTCATCATAGAAAACTAAATGATAGTTTTTGTTTTGTTTTGGCATAAAGTCTCACTATGTGCCCCAGGTTAGCCATATTCTTGCCTCGGATTCCAGGAGTTCTGGGATTACAGACCATCATGCCCAGCATAGACTATCTATTCCTTCTAACTTACCAGTTTTTAGCAGTCAAAAAGTATGATATTTCTGTGAGGTGTAAGCTAAACCGTCTTCAAAATAGGGAGGAGACAGCCTGCAAAGTAGGGGAATTTTTTTTTTTTTACCAACTATGCATGTGGTAAAGGGTTAAGATCTAGATTATGCAAAAAATAAATACCCCATAAAACTAATTTTCAATCAATAAATGGGTCAATGAACTGAATAGGCAGTTTATGAAAAAAGAAAAATAGCCAATAAATAATTTAAATATATAACATTTTATAAAATATTTCAAATCAAGCTGTATTACAGGGATTTAGGAATAAAAGAAATATGGCACTGGCACAAAACAAACATGCAGACCAATGGAAAACAAGATCCAAATACAAGTGCAAATAATTACAGCCATCTCATATTTGACAATGATGCCAAAAATGCACACTGGAGAAAAGACAGCATCTTCACCAAATGATGGCAGGGAGAGCTAGATATACACATGTTAAAAGAATGAAGTTAGACACATATTTTTAAACCTGCACAAAAATCAACTCTAAATGGATCGAAGATCTTAACGTGAAACCTGAAATGAGGTTTCAACGAAAACAAAGGGGCTGGAGGGATAGTTCAGCTGTTAAAGGCTACGCTCACAACCAAAAGTATAAGAAAACACAGATAGCAGGCATTGGTGGTGCATGCCTTTAATCCCAGCATTCGGGAGGCAGAGGCAGGCAGATCTCTATGAGTTCGAGGCCAGCCTGGTCTCCAGAGTGAGTGCCAGGATAGGCTCCAAAGATACATAGAGAAACCCTGTCTCAAAAAAAAAAAACAAAAAAAATAAAAAATTAAAAAAAGAAAACACAGATAGTGTCCTGCAGGCTATAGGTACAGGAAATGACTTTCTGAATTCAACTCTATTTACTCAGAATTTAAGGCCAGGAATTGACAAACAGAATCCCCCAAAACTAAAAAGCTTCAGTACATCAAAGGAAATCATCAACCAAGAGAAAAGAAACCCCACAGAAGGGGAGACAAGTGTTGACAACTATACATCCAAAAGAGGATTAGTATCTAAAATACACAAAGAACTCAAAAAAAAAAAAAAAACAAAAAAAAACTGAACATCAAAAAACGAACAACTCAGTTTTTTAAAATGGCCTATGGAATTGAACAGAAAGTTCTCAAAAGAAATACAAGTGGCTACTAACCATCTGAAAAAGTGTTGGACATCCCTAGCTGTCAGGGAAATGCAGATTTAAACCATCTTAAGATTCCATCTTACCCCAGTGGTGACTGGGATCAGGAAAACAAATGACAACAAATGCTGGTGTGATGTGAAGAACTGGGAACGCTTGCGTGCTGTTGGTGGAGGTGTGAACTAGTGAAACTAGAAACTAGAAACCAGTATGGGGTTTACTCTAAAGACTAAAAAAAGTAGAACCAGCACATGGCCCAGTCGGGCCCCTTCTGTGCATATAGCCGAAGGACTTTATAACCTGTTTCAGAAACACTTGTACATCCATGCTACTGGTGATTTGTTCACAATAACAAAGAAGTAGGATCAACCTAGATGCCCACCAGCTGATCAGTGGATAAGGAAAGGATGGTACATTTATACTAGGAGATATTTTTCAGCCATAAAGAAAATAATTGGAGCATGAAATTTTCAGCTAAATATATGGATCTAGAAAAAAAATCATGTAAGTGAGGTCACCTAGGCCCAGAAAGACAAACACTGCATGATCTCTCTCGTATGAGAGAGATCCCAGTTTCAAATCTTTTGTCTTGTGTGTTTAACCGGGAGAACAAGTGGATCTAGGAAACTAGAAATGGCCACTAAGGGTGGGTATTAAGGGAGGGGAGATGATTAAACATGATTAAAAGTGGAGAGGGAGAATAGTGGAGGCTGAAAAGTTATGCCAGATGGGGGTGGGGCTTTGGGGAAACGAAGGGAAGGGTTAACCAAAATGAAGGGTGTGTGGGAAAAGCTGTATGGAAACCTATGATCTATATAATTAGAGGGGCGAGTAGGAGTAGAACACGTGTGACCTAGAAGAACAGCTGGGGGCTAAAGGCCTGAGTGTGCACGGAGGCAAGGGGGTGGGGAAAGAGGGAGTGCGTAAGACGTGAGTTAACCAAAACTGAGGACATATGGAAAAGATTTATGGAAAACCACAAGTATGTAAGCTAATTTAAACTTTTTTTTTTTTTTAAAGAAACAGTCTGGACAGAGGTACTCTGCATCAGTGCATGGAGCTGCTCCCAAAAGACATGAGTTATTAAATAAAACCTCAGTGCCAAGCATAGAATATTACGCTAGAAGCTATTGGTCCCGGAGGCCCCAAAACAACACAAGCTATTGCCGTTGCTCTTGGGTGCCCACCTGAACCAGATGGCAAGATCATATTGCCGAAGACACCGCACAACACACTTGGTTTGCTGGACATAGAGAAGTTAACCTTGCACTGACCAGGAAACTCTTCACCACCTGGCTAGCTTCCACGGAGATTGAAAATGCTATGTAGGTTGCTGGGGAAGAAAAGGTAGCAATCAATGGTCTTACCCAACACTGGATCATGCATGCAGCAAAACCAACCTTCCAGATAAGACACGCCCACTGGTGCAATAGTGACCTGGTTTTTATGGGAGTGTGGTGGTTTGGATAGGAAATATCCTATATAGGCTTGGGCATGTGAACACTTGGTCCCCAGTTTGGTGGTACAATTGGGAGGTTTGGGAGGCATGGCCTTGCTGGAGGAAGTATGTCACTTGGGGCAGGCTTTGAGAGTTTGTAACTTCATTCCACTTCCAGGCCCTTACCCCCACCTCCACCCCTCCTCTTCATGCTTTTTGTAAAAGATGTGATCACTCAGCTTCCTACTTAGGCTGCCATGCTTGCCCACCATGATGGACTCTTATGCCTCTGGAACTGTAAGCCCAAACAACTCTTCTGTAAGTTGCCTTGGTCATGTGTTTTATCATAGCAAAGAAAAGCAACTAATACAGGGGGTAACCAATGACTTTCTAAATGGATTTGAGGCCTACTTCACAAGAGAGATTTCATGTCTGGTCCTGTGAACCCGAGAAAAGCCCATGGGCCTAAGAAGTGAACCTACCTGTAGTTTTCTAAATGGTCATGTTGTCAAACTGTCTTGTAATATTTATGTTTACACTCACAGATCTGTGCTACTCTCAACCTTGGCCAGAGAAGCTTCTCTTTGCAATGGTAGTGGTCAATGAAGACAATCAAGACTGGTCAAAGAGCTGAGGGTAAGTGACTCTGAGTGGTCAGCCACAGATGGGACATTGACATCAACATCCCCATCCAAGGCTTAGGGAGCACCAAGGAATGGGGAGCAAAAGGATTGTGAGAGCTGAAGGATGGGGATAACTGGGCTTTGGAACTCATAAACTTATAGCAGATGTGATGACCTGCACAAGACCCACATGAGATCAAGCCAGTAAAAATTCCATCTTGCGGGGAGGGGGCCTCCTGAGACCACAATCCAGCTGGAAGCATTACTGGCAACTGATTGATGATAAGGGAGGAAAGGTTGCTTTTCTATGGGAATGTGATCAGTTGTTGGGTGCCCATGCCCCAATTAATGGCCCTCCACCCATGAGCCTACGGGCAGCACTAACTGTACTCAGTGGATTAATAAATTAAAAAGGGGAAAGGACATGAGGTAACTGGTGGGGGTTCATGGAAAGAACTGGAGGAAAGGAGGTAGTAGGGTGGATATGATCAAAATCCATTGTATACACCTATGAAGATTTGAAAGAATAAGAAAATAGTATTTAAAAAATATAATACATAGCTTGAGGTGGCTTCACTAACTAAAAGCATAAGATTCAAATGAAATTTCAAATTATATGCTTTTCTGTGGTGTTAAGATATTCAGTGATAAATGCTTTATCCTAAATCATGTCAGTGAAAAAAAAATCCAATTTCACAAAATAACAAATTAGAAAGCTATTGTTTAAATTTGCAATTTTTTTCACAGCAAAAAAGTGAGTTGCCACAAAAATCATTAAATGATTAACTCCACTACTGCCTTAACAGTTTAGTAATTTAATAAAGATTGTGGTCAGTTTTTTAAGAATTAGTTTTTGGTTTTTTTTTTTTTTGAGATTCATTTGATTTTTGTGACTCTATGGGAGATATGTGATATCATGAGTACAGTTGCCTGCAGAAGCTACAAGAGGGTGTCACATCCCCTGGAGCTGAAGCTCCAGGCCATTGAGAGCTGCTCTACAAGCATTCTGGGAACCAAACCCAGTCCTCTGTAAAAGCACTAAGTGTTCTTAGCAGGGAAGGCCTGGGATTGCTTGCAATTCCACTGTCTCTGCCTCTTTCTCTGTGTTTGCAGAAATGATTTATTAATTTTTTTCATTTTTAAGAATTTTGTCACTTTTTAATTGATTTTGACTCAATTTTTAAGATGACTTACAATAAAATGATTTCTCAGGCTTACTTTTATGAATACTATACTTAGTGGGTTATACTATCTTACTGCTGTTTAGCGCAGACCTCAACGGAGACACAAGCTTGCCCAGCAAAGCAACATCAGTGCTGCCCATCAGCAGCATCTCACAGGACTGCTTTCACTTCCGACATTTAGCCTCTGGAGTCGAGACCTGTGGACTTACTCATCAAGATCTGTGTACCTTAGCTATAAGGCGGTCGGGCGCACTTTGTCAGAAAGTGCTCAGGGAGCGGATCTGTCTATTGGCTGTGCTTAGGAAGCCACGCCCTCAATCTAGGGAAATGTAAGATCCAGTTCCTTTCTATGTAGCAATTTTCTTTCTAGTGCCACTTTGGAAAAGAGTTTATTTTTATTAAGAAAGGCAACATTTTTCCAGGGATGGTCATGTAAGCTTGGAATCCCAAAGCTTAAGAGGCAGAAGTAAGAGGATCAGGTTCAAGGTCACCTGGGCCACAAGAGACCCAAAACCAAACAAGAAAGCAAAACTGAAATTAGAATCCTCATGATAGTGACGGATTATAATACACCACATTGCCCTGACATGTATTACTCAATGCGCCAGCCACCTTGTCTCTTTGCCTTGCCTAATAAAGGATCTCTTTGTGTGTGGTTTGTGCTTGGAAACTGGTATTTGGGTGTGGTCTGTGCCTAATCGGGGTCCAAAGAGGTGCACCCCGAAGTATTTGGGTCCCTTCAATCTTAGAAAATTGAAAAGTTGGTGCTTTCTTCTTTTGGAAAATAACTTTCCCTAAGTTTTGTTGTAGGTTTACATGACAGCATGACCACTTTTCATGCTTTTTATAATCTCTTTCCAAATCTATTCCAATGGTCAGATAAGTAGAGATGTTGAACAGCACACCAAAACCTAAGCAAACATACCCAGCTTTCATATTGTGTCTTGAGTTTTCCAGAAGTCTGGTCTTCACTGACGGAGAAGATGGGGGAAAATGCCTGGAGTATTCTAACTGTGTAATTTCATTTCAATTGAGGAATTCTAAATTCTTACTTATTGAAAGGTGGTTGTGTTTGTGCTGGACTGTGTTACAAAGGATGAAGTACAACTTCTTTCTTCCCTATTCTTTCTCTCACAAACATAAAACAAACTTTAAAACTCTCTGAGAGGAGAGGTAAGCTGGCTCAGTGAATGGAGCCATCCAGAAGCTACACCATCCTTGGGAGATCTGGACATCTGTAGAGCCTCAGGAAGCTTGGGGCCACTGTCTGCTCTGTTGGTTACAATTCAAGGGCTTCTAGCCACTTATTCAAGAAGACTTTCTTGGACCAAGACCCAGGGATGGCATAGTTCTGCTCATTGATGCCACTGTAAAAAATACACCAGCAGCAGGATTCCATCTCTGATCCCCTGGGGGGCAGTGTGGCAAAGCATGAACACGGTAGGTCCCATTCAGCTTTATGTCTCTGTGTTGTGACATATTAAAATAGCATGAGTGCTAGCTTTTGGAGGGATTTGTAATTCCAAGTACTTATACATGAATTACATTGTTTAATCCCTGTTTTAAAAAAATCCTGTATGGAATGTTGAACCTTAGATTAAGAATCTAGATTTTGTTTCTGTTGTTGCTTTTGGTTTTTGTTTAGTAGGCTGGGGATCAAACTCAGGGCCTTCCGCAGGCTAGGCAACTGTTCTTCCACTGAGCAATAGGTCCAAGAACCTAGGCTATGTCCCTAGAGCCTTTTATATTCCGGAGTTCATGAGCCCTGACTTTTGATAATGGGTCTCAGTGTACTTGATGTCAGATACCAGTGTACTAGATAGTTGTCTTACTCATGCCTCCTTGGGCCTTTCCAGCTGCCAGCAGCTGCACCTTACTCTAATGGCTTTATGAGTTAACCAGAGCTCCAGCTGTGGGCATGTGTGTGCAGAGATATAAAGCCTCCCCAAAGTACCCCTAACCAATGACTAGTATCACTTGGTGTATTGATATTCTTTTGTTGTTGTTTTGCGTTTTTTATTTTGTTTTCTTTATAAATTTTATTTAAATTAGAAACAATCTCATTTTTACATATAAATCCTAGTTCCCTCTTCCTCCCATCCTCCCATGCCCCCCAACAACTCCCCCCATCCCATCCCCCATCCACTCCCCAGGGAGGATGAGGCCTCCAATGAGGGATCATCAAGTCATTTGGGGAGGGCCTAAGCCCTCCCCTGTGTATCTAGGCTAAGAGAGTATCCCTCCATGGGAAATGGGCTCCCAAAGTCCATTTGTGCACTAGGGATGCATCCTGGTTCCACCGCCAGAGGTCCCATAGACTGCCCAGTGCTCCTGACACCCACGTTCAGAGGGCCTGGTTTGGTCCTATGTTGGTTCCCCAACTGTCAGACTGGGGACCATGAACTCCCACTTGCTCAGTTCAGGTGTTTCCGTGGGTTTTCTCAGCATGGTCTTGACCCCTTTGTTCATCACTCCTCCCTCTCTGAAACCGGATTCCAGGAGTTTGGCTCAGTGCTTAGCTGTGGATCTCTGCTTCTGCTTCCATCAGTTACTGAATGGAAGCTCTAGGATGGCATTTAAGTTAGTCATCATTCTCATTATAGGGGAAGGACATTTAAGGTAGCCTCTCCACTATTGCTTAGGGTCCTAGTTGGGGTCATCCTTGTGGATCTCTGTACAATTCCCTAGTGACAGATTTCTCTTTAGACCTATAGTGGCTCCCTCTATTGATGTGTCTCTTTTCTTGCTCTCCTCTGTTCGTCTCCCCACTCAATCTTCCTGAACCCTCATGTTCTCCTCACCTTTCCTCTTCTCCCCTCCTCTATCTCCTACCTTCCCCTTCCCCCCATGCTCCCCATTTGTTCAGAGGCTCTTGTCCCTTTCCCCTTCTCTGGGGGACCATGTATGTCTCTCTTACTGTCCTCCTTGTTTTCTAGCTTCTCTGGCAGTGTGGATTGTAGGCTGTTAATCCTTTTCTCTATTTCTAATATCCATATATGAGTGAGTACATACCATGTTTGTCTTTCTGTGACTGGGTTACCTCACCTAGAATGGTTTCTTATAGTTTCATCCATTTGCCTGCAAATTTCAAGAGTCCATTGTTTTTTTTCCCACTGAGTAGTACACCATTGTGTAAATGTACCACATTTTCTGTATCCATTCTTCAGTTGAGGGGCATCTAGGTTGCTCCAGGTTCTGGCTATTACAAATAATGCTGCTATGAACATAGTTGAACAGATACCCTTGTTGTATAAATGTGCATCCTTTGGGTATATAAGAATGAGTTCTCCATTGGTACCCAGAGCTCCCCGGAGTGACTGTGCCTTAGTTAGCCATAGAAGTAGCTTTTTTTTTCCCTACATCTATTAGCCACAAGAGGGAACTGCATGAGAAATAACAGGCTACTTTGAACTAAAACTCTGAGTAGCTTATCACCTAAGCCCCATTCTTGGAGTCTAGACGGTTGCCAGTGTGTTTACCACATTTTATGCAATATGTGTTTTCACTTGAGAGAAAACTGGATAACCACTTACTGTTTTTTGAAGCATTCATTAAATGGTGAACTGGTTTTATCTGCTTGATCACTAAGGGACATGGATTTAATGACAAGTTTACATCAGCAATGACCAATTTCCTTTTCTAGTTCACACATGGCTGGTCTGAACCCATGTGTTTCCCTCTCCCTAGTCAAAATAAAACCATGGAAGGAGTCCTGCCATACTTACTATTTTTTCTTTGTTATAGAAGAATCATCTAGGGTATCTGTTTATAATCCCAATTCTCTGAGATTACCGAGACATACAGTATGGGATTTAGCCAGGGAACCTGAACACTTAAGGCATCTGCAGATAATGCAGATGCAGGTGACCACTCTCTCCTTCACAGGAAACAAGGCATCTTTAAATAATATTTACTATCCTGCTGATTTAAAAACACATAGGAGATGTTCCAAATATAAAATTAAAAATCATAGTTAATACTTTTTAGAAACATGATTGTAAATATTTTGACAGTTGTCTCTTCAATATTTTTAAAAAATGCCAACGAGGACAGTAACTATGTCTTTGTGGGACACTGTCAACTATTTGCCCACATTTCCTTTAAGTACTTAGAATAAAATATATTGGACGTTCAGTTTTAGAGATATATTCCACTTATGTCAATTCTTTGGGTTTTTATAAGTGATTCTTTTTATGTCTGAAGTGAATGTAAATTGACTCTAATATCCAACATCTGTTCTAAGAAGTCACATTTGTAAGAGTCATCCAACTCTTTGATTATAAATCATAAGTATTGTTGGCACATACTTTTAATCATGGTGCTCCAAAGGCAGACAGGTAGATCTCTGTGAGTTGGAGCCAGCCTGGTCTACATAGCAGGTTCTGAGCTAACCAGGGCTACACAGAGAGACCCTGTCTCAGAAAATAAGGTGAAAAGCAGCAGAGGATGGTAACTGTAAGATTATTAGTATATCAAATAACTTGCACTACCTTCAAACTTGGTGAAGAATATAAAATTACATTCTCTGGAATGTAAACTCAGAGGTTCTCTCATGCCCTGTGACATTTTATGCCAGTTTTCTAATGTCACAGGCTATCAGAGATAATAGCCATAGTTCACATTGTTGTGGAGACACTGTGGAATGTGCTTACATAAATCTAGATGGTACAGATCATTCTGTTCATGTGGGCTTTGATAAAATCAAAATACAGGGTAAACAGAAAACATGTGAGGCTGTTGCTGGCAGAACACAGCATAATGCTTTGTAGAATCTTTTTAATAGGCAGAGGGAGTATACTCTAATCAAATAAGAAAGTATATAGTAAGTGTGGTGGTTTGAAAGGAAATGGCCCCTAAAGGAAGTGGCAGTATTAGTAGGTATGACCTTGTTTGGAGTAGGTATGCCTTGTTGGAGGGAGTGTGATACTCAGTCCACTTCCTGTTGCCTTCTGATCAAGATGTAGCCAGCACCATGTCTGCCTGCATGCCACCATGCTCCCTACCATGATGATAATGGACTGAACCTTTAAATTATAAGTTACCACCTTAATTAAATGTTTTCCTTTGTAACAGTTGCTGTGGTCATGGTGTCTCTCCACAGCAATAGAAACCCAAACTAAGACAGTAGGTAACAAACAAGAAACATTGTTATTATAATTACCAAGATTATACTTGGTACATAGTATAAGTGCTATACTTTTATAAGCAACCATGAACACAAATTTGTATACACCACCAACTCAGACCCTCAAGTAAACACCATGTACACAATGATTACCATGCCACTATGTGATAGGAACTCCTCAGCTCCACCATAGTTCTGGAGGACCACTATTGTGGCTTATTTTTTTTTAATAAATCATTATTTATGTTGAACTCTAATAACATTTTTCTAAATTGGCTGACAAACACATAAAATTGATGTCCAACATCAGTAGCCACCAGAGATTCACAAATAAAACACAAGGATATTATTTTATACTAGTAGGATGGCCACTATTAAATATAAATCTGGGGGCTAGGGAGATGGTTCAGTGGGCAAAGTGCCTGCTGAGCAGTGTGAGGACCTGACTCTGATCCAAACACCCACATAAAAACTGGGTACAGTGAGCTCCAAGTTCAGTGAGAGACCCTGTCTCAGAAAATAGGAGCAATAGAGCATGACTCTCTGTCCTCTTTCTGCGTGTGTACACAGATACATACAGAATACACACACACACACACACACACACACACACACACACACACACACACACACACGAGAGAGAGAGAGAGAGAGAGAGAGAGAGAGAGAGAGAGAGAGAGATAAAAGCAAAAAACTGCTGATGAGAATGTGAAATATCTCAATACCCCTTTCCCCAGCACTGTTGATGGGATTGTAAAACAACACAATGTCATGAAAAAACAGAATGGTGCTTCCTTAAAAAATAAAGGTAGAACTATCCATATGGTCTGGGTATATGTTCAAAGGACATGAAATCAGAATCTCAGAGATATTTGCATACTTGTTCATGGCATTCTTCACAGTAACTAGAGGTGGGAGGAATGCAAAAATTCAGGGATGGATGGATGTGTTAATAAAATGTGGCATTAACACAGGAGGAAATATTATTAGGCTTTAAAAAGCAAAAGATAACTTGTCACAGGTACATGGCTGAGACATTATGGTAAGTGAAATAAGCTAATTACAAAAAGGCAAATATTATAGGTTTCTATTTATACCAAGTAAGTACACAAATTCATGAAAAACAGATAACAGAATGGTGGTTGAGAAGGTCTTGGGAAGGAGAAAAATGAGATTTTTGTTTAGTGAATATGGTTTTTGGTTTTGTAAGATGAAAAGGTTCTGGAGATGTTTCAAAGTATAAACATATTTGCATTACTGAACTGTACACTTAAAAAGTACAGTAAATTTATTTATTGCTATCATTATTTTGGAGACAGGATCTTGCTACATAGCAGAGACTGGCCTGGAATTTCTGTCCTCTTGCCTCAGTCTCTAAAGTGCTCAATTACAGGTATACAGCAGTATATCTACCTTCTTAAGTATTTTTTTAGTTTATTTACAATAAAACTGTAAGTAACTAAAAGTAGTGATCTTAAAAGAACATAGTGGTCACTTTACATCTTGGATGTTATAAAACATGACATACAATTACTGTTGAAGGGACCAGATCCCCATTTCGGCAGCCATGACAGTAACATGTGCCCTATGACCTTGTCTTAGTCACTAGAGGTTAGGTGCCTGCCTCGTGACAAGGAACCAATCAGAACTTAGCTGATGATGCTATGCTTTAGACCCTGGGTGTACTTTATGGACAAGCACACAGCAATGATGCAGAGCATAGCAACCACCCTGGGAGGGCCTATGGGCCATAACAACCAGTTGACCAATCAACATAGGGCAAGCCCTCCAAGGCTGGAGGCACACCAATAGTGAGCCTGTGCGTACCCCTAGACACGCCCCTTACGCTGCCCTATAAGATCTCTTGGGAGGCCCTAGGAGTTGTCTTTTGCAAGCCATCTGCCATGGCGGGTGGGTGAAAGACCCAAGCTAACATGGGGTTAGCTCGTTAAATTACAATAAAGCCTCGTGCAGTTTGCATCAAGCTCTCGAATCCGCCTGGTGATTGGGGTGACCACGGTCATGGCCTGGGACCCCGGATACCTGAATTTTCCAGGGGTCTAACACTGTTATGAGATGGTCTATTCCAATTTTTTCATAAGAACTATGTATTTCTAGAATTGTACTTCTTGGGATTTATAATTACTGAATAATCATATTAAACCCAGTGATGAAAGCAGGGGCAAAGAAACTTGCTAGATAGTCAAGGGAAAGAGGCCTTGCAAACAAGCCATCCTGCTGCGGTCAGGAGCATCCTTGGTAATATTGACAGCTCTGTCCCCGCCAAAAAACAATGTATTGGCCACACATACTGGTTTGTGTCCTTGGATTTTTGTTTGTCTTTCTTCTTTAGTACAGCAACCAAATGAACTGCCTGGAAGCTCTGCACTCTTAGGTACTTCGTTGGTCCTTGGAGGTGTTTACAAGAACCCCAGTCCAGTTACTGGGATAGAGAAGCACAAAGACACCTCGTGGGGGATCTGTGATTAGATAATCTGACTAACCAGCTCACCTCCCCCATCTCAGCCCAGTCATTTCGAAAGCCAACTCACTTCCTCCATGAGAAGCCCTATTAACCTCTCAACAAAACCTGTTAGCAGCAGCCTTCTCTTAAGACCCCTTCCATCAAGCAGGAGCTCTGCCCACTTCCTCTCTGCATTTGTTCTCTTTAAGCTTTCTCTCTACAGTAACTCCCCTTTTCCAAAATTTACCCTGTGAAATTCAATCTTTGAGTTCTCCAGACAAAACACCTAGTCGATGACTCATGGAGGCTTAGTGACCACAAAAGCCTAGCAGCACCTTACCTAGTCCCTGAATTAAGCATACCTGAGACAAGAATGTCTGTGATTCTCAAAGGCCCATTTCCTCCCATTTCACTCCTAGAAAATATAAACACAACTGATAAGAGCAGAACTCCTAACATTACAGAATGGCTTGCTAAAAGTAGATATTATATTTACCCTAAGTGATACATGCATAACACAGTGGATGCATAATTTTGGTTGAATAAAGAGGCAGAGAAGAGACCAAGAGTGGTGTCTGATAGTGAAGGAACCGGCTTCCCTTTTGGCAGCCATAACAGCCGAACACGTGCTTGCCATAAACCTGCCTTGGTCACTTAGAGGTCAGATGCCTGTCTCGTGACAAGGAACCCATCAGAAGTTAGTCACTAGAAAGTCAGATGCCTGTCTCGTGACAAGGAGCCAATCGGAAGTTAGCTGGTGGCGCTATGCTTTACGACCCTGGGTGTGCTTTACGGACAAGCGCACAACAATGACGTAGAGGCCCTGGGAGGGCCTATGAGCCATAGCAACCAGTTGACCAATCAACACAGGGCAAGCCCTCCAAGCCTGGAAGCACACCAATCGTGAGCCTGTGCGTAAGCCTGTGCGTACCCCTAGACACTCCCCTTACGCTGCCCTATAAGATCTTTTGGGAGACCCAAGGAGCCGTCTCTTTTCTAGCCGTCCGCCATGGCGGGTGGGTGAAAGACCCGAGCTAACATGGGGTTAGCTCGTTAAATTACAATAAAGCCTCATGCAGTTTGCAGCAAGCTCTCGAATCTGCTTGGTGATTGGGGTGACCTCGAACGTGGCCTGGGACCCCGAATACTTGAGTTTTCGGGGGTCTAACAATAGAATTATGGTGAACTTCCCTGTTACAGGTGGTTTGAATAAGAATGGCCCCCATAGGCTCATATGTTTGACTTTTGACTGCTTGGACCCTAGTTGGTTGGACTATTTGGGAAGGATTAGATGGTGTGGTTTTGTTGGAGATGTGTCACTGGGGGTGGGCTTTTATGTTTCCAAAGGTCACACCATTTCAGTTCTCTCTCTCTCTCTCTCTCTCTCTCTCTCTCTCTCTCTCTCTCTCTCTGCCTTATGACTGTGTTGTGGTTGTGGTTTCAACATGTAAGTACTTGCCAACCAGCACCATGTCTTCTATCTGCCTGCTACCATGATGATCATGAACTCACCCTCTGGAACTGTAAGCCAGCCCCCAATTAAATGCTTTCTTTATAAGTTGCCTTGTTCAGGGTGTCTCTGCATAGCAATAGAACAGTGACTAAGAAAAGGGTAAACAACATGCCCTTCCTTTTTTCTTTTTTTAATAAAGAATACACGTAATATTCAAGTCCGACATTTTGCTAGACTTGAGAACTGGTTGAGACATGGGCAAACAGAATAATTGTTGTTAATGACTAAATATGTTACCAACTAGTTTTTCTTTCAGTATAAAAAAAAGCAGGATGTGGTATCTGGATCCTGTAGTCAGTCCTTGGGAACTGGACACAGGAATAGAGTGAATTTGAGGATAGCCCAGGCTACATAGCAAGACCTTGTCACAAATAAACAAAGGACCAAAAGTGTGTCTGTGTGTGTGTGGGGAGGGGGTTGTAACTCTCCCTTCACTTGGCTAGGAGAAACAATAGCTTCTTCACTTCATTTTCTACTTTGTGCTGATGTCCCACCCCAGAAATCTCATTTGCACCCATTAAGATTTATTAATAATAAGCTTTCCTGCCTTTATGGTACATTAGAGGTTCCAAGTAATATTTAACTGTGATTTGTGAGAAATGTGGACACGATAGATTTATTAGTAGCATACCAGTTACATGTATAATGTTTCATATCAACATTTTCACTTTTACCACCAATCTGCCAACATTCCCTCCATTAGCATCCTGGAGGAGGAGCCAGGTGATCGCTGGGCATGACTTCCTCCTGAACAACCGTGCATGTAAAGAAATTACTATTGTGCCCAGCAAGAAGTTTTAAGAAACGGCAAGATTGTGCTATGTGTGTCTAATGAAGCAGATTGAGACAGATGAGGTGAGGGATGTCACTAGCCCTGACACACTGTAGGAGGAGGACAGTTATGTTCCTGGTGCCTCCCATGGTAAACAAGTGGCTCCGAGAATCAAGTACCTGAAGTCCGCTATGAGATAAGAGTAGTGACCCTCACCCAAGGAGGTGAGGATAATGGGGCTTTACTGTATGTCGAGCTTGTACATCATTTTGAAAGGAAGGAGGAGCATAAGTATAAAGTCCTGGTTTCCAGAAGGAATGTTAAATGAAGAAGCATGGACAGAGTCCGAAAGGATATTGAAGAGGCAGCAATAACAAGGGGGAATGATCCCTGTTCAGTTCTGGGCATGGATTTGAACTGTTGTAAGATACTTGAGGACCTGGAGAATACTAACCAGGAGGAAGAGATGGCCAATTCTTTGACTATAAACTGAATGATCAAACCTTAAAACTGGTAAGAGAGACAAAGGAGGGTTTTCCTATGCAGGCAAAAGTCAAAAGTAGTGATGGTGCCACCACCTATGCTACCGATGGTTCCTCAGCTCCCTTACTGAGATCTCCTTTAAATATGTATTCTCTATTATTTGAAAATGACCCTGAAGCATGGGACTAGGATTAGATAATCTAATACTGAATTCTCTCCACTTTTTTTATGAGGTCTTAGGAGAGCCTATGAAAAAGCTAACTTTACAACCTAGGCAAAGCACGACTGGGAAATGAAATTCATTTTAGCAAATCCCCCCTGGACTCATGAGGTACGACTGGTATTTCCAGTGCCATTTCAGCAAAATCAAAATGTTTATATGTACTAATCTTAAAACTCTAGAAGGAAAAACAGTGCTAGACAGTCCTAGCTTATCATCTTGAGAGGAAGAAAAGAACTACAGCTATTTGAATTCAGAGTAAAAGATTTGTGTATTGAGTGGATCCTTCCTGCTTTTAAACTTACTTATTTTCCCCACTAAAGTGTCTCCCACAGGCATTACAGTACAAGAGAATAAACTTTTAAAATGGATCTATGTGGTGATATATTGTTTATGATTCAATAAAGCCACTGGAGATCAGTTTGTAAAGCCTGCTATACTAGTTAGCTATAGAAACTAAACAGTGGTGGCACACACTTTTAATTCCAGGACTCAGGAAAAAGGCAGATGGATCTCTAAGTTCAAGACCATCTTGGGCTACCAGAGAATGAATCAGAGCTCACGCCTTTAATCCCAGGACTTTAGAGGTATAAAAGGTAGAGGCATTCAGTCTGAGAGTTAGTCTCAGGATGAATGGTTAGTCGCTAGCCACTCTTGCTCAATTAGTGAAGCAGGGGAGGACCTGATGTCAACAATTACATAAGTTTGATCCTTATTGTGCTGTATTATCCCTAACAATCAATTTTTAAGAGCATTACAGAACTCCATGGATTTTCTAATTTCATTTGTAAATTACTATGAAGGATATGAAATCATTACCCAGCTGGGAAACTATGTGATTTCCTCACAACTGAATTTGTGATCACAAAAATTGTCCAACCTTCCCCCATTCCACAGGCAGATACTTATTTTATTAATGGCTCATCTAATGGTATAGGAAGGATTCATGGTCCAGATGTTCATAAATCTATTAATACTTCTTTTTCTTCAGCCCAACAGGTGGAACTGGCTGTTTTGATTAATCTATTATGGGTCATTCATGAACCCTTAAATATCATTTCAGATTCTGCTTATGTTGTAAGATTATTTCCAGCAATAGAAATATACTCGTATTTGTGCATATCCTGGTTTTATGCAGAAGGAAATAAGCAAGCTGATGTATTAACCTGCCCCAGTTTTACTTCTCCAGAAGTAAAGGGAAGGGCCATGTGTCTGTCATTGCAGATGGATCCTACTGAAATATTATGGATTCCTCTGACTCCTTTGGGCCCAGGCCATCAAGGACAATAGTGGATGGTGAGGAAACAATGGAAGTCAGCCAAAAGATAGCAGACCTCCAACTAAAGGGCAAAAGGAAATATCAACCATATCATCAGAAGTCAAGTTCCTTGCTTGGGGCCAAGTTAAGTCCCTGTGCACCAAGGGAGAAGTTAATTTACTCTGTTTATGAATGGACCTTGGGACCATAATAGACTCATTCGTCCATCTGATGACAGGACTGCATTTAATTTTCCATGGGATTTAAATAACTTCATTTGCATAGGACATGATAACATTTGTATTCCTATTGAAGGCAAATGTGGGCTTATGTTCTACAAAATACTAAAACTACTAATCATGTGGTCTCTTTTCAAGCTATTTTCTATATTTTTCTGATCAATATAATAATAGCAACTAATAGTACTGGACAAAGTTTGGATCTCTGTTCTTGGTGTCAGAGTATTAGACACATGCTTTCACTGTTCTAATACTATAATTTGCTTACTTATAAGATACTCACGCATCAAATGACAATTAGGTTGATCATGGTATGCTATTAAAAAATAAAAAAGGTGGAGATGTCAAAACACTGTTCAAGAATTGAGTCCTGTGAGAATTCTGATCTCTTGTGAGAGAACTCCAAGAAAAATAAGGAGTCTGTGACCTCAGTTTCTTCAACACAGAATTGTTCTTAGAATGTGTTTTTGTGCTCCCCAGGTGTAGCGGATAACAGCGAGTTTACTTCAGCTGTTGTTTATTCATATGCCTTTATGGAAAAACATGGTTTTGGCACGTGTAGCTTGTGTGATTGAATACTTACGTGAGTCTTCCTATCCCTGAGGATAAATTGCCTGATGCTCTGAATAAAGTTGGCTTTGCCTGAGACTTTAGTCCACCTCATTTTTAGGCCCTGCTCTCCCAGGTTCACACTGCCAACTAGAGCAGTAAACAGGGAAGCTTTTGGCCTTTGGTGGTCTGTTCAGACAAGTTATTCAGCCTGCAGCCAGAATTAATTTCAAAGCTCCATGTTGAGTCTGAGTCTTTCTACTATGCTGTAATATTTTCAGTTAAATCTCTGGAAATTTTGAAAGCTAAAGTGGAGGAAATAACATAATGAATTCCCAAGAATTCCTCACTTGGCCTGAAAGTTTATCAACCTATGGCCATCTATATATTCCCTGATTACTTCAGTATTATTTTAAAGCAAAACACAGCTCAGTTATTCATTATCAGTTTGCAGAAAGTATAAATAACCAGGACTCCATCCCAGAAGCAAAGGCACATGATACAAGTATAATAAAGCAGATGATAAAAGCATAATGAAGAGTCGCAAACTGAAACATCCTCATCAGTGCTTATCATCATAGGCTCTTATACAGGGTCCCCAGATATTAGAAGTGGCATACTCAGAACTGAAATCCAGCTGTGGCTTAGTCTCAGAAACCTGTGACTGTATGCAAATAGACAGAGCCTACTTTTAGCCTGGTGGTTATTTTCTCCTAAGCCTTCTCTCACTATTCCTGAGGCCAGGCCTGAAACTCTACATTACCATAGTATTGTCTTTGATTTGCAAGTGGTGCACAGCCCTACTTGAAGCAGGACAACTGAGGCATTGTAACCATTAACAAGGTTACTGTTTAATAAATAGTCTTGTTACAAAAGTAAGATGAATTCTTTAAACATAATTTAGAAAGTACAAAAAAAGCCCAAAGAAAACATATTAAGTACTCTACTTAAAGGGCTTTTTAAATATCAATATTTTGGTACTTTTTTCTTTTCTTTTGTTAAACATGTGTTTCTTCATAAGCATGGAATAGTTGATGTGTGTAAACCATTTTCATTACTTCATACTTTTATAACAAATATTCTCTAACGTATTTGTTTTTACAAAATATTTCATTATAAGTTTAGACAATTCTATTCAAGTGTGTGTGTGTGTGTGTGTGTGTGTGTGTGTGTGTGTGTGATTTAAGGTAGGGCCTTATGTAGGTCAGGCTAGGCTTGGAACTCATATTTGTCTCCACCTCTCAAGTGCTGGGATTACAGGTATATTAGTCAGGGTTCTCTAGAGGAACAGAATATATAGAATGATTATCTATCTATCTGGGATTTATTACAATGGCTTACAGGCTGTGGTGCAGCTAGTCCAACAATAGCTATCTACCAATGGAGGATCTAAAACTCCAGTAGTTGTTCAGTACACAAGGCTGGATGTCTCATCTGGTCTCCAGTATACATCAGAGTCCGGAAGAAGGAGGCTCTAATTCAGTGAAGGAATGGAGTATGCAAGCTAGAGCAAGAACAAACAGGCAAAGAGCAAGAATTGCCTTCTTCCATGTCCTTTTTATAGGCTGCCAGCTGAAGATGTAGCCTACATTAAGGGTAGTTCTCCCTACCCTGAAGATGCAGATTGGATGTGGATCTTCCTACTGCAATGATTTAATCAAGAAAAAAATCCCTCACATATGCACCCAGCCACTTAGGTTTTAGTTAATTCCAGATGTAGTCAAGCTGACAACCAAGAATAGTCATCACTATAGGCATCTATCATTCCTGCCTTACGGGATATATTTTAAGGCTAAAAGTCTGTATGCTTCCTTAGAAAATAATTATAGAAAAGAAACAATAGGGTCTGGGTGTCTGTCTCTTTCTCCATACACACAACATGCAATGGTCTTTATAGACACTGTTCCAAATTATCCTCCAACAGTTTATAAATGTACTTGTTTCCAAGCACCCTTATCAATAATATGGAATTTGTTAAATTTGATAGAATCAAGTATGTACCCACCAACTTTTATCAGTTTACTCCTGGCTCAGGGTAGTCCAGATTGTTTGACTAGAATGGTAATGGTAGGAGAAAGAATCAGGAACAGAAGACTTGAGCACTGGAATTCTTAGTATATTTTACAATGTTAAAATATGGTATCTGAAAGTTAATTCTGTCACAATGAGTAAAACTTAAGGAGTTTTAGAGTGAGATATTTTACCCTATCACTCCCAAGGGAGAAAGGCCTAAAGGGTCTCCTCCTCTTGCCTATGTTCAGGCCACTATCACAATTCACTTCAATCTGACCGAACCAGATCACTGGGTCTTTGGAAGGAAGAGCTGTCCATGTGACTTAGGCCACATCCACCACTTTGGTGCCATGTCCTCTTAAGAAAAGAATAGCAATGATACAGCAACATGATGATGGGCTTTGAAGCTGTTCTGTGAAATTAAATCAAATCACCCCTTAAATTATTTTATAAACCTTAGTCATCACAAAAGATCACAACAGGGGGCTCCAATACTGGAGCTGGCAAGTAAAGTCAAAACTAAGAAGTAACACCGGGGGATGGTGGCACACGCCTTTATCCCAGCACTCGGGAGGCAGAGGCAGGCAGATCTCTGTGAGTTCGAGGCCAGCCAGGACAGCCTCCAAAGCAGTACAGAGAAATTACTTAGAAATTTCTAAATTATCCATGATTGCTGGAGACAGCAACACGGGTGAGGCACATGAACACACTGTCTGAAGCAGAGGTAGAGCAAATATTCTGAATGGAATTGCCACACATTTTCTATCTGCCATGTGTTCTAAAAAGTTCTAGACAACCAAGTTCTACAATTTTATATTGGTAAGGCAGACCTCTCTGGACCTATTTGTCCAACGGTGTAACTTCGAAAGATCAAGATTTCACCCACACTTTCATCTGAAAAAATATTTTTTTAGGTTTGCTACGCTAAAGACATTCCAGGCATGCTGTGTTGTGGGTGGGACACACCAGGAAGGAAACCTTAGGGAGACTCTACCGGCACAAAAGGCTGGTGAGCAGCGGTCATGTCTTTGGTCAACTTCTATGAAAAGCAGCAAGTGTTAAAACAATTAGTGAAAGTTACATTGCTTGTTTTAAAATCCGGACTGTTACTTTGTTTTACTGTTTGCTACGTTTAAACCTTAGTTAACACTTGCTTGAGAAAAGTAACCTCAAAAGATGAAAGGTGAACACGAACAGACCCCTTCCCCCTAACTCTACTTCCTGCCTTTACCTTCATGCACTCAAGGGGTTACCGGGTCAATCTGCTAAAAGCTGTAGCTATTTTTAAGGCTTCAAAGGTCCCAAAGTTAAACACCCCCCAAAAGTTGAATACCCCGATACAGTTATCTCCAGTCTGGCCCAACTCAGAAAATAAGTCCAATTCTTTTCCTGAACACGATTTACTGGGGGTGCAAAAGACACCATCTGGGCTTTGTCTAGCACTCTAGCTGGTAGAGGGGCAGACGGATGCAAACTGGATTAGAACTATATACTGTTGCTAGATTTAGAAGCACTTTTTGGCTCCGCAGTTTGGCGGCTGAATAAAATGATCCTGCCTAGAATGCAAGCTCCGTAAGGGCAGGAACATCACCAGCTCTCTCGCTTCAAACCGCAGCACACAAAAGATCTCTGGGTACAGAACCCCCACCAGCCTTGGAACCGCAGAGACCCAGGGCCAAGCTCAGCCTGGATGTCACGTGACGCTCGCTCCTCCCGCCCCCCCCCCCCCCGCAAGCCCCGGAGCTCGTGCCAATCGAGGGGAAGTCCAAGTGGGCCTGGCCGCCCGGACTGTCACTGACTGGGCTCTGTCGCCTCTCGCCGGTCCCCAGCCCCACGCTCCGGGTCGTCAGCAAGACGCACCGAACAGCCGGCGTCCAGCCCGGCGACCTGCGTGCTGACGCGCGGCGGCCTGAGAGGACCGGGCGGAGCCTCGGGAGCCTGCCTGCGCCGTGCGGCGTGCTGACGCGAGCGGCGAGCGGCGAGCGGGCGGGCCGGCCTGGGCTCCTCCGCCGCGGGCCCACTGGCCTCCCGCCTCCCCCACCCTCGGCCCGTCAGCGCCCGAGACTGCGTCGCGCAGCATCGCGTCGGCCCGGCCCGCCCGGCCCCCGGGCAGATGCCCCGAGTTGCCGCTGTCGCCGCCGCCGACTCGGCCGGTGGCGGTGTGGGAGGTGGGCACCTGGCCCGGGGCCGCCGAGCGTGACAGACGCGGCCGGGGCCGCCGGGGGCTGTCGGGGCCGCGCGCGGACCATGTATTTCCTGAGCGGCTGGCCCAAGAGGCTGCTCTGCGCGCCGCGGAGCCCGGCCGAGGCGCCGCTCCACGTCCAGTCCGACCCTCGGAGAGCGTTCTTTGCCGTGCTGGCCCCGGCCCGCCTCAGCATCTGGTACAGCCGAGTGAGTAGGCGCCGCCGTCCCGTCCCGACTTCCCCCGAGCGGCCCCCGTCCCGTCCCGACTTCCCCCACAGAGGCCTGGATCTAATCCCGACTCTCCCCGAACGACCCCGGCCCCGGCCCGACCTCCTCCCGAACGACTCTGGCCCGGTCCCGACTCACTCCGAGCGACCCCGGCCCCGTCCCGACTTCCCCCGAGCGACCCCGGCCCCGTCCCGACTTCCCCCGAACGATCCCGGCCCCTTCCCGACTTCCTCCGAGCGACTCCGGCCCCGTCCCGACTTCCCCCGAACGACCCCGGCCCCGTCCCGACTTCCCCCGAGCGACCCCGGCCCGGTCCCGACTTCCCCCGAACGATCCCGGCCCCGTCCCGACTTCCCCCGAGCGACCCCGGCCCGGTCCCGACTTCCCCCGAACGATCTCGGCCCCGTCCCGACTTCCCTCGAGCGACCCCGGCCCAGTCCCGACTCCCGCCCCGAGCGTGTCTGGACTCCCGAGCGCCCAGGTCCCGGAGCGACTCCCCCTGCTCTCAGTCCCTCTCGCCCTCGGGTTGGCGCCTCGCGCGGGCTGAGTCTCCACAGCCCCGAGTCCCCGCGTGGCGCCCACAGCCGCGCGCCGGGCCGGCAGCTCCCTGGCTGAGTCCGGACTTGCCTGCCTCGCTGCCCAGCGCTCCGGCGGCTGCGGCGGCCCGGCTCCCCCTCGCTGTAAAGGTCGTTGTTTGGAGTTCCGGAAAGCCTGTTGGTCTTTTTACCCAGTGTCAGGCTGCTGTAACTGACTTCTAAAAACTTAGGAGTTGGTCGTTTCTAGAGGCCTGCTAACTTAGCTCCCTGTCTCCTGCAAACATCACGGACTCTTGTCTTTCTCTCCTATTCTTTGCTGCTCTTGGACTCCCGAGAACTGTTGGGGGGGATGGGGTTAAGAGTGGAGGAATTCACATCTGTCTGCGCCGCACCTGGAAATAATAAGGCTTGGAGAGAGAGCGTGGGGCAGAATTCTTTGCTTTGACTCCCGGCCTTTTCCTCCTTGTGTCTTGAGTTCCGAGTTGATAGGAGAAATAACTTGAAAAGGAGATGGTGAGTGGGATAGCCCCCGATCGGACATGACTGCTTGTTGGAGATCCGTCTGTAAAAAATTACAGAATTCTTAAGTTTAAAGTTGCCCCCTTCCCATTCAAAGAGACAGTACCAATCGATTTCAGAGTGGTGTTCTCATAGGAAGAGATCGAAGGTTGGTTGACCTTGTTCTTGCTATATCTATGAAAAACTGGTTTTGGTTTAGTTAAATCCTTTGGGTTTCTGCTTGTTATCATTGGAATGCTGATAATGCCCTTGATTGCCCTCACACAGCTGTGGTAAAACCAGTGCTAGGATTTAGGTAATTTTGGTTTCTCTTTTAACTATTACATAGTTAGGCTGTAGATCACACTATTTGTCACTAGGTTTTGGCTGACCTAATTTTCAGAAAGGTATCAGAACACAGCAGGCGACTAAATCATTACAGTATCAGCAATATGATACTCAGTTATGTGCTTATTTTGCTTTTTAAATATATGTGTTGTAGTTGGTACCTAATGGGATGCGTTGTCAGCATATGTGGCAGGTGAACAAATTTTAGTTAGGTGTAACTTTATGTGGAAAAGCATAATTAGAACTTGAGTTTTATGTTGTTTTCTAACTTTAGTAGTTTTATTTGAACGTAACACATTGTAAAACCTAACATTTTACATTTTTAACCTTTAAAGATAAAAATTAGAGTTATGTAAGTACCATGATAGAGCAGAAGTCTGCAAATTATCTTGTTCCCCCACACAAAAAAGAACATTAAAATGTGTCCCAGTGACATTTTTATATTTGTTTATTTATTTAATTTTTGGTTTTCAAGACAGGGTTTCTCTGTGGCTTTGGAGGCTGTCCTGGAACTAGCTCTGTAGACCAGGCTGGTCTCGAACTCACAGAGATCTGCCTATCTCTGCCTCCCGAATGCTAGGATTAAAGAGTGAGCCACCACTGCCTGACCCCAGAGACATTTTAGGCACATTTTGAATATTAATATAATCTGTTTGGATTCGGGGCTAGATTCAGTATTACGGCATTTAAATGTCTCTACTCCTTTCCTTCAACTCCCATTCTACACACAGCTGTGTTTCACAGAAGTACATTGGTTACTACTGATCTCTAGTGTGTAAAACTTAGAATTTTGCACAGATACAAAACAGTACATCACACACAGTGAAATAAATTTTCAAAAGTTAGATTTGGGAAAATATATGGGTTCAGAGGCATGGAGTGAGAGAGATTTCTGGACTACCTTAGGGAGGCTGCATGGCACTCAGGGTTTACATGGAACTGTGAGCATAAGCTTTAAGCTTTGTGACTTACAAAAATCAGGTTTAAATGTGACAATTCTGAGGTCTGTGATATATGGCCAGGTGAGTGGGAACAAGAGGCAGGCTTCACCTTCCAAGGCTTCTCCTCTTGGGATGTAAGTGTCTTCTTATCCTGTGAGGTGTTCATTTTAATTTTCTCATTCCTAAACATTGCAAAACAGTGTATGTTAAAATAAGCTTAGGTTACAAAATGGTAAAAGTATCTCTAGCTAAATGGAGGCTATCAGTTACACTCCTAGTTTGGAATGAATTGGTTTAAATTGTCTTCACTGAGCATATGAGTGACGGTATTGATTTTATTTATTTTTTTGGAAGGTTGTAATACATTTTGAAGGTCCACAGGGTTCTATAGAGTTGAAGTGTTCAAAAGCTACTTTAGAATATTTGGAGGCAGTGAGAGAGACTCAAAAGAGAAGAGAGAATAAATAGATTTTGCTTTTAGAAATTTTGTTTGGACTCAATAAAGTAAGCCTACATAGGGAAAATGCAGTTTTAAACGAGAAAACTAGCTTTATGGAAGAAGTGTGTGTTTAGTCAAAGTTGGTTGTCTGAATGTCCCAAAAAGTTGCTGTACATGGAATGTTGGTTAACTCTGAAACTATGGGAACATTAAACTAAATATCTAAAACTAAGTACATTTTATGGGTCTTCTAGTAAACTTTTGTGGCCCTCTTATATATCCCATTATTATGTACTAAGTTGCTATTTGGAAATTACAGTATTTTAGAGTTCTATCTGTTCAGACTAATTTTCTAACCAAATTTGAATAATACATGTTAGTGTTGCTTGGACTTGTCTATGAACAAATGTTTCTATACTCATTTGACTTCTTGACAAAGACTTTAAAATAGCACTTTTCATCAATAAATTGTGTTTATTACTTGGTTTTCATTGTGATGTATCAGTAGAGGTTTGCTTTTTTTAACATTGTGATTGCAATTCGGAATTCTAAAAACTAGTCCAGGGTCTGCATGGTTGGGGAGGGGAAGGGGGAGGGGAAGTGCTGCCAGCCCTGATGACCTGCATAACGAAAGGAGAGAACTGAGTCCTGCAGGTCATTCTTGCCTTCATGCTTGTGACATAGCACGTGCATTTCCACATCCACACAAACCCCCACTAAACAAATACCTTCTGAAATCTGTAATGGTATTTATTATCCACAGTTTTTGGAGCCCTAAATGCATGGCTTGGTGGCTCACTCCTGTAATCCTAGCACTTGAGATTTGATGAGGATGAGGCAGGAAAATTGCTATGAATTTGAGGCCAGCCTGTGCTACCTAGTAAGTTTTAGATCAGCCTGGACTAGAGTAAGACCTTGTCAAGGAAAGGGAGGGAGGGAAGGATTGGAAGGAAGGAGAAAGGGAAGAAAAAAGAAAGATTTCGTATATGTGTTAGGATGAGGTGGTAGAGGTAGTATCCATGGGATGATGTATTTCCAGCAGGAGTATTGTAGAAGAACTCAGCTTGGTTGATGGAGCTGCTCTATATAGTAAGATATGATTCATGATTGATGATTGTGTGAGATGAACTGCATTTTGTAGTGTAACAGGGGCTGTGGATATTCCTTTAATAGACTCCTTAGCTAAGTCTGTGGGTGTTAACCTTGAAATATTTAGGACACTTCCATTCTGAATTACATACATACTCATCTCAATTTGCAGGTCACTGATTTCAAATATTTAAATTGTTTTCAGAGAAGTGTTTTTGAATACTAATTGTAAAGGATAGCGTAAATAGGCAGAGCATGGAAGTGACGAAGAAGCTTATTATATATAGAAAACATTCTGCCCAATGCTATGTGTTAGTATGATGCATGAAAGCTGGCTTTTTGTTGTTTGTTTGTTTGTTTGACACTAGGTCTTACTGTATCACTGACTGACCTGGATCTCACCATCACACCCAGAGAATGAAAGTCTTTTGAGTTATCACTGTGGGTTGCAAATAAAAAGCTGAAATTGGCAATGCGCTAGCTACTGTTATATAAATAATGTATTGAGGAACTCTTAGCAAAAACTTACATTCCTGTTGATGTGAGCTAATAGTGAAAAGTCCTTGATAATTGCGCACATGGAAAACACAGTGAGATAGATGTCTCAAGAACCAAGCTGTATAATTAGCTACACATCCTCGGGAAAGCTGTTTAACCTCTATCTCCTTTTTCCTAATGTTCCCATTTCACTGTTTCAGCTCTATTACTGTCTCCAGAGACCTTCCTTTTAAATTTACATGTCTGAAAGTCTTCTAGAGTTCACTTTTTGTTAAAGAGTAAAGTTCAAACTCCTTAGTTTGATATCAGAAACACTCGTATCCTGGAATGCTCTATTGCCTCATCTCTGATTATTAGTATATTACCTATCCTTTAGCTTCTGTTGTAATCCTTCTTTCTCCATGAGTCATTGTTTACCTACCATAACTGGAAGTGTTCATTGCTGATGAACTACTGTTTTTGGTTTTTTCCTTCTAGCTTTATTGAACTATATATGACAAAATTGTAATACTTATGATGTATGGCAAAATGTTTTTATATATATATGTATATTGATAGATGTAATTGTAGATGGTAGTTTCTATCCTGCCTGGTTCCACAGCTATTCAGTCCCAAGTAAACAGAGGCTTATATTAATTATAAACTGTTTGGCCTCTTGCTCAGGCTTATTACTAACTAGCTCTTACAACTTAACCCATGATTCTTATCTATGTTTAGCCACATGGCTTGGTACCTTTTCTCAGAAAGGCATTTTCCTTCCTCTGTGTCTGGCTGGTGATTGTGTCTCTGCCTTTCCTCTTCCCAGAATTCTACTAATCTAACCAGATTGCCCCATCTGTACTTCCTGTCTGGCTACTGGCCAATCAGCATTTATTAAACCAATATGAATAACAAATCTTAACAATGTACAAGAGCATTGTCCTACAACATATAATCAAGCTAATAAGCATGTCCACACCTCACATAGTTCCTTTATGAAATTGCTTGAGATCTATTCTCAGGCTATAGAGATAGCTTAGTGGTTAAGTGTTTCGTGGGAATCAAGATTCACTAGACTCAGTACAGGTTAAGTGAAGTTTACTTGGGAGAATGCCCTTACGTAAGAAGCAGGTGGCTGCCACAAGTTCCAGATCAAAGGGTTCATCCAGGCTGCCCTCTGAGACCCGACAGGAGGCAAGAGAGAGCACTGGGGTCCGGGACCCCAGACCTAATCCTACCCACCATCACGTCCCTCCTCGCCTTTGACCATACCCGCTACAGGTGTGGGCTGGGTGGATATCTCACTATAGTTAAGAGCACTTACTGCTCTTGGAGAGGACCCAGGTTCAGTTCACATGCTGGCTGACAACTTGATGTAACTCTAATTTTGGAGAATCTGATGCCCTTTTCTGGCCTCTATGGTTACAGGGTGTATAAACATACATGCGGACAAACACTCATACACAAAATCTCTTGGCAGTTGTCCACTGATCTCCACTATTGTGTGATATTTTGATCAAATTCTTACAATAAAGTTTGCTTTGTGTCAGAGGGCAGAGCTAGACATTAGCTGACCAAAATTAACCATAGAGGTCTTGAAGGACTGAGGAGACAGGAAGTAGTAAGGGGGAGCTTAGAGAGGATCTCAGTCCTTTTGGATTGAGGAACAAAAGAGAGAGGAGGTCACTGGTGGCTTCTCCACTGATTTTCTGATCATTCAGGTTCTTACCCCCAAACCCGAGTCCCAATTTTTATTGATAAAGAATAATTATATAAGCACTTCACTCTACACACACATTGTGGCACATATATACCTTCTCATCACCACAACACACATATTGCACTATTATATTGCAATAATAAATGTAAAAATCTGTTCTGAGCAAATTTCAAGTATATAATATTATCATCTGAAGTTACCGGACTCTGAGTTAAATCACGAAAATTGACTAGTCTTATAACTGTGTATTTGAATTTGACCCAAATCACCCCGTCTCCTCCACCTCCAACTTCGGGCAATCTCTGTTCTACTCTTGGTTTCTGTGAAGTTAGGTTTTACATATAGAGTAGCTTATGTAGTATATGCTATTCTGTGGCTTATTTCATTAAAAGTTCATCCATGTTGCACTAAATGTCAGGATTTCCTTTTTAAAAAAAAATTGAATAGCCTATTGTATATATACCACATTTCCTTTATTAGTTCATCTGTTGACAATCACTTAGGTTGCTCTCACATTATGGTGATTTTGAATAATGCCGTAGTGATTATGGGCATGCAGATAACTTTTAAAATATTGATTTCAAATCCTTTTTTGTACATACTCGGAGTAATACCATTTTGGGGGATGGGGAGCACAAGTGCACACCCAGATAGACAGACAGACAGACAGACAGACAGACAGACAGATTACTAAACTATGTGGTTCTCTTAAAAATTTGTAAAGAGTGCTCCATACCATTTTCCATAATTGACATATCAATTACAGTCCTACCAACAGTTTCAAGAATATCCCTTTTATGTATCCTCTCCCACATTTTATCACTTGATTTCTTGATGAAAACCATCCTAATAAGTACAGAGCACTATCTTATGGATTTGATATGCATTTCCCTGCTAATTAGCAATACTGAGTAACTGCTGGCTTACTGGCTGTTTTTAATGTCTTTTGTGGGGGAAAAATGTCAGTTCAGGTCTGTTGCTGATTGAAATTGCTTTTCTTTTTGTTGTTAACTTTAAGAATTGCTTAAGTGTCTTGTATATGTGCTAGGTTTGTATTTTCTCCCTTTGCACTGATTTTCTTCATTGTATTGAGTGTTTCCCTTGCTGGTTGGGACTTTTTAGGTTCATGTAGTCCCACTGTTTATTGCTTTGTTTCTTTGATTTTGGTGCTATCCAGAACTCTTTACCAAGACCAGTATCAGGGAGCTTTTCCTCCATTTTCATCTGGAAATTGATTGTTTCTGACCCTGTGTTTAAGTCTCTAGTTTGCCCTGAGTTGGTCTTTGGTTATGGGTGTTTTATTCTTTTCCATTTGGATGTCTGGTTTTCCCAGCACCACTTGTTGAAAAGGCTGGTTTCCCTTTTGTTCAATCTTAGAGTCTTTGTCAAAGATTAGGTGACCATGTGTGGGGTTGGAGAGGCATAGGGAGGGGTAGGGTGCATGGTTTCTCCCTAGGGCGTCTCTTCTGTTCCATTGGTCTCTGTGCTTTGTTTTTATCCAAGTATCATGCTGTCTTGATTACTGTCTCTATATACTATATTTCAAAACCAGGTAGTATGAATGAAGTTTAGCTTTTGATTGCTTTGGCTATTTGGTCTCTTGAGTTCTGTATAAATTTTAAGATGTTTTATAAATTTCTATGAAAAATATTACTGGAACTTTGATAGGAATTGCATTGGTAGTATATACATTTAAACAGTATCAATTCACCATCCATGAACATGAGATATCATTCCATTTGTGTTATTTTCAGTGTCTTATGGTTTCCAGTGTCATATGGTTAAATTTATGTGCTATTTTATATTTAAATTCTGTTTATAAATAGGATTGCATTCTTACGTTCTTTTTTCAGTTTGTTTTTACTGTATAGAAATATAATGGGTTTTATGCATAGATTTTGTATCTTATACCATTACTGAATTTGTTTACTTATTTTAACTTTTTTGTATTTATGGAATCTTTTGGGTTTTCTGTATTCTGGAGAAAGGTGTATTTCTTCCTTGAACTTCTGCTTTGTATTCTAAGTTTTGCACTTACGCTTTGTTTTTAAAACTAAATTTAAAGCATATTAGCCCTGGTGCATTGCACACAGTACAGGCCTGTAACACTAACTGCTTAAGAGGTTAGGCATGACAAGTAACTCATGGCCCTTTTCAAGAAAAGCTACTTTCTCATTAAAAAAAATGTTTTTAGATTTGCTTATTGTATGTATGGGTGCTTTATCTGCATGTATACCTGCATGCCAGAAGAGAGCATCAGATGTTGTGAACTACCGTATGGTTGCTGGGAATTGAACTCAAGACCTCTGGAAGAGCAGCCAGTGATCTTAACTGCTGAGCCATCTCTCTAGTCCCTACTTTTTCATTTTTGAGACATTAGGCTGCTTTTCAGTACTTTGAAATATTATTTCTTAGATTTTTCTTGTTGTCTACAGGAGGGTTAGTCTAATTATATTCCTTTGCCATTACCTGAAGTCATTTCATGGAAAAGAATTCTTGAATATTTTTACTTTTCCATTTTTAATACTCTACTTTTAGACTATCATTATAATTTATTATTATTTGGTCAAAGTTTTATGAATCTATGTGACTGGAAAATATTTACAAACTACACTTTGGTATTTATAGTGTTGAGGCTGAAAAATCATTGTCACCTTTGAGATCCTCTGGTAATTACTCCTTTTTATATAGCCTTTTGTAAACATTACCTTTGTAAAAAGTTCCCTATGACCAGTGCATCAGTCATGCCATTTCTCTATAGTCTTGAGAATCATTTGAGCATTTTGAGCTTTGACTTGAAGTGTACTACTTACCCAAATTGAGTAAAATGTTCCATCAATGTCTGTCTTGGTTATGTTTCCCATTATTTTATTACTCAAAGCCTTCTTGCTACCAAACAGTGTTATGAATATGAAAATGTTTGAGAAGCTGAAGAGCTGCCCAGATAGAGTAATTATCACATTGTGTAGAATTTGGTTATGTGTTGCTCTGTCTTCCTGGATCCCTACTGACATACATTGCTTTTCCAGAGTAGGCTGTAAACTTTATAAAGTTAGAATTTCCATCTAGTATTATATCTTATTAACCTTTAATAGATATTGATTGAAATCTTTTGGTTCTATTTTTAAAATAAACTTATTTTTTTAAAGCAGATTTGGGTTCTTAATGAAATTGAGCAGCAAGAACAGAGAATTCTCACATATTGCCTGCTCTTCCTTCAGTAACTACCCCTCATATCAACATCTCTTACTTGAGTGGTGCGTTAGTTACAATCAGTGGTCCCCCACTGACCAGTGATCATTAGGGAATGTCCATATTTACCATAGTGTTCTCTCTTGACATCCTGTATTCTATGGGTTTTAAGAAATGTATAATATTACAGTATTGTTAGCCAACTTTTGTTACTACTCCAAGATATGAGATAATGAGCTTAAAAGAGGGAAAGGTTTGTTTTAAGTCATTGTTTAGGAGGTTTCAGTCCATGATCAAAAGGCTTGTTGCTTTTGGGTCTATGGAGAAATAGTATATGATGATGAGAATACATGACAGCCCAGAAGCAAAAGAAGGGGCAGAGAGGAGGGACCAGTGTTCCACTACCTTTTTCAGGGGTGTGTCCCCAGTGCCTAATTTCATTTTGTAAGGCCCTACTTTCTAAAGGTTCTCATACCTCCTAATAGCACCACACTCTTGGAACCAAGCCTAAAACACACGGGATCTTGGGTGTTATGATTCAGACTATAATATACAGAATATTGCTGCAGTAAGGAATTCTCAGTGGTCTTCCTACTCATTTCTGTCTCCCAGCCCTGGCAATCCCTACTAAAAACAAACAAAAGCAAAAAACCTTCTGTCTGTCCTTTTCCAAGCATCATGTAATGTGCATCTTTTTCAGTAATAATTCATGGAAGGCTCCGTATCTTTCCATGTCTTGGTGTCTGGATCTGCTGTAGTTGATCAGTTACTGAAGAAGGGATATCATAGTTACTTCCAAGTGTGGCAATATTTATGAAACGACTATAATGTTTGTGTTCTACTTTTGTTGTTGTTGCTATTTTAAACGGCCCTTTCTTACTATGTAGCCCAAGCTAGTCTCAATCTCACTAACCCTGGCTGGTCTTAAATTCATGATCCTTTTTTCTTAGCCTCCTAAATGCAGGGAGCCACCACACTCAGCTTTTTAAACTGTTGTGTGGATAGGTAATGAGTAAATACTATCTTATCGGGTTAGTGTGTTTGGTTTTGTAAGAAAGAGCCAGTTGTATAAAGTGAAGTTATTGTTTTGCATTTTCAACATCAAAAAAAATGTGAATTCCTATTGTTTTATGTCTTTGCTAGCACTTGGTATCAATCTTCTGAATTCTGACCATTTTAATTGGTACTTAACGGTACCTCATTGTTTAAATTTACTTTTCTCTAAAGACAGAGTATGTTGAAAGATTGTTTTCCATGTGTATTTGTTTCATGCTTGTTGAGGTCTTTGTCCATTGGATTATTTTGTTTTTTATTGAATTTTAAGTTTGTTATTTTTTATAAAAGTTCTTTATCGGGTATTTGCAAATACTTTCCCCACTCTGTGCCCTCTGTCCTCATTCTCTTGATAGTGTTTCTCATAGATCATTTTCTAATTTTAATGAAGTTCATCTTATGAATCTTTTGCTTTAGATATTGCACCCTTGGTGGAGGTCATTGCCTTATCTGAGGTCATCTAGATTTTTTCACTGTTATATTCTAGTAGTTTTATACTTTACACAGGATTTTTTATTTATTTTGAATCTTGAAAATTATGTAAGGTATGCATCATGACAAATTTTTGAAAATCAATTTCCATTTATTCTAGCACTATATTGCTTTTGCTCCTTTGTCAAAGATCAGTTGACTGTGTGAGTCTTTCTAGGTTCTCGTTTCTTTGATCTTTTTTTTTTAATCTTTCATCATGCTTAATATAGCTTTATAATGATAAGTCTTGAAAGCAGTGTTAGCACTCCAACACTCTTCATCACTCTGTCTTGAAACTCATCTAAAGTTGAGTTGATTTACTGATATTTGTGGTAGTTTGACTGTAATTGGCCCCCATAATCTCATAGGGAGTGGCACTATTAGGAGATGTGGCTTTGTTGGACTGTGTATGAACTTGTTGGAGGAAGTATGTCACTGTGGAGGTCGGTCTCTTGAGGTTTCCTATGCTCAGAATACTGCTAAGTATCTCAGTCGGCATCTTGTTGCCTGCATGATGTAGTACTCTCAGCCACCACCAGGTGTGCCTGCATGTCATGTTCTCTATCTTGGTGATATAATAATGGACTAAACCTCTGAAACTGTAAGCCAACCACCCAATTAAATGTTTTCTCTATAAGAATTGCTGTGGTCATGGTGTCTCTTAACAGCAATAGAAACTCTAACGAAGAAAACAGCTGGGATTTTGGCTAGGACTGCATTGAATATGTAGAGTTGCTATCTCAACAGTATTGACCCTTCCTAACCATTAATATAGAATAGCTTCATCTATTCTTGGATATCTTTCATTAGTATTTTGTGTAATATTTCTTATATACATAATTCTATTAGATTTATGACACTAAATGTTTCATGTGGGGTAACAGTATAAATTTAAACATGCTTTTTATTATAAATCATACTTTTTATTACTGGGATCTATGAAACTGATCAACTTTTGTGTATTAATTTTGTGTCTTGAAGCCTTGCTTATTTATTTCAGAATGTGCTGTTGATTCTTTCAAATTCTATATATGTCACTGTTATCTGTGCATATAATTTAATATCTTCCTTCCTGAAATGTATTACCTTTTATTTTCTTTTTTTGTCTTGTGGAATTCTGTAGTCATACTTCCTTTGTACTGACAGCTCCCAAAGACAAGGACACTTACTAAGTTTGACAGCTTGGCCTTAGCTTAGGCTCGTTCCCAACTAGCTCTTAAATCTTAAGTTGACCTGTGTATTTTAATCTGTCTTCTATCATGTGACTTGTTACTTCTCCTCCATACTGTATGCCCAAATCTATGTCTTGGTGGTGAATCACACCTCTGTTCTACCCAGAGTTCCTATCTCTGTCCGGAAGTTCCACTCATCTTCTACTACCTAGCTATTGGACATTTGTTAGGAATTGTGCTACTATGTTGGATAGTAATGAATGTCTCCTTGCCTTGTTCCTCAGGTAAGAAAGCTTGGAGTTTCTCATTAGTAAGTGTAATGATAGGTGTAGGATTTTTGTAGTTGTTCATTAGCAAGCTGGAGTTCTCTGAATAGATGTTATAACGTATTAAGATGCTTTTTTTTTTCCTGGCCTTTATTGATAACCATTTTTCCTCCTTTTTAGCTTATTTAGTTGGCTTTTGAATGTTGAGCCAGCCTTGCATGCCTGGAATGATTTTTTGTTGGATTTAATTTGCTAATATCTTGAGAGTTTTTGCATACAAGTTCAATGAGAGATTTTAGTCTGTTGGTTTTGATTTTCATGTGGTTTTGTCTGCAATATAGTGCTATAATAAACAATGAATTTAAAAGGACCACCTATCAATTGTGTCTTAGGGAAGGTTGTAGAGAACTGATACAATTTATTTAAATATTTGGCTTAATTCACCTATGAATATATATGGGCATGGTTATATTTTGTGAAGTTATTAATTATTGACTCAGTTTAACTTATTCAGTAGATGTATGTATGAATCACAAATTGTTTTTCTTTTTTCATAATTGCATGGAATGCTGAAGGTGGATGATTTTAGATTATGCTACAGTTTAAAAATATTTCCAATGTATTCTATAAGTAATGTTTAAATTTTGTTTGTATCTGTTTTTTTGTGTGTGTGTGTTATACAACTAAAATAAAATAAACCTGTTTTCTTCCAGCCTACTGTGTTAATCGTAACGTACAAAGAACCAGCTAAATCATCTACTCAGTTTGGATCTTACAAACAAGCTGAATGGAGGCCAGATAGTACCATGATAGCAGTGTCAGTAAGTAGATCTTTCAAACTTAATATTATTTACCTAAGAAGTCATAAAGTTGCATTTAAATGAGATTTTCTAATATTTTATTTAGTCTTTCACGAGAGAGAGAGAGAGAGAGAGAGAGAGAGAGAGAGAGTATCTCATGTGTCCACTGTATCTTCTTTGTTGACTTTACTACATCCTGCCATTCCTGAACAATACTTGTGTCCCTTTCTTTGTAATTTTCTGAGCCACACCTTCTCCAGCCTACTGATAATATATGTTAGAGAAATAAGAAAATAAGTTTAAGGAACTTAGATTATATTTACTGTACTCTCTTCTCTGTACTCTGTTTACTCTCTGGAGAGCAAACTGGAGTCTTGTGTGTGCTAGGCAAGTGTTCATCCACTGAATGATATCACTGTCATCTTACTGTTCTCTTAGCTAGTACATTAGCTCACCTGCCTGTTTCCACTCTTCCTAGTCTGTGGTATTTCAAGTTGACTAGGCTGCTAATCTGAAAATGTTCCAGATAGCCAAAAGTACCAGTACTTCTTGTAGCAGAACTAGTAGACTTCCCAACCACATAACAAATTCTGCTTGTTATATATAGTCCATAAACTACACATCGATTTTGTAGATTTAAATGATCAGTGCAAATAATAAAATGCTCACATATTATGTCTTGTCTGGACTCCTTGAAGCTGCAACAGCATAGTAGTGCTGACAACAACTGTATGTGATGTTCTCAATGCTTTCTCCTTTGTTCAGAATACTATAAATTATTATAAGTTATGACTACATGTGGAGACATTTTATGTTTATTACTAGTGCACACTTACATCAAAAGAGCGTTAAGTGCGGGCCAGTGGCCCACGCCTTTACTCCATTACTTGGAAGGCAGAGGCAGATGGATCTCTGTGAGTTCAAAGTCAGCATGGCCTACAGAGCAAGTTCCAGGATAGCCAGAGCTGTTACACAGAGAAACCCTGTCTCAAAACCAAACAAACAAAAAGAACAGATGAGAAAATTGTCATGCTTTTAAAGCATTCAAGTCTGGATTTTTTTTTTATTGTTGAATTAAGAGGCAAATGTGCATTATGTAGTAAGTTCCTAAAGAAAGTGTCATTACTCATCATTTTAGTTCTAATTCGTTGGAAGTAATAGAAAAATAGAAAATTTAAAATACTGTTTATTGTATCAGAATTTGAAAATGTATGTGGAGTAAAATCGCTCAGTTCTTTAAAAAAATTTAGTTTTATTCATTTATATATATGGTATTTTGTCTGTGTGCCATGTATGTGCCTGGTGCCTGTGAAGGCCAGAAATAGACATTGGATCCTCCAGAACTAGAGTTATAAATAGTTGCGAGCCATGATGTCATGCTGGGAATGAAACTTGGCTCCCTGAAAGAGCAACAAGTGCCCTTAACAGCTGAGCCATCTCTCCAGCCCTGATTGCTCCATTCTTGGTGAATTATCACATTAGTACTGCTCTGTTGTAGTTTATTTGCAGGGCCAGTGCTGAGTGTGAAAGGGCTAAGAATTATTCTGTCTGCATAGCCTGTATAGAATAACTCCAGATATATAAAATACTCAAAGAAATTGAGAAAACTGATTCAGTCCAAACTCAGTATTAATTGAAAGCAAAAATAACACACAAAACAAGAAAAGACATAGTTGGACAAATTCCAAAGCTTATGAACAATAGACTTTTAAAGCCTGTGATTGTCTTAAGTTTTCATCAGAGGTAAAGGCAGAATGTCTTGACTTGTGTCGCCTGACAAGTGTTTGTGACCTAATGTGGGTAAGGATTTGGCGGAAACTGTTTTAGCTTTTGGTTTAAATTGACATTTTTCTGAATTTAAAGAGTCACTTTCTGCTACTTATTAGGCAGTGAACAGCTTTGGAAAACAGTTGTTGGTGTGTGCTGGGTTAAAACTAAGGCAACGCACATGCTTTACCTGTTTCTTCCCTTGTGTGATAGGGTCTCTGTTGCTGTGATAAAACACCAGGACCGAAAGCAAATTGGAGAGGAAGGGTTTGTTTCAGATACTGCTCTCAGGTCACTCTCCATCACTGAGGGAAGTCAGGGCAGGAACCTGGAGTCAAACTGAAACAGCAGCCATGGTAGAGTATAGCTTGCTGTTCCTTATGGCTTGCTCCTCCTGCTTCCTTATAGCAAGCACAATCACCAGCCCTAGGGTGGCACTGCCTGCAGTGGGCCTTCCCATTCAATCACTAATTAGGAAAATGTGCTGTGGACTTGCCTACAGCCTAGTCTTAGGGGAGGCATCTTTTCAGTTGATAGTCCCTCTTTCCAGGTGACTAGGCTTGTGTCAAGTTGATGTGAAACTAGCCAGGATACCATATAAACCAGGGTCATGCACCCCCCCCCCTTTCTGTGCTTCCTGACAGACTCTGAGACATCCTTTGGTGTGGCATATTTGTATACCTTCCTCCACAAACTGTAAATGACAAATTCTCTGTTCTGTGGCAGTTGTCTCCTGACCTGTTGACCTTACCACACCTGAATAATAACAGGTCTGTGATTTCTTTTAGATCACTGAACATATGTAAGCCTGTTGATTTTTTGATTAAGAATTTGAACATTTGGACTTACTCAGTGATAATTTTTGACATATCCTTTATTTTCTGTGGCTGTGCATCAGGGTTTTAAATTTTAGTGACTGTTGTATTGTGGTAACTCTGTTTTTCTTTTGGGGGGCGGTGGTTTGTTTGTTTTTTTTTTTTTTTCCAAGACAGGGTTTCCCTGTTCTGAAACTTGATCTGTAGACCAGGCTGTCCTTGAACTCACAAAGAGATCCTCCTGCCTCTGCCTCCTGAGTGCTAGGATTAAAGGTGTGTGACACCACCACCTAGCATATTGTAGTAACCCTTAAAAACAAATTCTTCCAGCTTTCAGAGGTTGGGTTTCCTTTTTATTTGCTAAATTTTCCTCCAGCTATTCATGTGAAATATTTCTTCTTCTATCTGCATTCACTGTAGTTTCTTTTCTCTTGGCAGCCAGTTACCTAAACTTTAAGTCTTACAAGGAGAGGTACAAGGGAATAGGTTCAGTCTCCAAAAATAACCCTCTTGACCCAGAAACTACTTCAGTTCTTTAGGATGCTCTCTCTCCTCCTTGGTGAGCAGAAGTGACAGTCAACACCTACAATCCAGTGATGGGGACAAATATTATCCACCTTACTCCAGTCAGACACACTTGACAGAGTTGGCCAAATATGGATCACTAAATTGATAAAATTGACTAGCTCCATCAAGCCCTTTCCTGGTTATTACAAATATTCCTCTTAGATTGAGAGTTTGATATCATTGAGCTCAATGTTGTTGTCAGAAGAAACCAAACTGAAGCCATTTTGAATAAAACATTCATTTTGAAAAAGGGTCAAATAAAGTTAAAGTTCCCAAGACCTCCCCAGACCTTCCTGGGTTACTGACATGGGATTAGCACAGTGAGACATAAACAGTGGGTAAGCTGCCCCACCACACTTGAGTAAGTTAACCAATGAAAACATGATAAGTGTGGTACATAGGAAAATGTTCCTAGGAAAGTCCTTAATCCCTGAATCCTGATTGGTGAAAAGTGTAACTAACTTGGCATAGATGTTTGTGGTTTTCTGGCTTAAAAGCACTGTAACAGTCTGCTTGGGTCACACAGTTCAGCTCCTGAGTCTGTTCTGTGGCCTGATTGATCAGTAGCGGCTTGATTAGAACAAATTTGTTCCCTGTGCATTTACTTGGTGTGTGAGTTATGTTGGCTCCAAGCAGACCCCATAGTATTGTCAAGTTCAGTTGTTTTGATAGGTAAATGGATTTTCAGAGTTTCCTGTGCAATCTTTCATAATGTAACCCTCTAGGACAGTTGTTCTCAACCTTCCTAATGTGTTGACTCTTTAACACAGTTCTTCATGTTGTAGTGACCCCCAACCATAAAATTATTTCATTGCTATTTCATAACTGTAATTTTGCTACTGTTATGAATCACAGGATATCTGATATGCAAACTCTAAAGGGGTTTCAACACTGGTTGAGAACCATTGCTCTATCTAATCTTACGAAGTTTTGAAATTTATGAATAGAATGAGGAAATTTCAGGAGTAAAATGTTCTGTAGAGTACATATTAGGTAGATTATGTACAGTTACTGACAAAGAAATGGTGGTGTCAATTTTATAAATGCATGGGAATGTTTTCCCTAAAGTGGGTTCATGGAAATTTAACCCCAGTGTTTAGTTGGATTTCATTTATTTTTCCTTCTTTACTTTTTTGAACAACTAGGAGACTTACTTTGATTTAAAAATTCAAATTTGTGTGTTCAGTAGCAGTTGTGACTTATTTTACAAATAAAAACTTGCCTGTTGAGTTTCTTTCTGGAACAGGGGCACCAAAGCTAAAGTACCCTGAGGTGCTAGCTGTGTTTGCTGGTGGCTCTATGCCCCATTAGCTGGGAGGTTTGTAGTAATATGTATGGAACAGAAAATAGAGAAATTACATACTTTAATTGAAATAAATCAGAATCAACTTTTACCTACTTAGTTTATCTCTGGGCTTTAAAGTTATATTAGCTTGTAAGCTGGATTAAACAAGTATGACATTGAATTAAAGTAGTAACAATGTCAAAACATTGATCTGTTAAAAATTTGTAAGTAGATGACCAAAGGTCACACACATCCTAAGATAAGTATTTTATATAGGGAAACTTATTTAGATTACATTGAAGTATTAGTATTAAATTATTTAACTTATACAAGTTTTGTGGACATAGGAGAAATCACCATAGATTCATTCTCTTGTTCAACATTTATGGAGTCCCCATATTATTCCAGGTAGAAGGAAGATATAACATGTGGAAAAATTACCTTGAACCATTGAGTGGGGTTTCTTCCCCCTCCTCTTCTTCCTTCTTGAGATACTCTCATACATACTCTTGTTGCCCAGAATGGCCTCAAACTATATAGCTGAGGTTGGCCTGGATAAACTCCTCATCCTTCTATTCTAGTTTCCAATTTGTGGGGTTACAAGAGCATCTCACTATGCCCAGCTTTTTGTTGTTGTTAGTTTTGTTTGCTTATTTTTTACTTCTATTCTCTTTGGTGATGTCTTTATTTTGTTTTTCTTTTTTTTTATTTTTTGAAAGGTATTTTTGCTAGATATAGTAACTCAGGTTTGTTACTAGGCCCCTGTTAACTTGTTAAGCAGTTTAAAAAAAAAAAAAAAAACGTAAATAGGAAGACACAAGAATAAATTTATGTCAGACCTAGTGGTTTAGGTCTTTAATCCCAAGTACTTGGGAGGCCTGAGGAAGGAAGATTATAAATTAAAGGCCTGACCAAGTTACATAGCAATTTCAAGGCCAGCCTGGGCAATTTAGTGATACCTTGTCTCAAAAGTAGAAGAATCCTGGAGACATATTAGTAGTTCAGCAGTGCAGGGCACAGTCGTAGGTTTGAACACCCAAGCATTGCAAAGAAGTGGAATTAATTTACTTAACTCTGTAATATGTATCCCATTCTGCTTAGTTAAAGATGTTCATTTCAGCAGAGTGTTTTCAAGGGTATCTAATCAGCATTGAAGATTACTTAAGTTAAAGATTAAGCTGAGTGGTAGTGACAACCAAGTGGATCCTGAAGTTTGAGACCAGCCTGGTCTACAGATCGAGTTCCAGGATAGCCAGAGCTACCCAGAGAAACCTGTCTCAAAAAACAGAAAACAAACAAAAAGATTAGGAGTTCATTGTCTTCACTTGTTTCTATGGAGTAATTAGTGACTAGGCGTTTTACTGATCCTTTGAAAGTAATGTAAGTAACTTCCCTGTTCTTCCTATACCCCAGATTTTCTCTGTGTCTTGGGACTTTATAATTTAGCTATGATGTGATGAGAGTAGTTTTTGTTGTGCTCATACTAGTTGGTGTTCTGTATACTTGTTGAATCTGTGGGTTGGGATCCTCAACTTGAAAATGGTCAGGTGTTAACTTCTATACTGACTTTGCTTTGTCCCTGACTTTGCTTTGTCCCTTTCCACCTTTTTATAGCTTTACTTTTTTGCTATTTCGTTTTTTTTTAAAATTCATATATAAATTACAGTATTTCCCCCTTCCCCTTTCCTCCTTCCAACCCCTTCCACACCCTCACCACGCTTTACTCCCTCTCGAAATTTATGACCTTTTACCTTTAAGTATTATTATTATGTACATGTCCATAAATACATAAATATGTTCTGTGATAGTAATTGACTGGATGTGTGTCTGTGTATGTGTTTAACATCTCATGGTTTCTGTTGGTCTACTTTTCCCATTTTTTTCTGTTTTATAGTGTTTATTCTCATTGGATACATTGCTCAGTTATGAAACCTGTCCAGTCTGCAGTGTGCAATACTGTCTTCATTCAGATATTAAGTTGGAGTTGTGTGTATTTTAACTTTATGATGTGGAGGAGGGGCAGGTTTCAGGATAGGCTTTCTCTGTAACTGCTCTGGCTGTGGCTGTCCTGGAACTCACTTTGTAGACCAGGTTGGCCACAAACTCAACAGAGATCCACCTGCATCTGTCTCTTGAGTGCTAGGATCAAAGACATGCACCACACCACCACTGCCCGGCTTAACTTTATAATTTATATCTATCTAAAATATTTTATATAACATTTAAATTTCCAGTGAAAATTTTATTCTCTTGTCTGTGGTTCTTTCCTTTTACCCTGAAGTTCTTGTCTAATGCTAGTATCCTGGTTCTTTGCTTTTGTTTGTAAAAGTCTGTGATCTTGCATTTTAATGTCTGAGAGTTTGTATTTTATTATGGACACTGCAAATGAACTATAGAGAATTGCAGTAGTTATCTTCAGACTGAGAAAGATAAAGTCAATTGTTTCCTCTCATTTTCGGAACCTAGATTTAAACTTGTATGTGTGTGAAAGGGACCTGTGATGGAAGGATCTTGTGGTAGTAGGGAAGGACAGAAGACAAGATAACGGAACCTATGGGACTCCAAAGTAGAAGAGGAGTCTTTGGGTAGTCAGGGGTCTTCAGGAGGGGCCAGTGAAAGTGGAAAGGGGCATTGGGAAATTAGGACAAGTAAGAACACTGTGTATATGAAGGTACTATAAGGAGACCTATTGCTTTGTTTGCTAACTTTAAGAAAAATAAAGAGCCTGTTTTTATTTTTAAATGTGGGTTCATGCTTGCTACCACACACAAAGAGGTCAAAGGACAACTTGTGCATCTTGGGGGATGGATTGTAGTTGTCAAGGTTGACAGCAAGCATCTTTATCCACTTGTATCAATCTTTCTGGTTCCTTGAGTAGTTTTCAGAACTCCAAATTAGAATCACAATCAGCAAAGAACCACATCATAGAGTCACTGCCAAACCAGATGACCTGAGTTTGACCCTAATACCCACATGGTATTAAGTAGAAGGAGAGAACCAACTTCTACAGGTTGTCTTTTGACTTCTAGATATGGGTTGTGATACTTGTGTACACACACATATACACCAATCCATACAAAAACACATGAGCAAAATAAAGTAACAAAAAAATTAATTCAAGTAAAGGAAATAAAGGTGCAATGAAATTTAATAGAAATGTTAGCATCATTTGTATTAGGCCACATGAAATCTCAAACTTGAATTATTCCTGTTCTGTCCTTTTTTTTTCCCATTGCATTGTGAATAATTTTTATTGCTGTGATTTTTATGGTAAAATTTAATTTCTTCAGAGTCTAAACTATTGATGATGTGTTGTGCATTTTTAATGAGTCTAAACTATTGATCATGTGTTTGTTGTGCATTTTTAATCTCACATGTTTTGGTTTTTATCCCCAGAGTTATATTTTGGTATTTTTTATTTGTCTAACCTTTTGAAGATAAACAGCAAAGTAACTGGGGGCAGGAGAGATGGCTTGGTGGTTAAGAGAACCTGTTATTCTTATAGAGGACCCGGGTTCAGTTCCCAGCACCTGTTTGGTGGCTCACAGCCACCTGTAAACAGCTTTAGTTCCAGGGCATCTTATGCCTTCTCCTGACCTCTGTGGATGCCAGGCACACATGTGATACACATATATACAGACAGGCAAAACACTTATAAAATAAAATCCTTAAAAAATGCTAAAAAGAATATTGTTACTGTTCAAATGGCTTTTTGTATTTATTTCAGTTACTTGTATTCTGGATTATTTTGTTTGGTTAATTTTCTTCCTAGTTCTATTTGATAGTGTCCTGTATCTCTCTACATGTAGTAATCATTTTATTGGGCGTAGATGATGCTAAGTGATGTCATTTAACTTGGTTGGATGCTGGAACTTTTGCAGTCCTGTAAGTCTTTCTGGGATGTAGTTAGTTATTTGGAAGAGTTTGATCTGCCTTGGTTTATGCCTGCTGTGTAAGTGGAATAGGGTTCACCTTTTTCCCACCTTCCAAGGAAGACAGTCCTTAATGTGGTTTTGAAAGTCATTGTTTCATATATAAAATGTATATTGTAAGTATTTTTAAAATTGTGTCAGATTGAAGTGTAAATCTACTTCAATTTTAATCCAGTTTTGTTAGAAGCTGAAATCTCGCTCCCCTCCTCCTGTTTTTTGGTTTTGTTTTGATTTTTGAACAGAAATTAGATCCATAGTATAAACAAATGTGATAGTGATAGGAACATAATTTTTTAAAATTTATTTGTGAATGGGAATGTGCATGTCCATAGCATGAATAGAGGTCAGAGACAGGAGTCTGCTCTCCTTCTACTATGATGGTCCCAGGGATCAAATTCAGATTGTTATATTTGGCAACAAGTACCTTTACCCACTGTGCCATCTTGCTGCTTAGGATTCATTCATTCATTGAGGGAGGTTCTCAGAACCTTTTGTGTAGATCAGGCTGGTTCAACCTACACAGAGATCTGCTTGTTTCTGTCTTCACAGTGCTGAGATTAAAGCTGTATGTCACCATGCCTAGCTAGGAAAAAAAACTGATGAATGTTGTTCAAATCAAAAGATACTTACCACCTTTATTTCAGTATGTTTATCTTACCATTTTCCATTTATGTATATTCTTGTCTGTGTGCCCAGTAGTTATATTATTATCTTGGGAGAACAGTATAACTTTATATTTATATTTCTTCTTATTTTATTTCTTCTTATTTTTATAAGAAGTGATTTATATTTCTTCTTATTTTAAACATGTATAATAAAGAATATGAAAATTAAAGTGCAATTTATAGATCAATGTGAGGAATTTGGATCTTGCAGTTTGCTATTTGATTGTTATTTCAAGAGAAATTAGTTTAGTGAATTTTGGATGGTTATTGTATGTTATCAGAGGGAATTAAGATTGCTGCCTGAAAAGATTAAGCAATAATTATGTGCTTTCTTTATATTATTTGGGCATCATGGAGAGAAAGGCCGTTATAATGGTGCACAGTAATAGATTTGGTGATTACTATAGGGACATCATTTGTTACCATGACTTTAAAAATTGTTCTAAGGCAGAACTGTTTATGAAATCTCAGTCGTAGATGTCACTGAGATTTAGACATTTGTATGGTGTTTGTCTCCACCAAATGTTTCAGAGAAGTCTGAAATATTTATTTTAAATGATTGATACCAAATATCAAATAGTAAATCAAGGTTTTATTTGTGTTTTCACTATTGCATTAAATGAAATGCTATACAATGTGGTTTTATTCTCACTGACTTTATAGTTCTGTATACTTTATTACTTTGCAATGTATGTTTTTAGCATTTGATCATCTGACCTTTGAATGACTGGTCCTCCAGACAGCATTTGTAAGTTAATGTTACTGTCTTAAGAACTGACCATTCTGTATTGCCGTTCCCGCCCTTATGAGGTGGCAGTAAAGTCTACAACACTCATCATTCATGTTGTAGGATATGTTTGTGACTTTTGCTATGCTTTGATTTGAAGCTATTTTCCTTTTGTTTTTCTTTTGTAAGAATGTAAAATTACCATGAAGATTTTGAAAGATAATCTTTTCTGAACAATCTTTACCTTCTTGTAGCACAAATAATAAAAACCCAGAGACAGATATTGGGGTTCAAGTTGAAGATCAGAAAAGCAAAGCAGCCAAGCCAATAAAGAGTTCTTACCACTACCAAGGTTAAGACCAAAGAGGGGTGACCCTGTCCTCAGAGTAACGGCAATGCTCTCCACCAAAACCTCAGACTGCCCTGAGACTGCACTGAGCTCCTGCCTTTATTCTCTCTGGTACTGGGACTAACAGAATAAGCTCTATTTCTCTTTTAGACTGATCCACTCTCATGTAGCACAGGGTAGCCTTGATCTCACAGAGATCCATCTGCCTCTGTCTCCAAAATGCTGAAATTAAAAGTGTGGCCACCACTGCCTGTCCTCTATGGCTAGCTATTGGTTTTGTGTGTGTGGCTTACTAGTGGCTTACCTCTTAACTAGGTGTGTGGTTAACTAATGGCTTAGCTCTGCATTCAGATCTTTAGGCAAGCTCTGTTTATTAGATTACAAACAAAATATCACCACATTTCCCTTTTTTGTCTAATATAAGAAAGAATGTTATAACTAACATAAGAAAAACTATATCTAATAAGTATAATAACTATATACAATATATACAGGCAATAGGTATATCAATAATGTCTAGTCCATTTACATTTGACAAATTCAGAGAACATACCCCATTATCTATCCTATCTTGGTGAGTCCAAAGTCTTGTACCTAATTTATTTTGTATCATAACTTGCGTTACCATCCAAAACTATCCTTTGATATCTCTCAATTTTACACACTTTACACCTCTTTAGTGAGTTTCTTTTCTGCATCTGGTAACTAAGAAAAACTATATAGCTATCTAGTCTTCGACTCTCTCAGAGACCCAAGAAGGAAACAGTATTAACTGAGTAAACAGGAAGTGCAAGCAAGCGACTTCCAAAAACTGTGAGAAATGACAAAAGCAGCTGGCTGCCTGGACAGCCACCAAGGTTCCTCTGCAACATTGGGGCATCCATTTTCAGCCTAAAGACCTAGAATATTGGACAGACTTTTCTATGAAGCAAGGTTTGTCAGTCACTGTCTTTTGTGTCCTGCTTGTCCAATTTGAACAGCTTAGTGTCAGCAGTCAAGGTAAGGGCACTTCTTGCTCAGTGGCTTACTTTTGCCACAAAGAATGTAAGCTCCATGTGGAGTTTCTTCTCTGTGGTAGATTAGTGCTGCCAGGAGTAGACATGTCTCATTGTCATATAAAAAAGAAACTACGTTATTAAAACATCTTAAATGCCATATTCTGTAGATCTCTGAAGTGTTTGAAGATGATCTGTCTATCTAAAATATATCTTTTTGACCTTGTAAACATACCTAATATTACTACAAATCCAATTGTAGGTGGCTAATTACTAATATGCATTTCCTTATTATCCTATATAATTGGTAATAATAACTTTCAAGGACTAGAAATCTGCATTACATTGTTAAATGGGCTGTATAGATACAACACTTTGAACAAGGTTAGAAACATTTGTACAGTATGCTTTTACCATATTAATCTCAAATTTGTCAATATACAAAATTTGTATGCCATGTACAAAAATCCAGTCCAATGTAAAATATTTAAAACTAGTAGTTGCTTTTTAAAGGTAGATTCAGTAATCTACCCTTATGTCCTATCATACCTGTATCCCCCTTTTTTGTTTTCAAAACAACTCTGAATCTAATTCCCTTGGTTCAACTTTCTTCCTGAGGGTAACCAATAACAACTTGTAACCATTTCCCTTAAACAGTGACAAATATACATAACCTATTTAATGACCAAAACCCACCCACCCCCACCTCTTCCTGCTGTCTGGTGGCAATGACATCTTTAGGGGATCCTGAAAAGAAAAATTGGGGTTAATTGTCAAGTTCTGGGAGAGGTAGTTGTATCATTTGTTGTCCAGTCTCTGTGTAATGGGAAAGTACAGGGCTTGTCCCAAGTCCTGGCTAGAGTTGACTGTGGGACTGGATCATCTCAGCCTCCTCGAATTTTTCCTGAGCAGTGTATAGTCCAAAACTGATCTTTAGGTGGTAGGTGGTGTTTTTCAGCTGAGTGATGTTGGTTATTATAATCCTGGTGTAATTGTGGGGTTCCATCTTCTTTTTGGACTTCAGAGATCAAATTAGGTCAGATTATTCCTTTTCTTGGTAATTTTTTCCTGATACCTTTTTAAATATCCAGGAAATTAGACTGTGGTTTTTGAAAATATATTACAGAAGGGTAAGCTTTATAGTCAAAGCAAACCCTGGCTGCTCTGGGAAATGTTTCCTCTGTCATTCCTTTAACTGGAAAACAGAAAGCTAGTGCTGGGAAGAAATAGGAAACCCTGGATGGTTTCTTTGGTTTTGATTGTTTCTACTTTGGGTTCAGCCTCACTTACCTCTGAGAGGATAGAAATTGAGTGTTAGGGTAAAGAAGTTTGAGGGGGGGGCGGGGGGCCTGCCACTTCACTCTATTATTTGATTATACAATGAAAACATCTTGTAGGAGCAATTATATATAGTATTAAGCATATAATGTGGTTGTTTGAGCATTGTAAGTCACAGGTGTATACCGTGGTCATATAACTGTTTTTGTGTTGTTTGTATTTTGTTGTTGAATTAGTTTTGTTTTTGAGATAGAATCCCTTAGGGTAGTCCAGGCTGGCTAGGAACCTGCTTCAGTCACCAGATGCAACATTGTTTTTAAATACAATTTCTGTTTTTATAATATTTAATTACTTTGGAAATTTAGATGTGCAGAGTTGAAGTTCACATGCTTATATTTGGGAATTTAGAGATTGACTAGTTAGCTAATGTTTAGATTTTGAAATTTCAAGATTTTGTCTTGCAATATATTTTATAGTAAAAACTTTAAAATTTTTAACTATATAAAGTATGCTGTTTATGAAGTAAATGATAATGTTTATTTGGGTACAATAAGGCATTTTATACTTTTGTTATTTGGTTGTATTGCTTTGTAAGCTTAGAATTACTATTTGTCCTATTTTTGCAGAGTTCAGAAAGTGCTAGGTATTTTCCACAGTACTCATCTATTGAGTTATCAGTTGTTTCAGAATGTGCATGTCCATAATAGTCTACAAACTGGATTTCAGTTACATAGTTTATAAAACATTTTAAAAATTTGCTAAACATTTTATGATAGATTATATTAAGGTCATTTTGCATATATAAAGAGACTATTCTTCAGAGGGTTGAATGAGATTTCATTGTCCTGGTATGCAAAATTACAGCCTAGGGTAACAGTTTCAACATTCTTATTCACGGTCAATAAAATTTCTCTTTCAGACAGCAAATGGCTACATCTTGTTTTTTCATATTACTTCTTCAAGAGGGGACAAATACCTTTATGAACCAGTATATCCCAAGTAAGTTTATTGGCTTTCATTCTTCTAGTACATGGCTTGCAAACTTAATATTTTTTAAAGAATGTCTTTTGGGGTTGTCTAAAGTCAGTAAAATGTTAAGTTACATTTCTAAAATGATGCTTCAGGAATTTTCAGTCTTTGAAATGTCATTTTTTTAATTTAAAAAAATATGTAATAAATGAGTTAAAGGATACTAATGATTGTGTTATAACTCCTTTCTTAGACATTCAGAATTACTAGTAATATATTCCAAGTCAGATATCCTCTAGTCTTTATTGAGATGGAGAGCTGAGAGAGAATGTGAAGAGGTGAATGCTTAGTCGATTATAGGCTCCTTTGACTGTGTTTGTGTATACGCACATGAAAAAACCCACACAGACAGTAGTTACCTTCCAAACTTTGAGGGGATATGGACTTTTGCTCTTTAAACTGTGTCATTATATTTTGCACATTTCCTCCACAGCATGCTTTAGTTTTTAATTAAAAAAAATATATTTTTAAAGTACAACATCTTTGTTTCTGGGAGCAAATCACTTCTGTGTCAAAAGTTTGCTTGATGTTACATGAGAGACTGTTGCCAATATGACAAAGAGGAAATTCCTGAGATTGAAAAAGCCATAAATAAATTATTTGTATACTATTATTATACACAAATAATATATAACAGTTATATAAATGATATAATATATATAAACAATATATTAAAAAATATATCCTAAAATATAGATATATCATTTAATAATATATATATTATTAGGGATTATCAGGATGTTTATTTTTAATATTTAACATTAATATTTAATAGTATAATAACGTAGTTTAATTAGTAAAGATAATAATGATTATATTATTTGTATATTAAACATAGATAAAACATATATTAAAATTATACACATACACACACACACACACACACACACACACACACACACACACACACACACACACACACACACACACACACGACCTTACTGAAGAAGACTAAGCAAAACTAATGGGATGAAGAGAAGTGAAATGTGCCTGACACTGTAACACTACAATGATTGTCCCAAATACTAATTGCGCTGAGCTGTTTATAATTGTTTATATTAGACAAATGCCACAGCAAACCAATTGTATTAGCATAATGTTGTCCTGATTTCACATTTAATTTGCCTATTATTTCAAACCTATAGATAAGTTTCTTCTAGTGTGAGCAGATATTGCATTTTTAGGCTGGAAAGATGACTCAGTTGGTGAAGACCCAAAGTCAGTCCCCAGAACCCACATAAAAGTGCAAGGCATGGTGGCATGTGCTTGTCATCCCAGGACTGGGGAGATGGAAACAAGCAGAGCTCCCGGAGCTTGCTGGCTAGCCAGCCTAGGCTGCTTGGATCCTCTGACTTATACAAAAGACAATGACATTTTGGTTCTTGCTTCTTTGCCTAACTTATTGTCCATCTAATGTCCTGAAACTTTCAAAGTTGTCATTGTAAGTAAAAATAATTTAAGAACAGTTTTATATAATAGAATTAATGAAATATGATCTTTAGGGTTTCTATTGCTGTGATAAAGCACCATAATCTAAAGCAACTTGGGGAGGAAAGAGTTTATTTCCATTTCATGTCCCAGCTTGTCCATTTCATGTCCATTTCATGTACTGGCTTGCTCCTCACAGCTTGCCAACCTGTTTTTTGCACACCCACCATAGATTGCACCCTCCCATGTCAATCATCAACCATGAAAATGCCCCCATAGACTTGCCTACAGGCCAAGTTGTTATGGACATTTTCTCAGCATAGATTCCCACTTCCCAAATGACTCTTTCTATCTAGCCAGCATAACACTTCATGTGGTATATCATCTTTTTATAATCAGTACTTTCACATAGGTAAAACACACTTGTTACATGTAAATAATAATTTAATGATTAGCATAAAATGTGTGTAAAACTCAGAAAACAACCATCATGGACAACCAGGATGTCTGGTGCTAGACATGACAGGGGAATTGCACCTAGGAACTCTCAACAGTAAGGACAATACCAGTTGACATGCCAAAGTAGATGGAGGAAATTCAATAAGATCTACTCCTAAATGAATAACTACTGGTGGTCAGTAACTTCTGGGAAGGGGGAAATCAGTTTCCTCCAAGGAGAAGCTCCAGCATAGTGTCAGCCCTGGACACATACATACAATGAATGCTACATTGACATGATAGATTGTACATACACCATGTGTGTGTGTGCATATGTAACAATAATAATTAAGAGGCTGTGAATTTGGTAGGGGGTGGGACATGGAAGAGTTGAAAGGGGGAGACAGTAGCAGGAGTGATATAGACAGAGTCCTCATGTATGAGTGTCTCAAGGGTTTTTAAAGTAAGCTAAGAAAAAATAGAAAATAAAATATACACAGAATCTTTTACAGAATATAACTTATAGTAACTACTGTATGAATTATTGGTACAAATACAGTTCAGTCTCCTGTGCATTTGTGTGCTCCAGTACTTTCTAGAATTACTTATTTCAGTAAGTTTTCTGAAGAAACCATTTGTTTAAAAGAGAGAGAAAGGTAGCAATATTACTTTTTTTTTTTTTTTTTTGGTCAGAAGTTCTTGATTTTAAAACCTGAAAAGTTGCGGCCATATAATGGTTAGAGGAGAGTGAAAAAAAGTGATTTTAGCAGTGTTACCACATATGTCATTGTAAGTGCTTATATAATTAAGATACATGTTGTACAAACTGCTGCACAGAAAAGCCACCCATCATCACTAGCTGATGCAGTCGTAGACCAGAGCCAGGATTCAGACATGGTGTTACAATTCCACAGTCCATACTCCTTAGCCTCTGATACCACACACTTCAACCCTATTTGTGCCTCATCCAGCAATCTCCTTAAGACTTGGGGAATAAAGACTAGAAAAAAAGGAAGAATGAGAAAGGTCTGTAATAGTCCCGAAGTCAGAGGCGGCATAATAAAGGCAGTTAATTGTCTCTTCTTCAATTATAGAAGTAGCACCGTCTCTTGTTTCTTCTTCTTCATCTTAGGAGTTCATCACATAAACGTTATTTCTAGAGCATCTCAGCTTTCCTGTATTACATGACAGCGTCTTAACTTCAGACTGCACATCATTTCCCATTACACTCCAGCTGAGCACACAGCTCAGATCTCCATGGTCTTTAGCAGTTTCCACCTAATGTTTCTGGCATTCTTGTAGAGTCAGGGAGTCTTCAACAATAATGGTGGTCTTATTAAATAACTCCTTTGATTTCAAATGTCATTTATTCTTTGACATTGTTTATCTTTTGTTTCTTTATAAATTCCACCCTATATTAAAATATCTCTTTATCTTTACCAATATGTAGACTTGCTGAAGGCTTTAGTTTTTTTTATATTTTAAGATTTGCAGTGGAATTTGTGATGGAAACTTTGCTGTGGACAAATTAGAAATAATTATGTTTAGCCTTGAAATTGGTTTACTTAACTATATTTAAATATGAGTTTAGGAGATTTTGAAATTGCTTATTTCTTCATGATGAAATAATTTCAACAAATTAATTCTCATGTACTCTTTTTGGGGTTCTTTTGTAGTCATATGTTTGGTTGGTTGTAGCTTTTGTTTGTTGGTTGGTTTGTTTGAGACCTCAAACCAGTGATAGCTGGTTTTACATTGGGGTTCTAGACAGCCAGGGCTACATAGAACCAACTAGCACTCTTTGTGGTTGTTGGGGTTTTTTGGGGGGAGGGGGGTTGCTTTTCAAGACAGAGTTTTCCCTGTGTAGCAGAGCCCTGGCTGTCCTGGAACTCACTCTATACACCAGGCAGGCTTCAAACTCACAGAGATCCACCTGTCTCTGCCTCCTGAATGCTGGGATCAAAGCCATGCGCTACCACATTCATGTACTCTGAAGAGTAGAGCTCTCCTCCTGCAACCATCTTTCCAGCACTGTTAACTTTTGTTTGTTTGTTTGTTTTTGAGGTAGGGCTTCATTGTGTTGCCCAGGTTTGCCCTTGAACTTGTGGGTTCAGATGATCTTTTCACCTCAGCCTCTGAAGTAGCTAAGAATACAGACATATGCCACCATGCACAATTTAACTTTTCTCTGTCTCTCTGTCTCTCTGTCTCTCTGTCTTTCTGTCTGTCTCTCTGTCTCTCTCTCTCTGTCTCTCTCTCTCTGTCTCTCTCTCTCTCTGTCTCTGTCTCTCTCTCTGTCTCTGTCTCTCTCTCTTTAAACTAGCTTTATTGAGTATGTTAACTGGGGCTAGAGGTATGGTTTAGTGGTTTTGTCTGCTTGTCTAGCATGTACAAGGTTTTGGAAGTCATAACCAGCTCTGCAAAAATTTACTAACAGTACTAAAATTTGGGATGTTTAATTAACTGATATTAAAGACATAGGTACTCAGTTCTCCACTGGAAAAAAAAATTCCCAAAACAATCACTTTTAAAGCTCTAACCTTATTACTCCTTTGCCTCTTTCTTCCCAATACATTTCATCAGATGTGAAACTTCTTACTGGTTTGATGTCAGTGGGTAGTACTGGTTGGAAAGAGAAGAAATTGAGATTAGCTGTTGTTAATTTCAGCAGCTTATCTCCAAAAATCCAGCTGTTTTTGTCAGAAGAAGCCTACTTGTGGGCCAGAAAAGTCCACCAACTCACATGACGTGTAGAAGACAAAAGAGGCCAGAATTAGTTATGTACATGATAAAGTGAGGCAAGGACTTGTCTGAGAAATGCACCCTTCAGGCACTTCATACTTCCAGGAATACAGGTGCTATAGCAAATGGAACTGCAGCTGTTAGAGCCTCAGCTACAATCTTGCACAGCATATTACTGTGCTGAAACTATGAGCAATGATATTTGTACCATGTGTATCTAAGCATATCTAAAAATAGAAAAGGTACCCTTCGCCTTTACATTTTTTATAAGCACAGTTTTTACATCTTTACATAGCCAACACCAGGAACTCTGAATATACTTCTGCACAGCTGGCAATTCAGCAGCCTTGTTTATATTAACATCGCACCACCACAAACAAGTGGTGAATGTGTTGTGCTTCCTGTTAACAATGGCTTCAACATTATTAAGTGATGGGAATTATTCTACCGTTTTAATTTTATGGGACTACCAATATATATGAAATGCACCTTTGAAACATTTTGGTGATACATGATTGTTATTCTTTTGCTTAAATTAGAAATTCAAGAGATGGACTATAGAGAGCATATTAACCAGTTTGTTAGAGGGAGGGAGGGAGGGAGGAGGGAGGGAGGGAGGAGGGAGGGAGGGAGAGAGAGAGAGAGAGAAGAGAGAGAGAGAGAGAGAGAGAGAGAGAGAGAGAGAGAAGAATAGAGCAGGGCAGAGAGTAAGAGAGATAGAGAAGAGGGCGTGAGTGAAGAGAAGAGCTGAAGAGAGAAGGGGGAGGGCAGGGGTCTGTCTTTTAAAGGGGTCCTCTACACCTGTGTGCAGACTCAGTTCCCATGGAATCCTGAGCTTACCAGGGTACTGCTTGAGTGGATTCTGCCAGGTAACAGGGGCAGTTCAGCATAATGCCTGAACCTTTCATTCCCAACTTTATTTATTATTAAAAAGGTGGAGTGTTAGATGTGGCAGATTAAGGAATAAGGGCTTCAAATTCTCAACCTGAACCTTTCAATGACTGTACCTTTTTATTATTGCTAATGAGTCATTAGGTTTAGCTTTTGTTGTTGTTTTGTTTGTTTGATCAATTGATTTTTCAAGACAGGGTTTCTCTGTGTATTTCTGGCTGTCCTGGAACTCACTCTGTAGACCAGGCTAGCATTAAACTCAGATCTGCCTGCCTCTGCCTTCCCAGTGTTGAGATTAAATGTTTGCACCACCACTGCCCAGCAGTGTTAGGTTTTGTGAGAGAAAATTTTAACTAATTTTTCTTCCTTCTAGTTGATATCTTGTTATTTTGGGAATAGGTGATAGAGGTCTTAAAAATGTTTCTTTTTGAGAATTTCAAAACATTTATAACTAGTTTGATTTTAGCATGTGTCTGTTCTGTAGATTTACATGTGTGCTAGCTGTTGAACTCTGTATATCTGCCTAGTTCATACATCTGTGCACATTGTTGTTGTTGTTATTACCAGATTAAAGGTCATAAGAATAAGTGTTCACTTGTAGTTTCTGCCTTTTGTTTGTTTGTTTGTTTGTTTGTTTGTTTAAGTCTCCAGGAACTGTGAAAGCTGCTAGCTGTTAGAGATGTAGCAGTGGGATGTGGTGGGGGTGGGGGTGGGGGGAGGGGAAACAAAACAGTTTTACTTCTATAGCTTGCATGATTATAACACATTGTGTGTTATTCAGACAAATAAAGCAGGGTTAGGGGATGAGGAAGGAAACTACAGCTTGAAATAGGAGAACACAACATACACTTGGGGGAATGGCATTTGGGGGATGTGAGGAAAGAATGTAAGGATCTGTCATTAGTAAGAATGGATGTTTTTATGTAGTAACTATAAAAATGAAATACTACATTGTGACTTTTAAAGCAATTTAATCCTAGAAAAGTATAGAGCCAGTCCCTTCTGTACAGAGAACCGCCATGTACTTGAATTGATTCACTCATTCTCCCTCGTCCTTCACACCATAGCCTATAAAGTCCATTTCAGCCTACCAATGTGTATTTATTTCCCATATATCTTTCATTGCCTCCCGATTCCCAACTTGGGACTTACAATTTACCTCTAAACTATCTAAACATAGTCTACTTGCCCTTTCCCTGTATAAAATTTCTTATGGTTTTCGGATTAGTTATGTTGCTGTGTGTGTGTGTGTGTGTGTGTGTGTGTGTGTGTTTATTTTTTTTTAAAGCTCCATTTTACTTATGTGATAAGTAAGTGGGACTAATGCCATCCATTCCATGAATTTGTCATTGGGTGTAAATCAGCACTCTCAATTATAATACTTGAGCAGTGCTTTAGTGTTTTCAAGAGGTGTTTTCTCTCTCTCTCTCTCTCTCTCTCTCTCTCTCTCTCTCTCTCTCTCTCTCTCTCTCTCTCTCTCTGCTTTTAACTGTGCTGTATGTGAGTAGGGTGGTATACATCTGATCATTTCTTGAGTGCCAAGTTTACCTTTCTATGATTAAGTCAATTTAAGTGGTTCATTAGCAGCCTCAAATTCATGATGTTTAAACCATACCTATTACCACCTGCCAAACCGAATCTGGTATTGCTTTACCAAACTTGACTGCAGTTACTATAATCCTTTATGTAGTCCTGTGAAGTGGAGAACCACAATTCTTTGTTTCTCTTCACTTCCTATATTTGTTCAGTAATCAAGTTTCATTGACTAATTACACTTCTCCAGTGCTTCTAGAATCATCTGGTCACTAGTTTTTCTTCTAGTCTCTCCTGTATAGTGAGATCTATCCTTTGCATTATTTTTCAAAAACAGAAACCCAAAGATGTGATTCTTAAAAGCTTTTTATTGCTCTCTAGTTGCCACAAAATAAAAGTCCAACTTCCCTGGTATGGAATTTGGAGCCTATATTTCTCATATGTAGAATGTGGTAGAATTCACATTTCTGTATTTCTTTGTTATTTGCTCTGGGTGGTATGCTTCCCCACCATCTCTTTATGTAAGCAAGTGTTCTGGCCTGGCTTTCGAACTCAGAGCAACTATCTGTTTTATTCTATAAAATTTCTTCCCAACTCTCTTGCTCTACTTTGCACTCACAAAGTCACTAGTCCTCCATATATATTCCCATAGCACTCTTTAAAATTTTATACCTGAAATCAATGTTCTATTTTTAAAAACTAGACAATGAGACGTGTATAAAGATTTTGAAATGTGAATTTTGCTTTTTTAGATTATAATCCCATCCTACTCTCTATTTGTCCTACATTTCTTGGGTAAATAAATACCTGTGTGTAGAATTACTGGGTCATATCACATGTCTAGTTATTTTAGTTTGGATACTGGCATCATACTACATTGTTGATTACCTGATCTTCGTGTTTTCCATTTGAAGAGTTTTGTGGTTTTTCTTTAAATAATGGTGAAGTTTGTTATGAGTGACAGGTGACTTGGAAAACTTGCTGACCAGTTTGAGGCTTGTTTATATGCTTCATAAGGATGGATGCGCCTTTCTTTAGACTTGTCTTCCATGGGCTCCACTCTAGCCTGTCAGAACTAGAGGCCTCCTCGGGGCATCCCAGCCTTACTAGCTTATCCTTTGTCTGACTCGGTGTGGTGTTTCATAAGAACGGCTTAGTATCCAGTCTTGTAAAGGGAACAGATTTCTTTTTCAGTGTAACTCCAGCCTTTCTGTTGCTCTGCTCCACAAATCTGTTTCCCTGAACATTAATCTTTTTTCTTTCTTTAACTTAGTGAGACTTCTGTGTTATGCTTAGGTTCTACATTGCATATGGTAGTCTGGAAAGGGACTTTTACTAAAAAAAATGTTGTTTTTTTTTTCTGTTTGTGACAAGTTCTCACTTTGTAGCCTTAGCTAGCCTTGAAACCATCATCCTTTTGCTTGCTGTTGGGTAGCTATAGTTTTTGTGTGTGTATTTTTTATCCAGTTTATATTTTAAAAATAAATGAACAAAAGTGAGTGAGTGAATGTCTTGAAAAGTCCTACTAGTATTTGAGGGGAAATACATAGGAGAAAAAGAGAGTTTTGTAGATACAAACATTTGAGTTATTTGCTTGGAAAAAGACAGGCCTGGAGTAAGTTCTGTGAAAGAAAACACTCTGTGTTCTATTTTATTTTGCTTTGCTTTGTGACAGAATCTCACTGTGTAGCCCAGGCTACCCCTGCACTGTTTATGGTCCCATCTGAGTGTCATAAATCATAGACATGAGCCACCACATCTGACTCTAACTGAACTCTTGAAGTTTCTGTCCATACCCCAAATCCATTATGCTATGTGCCCTATTAACATTTTCTAAGTGGCACTTAGTAGTATTTGAGATCTCTGCACCTGAGAATTTGTTCAAACAAAAGCCTGTTGAACTTGTGTCACAGCAGTTAACTGTGTCACTGGTGTAACCCTCCAGAGTATTTTTGATTGACTTTGAAGGTGATTTTAATTTTTTCCTTTAAAACTTCTGCATATTTTATGGTACATTTGAGAATACTGTAATTTTGAATCTTGGTTTTTATAAGTTCATTGGTAACTTAGTTATTCCTGAAGGCCATTACAAATTTGAGCAGTAATTGACCTACCCTCCCACACTGAAACATTTAATATTTTCATTGCTCTTTATCGACATGAATATGTAATAGCTCATCAGAATAGAAAAGCAAAGGTGAGCTTCATTCCTTGTCCTCCTTATCTGTGTTTTGCTATTTACTCAAGCAACCCATTACAAATGTGGAAAGGGGGGCTCTTTTATTTCAAATCAACTGGGTTTTAGTTCTTCTCTGACCTGGAAAAGGCATTTACTTTCTCTCCAGTTATTTTATATATATAGAATGAGGGGAAAAAAGCAGTTTAACTCTTATAAATTGCATCTGGCATTGTTGTCTAGGTTGCCTTTAAAATTGTTAAACTGTCTCCACTGGATACTTAAGACCGCTCATTTGTGGTCAGAATAGAAGGGAAATTTTGTTAATTAAATATGAGAGTTACAGCAAACTCCACTTTGAAGAATAATAAAGCTTAATAAAGCTGTCTAAAAGTACAGATGTCCTTCTAAAACATGTCTCAAATTGGGTCATTTACCAAATAGAAGCAGTGGCATTCTTGTTTTTGAGAACTTTGGCGAAATATTTAATATATGTGATACCTGAAAATTTAAAAATATTTCTAAAGTTAGCTATGTGTTTATATTATCATAGCTTATTTATTATATTGATTTTTTTTTGTTGTTGTTTTAGTTTATCGAGACAGGGTTTCTCTGTGGCTTTGGAGGCTGTCAGTCTGCCACAAGAGTGCTGGGACTAAAGGCATGCACCACCACTGCCTGGCTTTTTGTTTTGTTTTTTGAGACAAGTTTCTTTGTAGCTTTGGAGGCTTTCCTGGAACTCGCTCAATAGACCAGGCTGGCCTTGAACTCACAGAGATCCACCTGTCTCTGCCTTCTGAGTGCTGGGAATTAAAGGCATGTGCCACCACTGCCCTGCTATATTGGGCGATAATGATACTTTTAAATATGGTTAATAACAAACAGCATTCAAGTTTGGTTATGTAGAAAATGTAACTATATTAAATGTAACATTTTCTAACATGTTCCATAGGGAAACAGTCTACATTCAAATGGTAATGGCAACTTAATGTCTCTAGATATGTTCTGTTTACTTAACTAGGTTTTAACAAGTCTCATGTAAATTATATTTTAAACTAAAATTATTGAACTTTTTCTAACTCGAATTTTTGTAGTAATCTGAGGCTTTTATCCATCTCTGTTGTTTATGCAGTTTGGTTCCGAATCTAGATTTATGATTGGATTTTATGCATTGAAGTCAGTGGCAATTTACTAAGTAAATTCTGTAAACAAGGTGAGGCTAAAGCTGGCCTTGAACTCATGATTCTTCCGCCTTTGTCTCTTGAGAGTGAAGATTTACTTCTGGGTTTTTTGTTCATTTGTTTTCTCCCTCCCTCCCTCTATCCCTTCCTCTTTCCCTCCCTCTCCACAATTTTCTTCTGTTTTCAGATGTGTACACAGCACTCCTGCCAGATATTTGTCTTTTGCATGTGTATCTACATTTAATTTATTTGTATTAGTTTACTCTAAATGCAAAGTGTAGTTTAATGATAGATTTTCATGTGAAAGGTTAGCTTTTTCTTGGTATCAGTCATTCTTTTCTAAAGTTTCAGTAATTTTTAGCTTTTGCAGAATTTGGACTAATGTTGTTTATGGATGTGGTAGCTATCATATGGCAAAGCCAGTGTTCCTTAACTAACCAAAGATGTTTCATTTCTGAAGTGTATGACTAATAAAATACAAAACTCAAAGTAACATTAATAAACTAAAACTGTCAATACACATATGCGTATCCATCTTACTTGCAAAAATCACTTGTATCCAGTGTCGTGTCTTAATCACCTGGAATAAACAAGATTTGAGAAATAAGACTGCAAAGGGGATGCTGAGTAGCTAAAGGAATTAACCAGTACTGTTCACTAGGAGCTTTTTAATCCTGTGCTCACTTAAGACATGTATTGAGTGTTGGGTATATGTAAGATAAACAGTAAGAACTAAATTTAAAGGGGAGGAACTGAATTCAAGTAATATTCCGGACACTGTTAAGCAGGTGAGTACTACAAATGAGCTCCTGATAAAAGAGCTTCAGGTGGGAGCCTAGGAAAGGAACGTATTTCCAGAGTGTTACTGGGAAAATCACGTGTAAAAAGCAGCATCGGAAATGAATCCCTGGAGAGAAGAAAGACTGATGTGGAGGGAAGTCTTCAAGACAGAGTTTAGCAGACAGACCTTAGAGAGCTAGCTCTGGTGTGTGTGTATGTATCTGTGGTCTGTGTGTATTGTGGCCATTCCATTTATATCATATGATGTTGATTTGCGTTTTCCTAATAATATCACTGATCACATTTAACATTCATTTAACTGGGCATTTATATATCTTCTCTAGATATATTTCTGCCCAAATTTTCTTCCCAAACTTTAATTGAAAAGTCTTTAATATTTTTCTGGGTTGTGTGAATCTTCCTACCTCCCCTCCAATTGCTGGGATTACAGATGTCACCACAGCCTGCTTTTAGGTGGTTCTTGATCACTGGTTCAATTTCATCACTTGGCATAGATTTTTTTTTTAATAAGTTTGAAAATTTGTGTGTTTCTAGAAATTTGCCTAAAATTGCCTATCTAACTTGTTGGTGCACAGGTTTTCATAGAATTCTGTAATTAATTTTATTTCAGTATAGTTAATAGTAATGACTACACTTTTGATTTCTGAGTTTAGAAATTAGAATCTTGGGCTGGCAGTTGCTCCTTAAGTAAAGGTACTTACTACCAAGCCTGATGATCTGAGTTCAATTCCTGGTATCCCCATGGTAAGGGAGAGAATTAGATTTTTTTTTTAACCCCTATGTTTTTCAATTTTGAGTTTCAAAAAAAGCCAGCTGGTGATTTTAGTTGATTTTTCACTATAGTTGTATTTTATTAATTTGTATATATCTTCTCAAATAGTTTTTTGTTTTGTTTTATTAAAAATAGTTTTTAAAGCTGGTCAGTAGTGGCGCATGCCTTTAATGCCAGCACTCAGGAGGCAGAGGCAGGTGGATCTCTGAGTTTGAGGTAAGCCTGGTTTACAACGTGAGTTCCAGGACAACCAGGGCTACATAGAGAAACCCTGTCTCAAAAAACCAAAAGAAAGTTTTAAAAAATTATTTATTTTTATGTGTGGGTATGTGTATTTTTTATGTGTATTTACTTCTTAATTTTTCTGGACCTTGATTTCTTCATCTGCAAAACAGTAAAAAAAAAAATCTTGCTTGGAGAATTCTCACCTTCCTTTTTGTGCTTCCCATGTTTACTTAAGGTTAACAGCATGCTGTCTGCAGTGATTTGAATGAGGATTGTCTCCTGTAGGCACAGGCATTTGAACACTTGTTTCCCAGTTGCTGATGCAGTTTAGGGAGGTTTATGGGGTGTGACCTTGTTGGAGGAGTGTGTCAATGGAGGCCCAGCTTTGAGAGTTTAAAGTCCCACACTGCTTACAGTTTACTTACTCCCTCCATGCTTTCCAGTGAGGATAGAGACGCTCAGATTCACGGTCTGGCTGCAGTGCTCACTGCTGCTCATTACCATGCCTCTTCATCAAGACAGCTTTTATCCCTCTAGAGCCAAACGCCCAAATAAACTCTTCCTTATCTCAGTCATGGTGTTACCACAGCAACAGGACTGGAGAGACAGATCAAACCAGGTCCACTGAAAGAGCAACTAAGCCATCTCTCTGGTCCCCTAGTTTTTTCTTTTTTATGATTTTTTGTTTGTTTGTTTGTTTGAGAGAGAGACAGATAGAGACAGAGGGAGAGAGGTGTATAACACATTGTATGTATTTGTTACTGTGTTTGTATGAGAGTGGATTTGAAGACCAGGAAATGTCTTTCCACCATCACTCTCCACCTTTTTTTTTTTTTTTTGAAAAAAATTTCCATGCACTATATTCTGATCACAGTTTCTCTTCTCCTAACTGTTATGATAAATCTTTCTGCCAAAAGCCACCTGAGCCCCACCACCACGTGTGAGCTTTACGCCAGCCGCCGCCTAAGTTAGGGCCCAAATGAATACACAGAAACTTGTATTAGGTACAATGCTGCTTGGCCAATGACTAGGACTTCTCATCTGTTAGCTCAGTCTCAATTATCATAAATCTATATATTTGATAAGACTTATCAGACGCCTTACTGGCGTCCCTCCTTGCTGGTGGATCACATTGTGCAGCTGGAGCAGGAGTGGAGGGGAAAAGAGGGACGCTTCCTGTTTCTCCTTCTTTAAATATGAGTCTCCTTGCTCTATCACTTCCTGCCTGGATCACCACTTCTCTACTACATTTCCCAGAATCCTCTTTGACTCCTAGTCCTATCTAACTTGCTGTCTCATTGGCCAAACAGAACTTTATTTAACAACAAGATAAACATACACAGTACATTCCCCATCACCTAATTCTCCCAGATCCTCTCTATATCCCTACCTATCCAACTCCATACCCTATCTTTCTGCCTTTGGAAAATAAGCAAATAAAAACAAACCAACCATAACACAGACACACACACACACACACACACACACACACACACACACACACACACACACACAATGAAAACAAAAAACAAAATCCGTAAAAACACAAATTTGAAACCATATCATACAAACAAAAGGCCAGTAAGACAAGAAATGCTCAAACAAAGCAATGAGACAAAAAATCTACCAAAAATACCCTTGCTCGTTTTATGTTGGCCATCTACTGCTGGGCATGGGACCTGCCCTTAAGTGTCATTAATATAACCAGTGAGACGATATTGGAGATAACTAATTTTTTATTTGTTATCAGATACCAGTTGGAGATAGCTTCTGGATTAGGGATAGGAGCCACTGTGTCCATTTCATCCTCTCAGCCTTGGTATCTGTGCACGTTGCCATTGTCTATATGGGTTCCTATGTGCATCAGTCCTGTTTGTGTCTGGAAGATACTGTTTTCTTGGTCATTTATCCCCTTTGGCTCTTACAATCTGTTTTACGATCCCTGAAGTTGGAGGGGTTTTAGTTAGGGTCTCTCACTAAACCCAAGGCTAATTGATTGGGCTGGGCAGGCTGGATCAATGCTTCCAGCCACATGCTATGCCTAGCTTTTTACATGACTACTGGGGTAGGAACTCAGGTCCTAAGCTCAGCAGGCAGTTTATGCTCTGAGGCTTCTCCACAACCCCTCAAATAATATGTATTGTATTCTGTTTTGAGCTTAATTTGATCATTTTCTAGTTGTCTTTGTGTGTGTGTGTGTGTGTGTGTGTGTGTGTGTGTGTGTGTGTGTGTGTGTGTTTATGAATTTTGAGACAGGCTTTACTCTAACCCAGATTGATCTGGAACTCACTCTGTACCCCAGGCTCATCTTGAATTCATGGCAAGTCTCCTCTCAGCTTCCTGAATATTGAGATTTTGAGATTACAGGCACACGCCACCATGCACAGCTCTTTCCCTGGTCTTTTAAGATGTAAGATTTGATCTTTACTTATTTTTTTTTAATATAGGCATTTTAGCAATAAAAACTGAAGACACCAGATGTGGTGCCACATGCCTATAATCTCCATATCTAGTCGGCTGAGTTAGGAGGATCAGTATTGAGAGGCCTTGTAGCATGAATCTACGAGAAAATCCCACAGGGCCTAACTTGGAGTATATTAGTAGACTCTACCTCAAAATAAAATCAGCCAACACACCAATCAGCAACAACAACAAAAATTCATTGTTTCACACAAGTATCCCTTTATGTTTTTATTTTCAATAATTTTGGAATATTTTCTAATTTTTCTTTCAATTTTTCCCTTAACCTATTGATTGGTTAGAGTATATTATTTAATTTTACATATTTGTAAATATCTCACTTTTTTGTCTGTTACATCTAGTTTTATTCCCTTGTGTTTATTTATTTATTTATTTATTTATTTATTTATTTATTTATTTTGGTTTTTCGAGACAGGGTTTCTCTGTGTAGTTTTGAAGCCTATCCTGGCACTCGCTCTGGAGACCAGGCTGGCCTCCAACTCACAGAGATCTGCCTGCCTCTGCCTCCCAAGTGTTGGGATTAAAGGCGTGTCGGCGCCCGGCTTCCCTTGTGTTTAGAAACGGTTCTGTATAGCCCACACAGGCCTGGAACTCCCTGCTGTTAGGTGGCTTGGAACTTTAAGCAGTCCTGCTAAATGACTAAAGTGAAATGCTAAAGCAGAGACAGTGATAGTTCAGCAAGGCCTACTTCACTCTTACTTCTCCACAATAGAAAAGTTTTTTAAGAGATGGTTGTATTTGGAAACCACAGGGGGTCGGGTCGGGGTGAGGGGAAAGGGAGCTGGCCTTGATGCAGGAGCACCAGCTGGGTTTCTTGTTGAGTTTTAGTGGTAACTTGTTAAATATAAGAACCAAGGATTGTTAGCTATTTTAGGAAAGTTTCCAGTGTAGGAGACTTGACAATAGAAAAGGGTGTGGGGGTGACTTAAAAGAAGACATGCAGGAATTAAAAACATTTTAAAGAAATGATAGTTGACCCTTCAGATAGATAATTGCCTAGACAAAGTTTGGAGGAGAGAGAGAGGTTCAGAAATAAATTACAGCTGGGTAGTGGTGGCCCTTTAATCCCAGCACTCAGGAGGAAGAGGCAGGTGGATCTCTGAGTTTGAGAACAGCCAGGGCTACTCATAGAAACTCGGTCTTAAAAAAAAAAGAGGAGGAGGAAGAAATTCCATAAAAGCTTTGAAACTGCAGCAGCAGGAGTAGATGCTGAGGAACCCATGGCTGGAATCACAGGGACGACTTCCAATCTAAAGTTTCCAACTGAGTCTCCCCTCGGACTGTCCCGGGCTGCGGGGCCCACGTCGAGCTGCCAAAACACTCAGGGAGGGCAGCAACCAGCCACTGCCACCCCGCTTTTCCTCACCTCAGCATCTACTCCTGCTGCTGCAGTAAACACCTCAGATGCTTCAGATCATCAGCCACCTTCACCACCTTCAGGATGCCCGATGCATGAGATGCAAAGGAAAGGCTGTCCAGTGACTGTAGTAGCATCCGATCTATCCAGTGAGAGAGAGCAAAGCACACTCTGTGCCTGCCCACCAAGATCAGGCCAATGAGTACATTGGAATGCCATTACTGTAGGTACTCCATCAAAGGATAAGGAGAACCTTGATCCTTCAAACCTGATGCTACCACCTAATCAGACTCCATACTCAGATCAGCCATTTGCTTTGTCTACCTCAAGAGAGGAGTCATCTATTCGAGAGCAGACTCTGAGAAAAAGTGGAATTACCATTCTGAACAGATGATGTTCTAGAATGCCATGCTATGGAAAGGGTGGAAGCGGAAGGATGATGATATTAGTCAGAAAGATATGTATAATAGAATTCACAATCACAATAATGAGCAAGCTTGGAAGGAGATTTTGAAGTGAGAAGCTGTCATGCTCAGGAGTGTCCTTGTGGCCCATCATTGGTCCGATTTGGAGGCAAAGCCAGAAATATCACCAAGGGCAAGAATTCGTTCCTGGATGGGGTATAGTTGCCTTTCGACAGGCATGACTGCATCATCAACCGTTGTGGCACAGAAGTTAGGTATGTGATTGATTAAATCTATGATGGCGGTGAGGCCAACAGTGAGTACCAGTTCACCATCCTGGGTGTGCGTCTGCCTTTGATTCATTCTCAGCAGTATGGGACAGAATAAAGGTTGCATGGTGGCACTGGGCTTCATAAACACTATTTTGTTTGTTCTGAAAAAACTGAAAATATTTTTTTCTGAGAAAGCCGTTAAACTATTTTCCCCAAACTGAATGCACTCATAATGTTACCACAGGTGCTTTTCAAGTGTATAATCAAACTTGATCTTTCATGAAAAGATGCAATGCTCCATTAAATTGGGAGTAAGTTTTCCATTGCAGCTGAAAATGTGCGTTTAAATTTTTAAATTTTAAATTTTTTTTCCCATTTGGTATAAGTAGAAGTAGTCCCTTAGTTTTCCTATTAGCTTCAGTATTTTGTGTTATTTTCTATAGACAGTATGAAAAAGGAGCTTTTAAAAAAGCATAGGAAGCTGTTTTTATCCTTACTGTTTTCTCAGGAGTATTTGAAAGTGTGATGCTTTTACCTGCCAAATATTTTAGCTATACTCATTATAAAAGAAGCACTTAGCCCTCATTTTAAAAGTAACCAATATTTCTTAAACGCCTACAACAACCTGAACAAAATGCAAAGTATATACTGAATGTACTCTGCAAGACTAAGACATGTCCAAGTGTATTTTTCAGATTTGACCTTAATAGAAGTTTCAACTTGATGATACATGCAAATTTCAAAATACTTTGCTTCTCATTCATGTTCTAATATGTAAATAACTATTAATGAAAAGCTGATCTCACTGTCCCTAAAAGTTGACAAGTTATCTTGTTATTACATCACATCCCAGTCCATTCTCCCACCAAGAGCTTGCCCACAGTAGCCTAATGTAAACATTGAAAGCCTGACTCCAGTCACAGGGTTGGCAGAGTCCCTTTGAAAAATAAGATTATATTGGCTAAGTGTTAGAATTCACAAGAAGTGTTTTTTCTCTCAGATATGGAATATTTGCATCAATTCACCATCAGTTTTGTTTTAAGCAAGCAGTAGATTTGCTGCTGAAAAGTGGTTGTTTTAATTATAGCAGCATGTTAGAAATGACTTGTTTTTCTTGTGTTGATACAGTGAAAATTTTTAATTTATCCTAAATACTGTCGTGTTAAATTAATGAATGAAGTTGGTGTCTTTGAGTTACTAATTTGATGTGGATTTCTTTGTTGTATGATGCTTCAAAAACCCAACATTTAAAAATAATTTGTATTTTTTAAAAAAAGCTGACAGTAAAAAGGTTCTGAGGGGAAAAGAAAGCTTTGAAAGTGAAATAGTTGTGGGACCATGTATATGGTTATAGAACAAAAGTCATAAATAAGAGTGAAAACCAGAAATAGGTTAGTGTGAAATTCATTGTCTAACTTAACAAGAGTTCAATAAAAAGCACCGAATATCATAAATCCCATTAACATATTAAGGAAACAAAGTATGACCATCCCAGACCTACACAAAGATTGCACAGGTCAAGTGCTCAGTACAATGATGTAGGTTCACATGCTTATTGGAAAGTCTATTATTTTGAAAGTTTAGGACCTAGGTTTTTAAAAAAGGAAAAGAAAAAGAAAGGTCTGATGTTGATGGGGAAGGAACAGATAAAAATCTCCAAACAGAAGTGCCACTGAGAGTTGTAGGTATTTTGCCCACTGTTAAAACACTTACCTAGCATGTACAAGGCCCCACACTCTATTACACACACACACACACACACACACACACACACACACACACACACACACACACACACACACTTACTTTAAAAAACATCGAATCCTGGAAGAGGAGTTATTATTTTCTTCAGTGGTATAGCCATTGATAAATTTATGTGTTCCAATAAAAAACCCTCCAACTTATGATCATTCAAGCAACCATAACTAAACTTGGGGTGGGTTTTCGGTGGAAGGGAAGGTGTGCAAACTATAATACACTGGTGATGAAATAATGCATCAGTGTTGCACTAAGGAAAGAAATAAAAGGCACTTTCCCTTGGAGTTGTTTAAGATCCAGTCTAGATTTGAATCCTCTACTTCATATTCCCTGTCTGTGACATGGGTCTGAATCTGTGCCTGCCTGAGGGCTGTCTTGTGAAGCTGTTTTTAACCTCTCTGTCCCTCTGTGTCTTTGTGTGTCTGTCCCAATGAGTGTCTGTTGTATGTGCTGTGTGTATGAATGTGTGGTGTCTGTCTGTGAGTGGTGTGACTGTCCCTAATAAGGGGCTCTGCTCTGTATTTATTGAACAGCATAGAAAACATCAACATGGAGAAGGAATGGGATACTTTACAGAAATCTTTAACAGAATTTTACAAGGCATTAAGTCAATGGCTCCAACTGATCCCTACAAACCAGATAACAAACATCATTGTTTATCAACCAGTAACCATAAATGGTTGCTTTCAACCTTTATGGTAAGTTGTAGGAAGTTGCTTTCAACTTTTGTATCTGCTACTTTCAGCAAAGATATACCTGTATTATCTGGGTCAAGGGCATGGGACAGTACATAAGGTTGTAGCTATGCAATATCTTACGTTATAAAAGTTAGCTACATGGGAAGTCCAGAACAAGTAAGGTTGATTGTTCAGTTGTTCTCTGAAAGGCAGGTTAAACAAACATACTGAGTACACAATAGGCTAGAGGTCTTAAGCCTTATATGACTTCAAGATATACTTATTAACTTTGGCTGTGAGGTTCAGCAAAAGTTCCAGTCTCTTAGAATGTAAAAGATATTTTCAGAATGTTGCATCACCATAAGAAGGGCCAGATTTTAGTATTGTCAAAGACAAAGAATGTACTAAGTCACAGTAATTAGCATATGATTGTAATACCATTTTGAGAGGTGGAGGCAGGAGAATCATAGATTTGAAGCTGGCCTGGGTTACATAATGAGACACCTACACACACACACACACACACACACACACACACACACACACACACACACACACACACACTGTAGGGGAAGACACAAAGCCTTTATGATACGGTGGGAAATGTATGGCTTTGAGCATGTGTAATAGAATTAACAGGGTTTTCTTCAAGATTGGCTTGTCTTAGCAGAGTCTTCAGAGACTGCTTTCAGTTTTTTCCTTTTTCATAAGTCTTCCAACTATTGAATTTTAAACATTACTTTGAAAAATAAAATTAGCTTTAAAACCACTTAGACCGTAGAGAATGTTCTAGGAAAGTGACCACAGAAGGCATGATTACCACCTTAAATGTGACTCTGGCAAATTAATCACTCTTTTTCTTTTTAGAGACTGTCACATTAGCCAAGCATACTGGCTGTACACAAACCTGAATGGTTAAATATCAACTAGCTTAACTTGTCAGACATAGAAAGAATCAAATATTCCTAGTCACTGCAATAGCAAGATGGCAGCAGGCTACCATCAAGCTTATATGTGAAAAAGAAAAAAAATCCACAATCAAAATGTAAGCAAAGTGGGTTTCTGAGCAGCGAAGTAATTTTCACAAAAACCAGAAAACTCAAAAGCTATTGGTCTCATTGAACTTTTTGCATATAACTGTAGTAGTATTAACAAAATGAGTTGCAGGATTATAGGTGATTGAAAAGAGGAGTAATGTTAGCAAGCCAATTATTGACAAGATTGATAGCTGCCACAAAAGATACTGTGTTGGTTAGTTTTTGTCCGTCCCCCCTCCAGATTATTTTTTATTAGTTCAAATTAGCAACAAGCCTGATTCACATGTCAATTCCTTCTCCTTCCCTTCCCCCCCAGCCCCCTACTAGTCCTTCATGGGGGTTCCCCAAAGTCTGCCATATCCTCCTGGTCAGGGCCTAGGCCCTCTCCCATGTGTCCAGGCTGAGAAAGCATTCCTCCATGTGGGATGGGCTCCCAAAGTCCCTTCTTACGCCAGGGATAAATACTGATCCGCTACCCGGGGACCCATAGAGTGCCGAGGACTCCTCATTGACATCTACAGATATTACCTCAGAGTAAAGAGTTGGGAAAAGATTTTCCAACCAAATGGACCCAAGAAACAAGCTGGTGTAGCAATCCTAATATCTAACAAATTAGACTTCAAACTAAAATCAATCAAAAGAGATGAAGAAGGGCATTTCATACTTGCCACAGGAAAAGTCCATCAAGATGAAGTCTCAATCCTGAACATCTATGCCCCAAATACTAAGGCACCTGCATTCATAAAAGAAACATTACTGAAGCTCAAACCACACATAAAATCTCACACACAATAGGAGGCTTCAACACCCCACTTTCACCATTAGACAGGACCACCAGACAGAAACTTAACAAAGAAACAAAGGATCTAACAGAAGTTATGACCCAATTGGGTTTAACAGACATCTATAGAACATTCCATCCAAACACAAAAGAATATACCTTCTTCTCAGTGCCACATGGAACCTTTTCTAAAATTGACCACATACTTGGCAACATAGCAAACCTCCACATATACAAAAAAATTGAAATAACCCCCTGTATCTTATCAGACCACCATGCTTTAAAGTTAGAATTCAACAACAACATAAATTGCAGAAAACCTACAAACTCATGGAAATTGAATAATGTCCAATTGTACCATTCCTGGATCAAGGAAGAAATAAAAAAGAAATTAAAAACTTCCCTAGAATTTAATGAGAATGAAGACACAACATACCCAAACTTATGGGACACTTTGAAAGCAGTGCTAAGAGGAAAATTCATAACACTAAGTGCCCACATGAAGAAACTGGAGAATAGTCACACTAGAGAATTGTTGGTTAGTTTTATATCAACTTGACATAAGATAGAGGCATTTTGGAAGGGAAACTCAGTTGAGAAAATATGTCCATAAGTCTAGCCTATAGGCAAGCCTACCTAGAGCATTTTCTTATGATTGATGTATGGAAGAGTTTCTTATACAGCACATTGTGGGTGGTATATAAGAAAGACTGAGAAAGACATGAGTAAGCCAATACGCAATGTTCCTCCATGGCCTCTGCTTCAGTTCCTTCTCTCACTTTCTTCAATGATGGACTGTGACATAGACATGTAAGCAAAATAAACCCTTTCTTCCCCAAGTTGCCTTTGGTCATGGTTTTTTTTATCACAGCAGTAGAAACCCAAAGACAGATAGGTACATAACTATTAAATCCCAGCACAGGCTTTGAGGAAGAATAGGCTGGTATTAGCATACACTTGTGCCCTGTGGAGATAAAGTCAAGACAGTTTTGTAGTCTTTAAGAGCTGTGTGCTCAGTTTCTTGACATTCATCTAGCAATATCCTTATGCAGCCATTAATCACCATGGATTTGTGTGTGTGTGTGTGTGTGTGTGTGTGTGTGTGTGTGTGTGTGTGTGTGTTAATTTTGTTATTTATTGCCAAGTTATTTATGAAATACCTAATTACATCCCTGAATCTTACATTCATTCTGATAAATACCCAGAGAATAGGAATCAAAGATAGGGTGTGGAATAAAGTGAAATGAATGAACAGTTTGAACCATACACCACTATATGTGGAATGATATATTGCGTCTGTAGTTTCCTAGCTAGGGAAGCTCTTAGTCATTTTAAACATAATGTTGGTTCTCTTAAGAGTTCATCTTAATTTTCCTTGCCTTCCCTCCATCCATCCCTCCATCCCTTTTTTCCTCTACTTTATTCCCCTCAGTCCCCCAACACAAGTTACATTAGTCATGCACACTTATATCTAGTTGGTATATAAATGTGTCTACTGTGATAGAATTCAAATTTGATTTTTATTTGATAATCTATAGGATGAATACCTGGTTCCTAAGTTTGGTTTTGTTTGTTTAATTGAGTGTATAGTAAGTACAGAGTAGGGGCAAATTTAATATCTTTGTGTTAACCTTGTGCTTTTTCTCTTAGAGGAAGTCCGCAAATGAAGGGGATACCTCATTTTAAGGAAGAACATTGTGCCCCCGCACTAAATTTAGAAATGAAGAAAATACTGGATTTGCAAGCACCCGTCATGAGGTACGGTATGGTAGTTAAGTTTGACTTTTTCTTTTTTTGACTACAAAAGACCATGTAGTTGGTCAAGTAAATGACCAACAAGAAAATTGTTTTTGTGTCAAAATTCATATATTATTGTTTGGTTGGTTTGTATGATATGATAACATACTAAAAAACGATTCTGATACAATCACATGTTGAGGAAAAGAGGAGCTGTTCCTTTCTACAGCCTCCATATATTTCTTGGAAGTACATATAGACTTGAAAGAACATTGTTTTCTGATTCCAGTGTGAATAAAGATTGTATGACAAGCAGTGAAAAATACTAAAATACCAAAAATCTATTAGTACCTCATTGATTTTTTTCAAGTTATTTTACAGCTTAACTTTATTTTCTAATTGTTCATGATTGACCTTTTAGTTGTTACTTAAGCCAATTGCATATAGTTTCCTCTGCATATATGTGATTTATATAAACAGTCTACAGCTGTGAAAATAGTGAGGCTCATTTCCCCAGATAAACTATTGAGTAAGAGCAAGGTGTGTATAGTAATAAGAATATCTGCTTTTAAAAGGTATTACAAATCAGTTGTTCTAGAAGAATACATAAGAAGCTAATGAACAGATTTAGGAAGAGTTTTTTTAACTAGGTATCTTTCAAAAAATATTGAGCCATGGGTCCAGCAAGATGGCTCTGTAGGTAAAAGTGCTTGCTTCCAAGGCTAATGACCTGAGTTACCTTCCCAGTACTCACAAGATGGAAGTAGAGAACTGATTCCTATGGTTGTCCTCTGGCCTCCAAACATGCACCATGGCATGCCCAAGCATCCCCTCCCCAATCAATAAATAGTAAATGTGAAACAATTTGAAAAATGTAAAGACTGAACATACAACTATAAAATGAATCTAAAAGACCTTTCTTATTTAATAGTTCTAACAAAGGGCTTCTTGCATTGTTTCTTTTGTTAAAATAACACTGAAACAAACTGTGCAAGATAGGCATGCAAGTGGTGAGCTATTGTCATTGCCCTGTTTAGTCTATCTTCTTATTCTTTAATCCCCTCATGGAAAAGAATGTCTTTGTTACTTGCTTAAATGTGATTAAGCTGAAAAAATTTAGTTTAGCATATTCACTGTGTTGATCTAAGATTAGTGGTCACTTCAGATTTTATTTGCATAGGATGGAAGCCTTTTCAAGAATATGACTTGATGGGTCAGTGGGTAAGAACACTTGCTGTATAAACAAACATGAGACCTAAGTTCAAATATTCAGCACCTACCTAAACGTATGAGTGTAGGTACATACAGTGCTGTGGTGGGAAGACAGAATTGCTAGGGATTACTCGCTGGCAACCTTGCTGCGGCTCAGTGAAAGACCCTTTCTCAAGGACATAAGGTGTAGTGTGATAGAGCAGTGCACAACTTGGCCTCCATATGTGTGTACGTGGATGTGCGCACACGTGCACACACACACACTGTAAAAGTAAAATTTTAATAGACTATTACTTGATGCAGAAGGAATTTTGAATGTTTGTGGGTATCAAACAAGATAGAACAATCCAACTTGGTTTTATGACTCCACCTGGTGGTAAAGCCATGTAACACATGGAAATAGGATAGAAAAACAGCCGTTGCAAAAAGAATTTCTGGGACTGGACATGTAGAGCCTGTTTTCACCATGCTTAAGGCTATTGTTCAAGTTCTAGCACCACCAAAGGAAAGGGAAGAATTGCTTCCAACTGTGTAACTGTGCTGGATAGTTTTATGTCTACTTGACACAAAATAAAGTCTGAGAGGAAGGAGCCTTCATTAAGAAAATGTCTTCGTAAGATTGTAGACAAACCTATAAGGTATTTTCTTAATTAGTGATTGATGGGGGAGGACCCAGCTCTTTGTAGGTGCTGCCATCCCTGGACTGGTGGTCCAGGGTTCTATAAGAAAGCAGGCTAAGCAAGCTGTGGGGATAAACCAGTAAACAGCACCCCTCTGTGGACTCTGCATTGACTCCTGTCTCCAGGTTCCTGCCCTGTTTGAGTTCCTGTCCTGACTTCCTTTGATGTTGAACTGTGATAAGGAAGTATAAGCCAAATAAACCCTTTTCTCTACAACTTGCTTTTTGGTCATAGCATTTCTTCACAGCAATAGAAACCCTGACCAAGACAAAGAACTTTCACCTGTAGGTTCTGCAAATTTAGGTAGTTGGGAGGCTTAGATTTCTCTTAAACTTCCAAAGAGAGAATTGCATTTCAAAAAAAATTATTGTGGTCTAATATAAACTTCTTGGAAATTCCTGTACATTTGTGAAGAGAGAAGACACTGAAAGACTATATAATCAGCTTTTATCTATTATCACAACCAATGTAATCAATTAAAATTAGGATAGTGGTTATAATGTTGCTAATAGGAGCAAAAGTACTGTTACCTTTTATTTTTGATTAAATAAAAAATAAAGATTAATACTAAACATCCATCTTGTTATTACTTGAATACAGAGAATGTTTAAAAGATAAAAATGTTTAATTATGAGTTTTAATAATTTGTTACTCAGAAACACTATTCTACTTCAAGTTATGTGATTACGTGCATCATATTCCTTACTAATCATATTAATAAAATCATTTAGAACTCATTCAGCATCCTAAAGTGAAAAATGAATAATCTGTGGAGGCAATGGTGCAGTAGAAAACTCAAAACACACCTACAGTGTGTTTCTGTGTCCTTTATTATAGAACTAACTTAACTTATAACTAAGGATGAGATTCAGAGTAGTGTAAGAACCAGTACAGTGTGAAAAGACCTAACTTGTTGTGCTTGACATTTGTTCTAAAAAATGTTAGTGGCAATTGAGTGATTTGGGACAAGGCTAAGTCAACTTTTCAACTTTTTGGAGAAATATTCACTACTTTTGTCAACTGACATTAGCCATTGTTTAAAAAGTTTTTTTACTTTTAATTGAATAAGGTGAATGGTATATCTTATCTTTTCATGTAGGTGTGTGTGTGTGTGTGTGTGTGTGTGTGTGTGTGTGTGAGAGAGAGAGAGAGAGGGAGAGGGAGAGGGAGAGGGAGGGAGGGAGGGAGGGAGAAGGAGGGAGAGAGAGATTGACATCTGGTGCTTCCCAGTTTCCCAGTTTTTCTCCATCATATTGTTTTGAGATGGGGTCACTCACTGAACCATTTGCCCTCAACCATTTGCTTAAACTTCTGGTCAGCAGACTTCAGAGATCCACTTGTGTCTACTCCTGACACTCCCAGCACTAGGATTATAGGTGTTTGCTGCCACACCTGGACATCTTAAGTGGATACTAGGAATCACAACTCAGATTCTTACACTTGTGTTGAAAAACAGAATCTGGTCCCTCAGAGAGAGAGTGTGTTGCAGAGAGTGAGGAACAGACAGACAACTGCATGATCTTGGCTTTACCCAGGCTGCTCTCCCAAACCTGCAAGGAGGCAAGCATTACCAACTGGGCTATCTTGTCAGCCCTCACATAGATTTTTTTGTCATTTATGTCACAATTATTTTTAAGTCATTTTAAGTCAAAATATTTTAAGTCATTATCTACTAATCCAATGTTGGGATTGTATAGTTTATGTATATTGATGAACTTTTCTTTTTCCTCTGGTTGACATCTTCCTATCGTATATCTGCTCAGTTGTTGCAGCTTTGTTTATTACAACGTAGAGCTTTTGAGCTCTATTAATTTGCAGGTGTATTTTTACTACATTGGCTACTGTCATCAGATTGTACGGGTAAAGAGTTTCTATTTTTGAAAGCTTTATTACACAATGCTAGAGGGTTGTTTGTTACATGTGCATTCTGTAGTTTCAGCTTGCCATCCTTTAGTTAGTTACATCTGTTTTTTCCTCTTCAGTGTCATCAGTCATACCATACCAACTCCTTATTCTTTAATTTGTTGCCTCAATATTTCAATTATAGACAGTATTTTGTAAGAATTTAATGGTCTGCTTTGTTAAGCACTTAGCTAAAGCTAAAAATTTTGTCATTTTTGTTTTGTTTTTGTTATTTTGTTTTAGTTGACAGTATCACTGTGTAATTACTGATTATCCTGGAAATTACACAATGTAGACCTGGCTGGCTTCATACTTAGAGTTTTAAGTTTTCAACTGTATGTCTTTTCCTTCCTTCCTTCCTTCCTTCCTTCCTTCCTTCCTTCCTTCCTTCCTTCCTTCCCTCCTTCCCTTACTTCCCTCCTCCTTCCCCTTTTCTGTCTTTCTTCTTTCTTTCTGAAACAGGGTCTTATTGTGTAACCCTGGATGGCCTGGAACTCACTTTGTTGACCAGGCTGGCCTTGAACTTACAGACATCCACCTGCCTTTGCATCCTTCGTGCAGGAATTAAAGGTGTGTGCCACCATCCCTGGCTTGCAGAAGCATTTTTTGAAAGCAGTTACATTTATGCTAGTTGCTTTCCCAGTGTGCTGTCTTAAAAGTTATTTGACTTAAGTTGCTTGCTTTCCCCCAGTTTGCAGTCTGTGCTAGAAGATCTCCTTGTGGCAACTTCTGACGGTCTTCTTCATCTTATTCATTGGGAAGGAATGACAAATGGAAGAAAAGCCATCAATCTTTCTACAGTACCATTTTCAGTAGATCTCCAATCATCTAGAGGTAGTTATACTTTCTATATGAGGTAGAACCAATTTAATAGATGGCATATGGTAGCACTACCCAAGTCCATGAAATAATGTAATAGTTTATTATAACCGTACTCTTTTTCTGTATTTTTCATCAGTAGGTTCATTCCTCGGTTTTGCAGATGTGCACATTAAAGATATGGAATACTGTGCCACACTTGATGGGTTTGCGGTTGTGTTTAATGATGGTAAAGTTGGATTTATTACACCAGTGTCCAGTAGATTTACTGCAGAGGTAAGGATTGTGTGTTTTGAATTGTTTTATTTTGCATATATTAATTTTGCTTTGTTATCAAATCCTATGTTCTCTTGCTTTGCATACTTTTTTATTCAAACTATAAGATTGTTATGGGGTTATTGACTCTATGCTGTGGAAAATTACTATTTGTTTCAGTCTTCTCCAGCCCCAACACACTCATAATCTTATCCTTACAATAGTTATTGTTTTAGTGAGGTTATTAGCCATTGTTTATATATTACTTTGTAAATTCTGCTGATACCAAACTGTAAAATATGTTAATAATTACGTTTTCCTTTTCTTTGGATTTTTATTTCCACTGAGAGTTAATATTTTTTTTGTTCTTTATTTTTTGATGCTGTGTGTATATGTGTGCCTTTGCTTATGCACACATGCATGTTCTTGTAGAAGCCAGAGAACAACCTGGGCTGGCATTCTCAGTCACTGTCAATCTTGATTTTTGAAACAGGGTCTCTTATTGGTCTAGAGCTTACCAAGCAGATTAAACTACCTGGCCATCAAGTCGTAAAGACCCACCTGTGTTCACCTGCAGCACTGGGGTTACAAGTACATAACCAAACCTGGCTTCGTACATGGATTCTGGGGATCAGACTCAGGTCCCCATGCTTGCACAGCAAGCACTAAGTTGTCACCTCGCCCTCCATTAGCCTATTCTTTAAATACTTAGCACTTAACTCCAAACCGACTGTCAGTGTGTTAGTATTGCCTCCATTCTTTAAATCATTAGGTGTTTGTTTAATTTTCTTCTTTAAGAAATTTCTGTTAGAGCTTTCTGGACAACTCCAGCCCGGACGTATTCTCCAGACTGCTTACTATACACCTTGAACAAAGATGTATTTTCAGGGTTTTCATCATCATCATCCCAAGGAGTCTCTTTCCTTTTTTAATTATATATCCTTTAATAGCTATTGATTTTTTATTTTTACATAGTAAACATGTAGCTCTTGCTGTTGTTCAAGACCCAAAATAAAATAGTATTATTCTTTTGTTTTGGCAGATTTTGTTATATGATTTTCATCATGGGGTTTGTTGACTAGGCTATTTCTTTATGGAGTTCCTTCCCATCTTTAAGTCCCCCCCTCCATCCTGTCCCTTCCATCACCCCCCCCCCCGCCTTTTATTCTACTCCCTTTCCTCCCTTCTCCCTCTCCCCTTTGTGTCTCTGGTGTTCTATATAAAAGAGTCCTGAAGTCCCTTCCAGAGGATATGTATACCTGACTACCTCACTATTCTGAGGTTTGGCAGATTTAAAAGCTAGCAGGTTCAAGGTATAAACTTGCACTTTTCTTTGATGTTCACTGTTCTTCTCAAAGGAGAAATGTTCAGCCTTCTATGGGAGTGGAAGTAGAGTCTTCACTGGCTACTCACATTAGGGATACACTTAGAGAGGACCCAAGTCTTCTTAACTACACTTTGAACCAACTATACCATTCTTTTAGAGACACCCAAATTCCCAGACCTTTTGTGTACCCAGTAGTGTAAAGTAAGCTATTTTTAAGCATTCTTTACCATTTGTGTGCTTTTCAACTTCTAAAATTTGCTAAAATGCCTTCCTTTTTTTTTTTTTTTTTTCTACTTTGTCTTCACTACTTTGTGCTTCTTGAGCGAAAATACTTAGATGATAGCCTTTGTAAGAGATTTCTTATGCAGGTGAAACCAAATGATACTTTGTTAAACTGAATCTTTATTGAATAAGAATTATTTGAACTACAATTAAGTTTAGGGAAATGCTTTTTAAACTTTTAACTTTTCTTACTGTAGCAACTTCATGGTGTTTGGCCACAAGATGTTATTGATGGGACCTGTGTAGCAGTGAACAACAAGTACCGGCTGATGGCATTTGGCTGTGCAAGGTAAGACACAGAGACACTTAGACACTTGATTATGCCCGCCAGAATTGCCAGTTATCTTAATATAAAATATAAAGTTGTTTTATTATTTCAAAACAAAGGAAAAGAACAGATTTCAGAGGCTGAATATTTTAATTTGTAAAAGTGAGATGTTTCACCGGGCGGTGGTGGCGCAGGCCTTTAATCCCCAGCACTTGGGAGGCAGAGGCAGGCGGATCTCTGTGAGTTTGAGACCAGCCTGGTCTACAAGAGCTAGTTCCAGGATAGCCTCCAAAGCCACAGAGAAACCCTGTCTCGAAAAACCAAAAAAAAAAAAAAAAAAAAAAAGTGAGATGTTTCAAACTGTAGAGAGTTGAGATACAAATAAAAAAGAATAAATAAATTAAAATTTAGGATCTTAATTGTTAATCCTTTAAGATATTAGTATTTATCATGTTTTTACATGAGTAATTTTATTTAGAGAATACTCTTAAAGCTTACATATAAAATCAGTTTTTTTTGCTGTAATTCATATAGTGGAGAGTTTTAAAATAAAGTTGAAATTGAGCACTGTGGTCCATATTTATAAGCCTCACATTCAGAAGGCTGAGGCAGTAGCCTTCTACAATATTGATTGTAGCTTGGGCTACATAGTGAGGTCCACAACAGTCTTAGTAAATTCCTTTAAAACGGGGGGGGGGGGGGGGGCAAAAAGAAGGGAAATTTTATTTTCATGGATTTTATTTTGTCATATTTTATTTAGAATTTAAAAAAGGTGTGGTCATGAGTGCATTTTGCCCTTGATTCCCCTTTATCTGAACTTTATGGGTATGCAAAATTATGTTTGTTTCCTAAAGCAAGTTGAAGAGGAGGGTGTCTGTGTGGAACACAAACCTGTATTTCTGCCCATGTTAATGCATACAGTTTAAGTTCATTCTTTCAGGGTTATAGATATGGTACTGTATGACTGTACCAGTTTATTTTTCCTTCCTAATGTTGCTCTGTGTTAAGGTTGTTTCCGTTGTTTTGGAATTATAGTAGTAAACAATGTATGTGCTTCCTGAAAAATGTCAGGAATTCCTACAGTATGTAGAAAGGGAATGAATAGTTGTCACCTCTGCATTTTTCAGATTGACAAGGTAACTTCTAATTACTTACAGAATGGTTTTTACTTTGTACACCTTTCAGTAGAGTATAGATTGCCATGATAATAATGCCTTTTCTCTTTTTGTCATTTTTCACTAAAAGTGTTGTTTTCACAGTGGTTCTGTGCAAGTTTATACAATAGATAACACTACTGGAGCCATGCTGCTGTCCCACAAGTTAGAGCTGACAGCGAAACAGTATCCTGGTGAGTGTTTGTAATGTCTTTCTTGGTCTGTGAGGTTCAGTTCCATCACTGCCATGACTCCTGTGGATGCTAAAACCATAGGAAATACTCGGTACAGTGTTTCTCCCTTATATATGTAGTAAAGTTTTGCTTATAAATTAGGCATAAGAAGAGATACCCTATATTTTAGTGACTTTTCTCATTGCTGTGACAAAGTACCTTACAAAAGCAACTTAAGAAAGGAAAATTTGGGGGCTGAAAAGATGGCTCAGCAGTTAAGAACACTGACAGCTCTTCCAGAGAACTATGTTTGATTCCCATCACCCACGTGGTAGCTTACAACCATCTGTAATTTCAGTTCCAGAAGAAAAACACTTTCTTCTGGCTTCTACAGGCATCAGACATGAAAGTGGTCCACTGCATAAAGGCAAAACATCCATGCACATAAAGTACTTCTAAAAAAGAAAGGAAGCGTTTATTTTGGCTTATAGTGTAAGGGATGTAGCCTGTCCTGAGGGGAGAGCATGGTGACAGGGACTTGAGGCAGCATGTGTGACTGTGTGACTGTTGTCAGGAAGCAGAAAGAAGGGAGTTCTGCTGTTCAACTTAGTGCCTCATTTTTTTCAGTCTGGGCCTCCAGCTGATAAGATGGTGCTGCCCATTCTCCTCAAGGAGTCCTTTCTAGAAACACCCTCACATATACCCAGAGGTGTGTTCTCATGGTGATTTTAAGTCTAGTCAAGCTGGTGATGAAGATGGACCCCTTTTATTTGGTTATCAACAGTGCATGTATTGAACTGTCACACCGTGTTTTATAAACAACATAGTTAAAATAACCAAAAACTTAAAAATAAGCAATAATAGAACAACTGTACCTAAATGTGGCATTTCTCTCAAAATTTTTTTTAATATTTTGGAGTATGTGGGTTCTTGCCTCTGTCTACTACACCTGATTTTAGCAGTAAGCCCTCAAGTATCACAGTACGAGGTGATCTGTGACTATATTTCATCTCTTATTCCAGAAGACTTTTTATAGCTGCTGTCCCTTTCTCTTAGCTCAGGTGTTCCAACTCTGTAAGAATCTTGGCAGCCTCTTCTTGGCAAATTTAGCAGTTCACTCTCTCTATCATTTATACACACACACACGTACACTCACACATACACACATTAGTTTTTCAATGTAAACCTAGTTTCAATTCTATGTCAACAAACAATATCTAAGAAATGACTCATAATTTGTTTTTTTTTGGGGGGGGGCTTGTTTAAGGTGTAGCATGTCAATCTGTGTTTTTCTTCTTGTATCTTAAACCAGCAGGTTTAATGCCTTTTCTATTTTAATAGTGCATTTATTACATACTAGAGTCAGAATTTTTGCAATTTGAAGTATGACAGAAAAACCAGTACAAGTTGCTTTTCATCAGTTTCACATGAGAAGATTTTTTTTTTAAAGATTTCATTTATTTATTATGTATACAACATTCTGCTTCCATGTATATCTGCACACCAGAAGAGGGCACCAGATCTCATAATGGATGGTTGTGAGCCACCATGTGGTTGCTGAGAATTGAACTCAGGACCTCTGGAGGAGCAGTCGGTGCTCTTAACCTCTGAGCCATCTCTCCAGCCCAAGAGATTTTTTTTTTTTTTTTTTTAAGACAAGTCTTTCACATGTTAGCCTAGACTGTCTAAACTCTTAGTCCAGGTTGGCCTTGAGTTATAGCAGCCATCCTGCCTCCCAAGTGAGATTTGTTCTTAGAAAAGTCAGTGTATAGTTTTTTGTTTCATTTTACTTTTACTTTTGTTATAATAGCTTTTCCTTGTAGAGCTGCTAACATCCACCATTGTGCCTCATTAAGAAAAACAAGGGTTATTTGAATGCAAGGCTCTACAGTATTGAAACAGCTTGTCTAGTTGAATTTTGAATTTTTTACTTATTGAGTTTTTCCATTTAATATTTTCGGGCCACAGTTAATCTTGGGTAATTGTTAAGTGTGAAAAATGAAGCCACAGATAAGAGGCACTACTGTGCTGGTAATGCTATGCTTAACATGATATAAAAACAAACTTTAAATAACGCATGTTCTAAGTAAATATTAGTGAGACATTGAAAAAAATCTGACTTGAGAATTTCTGTATCATGAAAGAGGTCCTGGGCATCATTTTATCCTTTCATTTCTTTCTGTCTCTCACTTAGTTTCAGCTTCTATTTTTCTTTTTTATATATAATTTATTTAACTTTATTTTATGTTTATTGGTGTTAAGTTATCAGATTCCCTGGAACTGGAATTACAAACAGTTGTGAGCTGTACTGTGGTTGCTGGGAATTGAATCCAGGTCCTCTGGAAGAGCAGCCAGTGCTCTTAACCACTGTAAGAACCACTCTCCATCCTAGCCTCTATTTTTCTTGTCTAAACAGTTCTGTAATCTCTACCTGGTTTCAATTTATTCTCTCAGATATTCACTGAGTAACAACTGCATGTTAGACAGTGTTCTAAAGGCTGGGTTCATAGCAGTGGGCAAAACTGAACATTCTTTATGAACCCTAGTGAATCTTACTAGTCACTAAATTAAATGCACTCTGTCAGTGGAAATGCTTTTGACCAAAACTAATAGAAAAAAAAGTACTATAATTATTAAATAGGATCTGTTTTCTCAGATGGCAAGAATCCAGAGATAAGCTTTTAATGACCTTCACCTCATGAGCATAAAATAGCTTCTGAGTTCCAACTTCTGCATTTGCATCAGGAAGAAAGCAAACGGTATATAATGATGTTTTTCTTTAAAGCAGAAAAGCAGAGAGAAAGTCTCCCAGAGTGACCTATCCACTCCAACTTCTGCTTACTTAATCAACCATAAATGTGCCTTATAGCTAGCTATGTTAGGCTTCAAGACAAACTTGAAGTGGTTTTTTCCTAAGCTTTTTAGCAGAAATGGACAAGAGATGAGGATGGCATTAGGTATTGGACTCTATCTCAGCAGTATCTTGGCATACATGGCATATTAAGACTTGCTGAGTCCCCCTGTTGTGCTTTCTTGGTCTACTCCATGTTTAGTATTGCTGCAGTTTTATGCAGGCTATGCTGAGATTTGTGTTTATTAAGTAATTGGATCTAACCTATGTAATGAGTATTTTGTCATAGCAGCTTATTATCATTTTTCTAAAAAGTGCCCACAAGTAGAAAATATTTTCTGATTTTTAAGCATTTTTATGCTAATGGAATGGGTACACTTATTGGCTGGGAAATAACCATCTACATTGCTGGTTTTAAATTGATTTCCACTGGTTGAGGATGTCACTCAGTTGGTAGAATGCTTGCCTGTCATGGCTTTTCTGTTTTTCAGTACTGCTTGAAAGTGAGACTTGTGGGGATTCAAATCTTTCAACTGTTGAGGAAAATTCTCAGTCATTACCTCTAATTAGATACTTGCTGCATTTTTTTCTACATTTTTTACCCTGGCTTCAAATTTTGTAAATTTCTCTGTCTGCTTAAGCTTGCCCATTGGTTTTACATTTAGTTACTGTGTTTTTATTTTTAAATGTCTGTTTAGTTTGTCTGGCCTTTGTGTGTTCTGCTCCTCATCATAGTCTTCTCTTGTGTATGTTAGGTGCTGGGGTGGCAAGCACATGGCACCATGTCTGCCAAGGTCTTAATGCTTACATAGCAAGCATTTTATCAACTGAGCAATCTCCCAGTTTCCTTCTCTTATTTCATTATTACTGAGGAAGATGGGAGAGATACACGTCACAGCGCGCATGTCAAGGGCAAAGGGCAACTTTAGAGTTGCTTCTCTCCACCTCCATGGGTTATAAGGGTCAAGCTCATGCCCTTGGGCTTAGCATGACAATCACTTTTTGCCACCAACGTGTCTCATTGGCCCTCCTTTATTTCTTTAGCTACAAAAAGAATGGTTGTGAGCTAGGCAGATCTTTGTGAGTTCAAGGCCAGCCTGGTCTACAGAGTGAATTCCAGGACAGCTAGGGCAACACAGAGATATCCTGTCTTGAACAAAAACAAAAAACTAAGAGGTTGTTTTATAGTCAGTCTCCATTAATCCTAGTATCCAAAGACTTTGAGTCTACCTCTACTGTGTCTTATTTCTTAGGATTTGTTTGTTTATGTATCTTAGCATTTTTTTTTCTTTTTTTTTTTACTGAAAGTTGTTTCTCGACAGATGTTTGTGGGTGCTTTAGGACCTGGGTTACGTTACATTTCTTTCAGAGATCACTTGGGGGTTACCACACTGTTCTGGAACCCTTTGCATTGTATTCTCTGTGTAAGTGTTTTGTTTTTTTCAACCACATTAATTAACCAAATTATAACTCAGAGTGAGGACTGGGTTGATATATGCCCAAGGACTACCATGGGACTTTTGTTCCAGTTCTATGTAATGGATAAAATGTGGAAAATTTCCCTCCCTCATCTACATGGCAGTTTTTCTCTTATTCTCCTTTGTACTCTGAATGCAACCTTTATAATCTTGGCATTACTGGGTGTCTTTACTAGATTTCCTGATGTGGGCAAGCCCTGAACTTTATCTCCTGATCCTCACATGCTGTGTGAGTCACCATTAATAATAGATTTTCAGAGTTTGACAGATGACTTCAGAGGGGAAAGTACTTTGTCCCAGTATTTTGGGACATTCAACATCATACTTCAGTGTGAAGAATCATATAGGATAGTATTTGATGTACTACAGAAACAGATACTTATTGTTCCCAGGATTCATTTTTATCATGCTCACTCTGGAAAAGACTTGTGTGTATTTTTCTCTAAGGAGACTGTTTCTGCAATCCTGTCCCCATTTTACAGAAGCTGGTCTGAGAGCTTTGAAGATTATTACACACTGACAGTTATTCAAGCTAATCAAGGCAAAACCAGCCTTCACTTCCTACAGTTCACCTGCATTCTGAGGTTCTGCATGTTAGATCAGGCAAAGGCTAGTGACTTTGTTAGACCCCCGGAAAACTCAGGTATCCAGGGTCCCAGGCCACATTCGCGGTCACCTCAATCACCAGGCAGATTCGAGAGCTTGATGCAAACTGCATGAGGCTTTATTGTAATTTAACGAGCTAACCCCATGTTATCGAGGGTCTTTCACCCACCCGCCATGGCGGATGGCTAGCAAAAGACAGCTCCTAGGGCCTCCCAAGAGATCTTACAGGGCAGCGTAAGGGGAGTGTCTAGGGGTACGCACAGGCTCACTATTGGTGTGCCTCCAGCCTTGGAGGGTTTGCCCTGTGTTGATTGGCCAACTGGTTGTTATGGCCCACAGGCCCTCCCCAGGGTGGTTGCTATGCTTTGTGCATCATTTCTGTGTGCTTGTCCGTAAAGCACACCCAGGGTCATAAAGCATTGTGCCACCAGCTAACTTCTTATTGGTTCCTTGTCACAAGGCAGGCATCTGACTTTCTAGTGACTAAATTCTGACTGTTTCCTTGTCACGAGGCAGGCATCGTGACTAAGACAAGGTCATAGAGCGCGTGTTCAGTCGTTATGGCTGCCAAAAGGGAAGCTGGTCCCTTCAACTTAACTCTCAGTACCCTTCATGAACAGGACTCACCTTAGAATTCAAGTAGCCTGTGCTGGTCTGCTTGTTCAGGTTTGAACGTACAGTGTGTAAAAAGTACTAAGTATTTCTGAGCAATCTTTTTAACCTTTCTCACGATCTTTTCACAGACATTTGGAACAAAACAGGAGCTGTTAAAATGATTAGATGGTCTCCTGACAATAGTGCTGTAATAGTAACCTGGGAATATGGAGGTCTTTCTCTATGGAGTGTGTTTGGAGCCCAGCTGATTTGTACACTTGGAGGAGACTTCGCGTGAGTGAATAAAGAGAAACTTTAGATAAATAACCTGATGTTTCCCTGACAGCTCATACATTTTCACATGTGCACACCAATGCCCCGTGCCCATATTCCCCTAGTGAGTACATTTTCACATGTGCACACCAATGCACTGTGCTCATATTTTCCCTCCTTTTCACCAAGTGGCTCCCTCTTCTTCATGCCATGTTATATGTGTATTTGTATTTAAGTCTAGACTGTACTCATGCGGTATTTTGTCTATATTTCCCCAGCCCCCACTGCCCTCTCTTATTTCCCCATCTCTTCTTACTTCCAGGACCACTATTCTACCCTCATAGTTCCCTCTCACTGTCGTGTCCTATGAACAGATTCTGCATATGAGGAAAAATGGGATAATCTGTCTGTCTGAATTTGGTATATTTCACTTAACACGATCTCTAGTTCATCCATTCATATTTTATTCTTATACCAAAACATTTTGTGAAATTCAAATTTAATTTGTTGCGAATATGTTGATTCTTCAAATATTCACCCTCCTAAAACTGACAGTTGATTCAATAAAAATTGCTTACTGATCCCAACAAAACATTAGGGAAATGCAGTTGTTGTTGTTGTTTTGAGCCCAGTTGTGTGTATGACCTCATGTTAAGATTTAAGGTTGACTGCTGGACTTGGTAGCACTCACCTTTATTCCCAGCATTCAGGGTGCAGAATCAGGGGATCTCTGGAAATTTGATGCCAGCCTGGGCTACATTGTTTTGAGACTTCAAAAAAAAAAAAAATGCTATTAAAAAAAACAAAAGCAAAAGTGGCTGTTCTTTAAAATAAAAATATGTAATAATGCATGAGTATTTCATTTTCATGCACTATTATGTATTTCTGTTTTAAAGAAGCAAAGTCAGTTTGATTTTCTTTTTCAAACTGTAACTAAGTGGTATGCGCATAGTATGTAATTGGAAGACAATCAAGTTTCTATTTTGTTTTAGTTATAGGTCTGATGGTACCAAAAAAGATCCCCTTAAGATTAGTTCTATGGTAAGTACTTTCTATTTAAAACATAAAATTAGAAAGCATTTTTATCTCAGCAGACTTTTGGTGAAGTTTATTTATTTGTGTGCTTTAAGATGGGGTTTGCCAGGTGATAGTGGTTCATGCTTTTAATCCCAGCACTTGGGAATCGAAGGCAGGTGGATCTCTGTGAGTTTGAGGCCAGCCTGGTTTACAGAGCTAGTTCTAGAACAGCCACGGCTACACAAAGAAACCCTGTCTCAAAAAACTGATGCTGTTTCTTGCTGTGTAACCAACATTTAGCCTCAAACTATATAGGTCAGGCTAGCCTTGACCTAACAATCCTCTTACCCTGCCTTTGGAGTGACTTTGTCTTGAAAAATAAGGTAGATAGCTTCTGACAAATGACATCATCTGGCTTACACACACACACCCCTCATATATAGATAAACAAGTGTAAGTTTTCAGTATAATAATATTTCTGAAACTACCAGCTGTGGTGATATATTATTTATGACTTATTAAAGCTTGCCCAAGGATTCAGAAAGCAAAACCAGCCTCAAGCTATGGAGATCAGCAGTGGTGATACATATCTTTAATCCAGCCACATGGGAGGTAGAGGTAGATGATCTCTGTTAGTTCAAGGCCACACTGAGCTACATGAAATATATCCAGTCCTAAACACAAACAGCTCACACAAAGATGATCTCAGCACTTGGGATCACACACCTTTAATCCCAGGACTCCTGTGAGGTACTTAAGACAGGAACAGGGTCTCAGAGCTGGCATTCAGTCTGAGAGTTTAGTTTCTAGCCACATTGAGGAGAGCATAGCAGTCTGAGTGAATCTGAGCAGTGAAGTCAGGAGCAGTTTGAGGATCACCTGTTTGGTCTGAGCAGAGTTAGAGGTAAGAGCTAGTGCCCAGCTGCTTTGCTTTTCTGATGTTCAGCTTGAAGCTTGAACCGGAATATCAGTCCCTGGGTCTTACATTTTTCATGTTACAACTAGCCAGTGCCGTTGAATGGCATGTATCAACCATTATTATCAGAGGTTCACTAGGTTGGTATTATAGCCACAAACTAAGTATCCAAGTATTTAGTTAGGTCCAGATTCAAAGAAACCCTGTCTCAAAGGAATAAAGAAAGAGCAATACAATAGGATATCAAAGCCCTCTTCTTGCTTCCCTGTGTACCTGTGCATACACACATGAAATAAACAATTATTAAGCTTCTAACAATTTGCAGCAGTCTGAACCTCACTCACCATTTTCTTGGATTACAGATTAGAAATTACTATGTTGAAAAATACTATGATGGAATCTAGTTACAGGATTTTAATTCTGATTGGGCTTGGGGAAATTCATTTAAATCTTTTCACTGTATACCACAACTGAAGAAACCTCTATCTAGAGAAACCAGATAGGCCAAGACAGTGTAACAAAAAGGTCAAGCTGGAATGAAAACACTGGTGCTCTTTGCTGTATACAAAGCTACATCTATTGTAGATGTTTCTTCACTACTTGAGAAGCAGGTAAATTAAGTTGAGATGTTACAGAAGGATTTTTAGAACTGGAACTCTGAAATTGAAGCTGAGAACATTTCCTCTGGAAATAGATAAGGTGTACTAGATGACTAGATGGTTGTGATTTTTTTTTTTTTACAATAATTATTTTGTGTGTGTGAGCATGCTGCTCTATGGATGTCAGAGGACAACCTGATGGCATTCATTCTCTCCACCATTATGTGGGTTCTGGGGGATCAAACTCATACTTCCACACCAAGCGCCTTGACCTGCTAAGCCACCTTTCTGAGCCCTGGGTGTGATTCTTGTCTCTGTTATTTGTCATGGTTTCTCCAGCATTCAGAAGACAATAATGGTGTCATTGGTTATTTCATACATTGACTGTTTTCAATATTTAACTGAAGTTATAAGGGAGATAAAAATAACTTTTTGCTGCTTTGACTTTTTTTCTCTTATTTCTTCAAGAGCTGGGGTGCAGAAGGCTATCATTTGTGGGTGATCAGTGGATTTGGTTCTCAAAACACCGAGATTGAGTCTGACCTCAGGAGTATAGTTAAACAGCCCAGCATTTTGCTATTTCAGTTTATCAAGAGTGTACTCACTGTAAACCCCTGCATGGTAAGTAATTAAAGCTGTGGGCATTTTTGTTTTGTTTTGTTGTAGTGTCTCTTAGCAGAATTTTAGACCCTTTTCTATGACCCACAGATTTGGATATATTCCTAAATTTAACTGTACTTTTGTTGTATGTTTCCTGTGATTTGTATATTTTTATAAAATTAATGCCAAAATCTTATTTCTGAACATGTTTTGGAATTTTTTTTTGTTTTATTCTTAAAAGAAAATAATACCACAAGCAACTTGAAAGAAAAATAATTTAGTCTTTTTTTTTTTTTTTTTTTTTTAAGTTTTCTGAGACAGGGTTTCTCTGTGTGCAGCTGTGGCTGTCCTGGAACTCAATTTATAGATCAGGCTGGCCTCAAACTCACTGAGATCTGCCTGCCTCTTCCTCCCAAGAGTTGAAATTAAAGGGGTGCACCATTACTGCCAAGTGAATAATTTAGTCTTTATCTGAGAAAGATTATCCAAAATGTGTTCCATTTAGATACTACTTATAAATATTGCTAGAGGCTCCATAGGATTTAAAGCAAACAAACAAAAAACCTCAAAGAACATTGTAGGTTGTTAGGCGGATAGCTTAATTGGTAAAGTGTTTGCTTCACTCACATGCTTGAGGATATGAGTTTGACCCCCCACACCCATGGTAAAGGTTGAACATGACCGTGTGCACTTGTGGTTTCCAGAGGACACTCTAGGAGGGTGGAAACAGGAGTCAGCAGCCTCCAGGTTCAGTGACAGACCCTGTCTCAAAACGTAAGGTGGAGAGTAAGTGAGGAAGATCTTCACTTGACTTCCACACATACACATACACATACACATACACATACAATCTCAATCTCTCTGTCTCTCTCTGACACACACACACAAACACACACACACACACACACACACACACACACACACACACACACACACACACAAATACACACAAATTCTGAGGCCAGGTATAATGGCACACACTTGTAATTCCAGTGCATAGGAGGCTGAAGCAAGAGGATCACAGGCCCAAACCAAAACAAAACATTCTGTTTTCATATGTGAAATAAAGGCTTTAAAACAAAGAGTAGTTTAGGACTCCAGAGCTGTGGTCATATCTGACACAAAAATATAAAAAGCAATGTTCCTCTTACTCGTTCAGCTGTAAATTTTAAGGAACTCTTTGAAGAAAATATGTCTGAGAACTCTTTTGGAAAGCATTGCCTCATTACAATATAGATATTTTGTAATATTTATAGTAAATATTACAAAGTACAATATAAACTTCCCATTTTATTTCTCTGATTAATATAATATGATCATATATTTTAATGTGCTACAGTTATATGCTGTGAGTATACATCTCAGTACCTATTTTGAAGGTACTGGCTTCAAAAAGCTTGAAGGCTTTTTGAAGATATTTGCTGTAACAAGTTATTTAAATTACAACACATTAAAAATTAATGTGAAAAGAACCGAGATCTCAGAATTCTATACTATAGTTGACAATTAAGGATTCCCAGAAAAATAAAAGCAAGTATATTTCCTACCCCCTCCCCATTCCAGATCACTTTAAAGCACCCTCTGGGGCTGGAGAGATGGCTCAGTGAGTGGGTAAATGGATTTTGAATCCCCAGAACTTATCTATGTAAAAGGCAGGTGAGTATGGTAGCCTGTCTGTGGTCCCAGCAGGAAGGAGGTAGAGTGGGGATTCCAGAGCAAGCAGGCTAGTCTGCCTAGCCAGAGTAACATTTTCAGTTCACCAAAGACCTTGCTGTTGCATTTGTCTGAATACCCATAGAAACTTGGACTGTCAACTGTAAACAATGTATACTTACATATACTTTTTCAGGTGTGATTCTCAGAGTATCACCGTACTGTTCAAATGTTTGTAAACCTGCAAAAAATTGGCAAGGCATTGACAAAACACACTGTACAAAAACACTTACAATAAAAGCCACTGAAATATACTCTTATCTAAATATATATGAGATAGTTATGTAGATTTGATCATCTGAAGAAAATCCAAAAAAAAAAAAAGAAAAGAAAATCCATACTGAGATGTAGTACATGTTTAAAAATAAAACTAAAACAGAATGTTATTTAATTGTCCCTACCTAATGCTGAGTATTTTTTCCCCTTTTGCCTGTCCAGAGTAACCAAGAACAGGTGTTGCTTCAGGGAGAAGATCGCTTGTACTTGAACTGTGGAGAAGCCTCACAAACCCAAAATCCCAAGAGTTCTTTGGCACACACTGATCATATGCCCTCTCGGGAGAAGAGCCCTTTTGCAGATGGAGGTCTGGAGTCTCAGGGATTAAGCACTTTACTTGGACATCGGCATTGGCATGTTGTACAGGTCCGTGTTCATTTACCGACTACTAGTGACTCATTCATTGGTGAAGTGTCACTTGGAACCAGTTTTTATTTCCATTGCTATATCTCTTTCAATGCTTTTTTATGTTTTTTCCTTGCCTTTTTTTTCTTTCCTTTTGATACAGAGTATATCCTCACCATTAATAGTGTCAAGAACTAGAAGTTTATTTCTTTTCCCCTCCGAGAAGATACTTTTATTTTACCTCAAGCCTCTGTTTTGCTTAATCTGGCTCTGCGGATTTGCATAGCCTAAAGTGTGTCCATTGCATGGAAAGCAGTGATTTGACTAGTACCCAGTACAGCTGACTTTATAGTTTCAGTAGTTACTCACCTAACAGTGGATCCAGATTACAAATTTCTCAACATTTGAGAAACTTATTGTTTATAATTTTATTATTATTTGGTTTTCCCAAATTACGGGTTCATCCTGATACCACATTTAAGTTAGCAGGTTCTTATAGCAATTTTGACAGATTGACATTTGATATGGATTAATTCCAATTAAAATTAATTTGGTGCAGTAAGTAAACTGAAATTTCTTTAAAGAAATTTCTATGTATAGTTTCAAAGTCCTAAATATTTTCTTTCTCCTTTTGATTCTGAAATGTAGCAGACCCTATTCTTGGGTTAGTTTCTTTTAGTCAGTTTCTTTTTTTATTTTCTTTCCTTTTGAGATAGGACCTTACTGTGTAATTGGTCTGGAATTCACAGTTCTCTTGTCCCAGCCTCCGGAATGCTGGGACTGTACACATACACTACCACACTAGCTTCTTTTAATCAGTTTCTATTCCCATGATTCTTTGCCTTCTCTCTGCTTCTATCTCACTAGTTTACTTCAGCTCTCATGTTATTTTCAGTTGTTTTTGAATGAAGATAATGAGAGACAGGATAATGGTCACTCTGAAGGGTTAAAGGAGGAATAGCTCCTACATTGACTTACAGTATGCACTAAAAGAAAATGTATTGAACATACATAAATTCATGGATCAAACAATGTACATACCATTTAATAATAACATTTTTTAAAATATAAAACTGCATCAGCTACTTCCTTGACTAAAATTTTCCACTGCTCCCTTCTCTCCTATAGCCATTTCTCTGCTATTTTCATTTCCCCATACTTTCAACTATTCATTCTACACTGACCTAGCATCAATGCCAGTTCTGCCTAGCCAGGTCTGTGTTACCAGAGAGCCAAGTAGAGCAGAGGATCAAAGAAGGTAGGTCTGGAACTAAAACAATCCATCAGGCAATAACAAAATTGAATTTCCTTCCAGCTCAAAAATTCAGTGATTCTTAGCTGTCCATGAAGCACCCCCTAGAGAAGTCATAGCACTAACTCCAGGACTGCAGGTAGCAGCAGGGCTTGGTCATCTGACAGCTCACTGCCATCGTATCTACAGATGAGCTTTTAGTGTGGGTTTGCCTAGGTCTTTTCATTTCCTTACCCATCTCTGTTCTTTAATTTTACATAAAGATAAAATAGCTTTGATAAAACCTTTGTTAAATGATTAATTTATTTGGCATAAGGGTAAGCAAGTGGTTCACAGAAAAATAAGGTAGAAATGTCAGAACTTTCTCTTCTTTGGAGACCTCATAAACCCTAATGAGAAAGAAACAATAATAAACACTAATAAAAATGTAAATAAAAATGCCACAGTTGTGCTCCCAAGACATTTAAATTGTAGTAGAATTTCAATTTCAAATTTCATAGAATTTTTAGAGCTGGAAGAACCTTAGAGGTCATATAGCCAACCTGGATTTGTACACGAGGAAACTGAAGCTCAGTAGGTTAACCCAACTCATCCAGCATCACACAAAGGTGTACTGGCCAACCTAGCCTTAAGACTGTCTACATTAAAGAAAAAATTCAGTGTACTTCAAAAATCTAGGCACTGAGTGTTGACTCATTGAAGTACTGTTGACTCTGTACTGAAACTTACAATTTCCCCTTGTGGCTTTTTTTTTTTTTTTTTTTTTTTTAAAGAGTTGCCCTGCTCTTTGCTTGCTTACTTAACACTGGAGTCTAGCAGTTGAATTCAGAGTAACAGTGATCTTTCTAATTAGTGTTTATATAGTACTAAAGCTTTGCTGTCTAAGCTTCTTAGCCAGTCATGTGGGCTCCTTGGAGAAACTAGGGGCATGGTTTCATTCCCCTTCCCACTTATCCTTTCTTGTAGGTTAAGACCACATTCTCCATTAAAGTTGATTTGTTTGTGTGATTTCTATTTATGTGTTTACTGTATAAGTTCATCCAATAAGCTCTAGCTAATTCTGTGCTATCTACTCATCATCTGTAATACTGAACTATTTTCTTGTTTGTTCAAACCTTCAAACTTAACTTCCAGATTAGAAGCTTTTGTTAGTTATATGTATCTAGCCAAGCCAAATGCATATACACTTGTTAGAAGCAAAGTTAGTAACTGGCAATGTAGACGGTGCCTTTTTCAATGTATTTTTTTTTTATTTAGTTTTCTTAGTTACAAATTTACAAAGTACTGGAATACAATATGAAATTAAAAAACAAAAGCCTTTTAGTTTGTGGCTGTGTTCCATCTAATGTTCAGTGTTTTATAAAATGTAAGCATTGATTTCTAAAAGGTCTTTATTATTTAGTGTTCTAAGGATGTTGATTTTATACTTAACCTGGCTCTAACTATTTTGAAAGATTATCTGTCAACAAAATGTGGGATGTAAATATCAGGCATTCCATTGGGGAAGTCAGTAGTGCATTTTAAAGTCTACTTTGCTTTTAAATGATTTGCTCACATCCCCCTATGGTTATCAGGTATGGAAGATGTGCTATTTCACAAAGACCTAATTAATCTTTTGGTCACACTGGTAAGATAAAACAACTCCAGGCTAGAGAGAGTTTAGGAGAAACAAAGAAGGAAAGCAGTTAGTTTCCATGTAAGAGAGACTAGAAAACCCTTTGGTAAGAACGGTGAGAGTCTGCTCTGTACCATAACACCATCTCCCAGTGATGTGGCATGACCCCTCTGTCCTGACTTTATGACTCAAGATTATTATTTATTAGCTGCCTCTTTCGTTCCACTATTTCTATACATAGCATTAAGTATATAGGACAAAGTTCAGATGACACATAGATCAAAAATGGTGACACTAGGAGAAACTGTGTACTTTGCTCTAGTCATAAAATATTCAGACAAAATTAAAAAGCCCATTAATTTTAACTTGTATTTGGGTTTTGAAGATACATCATTTATTATTTGTAGTATGTCATAGACTTTTGAAGGCTAAAAGAATTGTTTTTTGTTTTGTTTTGTTTTTTCTTGTAGGGGTATACATTAGATAAGCTTTTACTGAGCCTTTATGTTGGAATCACTTTTGCAGTCATGTGCTACCTCACACATCAAATTTCACAGGAATTAGTGAAACATCAAAGATTGGGAAGTGTAGGGTTCTTTGATTTGTATTTATTTTACTCAGTGTCATGATAATGTGCTACTTACTCTGGTCCACCTGTTACATCCTTTTTTGAGTAATTGAAAGCTATTAATTTAATTGTATTTTTAAGTTGACTACTCTAACCCTTTATGAGCTAGCTAACTAGAGAGATAAAAGTGCTTTGGGTATATTGCTATTACTTGATTCTCTTTTATTTTTACACAATTTTATTATACTTTACATAGCTTTCTGATTTGGATTTGTTTTTGGATATGTATACAGTTTTCTTGAGTCAAATTAAAACAAATTTGAATAAATTAAAGCTTTTCTTATTTCAGGATAGAAGACTCTTCTGTCATTCTGTTTTTCTGTTAATTCACACTCCACTTCCTTCAACTGCTCATGAAAGCTAATTAGTAAACTAGGAGACATAAGAGTCTGTGAAGCTAAAACTTACTCCACATTAATAACCCACAGAATTTTCTCAAAGTTTGAAAGTATCATAGGACTGATAAAGTGACACCGTGAACAAAGGTGTACGCTAGATATCATGGGAGGCTGTGTTTACCTTTGATGCTTCAGAACGAGACTTACATCTCCATTATATAAGGGTTCTTGTTGATAAACAAAGTTGAACAGCCTAATGGAAAAATAGTAGTTTAAACATATCCATACAGGTTTGTAGGTACATCTTAAGAAGTAGGATAAAAAAATAATCCAGTTGCTATTCTCAAGCAACAGAATTTTTGCTTATTCTTATAATGATTGATTTTATATGCATTGCTTTTTTATCACAACAGAGTAATGAAGATTTTCAGTACAAACAGCAACTCTTGCTGAAACTGTCATTGCTTTGGGGTGGTCTATATCAGCAGACAGAAACTGTTGTCTGCAGTTTGTGGCTACCATTACACATGCTTCTTTGTTAGTTTGTATTACTATTTGAAACAAGCAATGCTGTGGTGGAGGGAGGAAATGTGGTGTCTAAAAGTTTGAAATAATTAAGATGGAGCATGTGAAATATTGACTCATAAACAAGTGCTCAATTCCAAGGGCTCTGCTACTAAAGCCACTACTTGGCACCTTAAACATTATGCAGGAAGCTGAATCTCGTGCTGTGCTAAGTTAGTGCTGTAAATTGAAATATATTTCATACGTCTCACCAAACTAATATGTTATTTTCTATAGATTTCCAGCACCTATCTAGAAAGCAATTGGCCTATACGGGTGAGTTGTTATTTTATTGGTGTTGTGGTAGTCATTCTGGGAGTTGAGCCCTTATAGATTTATAAGAGTGAAATTTTAATGCTTGGTGTATTTTATCAGATCTAACTATCAATATTTGAGTTTCTCATATAGCATTTTACATTTAAATCACTTAACAAACATTTATTAGTAGTCTCTTCACCTTATATTTTATTAAGTACTTTGTATCTAGTAAAGTGTATATATTTGTAGGAAAGATGTTTTAATTTTTCTTTTTAAACAGTTTTCAGCTATTGATGAACTTGGACAGAATATCGCTGTGGCTGGCAAGTTTGGGTTTGCACATTACTCTTTGCTCACCAAAAAATGGAAACTTTTTGGAAACATTACTCAGGTTAGTCTTTTTTTTTTTTTTTTTAAACTAAAAATACATTTCAAGATACAAAGCATAAAAAAAGAAACTGATAGTGAGGCTGGAGCTATAGTTCAACTGTAAAGCACTTCCTATATTCACTGGTTCTGGGAGGAGCAGAGAAGTGGGGAGAGAGACTTGACATTTGATAATTTCCAATAAGTCAGTTTTGATAAAATACTTGATTTCATAAAAGATCCTGAATTGAGATAGTTGGCTTTTCCTTTTTTGTTAAGATCATTGACAAGTGCTGGGAGATGACTCTACCATTTGTGGTTTCTGTTCAAGTAAGGGGGACCTCAGTTCAAATCCCAGAGGCCATTTAGATATTGGGCAGAAATGGCAAATCACCTGTAATGCCATCACTGGGAGGTAAAGATGTGGGAATCCCTGGAACAAGCAGCCTGGAGAAACCAGCCATACCAGCCAGCTCTGGCTTTGATTGAGAGATGCTAACTCAAAGAATAAGGTAGAAGAATCATCAAAGAGTATTCCAGACATCAAACCCTGCTCCATATGCACACACACACACACACACACACACACACACACACACACACCTTAATACGTGTACGTACATAACACTTGACAGCACATGCACACACACACACACACACTCATACACACCTCAATACGTGTACATACATAACACTTCACAGCACATAGATGTGAAAAGAAGAAAAAAGATAAGTAACAATAATAGTAATTTAGAATAGGGTTTAATATAATCTTTAAGATTGAGGTATCAGATGTGGTGAGACATTTTAAATGTCTACAAAGTTAGAGATCATTCTGTGTATAGCAGAGTGGGGAATGAACTAGATATGATGAGAGTCAAATGGGAAGAAAGAAAGAAAATTAAAGTAGGTGTCTTTTGTGTATCAGATACTTTAAAGTGCTTTTATTTTGTGTTATTATCAACCCAGTTAGGACACTAATACTACCATTTGCTAAAAGATTGGGATCCAGGCACTCAAAGAATAAAGCCAGAATTTAAATCAAGTTGTTTTAGATGTAAGATTAATGATGCTATCTGGTATTGAGGTATTTTGAATTACATAGGTGTTTCTTTATAGGAATATTTTTTTAAAGATAGGATATTGTGCATTATTAATAAAGGCTCTGGAGAAATAGGCAAGAGAGAATGAATCAGAAATAATCTGAGCTTTCTAAGAGTATTTTGTTACTTTATTGAAATTTTGGGTAACATAATTAAGGTAAATATATCTTAATATTTTCTTTTAAGGAGCAAAATATGATTGTGACTGGTGGATTAGCCTGGTGGAATGACTTTATGGTTCTTGCATGTTATAACTTAAGTGACCGTCAAGAAGAGGTAACTTTTTTCCCCCTAAGAAATAATAGATTTTTAATTTTGGAGCTAAGCAGGTTTTAATTTTAGGTAGACAATAGTCCATTAAAAACTGAACAGTTTATTCCAGTGATTTAGCATGATTCAATAGTGGAATTACTGTTTTAGGTTATTTATGTTCTTTTTAAGGTGACAATTTGAATTTGTAAGATAGCCTTTTATATCATAGCACCTAAAAAGCTGAGACAGGAGGACTATGAGTTCAGGTCCATTCTGAGCTAAATATTAAACCTGTCTCAAAAAGGAAGTAATCTTAAAAAGGATAACCTTTTAGCTAGTAGATAATCTATAAAGATTGATGTAAAACATTAAAAGCAAAAAATAGATTAAGAACAACTGTTCTTAAGGGTAGCTTTATTAATTTATTGATTTATATGGTGATTTTGAGGAAATGGTAGTCCCATTGGTAAGTTTGAATACACAAGATCTGAAACATGGTCTCATAATGTTACCTTTACTCTTGATGATATTATCCCTAGTTATTTATACAGGACTAGATAGCCGAAATAAAAATATTATTCACTTTTTGTTAAATCATTAATAATTCTTTTAACTCCTACTACTTTAAAGTGAATTGGAGGTAGGGGGTGGTCTATAGATAAAAATATGACTGATACCAAACATTCTTGATAACCATCTTTTATTTTTATATATTTCTTTTTTTTTCTTTCTTTTTTTCCCTTTAGCTCAGAATCTACCTACGAACATCAAATCTGGACAATGCATTTGCTCATGTCACCAAGGCACCAGCGGAAACATTACTGCTGAGTGTCTTCAGGGACATGGTGGTTGTGTTCAGAGCAGATTGTTCAATATGCCTTTACAGTATTGAAAGGAAATCCGATGGGTAAGTCTTAACATGGGTGAGTCACTTTTGCTCCTGTTTATGTTTCTTCTATTATTCTCTAAAAACCTTTCTCCATCCTCGTAGTTTGCTCATTATAAAGAGTTTTGGTGATGTTTATGTAGTAGCTGTGAAGAAACAAGGAAGAACCTGTGCTGACTGCTTGAACTTGTCTTCCTGTGTTATTGGTGGTGGCAAGGGGGTGTGTAAAATTTTAGCTGAGATAAATCCTAGATACTTTTTCACAATTTACAAGTAAGTGGCTAATAACTCTCCTGCTTCCCGAACACTTAAAGAAAGTGGAGGAAGCACCCTTGGGAAGCTCACTGAGTCCCTGCTGCAGTGATGTTGTAGTCCACAGCACAGAAGCTGAAATCCTGCTGAATTACATTGATGGTGTCTAGTCAGCATGCAGCATCTTGGATTTTCTTTTGTCCTTAGAAGTATGTTTGTTTAATAAGGACATGGTTTATATATTTGCTGAAGTACTGTGATATGTTAGTAATACAGACATAAAAAATGAAGACATTCCTATTTCAATAGTTAAACTTTTGTCATTTCGCAACCAAACAATTGTCCCTGCCCAACACCACCCGACTCCCAAGGTATTTCTGTTCGTATAGCTTCTTCCACACTACTGGTTTCAGGGGCGTATTTTGTATTGTGGTTTTGTTTTTACTGCTTTCCAGCATTTTTCTGCCTTTCTTGTCTTATTCCTGCATATGTTCCTTGGGTTCCTCAACATTAATAATCCTGTCAGAAGGGTATTTAGGGAGAAGAGGACAAAACGGAGAAGATATTTGGATCTGCTATAAACATAAAATGTGCTGTAATATAGAGGCTGAAAGGAGAAAAAAGTAAGTGAACATTGTTGAGCTATGAACTTTTTTTGTCTTTACAGTTCGAATACTACGGCTAGCGTTCAAGTTCTTCAGGAGGTCTCCATGTCACGATACATTCCTCATCCTTTCCTGGTAGTGTCTGTCACACTGACGTCAGTGAGTACAGAGAATGGAATCACCTTGAAAATGCCACAGCAGGTACCTGTACATTTTCAGAACTCTTAGGAGTTTATTTTTCAGTCTTTAGGCCAATATTAGGGCCTGTTAATTTGTTCAGTAAATTCATGCTAAGTGTCTACATTGTACCTTGCATGAATATGCTGAGTTTTAGTGGCAAGCCAAGCAGACCAGTTTCTGGTCAACTTTAAACAAGTAATTACACATGTAAAAGCTACTCTGAAACATGGAAACAGCCTGTATAGTCAATCAGAGGAGTTTTGCATTTGAACGGAAGCCAAGAGCAGAGGCAGGAGTGTTCTAAGCAAAGAAGAGGAAATTCAGGCAGTCATGCAAAGGTTTACAGACAAACAGTGTGATGTGTCAGACAGATAAAGAGTATTAGTGACTAAAGCCTAGGCTGTGAGAGAAGGTCAGTCTTAGGGAGAATATTGGTATTTCAAATCTTAGTGTTTTTATTCTCTACCGAGGAAAAGGAACGTGGAACTTTATGAAGTAGTCCACTACTTCATAAAGAAGTAGTATTAGGAGGACACTACTGATTGTATTGAATAGTGTCAGTGGCCTGAGCATAGGGAAGGGAAGGGGAGATGGAAAGAAGAAAATGAATTTAGGATGTAGAGGACTCATGGCAGTTAGGAGGGAAGAGAAACTAGAATCCCATAGTTGGTGGGTGAAGTAACCAGGTAGACAGTGATGCTCCCAACACCTGGGTTGTAGTCATTTCCCTATCCCAGCAGTTTCCAAACTTTGTCAACTGGGAAATTCTTAATATGTAGATTTGTTACCTCTTATCTGCTCAGTTCATCTTTTTCTTCTCATCTAGGTACTTACATTAAACTTCAGCATTCTCATAAAATTATGGAGAGTTTAACTGCTTTATTAGAGGGCCTCTTTCCACTGCAGCTGAAATTGTTATCAGTTATTTATAAGAACTCTTATTGGGAACAACCTACTCATTTCTCTATTATGTGGAATAATAAATAATAAGAGCAAATATCCACATGAGACCCTCTAAAATATGTAAGGCATTGTCTCTCTCATACTTTTGTTTAAAACATTTCATCTGCTTAGTCCCACGTCCCTGTCACCAACTGTGTCATACTTGTTCTGTATGTGTTAACTATTCCAGTCTCCCTCTTAAACAACACAGCTCTCATTCGATCTGTAAGGTCTGTGGTAGTAACCAGCTAGTCCAGTTTCACAGTTCCCACTACAAGATTTTAAGGAAATGTGAGAATTAAAGAGTCACCATTTCATGTCTTAAGAAACTGATTCAGCAGTGATTGTTATTGAAACCTTACCTCACACCCAAGCCTTAGTCATCAGACTATAACTAAAAGTAGGGAAGAAACAAATGTTGTCTGCTTCCTAAGGTGGTATAATAGGAAGTTCATATCATGACTTTTTACCAAAAACATTGAACCTAAATTGAATAAGTGTCCAGAATCATCTTCCATTCTCAGAAATTGTAGAGATAAAGAATTAGTCTAGTTACACCACAAGGGAGAGGACTATCAGTCCATAGGTTAGCTATAAAGTGAACCCTTCAATGCAGTGTCCGTAACTGCTGTTATGAAGAAAGTGTGATGACTGCTGTCTGACTGCTGATTGCTTTTCTATTGGTGCGATAAGACACCATGACCAATGCAATTTACAAGGGTTTAACTGAAATTAGAGTTCTAGTGTATTTGAGTCAATGATGGAGGAGTGAAGGCTGAAGGCTGCTGGACAACAACCAAGAGCTCTCATCTTGATCTACAAACAGGAGAGAGAGAAAGAGAGACCGTAAAGCCTGTCCCCAGTGACACAACTCATCTAATAAGGCCACACCTCTGAATCCTTCCCAAACAGAGTTACCGATGGGATTCAGCATTCAAATAGAGGAGACTGTGGGGGCCATCCTCACACAAACTACCATATTGCTATGCTACAGAAACAAGCCTTTAAGCTTATTTGTACCCTCATTGAAATCAGCTATTAAAAAGTCTATTGTAGTAATTAAGGATAAATATGATTTGAGAGAGAGAAACCAAAAAAATTATTGTTTTATTAACATTGTAGTTTTAAGGTAAATGCCTATAAATTTTAGGATTGGATATTAGGTTTCAGAGAATAGATGGCATAGTGTTTTGCTTTAAAATAACTTGACAAGATTTAGAGAGGGAAAGTCTTTCTATAAGGCAGACATAGTGGTGATCAGTAGTGTCATTAGTAAGGGGTACAACCATTTAAGAGGGCGTCCTAGAGAGATGCTTAACTTAGTGAAGAGCAAATTAAAAAGTTGGAATATAATAAGATTTAGCCTGAGGCCACAGCACTACAAGGCAAGTCTTGCTTTAATTATTATCATCCTTTAGAAACAAATGAGGCTGATTAACAGCCAGGGCCTCTCAGGAGAGTATGTGAGCTCCCTGATAAACTCCAGATCCTTGCAGGATTGTTTGCCAGGGAGCTTGTAGGGCAAGAACGGGTTTTGACTCTTCCAAACTCAGAATTTTGAGCATACAGTAGCTCTTGTTTTTCTGAAAACTCGTGAAGTTGTCCCAGAGTATTATTATAATCACAACAATGTCAATAAAAATATTAAGATTTTAATAATAATAGCTACTTTTTGAAGAAAAGACATGTATATTCTTCTGAAGAAATATGTATAACATAGTGGTGAAATCTATTATCTTAAAATTAAGTGAAGATCTAGATATACGATCTAGTGGTAGAGGATTTACCTGGCATGCATAAGGCCCATTATGAAAAATTAGTCATATTATGGTAAATTCTAGTAAGTCCTTTCAAGGTTTTTGGAAATGTTTGTGGACTTCGTCCACATGTGAATGCTCAGATAGCCAGTGTCTTAATTCATGTGTGCCTATTTGTTTTCCTTTTCCCTGCCACTCAGCTATATTTATCTATTATCTGAGTGTCTGACTCTTATGGTTCCCAGAAGCTTTTAAATTCTGTTTTCAGTCTCATTCCTACATGTGATTAGAAGATCCTCATTTTTTATGAAAGGCATTCCAAGTTGAATGTTGTCCTCCCTCCCCCCCCCCCCCCCCGCACATTCTGGACAATTTTGGGCTGCGTCTGCAGTGTGCCAGTTCATATACAAGCAAGAACATTAAGTATTATAAAGCTAAATTGCATAGGGTAGCTGATTTTTACTTCCTCTGAATGAGCCCTAAATAATACCGAAAGCGTAAACTGATCAATTAAGCAGGTATCAAAGTCTGAGACACAGTACAACAGCAGAGTAGCACCTCTCTTCCTGAGTTTTCTTTAGCTTGAGCAGCCTTAGGCTTCCCTATTTTTGTTCTGGGAAAGTTCAGGTGACATCCCAGGCCCTTTCCTTGTATCTACTATGAAAATTCATCTGTCAGCTTTCCAGCCTTAGCATAATGCTTATGTTAACATGTTCATCTCTACTCAGTTGGCACATACATTTCTATTGAAAATCTTAAGTTTCTTTCCAGTTTAATGTGGGTGAGTGGGGAAAACATATTCCTAACTGTTCCTCCTTGCTGATGTTCTCAACTTTTCAAAGATTTACTATTTGTAATTATGTGTGTGTGTCTACCTGTATTTACATGTGAGTGAAGGTACTGGAGGAATTCAGAAGAGGGAATTGACTCTCTGGAACTGGAGTTATAGGCCATTGTGAGCAGCCAACATGGGTACTGGGAATAGAATTCAGGTCCCTGTAAGCAGGAAATACTCTTACAGCACCAACCTCAATTCTTCCAATACCTCACTTAGATTTTGTACCTTGAAGCCATCTTTGGTTCAGACATGCTTTTTCTGTTTTTGGTTTTTTGTTTGTTTGTTTTGGTTTTGTTTTGTTTTGTTTTGTTGTTTTTTTGTTTTCATGCCTAAGTCAGCAGTAAATTCTGTTCACTTTTTAAGGCAAAATAATCTTCCCCTTTATATATGAAAATACTTGATTTATCTGCTATTTGATTTAAAGCAGTGTTTCTCAAACTCTCTGTGTGCTTATCTAAGCAGGGTGGTGGAGTTTAACAGTAGTGATTGTAGGCTTTTTACTCTAGCATTTGATTGAAATGTCCATAGTAAAGTGGCAGACTAGTTCCTCATTCCTAAAGTCAATATAGTCATTCAACCTGACTGACTAGGTTGTTTTTGGTTTTTGGGTTTTTTTAAATTTTTTTAAGGATTCTTTTGTTTGAGAGTCCCAGGTGGTAGTTTATGTCCTGCTGCCCTGTTGCCTGACTTCCCACGCTTTCCTTGAAGATCTGTTGCCATCCATCTAGGAGATTATTCTCACTTTTTCCAATGGAACTGTCCTTTCCTAGCTCCATGTTTTCCTTTACATTTCATGCTTAACTTAGAATACCAGCCTTTTCTATACTACCTGTGACGTCCTGACCTTCCAGGTCTCTATAGACCCTTTTAAACCTTCTCTAGTGATGCCAGCTAGATCACTGAAATGACTTTTGAATTTTTTATGGACTTCTGGAGTTCTCTTAGTTTTTCCAGAATAACTCTGTTCTGAACTCATTGGTCACTAACTGCACAATGTTATGCTTTGTTCCATCATAACCAGGAAACTTGTATCCACAGAGCCTAGCAAAGTGGCTGTACATAGAGCAACCCCAGGAACTATTGTTGCTTGTTTAACCTGTACAATTTACTAGGTGGAAAAGGAATGCCAAGAACATGTCTATTTATTAGTATTTATGAGTTTCTCTTTCTGACATTTCAGGCTCGTGATGCAGAGAGCATAATGCTCAACCTTGCTGGACAGCTCATCATGATGCAGAGGGACAGGTCAGGCCCTCAAATCCGGGAAAAAGACAGTAACCCTAACCAAAGGAAACTCGTGAGTAAAAGTTTAAGGCATTTCAAACCCTGAGAAGTTAGGAGGTTAGGCTTTATGAATAGAGAAATTTAAGGGGAGAGCAGTGTGTTGTTATTAGAAGCTAAGAAAATAAATAAAATTCATCTTAAACTTAGCTAAGAAGAGATAATACTGAAGGGCAAGTCCTAAAATAAAAAGTGTCTCATTTTCCAGATGTCACTGCTTAGGCACATATTTGTAGATCTCATTTATCTATTGGAAAATAAAGATAGAGATTGGTATCCATAGGGTTATATTTTTTAGATATCAGTGCATATCCTTTGAAAGATTACTGCTGTTATCTCTAAATTCTAAGTAAATGTCCTTACTTTAAAAAAAACAAAAATTCTGAAAGGCTACAAAGCTAGTACCTATGAACTTGAACCTACATGTTTAATAGGAAAACCAAAATCCAACAATTCTTGTGTCTCTTCCTTCAGCTGCCGTTTTGTCCTCCGGTTGTACTAGCCCAGTCAGTGGAAAATGTCTGGACTACCTGTCGAGCAAATAAGCAAAAGCGTCACCTTCTGGAGGCCCTCTGGCTGAGCTGTGGTGGTGCGGGGATGAAGGTGTGGCTCCCCCTCTTTCCTAGGGACCACCGCAAGCCCCACTCTTTCTTGTCCCAGCGCATCATGCTGCCTTTCCATATCAACATCTACCCCCTGGCCGTGCTGTTTGAAGATGCATTGGTCCTTGGTGCTGTCAATGACACTTTACTCTATGATTCTTTGTATACACGCAACAGTGCTCGGGAGCAGCTGGAGGTGCTCTTCCCTTTCTGTGTTGTGGAGAGAACCTCTCAGATCTACCTCCACCATATCCTCCGTCAGCTTCTGGTCAGGAACCTTGGAGAGCAAGCCCTGCTCCTGGCTCAGTCCTGCTCTGCATTACCTTACTTCCCTCATGTGCTGGAGCTCATGCTCCATGAAGTGCTGGAAGAAGAAGCTACCTCACGGGAGCCCATTCCCGATCCCCTGCTTCCCACCGTGGCCAAGTTTATCACCGAGTTCCCCCTTTTCCTTCAGACAGTTGTGCATTGTGCCAGGAAGACTGAATATGCTCTGTGGAATTACCTTTTTGCAGCTGTTGGAAACCCCAAGGACTTATTTGAGGAATGTTTGATGGCTCAGGATTTGGACACAGCTGCCTCTTATCTTATTATCTTACAGGTAACAGTTCTCCTTATAAAGGAATAAGAATTACTGATCTTGATTTTAGAAAGGAAGGTTTGTCCTGTGATAATACTGTTTATGGAATTGGTCATATTTCTCTATTATGTATAGCTTTCATTTTGAAGAGCTGAAGCTTGCCAAGTGACTACAGATTTCCTTGAATGTTATAAAAGTGACATTACAAAAGTATTTTTGGCTGTTTATGCCTAAATAGGCCTAAAACAGATTAATGATTTCAGAATATAATTTTAAATAAGACTGAAGGTGTAAAGGGGGTGTGTGTGTGTGCATAAGCGTGCGCATTTGCATACATTCAGGTATACACATGCTTTGGTGTGCATGTGGAAGTCAGAGGACTCTCTAGTGTTGACCCTTGCCTTCAGCCTTGCTTTGAGGCAGTGTCTGTCCAGCTTTCCACTACTGCATAAGCCAGGAGAACTGGGTTTTGTACTTCTGTGGATTCTCTGTCTCCACCTCCCATGTTAGTAGGGGCCCCACGAGACAACAGAGGAATGCGCTTCTGTGTCAGGCTTTTTTACATGGATTTTGAATTCATGTCATCAGGCTTGCAGAGTAAGAAAGTGCCAACTGAGCCATCTCCTCAGCTGAAATTTTCTTACTATATGTAATATATATGATGTACATGTTCCATTAAAAATACTACATTAGACTAATAAAATGTAAGAAACATTAACAGTGAAAAAATGGTACTGTGGAAATGATTGTGTTCATTACCCACAGTAATAGATTTTTTTTCCTTACAGTATGAAGTTGTTGACAGGATTCTGAATAACTTTAATGCAGCATCCACTCTCAGCCTTTCTGTAGACAGCTGGGAAGGCCCAGGGCTGCCACAATAATAATCTGTGTAACACATTTTTATAAAATAATTAGACCCCGGAAAATAAATAACTTTAATGCGACATCTAACCTTAGCCTTTCTGGGTACAGCTGGAAGGCTCAGGGCTGCCACAATAATAACATACATAACACATTTTTCTACAATAATGAGACCCCAGAAAATTTGTTTCATTATATATTTGATAAAAGGGCTAGAAAGTTTGTTACTACTGTGTGATATGAATTTCAAAGGCTATACTAAAGTTCTTTCATTTATACAAAAAGCTAATCATAAACCCAGTTAGAATCTCAGACTGAAGCAAATTTCTTAACATATTTGCTTCATGACAACTAACTGAAACCAGAGGAGACAATCAGGCAGAGACTTGTGGCCTGAAGCTTCATTTGACTAGTTAGTCCTAATTGTTAGTATTTAGGCATTTGTATTGACCTGTTTTTGGAGTGCCCTCAGCTGCTGCCTCAGGGAGCACCACCTGTGATATTCACTGTGTTCCCTTTTAAAAGGGCCCTGCCCACCTCCCATCTCTCTTTCTCTCCTCTCTGTCTCCGCCCCCTTTCCGTCTCTCCAACTGCTCTTGTCCCCTAGGCAGGTCTCCCCCATGCTTCCCTTTTTACTATCCCTTTTTTTTTTTCCCCTTAATAAAAAACCTCTCCACTTGAACGCTGTCCCATGGTGTCTTTCTGTCTGGCTGGAGCTGCTTTTTAAAATTACAACATCATCATAAAGAAGAAAGTTAGTGTGCCTGTGTTTTCCTTCTGCTGACCCTTGTTCTCCCCAGCTGTGGAGTTGGTACCTTCCTCCTGCCAACTGCCTATGTTGCTGGGGTTGGTGGGAAAGAGGCTCTAACTAGCTCAGCCTGTTGGGCAGCTTTCCATGAAAGCAGGAAGGTGCTAGGTTGTGAAGGAAGTGCTGGAAACACCCAGTGTCTTCCAGTGCTGCCTGATTCTGCTCAAAGCAAAAAAATTTGTCAGGTCTTCAGAAAACACTACAGGAGACAGACCAAGTGTTTTAGAGTCAGGCAATACTAGATATATCTTGCTGTTCTATTGACAGTAAACATTTTAGATAACTTTGTCTCCTTATCCTGTAAGATGGGAATGATGTAACTTTTTACAGTCAGAGAGAAAGAAAGCCGTGATGAATGTAAGGTGTGTATTGTCATCTGACGTAACAACAGAATGAACCATAATGTGAACTATACTAGCAGAGTGACTGCTTCTCTTTTCCCGTTATGGCACTTTTAAATGCTCCTTTTAATCTTACTATTAAATTGCCCCCAGCCAGCTAATTTCTTGGGCTGAGGAAATGTCAAGAAAGAATTACTGTGTCTTCCCAAATTGTATCATATAAATGGATTGTTGTCTTCCTTGGTCGTTTTTTATAGAATATGGAAGTCCCTGCAGTAAGTAGGCAGCATGCCACCCTTCTGTTCAACACAGCTCTGGAGCAAGGCAAATGGGACCTGTGTCGACACATGATTCGTTTTCTTAAAGCCATTGGTTCTGGAGAATCTGAGACCCCTCCATCCACACCTACGACTCAGGTTAGTTACAGAATCATACAGCTTCTCTAGGGCATACACCCACAGGGCATCTTTGGCTAAAACTACTTACTGCATGCTGTGTGTAACCACAGGAACCCAGTTCAAGTGGTGGATTTGAGTTCTTCAGGAATCGGAGCATCAGTTTATCCCAGTCAGCTGAAAATGTTCCTCCTGGTAAATTCAGCTTACAGAAAACACTAAGTATGCCATCTGGTCCTTCTGGAAAAAGGTAAAAGAATAAAGAGCAGTTACTGTTTTCAGAGCATCTGTCACATTGCATTTCAAGGCATTTGTATAATTAAGTCTTAAAAGAATATTTAATTCAGTTGCAATTTTTTTTCATTTGCAAAAGTCCGAGAGAAGACTTCCCTTTTTCTTTCTCTTTCCTGTTAAGTTCACTCCTGTTCTGTGTAAGTTTTATGCCTTTGTACTAAAGTAGATCTAGATGTACTTGTTCTAAATGTAATTAACATAAATTAGTTCTGATGACAGAGTAGCAGAACAAAAGGTTAGGTATTGGGAGAGCTGAAGGACTGGTACATTCTGAGAACCAAAGACTACATACATCCTTTCATGATGGAGAAAGGTCTCTGGCAGTGTGGCTGTGGACTCACAGCAATAGTGACAGATGGTTGGGATTTCCTCTGACTTGTGAAGTCCTTGCATTGCTTCTTGGCTCTTCTTTATATTCTTTATATTTTTACTACAATTCTGGACACATATCAAAAGTTAACATGTTTTGTTATGGTATTTTACTTTTTATCCTGTCACTGATCATTAACACTCCTCCCCCAATACAAACACACTGTAAAACATAGCCATGGAGGAATAGCTACAATTGCCAGCCACACTCAATTTAAATTTGGTTAATACACTGTTCTAAGCATTTGCATGTTTAGGTCTTAATCCTTAAAAAACTGTGGGGTTGTTACTTACTGTGCAGATGAAAAATAGATGCTCAGAAAAATACTTATGAATGATTATGTTCACACGACTAAGGGAAAACGGACTGAATTTTAAATCTGAGAAGTCCTGCTTCTGATGCTAGGCTCTCTACTGCTTGTGTCCTCTAGCAGGAATTCTAATTGGTATGAGAGTCAACTATCAGGGGGGTGAAAGCTGAAGGATCAGAGGAGCAAAGCAGCCAGCCACTGGAGAGTTCTCACCTCTACCAATGCTCAGACCAAAGGGGCAATCCTGTCCTCAGACTGCATTGCTGCCTCAGACTGACTGCCTAAACTGATCCATCTCTGTGAATCATCAGACAGTATCTCTCTCTTTTCTCCTCCCGCCTTATATTCCTCTCTCCCACCAGCCATATCACTCCTGTGTCCACCTCCCTAATGCTAGGATTAAAGGCATATGATCCCAAGTGCTGTTGTGTAGCCCAGGGTGGCCTTGAACTCACAAAGATCCCTCCATCCATCTGCCTCCCAAGTGCTGGGGTTAAAGGTGTGTGCCACCACTACCTGGCTTCTATGGCTAATTAGTGTGGCTAGTTCTGTGCTCTGATCCTCAGGCAAGCTTTATTTGTTAGATCATAAACAAAATATCTCCACAATGCCCTGCTTATCACTTTGAGCCCACTACTCAATTACCAAACTGGCTACACAGGTACTCATATCTATGAGAGATGATAAACTATATTTGCTAGTCATTAATTTTTATAAGTTTTGTTTTCATGTGTCTATATAACTCAAGTAGAGAGGTTTTCTTTTATGTTTTTCCCTTTTTCATTAGTATTTCCAAATGCATTGTTTGTTTGCTATTCTTTTCCCCCCTTCAACTACACACCACCTCTTCCTGGTCTGGCTTCTTTGTCTCCTATTTATTTTTATTCCATATATTCAATTCCACAAACTGGTCATATGAGATAACTTTGTGTCTGTCATAGTGGTGTATACCTTTAGTTCCAGCACTTGCCGGGCAGAGGCAGGACTGTATAGTGAATTCCAGGACTCCATAGAAAGACCCTGTCTCAAAATTAAAAAAAAAACAAAACAAAAAAACAGTGGTAACTGTGCCTTGTGTTTAACAGATTATGGTATGAGATGGAGAAACCCTGAAGCTTTTTCTTCCTGTCCAGGCACAATTAGATATTGGATCTCTTGCTTCCTTTCCAACTTAATCAATGCTACCTGAAAGTGTATGGAGTTAGTTCTTCAGTAAGTTGTTCTTTAGCTGCTTCTGTCTCTTAACAGATGGAGCAAAGACAGTGACTGTGCTGAGAATATGTACATTGACATGATGCTGTGGAGACATGCTCGGCGCCTCTTAGAAGATGTGCGGTTAAAGGACCTTGGCTGCTTTGCAGCCCAGCTAGGCTTTGAACTAATCAGCTGGCTTTGCAAAGAGCGTACCCGAGCTGCCCGTGTAGACAACTTTGTAGTAGCCCTGAAGAGACTTCACAAGGATTTCCTGTGGCCACTTCCCATTATCCCGGCCTCTTCTATCAGTTCCCCTTTCAAAAATGGGAAGTGCCGAACAGGTAATATGGACTTCTGGCAGTTTTGCAACAATTTTATTTTAGATATTTAGACATGTTACCATTGATAGACATTCAAGGAACTCTTTTCATTCCGAATTTAAGCCAACTTTTTTATACATTCGTTAGAATATCTACTATTTGACCAAACGTATGTATCAAGTAGAAGCTTATCTCTTAAGTCTTTTGGGCTTGAAGTTTAACTCACAAATCTAACCATTATTAAATTATGAACATGTTGAAAACTAAATGTATAAGCTCCTATATTTACCTTATTGCAGCAAAGAGTCTAGAATGAGTTAGTCATGAACCTCAAATAAGCTCAGCTATGTTAACTGACAGAACTCATCCCAGGTGATAAATTGTCTTTGACACTTGTGCCATTTTCTGAACATGGAGAGGAAAAAGTGAAACCATGTTTGAGTAAAAGAAAAAAGTTTGTAAAATCAGATATTTTTTCGATTACTTAAACAAAACCTTTTTATCATGGTGTTTGGAAAGTTTGGGTTATTTTAAAAACCAAGGCAAATCATTTGGATCAAGAGAGTAAAGTGTGGCCTAGTACAGTAAGAGACATAAGATGGCTCAGAGGTAATCTCTTCCATAATTTCACATCCCTACTTTTGAAGAAATGATATTGTATATGATGGTGATTGGCTTTGAACTGATAATATTGGGAATGACACTACACCTCTTTGGCTTCTGGACTTACCTTGCAGTGGGAGAGCAGCTGTTAAAGTCTCAGTCGGCTGACCCTTTCCTAACCTCTGAGATGGATGCTGGCATCTCTAACATCCAACGGAGTCAGAGCTGGCTTAGCAACATTGGTCCCACCCATCGTGACACAGACACAGTCTCATCCCCTGGCCCACAAATGCAAGATGCTTTCCTGTCGCCATTATCTAATAAAGGTATATATCTAATAAAGGAACAAGTTGTAGCCCTTCTTGAGTTTTGCTTGCGAAAAGATCATGTGCCATAGCATTTTCAAGATACAGCATCATGCTTCTTTCAATATCCTGAAGAATTAGCCATTAAACATCTGTCTACAGAGGTCGATAAGGACAAATTGGCTTTAACAATGTTTTACCATATTTATTTTAGATATATGAAATACAGGTCGGCACTAAGTAAATCTTTATAATCAAGTTTTTAAATTTATATTTATTGTGGTGTGTGTGGGAGAATACACATGTGGAAGTCAGAGGACAACTTTGTGTAATTCTCTACATCTTTTTGTGGGTTTCTGATAACAAACACTGGTTGTCTGTCAGGCTTATATCATCTGGTAGCAAGTGCCTTTACTCTCTGAGCCACCTTGCTGAGCCTCTGCTACTAATTTTGATAAGGAAATAACTATATTTGAATTCCAGGTAAATGTCATCATATAAGGAATTCTGTTGTTTAGAATAAGTAGACTTTTGTCATAAGAATGTACATCAATCACTAGTTTTTATTTCATGAGTAAAGTTTGTGAAAAATTTTTGTTATATATAATTTTTATTTTATCTCTTAGCTTTCAAAGCCTGAAATATTTATTATGTGACCATTTTACAAAACATTATGCCAATTTCTGCTGTACAGTACTGGTTAAACTACAAGCAGAAGAGGTTTTGAAGTAATTTGTGTTTCTATGGGGTTATAAAATATAAGAGCTTCAATAATAATTGTGCTTTGTGTGTTTGTGTGTGGAGGAGGGGATAGCCAATACTTGGGACTGAACCTAGGACCGCCTACATGCTGAGCAAGCATGTATCACTGAACTATTCCTTAAGCCCTCCTCTCTATTCTTTTGGCTTTGTTTTTTATTATATTTTAAATCTTGAGAACTGGGTCTCATTAAGTTTTCCATGCTGCCCTTAAGTTCCTCCTGTCTCAGCTACCCAAGTAGTTGAGACTACAGATCTGCTCTGCAAGCCAGATTAATTTTTCCTGTTTTCTTTTTTTGTTTTTTGTTTGTTTGTTTTTCGAGACAGGTTTTTTTTCTGTAGCTTTGGAGCTTGACTTGGAACTCAGTCTGTAAACCAAGCTGGCCTCGAACTCATAGAGATCCACCTGTCTCTCCTCCTAAGTGCTGGGATTAAAGGCATGCGCCACCACTGCCTGGCATTTCCTGTTTTCTTAATGGCCAGGTATTTGCCTAGTATTAGGCTACCAATTTGTCATCATTGTTAGTAAAACGTCTGTGATAGGTGAAGGCTTGTAACTGCTATTACTTTTAATTATAAAATTAGAGTGTTTTCCAACTTTAAGGCATATAATTTCTTTTTATTGCTCTGCTAGCTCTTAAAATATATCTTGTTCCCCTATGGAAGGCCACACCATCCAGGGGGAGCAGAAAGGATATGTGATAGGTAGAGTTTTAGTTGGGGGTTGGTAGGGGAGGACAGGAGGGAGAGGGAACTGGGATTGTCATGTAAAACAATCTTGTATCTAATTCAAATAAAAAATTTGCAAAAAAAATATATATATGTGTGTATATATATATACATATACATACATACATACATACATACATACATACATACATATATAATGGCTGTTTTAGCACTAGATTGAATGTTCTCATTTTGAAATCTTGAAGAAATCAGCATTTTGGAAATAACTGATATTTATAATGACAGAGAAATATTTATGAAATGAAAAGCTCATTTATAACTTCTGAAATTTCTTCATCAGGTGATGAATGCAGCATTGGTTCCGCCACAGACTTGACTGAAAGCAGCTCCATGGTGGATGGTGACTGGACAATGGTGGATGAAAATTTCTCCACCCTCAGTTTGACTCAGTCTGAGCTGGAGCACATCTCCATGGAGCTGGCGAGTAAAGGCCCTCATAAGTCTCAAGTCCAGCTTCGGTGAGTTTCTCAGAATGTTGAAAATACAAAAAGCCTAGCCAGACTTCTGTGTGCTGGTAGAAATCGGAGCTGCTTTTTAGTACATACTGCCTGTTGTGTATCAGCAGATCTTTTTCATACAAATCATTCTGTTGTTGCTTTGTATATAGTTATTTGCTGCACATTTTCATGGAAGCAGGATGTCTGGATTGGTGTGTTGTCATCAGCCTGATTCTCAGAGAATCCTCAGTAGTCAGTCAGATTCTGAGTATTGCCCAGTCTTCAGAGATGGATGGAGAAATGTTACAGAACATAAAAACAGGGCTGCATGCCGTAGACCGATGGGCCTCTACAGACTGGTAAGTGCTATTCCCATAAACTTTGCAATCCTTTGGTGAATAATGACCTTCCCACTAAGATTGTTATGATTGTAAGGTGTGGTAGCATATGCTGTAGATCCTAGCACTTGGGAGGCAGAAGCAGGCAGATCTCTGAGTTTGAGGTAAGCCTGATCTAAATAGCAAGTTTCAGGTCAGCCAGAGGGACATGATACCCTATCTCGTCCACACCCACCCCCCCAAATAAAATAGAATAAAAAAACCAACAACTTATAACTCATTCATTTTGGAGGTTTTTAAGTATGTGGAACTAAAAATGCTTCATGCTTATGTTTTAAAGTCATTTTCTTTAACCATTGTGTACTCAGCCACTTGAATGGTACTGTCTACTGCATAGTTTATAGTGCTGGCTTAAGATAGCATGTAAGTGATGTAGGAATGAGACTGGAACTTAGATTGGTAATTCTGTGGTTAAAATAGTATAAACTCTACATGAAAAGACAGTTTATGTAGTCTATAGATCTCAAAACTCTATGACAATTAGTAATATTACTAATTAGAAATAGTGGGTGGTAGTTTCAAGGGCATGTCATTGTAGGCAGTCATGGTATAGATTTGAAGCTGTTGACTCATTTACTTAGTTTTTCCTTACTTACCAAATGTATTTAAGTTACTTTCCAAATGATCCCTTTGAGTCTAAAATCTGTTGTTCCTTGTTTGTTATTGTAATACTGGTTTTGAAATAACAGTCCTTGCCCTTACTACTGAGAAATTTAAGACTCAGCCTTGAGCCATGTATCTCTGTTCTGAGAAGGATGCTCGAGAGTCTTCTCTCCATCACTTGTTTTACTGTACTGATGTCTGCTAGGACCAAGTTGTGCGTGTTTGTATGCACTCTACTTGTACATGTGCAGAAGACAGAGGTCAGCTTCAGGTGCCATTCCACAAGGGCTGTCCACCTTCTTTTTTGAGACAGGGTCTCTCACTGGGATCTAGGGCTCACTGATTTGGCTAGGCTGGCTGTTAAGCATGCCTCCAGAAACCCTATCTGTGCCTTCTCAGCACCACAACAGCTTTTTATGCGGGTGCTAGGGATTGAACTCAAGACCTCATGCCTGCACACAAGCTATCTCCCCAGCCCCTCTAGCAAGTCTTTTGAATTACAGCAGATGACAACTAATTTTTCCCCCTTTACTCAGCCCTGGATATAAGCCATTTTTAAACATCATTAAGCCACAACTGCAGAAGCTCAGTGAAATAACAGAAGAGCAGGTCCAGCCTGACACCTTCCAGCCAATAACAGTGGGTAAGACTCCTGAACAGACCAGCCCCAGAGCAGAGGAGAGCAGGGGCTCTTCTAGTCGTGCAAGCATCTCTCAGAGTGAGACCGGGAGTAACAGTGTGGTCAGCCGGAATGAAGAGGACACAACACAAGCAGATGAGGAGGAGCCATTCCAGGATGGGGCTTATGACTGTTCTGTGTCCTGACAACAGCAAGAAACATCACAACAGGCAGTATTAATCACAGCAGTGTGCAACTGAGTACATGGTGACCTGACCAAGTGATTTAACAGGTAACAGAACAAGGGTCAGAAACTCTTTGATAAAGTATTATTATATGTTAATGAACTCTTCCTCTAAATCTCTTTGACTCCATAAAAATGTGGTATCAAAGCATTTTCATAAGAAAACTTAAGCTCCACTAGAAAGTAATGAGCATAACATAGATGTATTTTGGTTTTATTCCCAACAGATCGGTAGTTGTTAATGTGTAGGGATTATTTTGCCCCAGGTGAGCTTTTTCACTACTTATAGCTTATATATTTTCAGGTTCAGTGTGTGTCTAGGCTGGTTTTGTTTTTGTGCGGTCGGTTGTTTTTTTTTAACTTTCTTTTAAATAAATGCTAAGGTGCTTGCTGTAGCTCATCAGGTACCTGAGCTACTTGTTTGCTTCCTTGTATAGAGTCAGCTGGACTCTAGTTGGTCCTCTGAATAGATGCTGCACTTGCACAATATGGGTCAGTGGACCGAGACCCTTTGGATTTAGTACTGTGTTCTCTAGCAGTCCTGAACCAATGGAAGTTAATGTGCGTGTTTGAGCAAGCTGAATTCTTACTATATCAGTGTGGACAGAGGGTGAGGGGGTTCTTGTCAATTATGCTGACACCACTAAATTTTTGTATCAAAGAACTGTATCTTTTTGTGAATACTCTTATGTAAATATATGCAAAGGCACTGTCCATATTTTTAAGGCATGTATTATACTCTGTGAGGTTTTATGCTGGATTCTGCATGACTCTACTCACTCTTGGAATAAAGACAAGACTTGCTCTTCTTTCCAAAATGAGAGGTCTTCATAGAGACAGGTTATTGGCTCAGCTGTAAAGTAGTAGTAGTAGTCCCACTGATCATGAAGTGGAAGAGGTTTTGTGCAAATTAATGTAGTTTCTTATTTATTGCTTTTGTAAATCGAATAAAAATGGGATTTTTATGTAAATAGACTGTGGGATCCTGTATTATCAGCTACTAAAAATTAGTTTGTAAATTCTTCATTGTAAAGTTTAAAAATATTTTATGTATTTCTAGATATGACTTAAATTTTAGTTTTCATACATTATGAAAGCAGAACTAACTACATATTCAGTTGCTTCAGACTAAACACATACTCACCATATGTAATTCTAATTATTCATAACAGTATTAATTTAGATAGCTTATTTGTACTGTGCAATTTGAACAAGGAATGCAATGTTATTTTTTATGAAATCTTGTTTATTTTTATAACACAATGTATTTGATGTGGACCAAATTCGTACCACTATGTAAAACAGCCTCTCTTATAGTGCAGATATAGCTTAGAAATAAAATTCAGCCCTCTATTCTCCTTTTTAAAGAGAGATTTAGTCCTTTAGGCAATATTGTTTAGAGGGAACCTCAAAATTATTTTGAAATTACTTCAGATTTCACCAACTATTTAAAATTATTAAATTTGGTAATTTACTGTTATTTACTTTCTACATTAGAAGTGCAATAATTTTACATAATAAAACTCCTGAATGGGTGAAATATGTGACTGTTGTTACCTGGTCCTTCTGGTGCTACTTTATTTAAGTCGTCTCAACCACCACCTTGTTCTGAATTTTAAAATACAGAATAAAGTTTCCTATGAAGTATATGCAGTGCAGGAAAAAAAAAAAAAAAAAAAAAAAAAAAAACTAAGCTGACATTTCTTCTGTCCCATTCCATTAGGCAGAAGAGCCAGCATTTCTTTTTTATCAAGTCACTTTCTAGTGTGACTATTTAGTTAATAAAAACAATTTACCGTCATAAGCAGCAGTGGTCTTTTCATGTCTTAAATGGCTGCTGCTGAGTTAATCTCACTTTTTTTGGTGGTGGTGGAGCAGTACTGAAGATGAGCCTAAGGCCTCTAACCAAGTACTCCGCTAGTAAGTCATATCCCAGCCCCCACCCCACCCCACCCTTTTTTTTTTTTTTGAGGCAGAGCCTTGCCCAGGCTATATGCCAATTTGTAACTTTGCAGCTGCTCCAGTTGCTGGGCTTTCCTGACTGTGCTACCATGCTGTCATCTCAGCACCGCTGCACAATCTTAAAGCAGGTTCTGCATTAGTCAATGTTACTCCTGTGGTTCAGGCTGGGAATGACTCTTCAATAAAACATAGTGTCTAGCTAGTAGAACTAGGAAACACCAAGACAAGAAATGTGGTGAGCTTAAGAAAATTATCCTTTAGTGGTTATATACTTTAAAAATTTTGTTTTGCTGTATTGTTTGGTTCAAACATCAACTGTGTAAGCCATATCTTTAATGAACTTAAATATTCAGCATAACTGTTTGAAAGTTAGCATATATGCTTATATTTCTTGCTGACACCAAAACAAATCATTTGGGGTAAAAACAACCTTTGCTTGTAATTAGAATTGCTGCTGCTTCTGTAATATGTATTCCCCCACCCCCTGGTAAAGGGTAATAAAACTATTATATGAGCTTTTGTTTACTTATCTCAGGTTATGTATTAAATGCCACAAAAAGTAATTTTCACTTTGCAGTCCCCATCACTTACATTCTCCTAAATGAAATTCCTAGAAGTTCAGACAAATGTATTTAAAATATATGTAGATACTGTAAGGACTTAGGCATTATGCTGGCCTGCCCATGTCATCTGGCAGAATGCACTCAGGCAGTGCCCTGGTTAGCCCAGGTGCAAAGGACCCCTTTAAAAGACAGACACACACACACACACACACACACACACACACACACACACACACACACACACACACACTTCTGCTCTTTCTCACTCCTCTCCTTCACACACACACACACACACACACACACACACACACACACACACACACACACACACTTCTGCTCTCTTTCTCACTCCTCTCCTTCTGCTCTTTCCGGCTGTTCCCCTGGGGCAGACAGGACTTTTCCTGTCTCCCCCTTCCCTCCCCTTTCTAATAAAACTTCTCACTTAAGCTCTGTCTGCCTGGCATGTTTGTCCCTCAGCCATGCTGGACATGGAATCTGCCATGGTCCCCCACACCCATCATAACAGAGTGGGAACATCCAAGGACCTGATGACAGAATATTGAACCCTTCATACCATGGGTGTGTGTGTTCAAATACAGTTAAGAAATGATAGAAAATGATGCATGCACACCATGTGATCACCAAACAGGAAAGTAGGTGTCATCTCTAGTAGGTAAATTGAAAATGATTGATTAGCACGGTTCCCATGTCTCTTAAATATGTTGTGTGGATTTCCTTATTAGACATTTCATAAACATGTAGTATGTGGATGTTTATTATTACCTTGACATTATGTTTTCAAAATTCTTTACGTATTATATGTATTTTACTTTTTTAAAGCTGAATAATGCTGTTGTGTGGCTGTTTACTGTCCATTTAAAGGTTAGTTTGCGTTTCTGACTTTAGATTATAACACTATAAACATTCACATAGTTCTCCCTTACTCTGCTTTGCCCTCAACTGAAGTCCAAAGAGAACTGTATAGACATAAACAGTTTCCAAGTATTAAATAGCTTTTATTACAGCATACTGTTATACCTATTTCCTGTTGTACCTAACTCTTTTTATCATCTTTTATCGTGGATGTAATATATAGGGGGAACTGATGTATCTGTGGTTTCAGGAACCCAATGAGGATCTTGGACCATATCCCCATAAGTAAGGAAGAAGATTGGGGAACCAGGCTTTTCTGTATGGATGTGTTTTGAATTCTCTGTAGAAGTGGAATTGCTGGATGATGTAGTGACTATGTCCTTGAGCAAATAAATACCAAGTTCTCTATGTCAGGATGCCTAAAGTTCCCATTACTGTGAATGAAGACTCCAGCTTCTGCTACCTAAACTTACCATCTTAGTCAGTCTTCCAAGAGCTGCATGAAAATGATACGCCATCAGACACTTGGATACCTTTGTCTTTGGCTTGCCAGTGGTTTTTATGTATTTTTGTATACAAGGCCTAACCCAAGTTTATGATTAGTATTTTCTCATTCTTTATGATTCCCCTGTCTTGATACTATCTTTTGGAACAGCTTTTCTTGTTGATAGGAGTCCAGTTTATTCTATTCTTGTTGTTTGTGCTTTTGTCAAAACTGGGAAACTATAATTTAACCCAAGGTTGTATTTATGCCTATGCTTTATAAGTTGTAGCTTAAACATTTTGACCCATTTTGAATTAATTTTTGTATATATTAAGAACTCTATCTTTTGCATATGGATACTCAGTTGTCTGAGTACTGTTTGTGAAAAAGACTTTTCCCCCAGTGAACTGTCAGAAACAGACTATAAATGTGTGGGCTTGTTTCTGGACTCTGTTGTAATGATGGGCATCTGTTACAGTCATCCGTTTATGGTAGCAGCACGCTGGATTGGAAGTGCAAGCGCTACGTGTATTTATGCATTCAAGGCTGTTTGGGCTGTTCCAGGACTCTAGGAATTTGGGACCATCTTTTCCAGTGGCACTCTGCATAGGAATCATGTGCAGTGTGTGGACAAATCTGAAGAATGCAGTCCTTTTTAGTGCCATGCTTACCCAGTGCATGCATGCTATCTTTCCTTCTAGGCCTTTCATTTCTTTCTGCGGTATTTTGTAGTTTTGCTTTTGTTCTGTTTCATTCTTCTTGGTATTCTTATAGATGGAATGTTTAATTTCATCTTTGGATTTTTTGACTTTCTGTATAGACAGTCATGTCATCTGCAGCCAGATATAATTTTAGGTTTGCATGTAGGATCCAAATGCTTTGTCTTTCCTTGCCAGGTTGCCCTGGCTGGAACCACCAGAATGATGTTCAAAGTAGGAGTGGCAATGATGGGTATCTTGTCTTCTTCCAGTCTTTTATCATTAAGTATGATGCTCTGGGTTCTCACTGATGACCTCTAACCAGGTAGAGGAAGTCCTCTTGAGGTGATCAGAACAGAGCATTGTTAGTGTTCTACTTGCTCAGGATAATTGGATTAAATAAATTCTCAATAATTTTTGCAATCAAGTATGTTTCTAAAATTTCAACATAATGAAGCATACATACATGCATTGTGTCTTTATTGGCCCTAAAAGAAGAAGACCAAAATTGTTGTTTCCCTTTGTATTGAACTGCTGGGAAGGAATCCCCACAGAAAATTAAGAGCTTTGAGAAATGTCACCAGCCTGTCCTTGGGTGATGAATTACTGTAGGTCAGTTTTTACAAGGTAAGTTTTTTCACTGCTCTTATCCCTAGCCCCTAATTTAAAAAAAAAAAAAAAAAAAAAAAAAAAAAAAAAACTTTTGTGATTTCCTCTTCCCATGGAGATGATTTAAGCCCAAATACAGCTGGGATTTTACCATTTGCTAAGCAGGGTAATTTTATTTCTATGGAATGCAGATGCATCATTTCATTGCAGGTAAAACACTCCATGTGAAGTCAGCATTCCCATCTTGAATTCTTTGCTTATACCACTTATTAAAATAGCAGTGATGCTCAAGTCATGTAGATCTTTTTAAAGATTTTTTTATATAAAAAGACTAGGGATATAAAACAGCCTTAAACTGTTGATAGAATCAAATCAGTTGTAAAAATCCATTTTTTCCAACCAGTATGTTAAAAAAGTTTATTTCATAACATTGTAAGGCAACAATTAACCCTCAACAAATCTCCCAGCAGCTTCCTGAATCATGTACACTGCTTGTGGGTCAACCTCCTTCATGGTAAAACCTTGGGGAATCTTGGACATTTAATTACAGCTGCTAACTGGAAAACACTTCGTAGAACAAGATCAATCATTCTTAAATATTAAGAACTGTGAAATCACAGTTCTTTATACTCCTCCCTATTGTGCTGCTTATATTTATACTCATTAGGGGGGAAATGCATTACTTAGAACTTGAAAGTATACTTTCAGAAGTGAATTACTCAAATGATCAGATAATCTTTAAAAGAGGGGGTTACTGATAACTACCTAGTGTGCTTATTAAAAGCCATGAATACTGTATTAATTACTTGACTATTTCTGGCCTTTAAGCATGTTCCTGAAACTGAGCATCTTGTTACTGGGTGCATAATATCAAAGTTTCATAATGTTAAAGAAAATCAAAACTGTTTGCATAGAGAAATAACCCAAAGGCAAAAGGAAAACCATGATTATGCCGAAAAGGACAAAGACACCCTGCTAAAAGGAAAGAAATCAGAGAACATCTTGTTTTTATATGCTTCTTCAGCATGATGTTTTGCTTCCCCTTCTCTAATTTCTAGTAATCAATTTTAGATTAAAGCAGGAACAGAACATCCGCCTATATTTTAAAGTTCATTTAGCTATTAGCACTATTATTTTCATGAGCTGTGATTCTATACAGGCTGCAGATGTTAAGTACTACCTGACAAACAATGCATACACAGCAAGAGCCAGACACTTGAAGCACTGTTAGATAAGATTTCTGTAAGTCCATCAAAACCAGTGGCTCCACTATACAGTGTCAGTACATATGACAGTCAGACGTTAGCATCCAGCTCTAGCTGCAGCCCTCATGTCTGCATGGGTCCAGACAGTTTTTAAGGAGTTAGAGATTAAGCAGGCAACACAAGGAACATGATTAGAAACTGACTGCCACACAAGCGATTTTAAGAAAGTTTTCTCCTGCAATGCACACTTAACTCTGCTCTTGCTGAAATTCAGATGGCTCTGAGGGCCACTCTGAGAAAAACCTTTCTGTTCCTACCTGAGAAGTATATTTTATTTTGTTTTGGGTTTACTGTGGCTTTTCTTTCAACTATATTTTGGATCATATTTGTTGACTAACTCAAATTTTGTCTTTTTTTTTTTTGTTAATGTAAAAAAGAAGCTAGCATATTTTATTGTTCATCTCATCGTCTCTGTCACCGATGGAACCTAAAGAAGCCACAAGAGGCACTGCTGTGGCAAACTTCACAGGCTGCATCCCTGCTTCCAAATGAAAACCATTAAACCATACTGCTGCTTTTACTCAGGGTCTGAACACTTAACAGATTCAGGTGTAGTTGTCTCATTCCTGTGTAAGCCACAACCTCAGTATCAGGACAGCCAATCTCACAGACAGCAAGTTCTAAGAACTTATTCACTTGCTACAAAACAGAAAACAAAATGCAGCAATAAATTATGTTGTAAAGGATTGACCTTGTATAACAGAGGATGCCTATAAAATGAAGAGAATAAATACTATATAGAACACCCCACCCTCCTCCTCTTCTACCTCAGAAGAGCCATGCTGGCAACTCGGTGTTCTGTCTTAAATTGCACAAATAAAGCAACCCATGAACTGTGAGAAGGGAATGTAGCTGAAAAATGTTCTCTCCCTAAATGACAGGAGCATTTTGAGGGGAAAGCCGACGACGAATGCTACCTCAGGAAAGCGGTCCAGAAGTGGCTTTCAGAGCTTGGAGTCAGGCCCATGGCTCAAGCTTCAGAACAGACATAAAGAAATGTAGCTCTCGGGACTTCCTTCTTCATGGCAGTCACTTTTTACAGGCGAGAGCCACTATCCCAGGGAATGGTATTTTACCCACCATCCACTGACAACAGTGGACTTACCTATTTCATTAACAGTAGTCTAACTGTTCCTCAAAGGAAAGCTACTGAAGTGCTATGTTGCTGAGTCCTTACAGTCATACAACTAACATGTATAAAAGGCAGTATCCACATGTGCTTAAAAGTGCCTGAAAACTGGAATTTTCAAGTGACAAAAAGGCCAGACATCACTATCCCAAAGTTTAACCCATATGGTACTTGTCCCTGAAGAGTATTATCCCAGAAGCTCTTTGAACATACGCTCACTAAAACTCATTGACTTGTGTTACATATATCCATATAACATGGGAGAGAAACTGTCCCATGGAATGTCTAAGGGGCATGTACTCAAAGCCCATCCACGCAATTAAAACACAAAAAGGCTGTAGGTGCAAACCCACGCAGAGGGAAATGTCCAATCTGGGAACTTCTCTTTCAGAGCATCGAGCTGAGAAGATCTCTTGTCTTCCCCTGATAGATAGTGGGCAGCAATGGCCACCGTGACCATTCCTTCTGGCTGTTCTTCTGACACCTGCTAGAGAAAATCAGTTAGTTCTCTGAAGCCAGAACACTGAACTCCAAGGTAGCTGAGTAATATCTGGGAGCCTGAGAAATTCCCACCTGTACTTCTATCCAGAACTGCCATGCAGAGGCCTGGAGTCCATGGGAATAAAACACAAAGTAGTCCCCTCCTCTGCTTGTGACTGGAATGCCATTGCCAAGAGACCACTGAGACAGCGTTGATCCTTTGTGGGTTCGAACATAGAAAGACATATGGCTTGGTCCTATAAGAGGAACATTTCCATCAGTCAGCAGTGACAAGCAATACAGTTAACACCCAAACATACTATCATGGTTCATCTGTGCTATGACTTTAGGTAGACTCTCCACAAGGCAGGAGGTTTACTAGCTCTGGACATTCAGTATCTAGCAACAAGGATAAGAGAACAAAAAAGACAGAATCTAAATGAGAAAAGTAACTACTGATGGAAATTACCTAATCCCCACCCCCAAGATTGCAGGAAGAGTTGAAAAGTAATCTGGCTAGTTCCTTAAGGCTCTCAGTGTTTGGACTAGGGTAACTGATCAACCTGATTCAAATCCACTATTTGTATGTTATCAGAAAAGTCTGGGATAACTTGGCCAAATATCAAGGTACTATTTAGTCTCGCCGGATTGACACAGTTAACCATCACATTCCCACAAAGGACAATTGATCAGAAAGGGAAATAATCCTGATTTGCTTACTGAAGAATAGCTAGAGATGCCCATGAGGCTTTATACCAAAGACCCAAAATGTTATGCCAAGAAGTCTAGAGTCACTCTGCAAGCAGCACAACTTCATTAATTTTACTTGAGGGAAGTAGTACATCGGCTGGTGGCACTGCGAGAGAAATCCCAGAACACTAAACATGGAAAAGGGAAGAGTCAAGTCTTCAGATCAATGCGCATCTGTTTGACAATGACCAACACTACATGTTCAGTAAGGCTTCTTAAAAGGCATAACCAGGCTGGGCAGTGGTGGCACACGCCTTTAGTCCAGCAGTCCAGAGGCAGGCGGATCTCTGAGTTTGGGGCCAGCCTGTACAGAGTGAGTTCCAAGACAGCCAAGGCTACACATAGAAACCCTACCACCCGCCCCCCCCCAAAAAAAACCTACAAAAGTCACAATCACCAAGTGGCACAATCCAGTAGTCCCTCAGGAGACTGAGGCAGGGAGACCATGAGTTTGAGTTTGAAGCTAGCTTGTCCAAAAAGTAAATAAATGAGTCTAAAGGAGATAAACTCTAATCATCTTAAGAAGCAGTGTCACGGGACTTGCCTGTTGCTTTTGAGGCCAATGTCATGTACTCCCAAGGGGGTGAACTGAGGACACAGACTTACTGCAAGTCCTCAGCAACCATAAAAATAAGTTTGACTTGGGGCTGGAGGATGTTCAGCTATTAAGAGCATCTGCTGCTCACTATGTTACCTGGCTATCCTGGAGTTCCATATGTAGACCAGGTTGGCCTTGAACACAAAGATCTGCTTGCCTCCCCTGGAATAAAGTATGCACAACCACATCCAACCTGATTTTAATTGGCCTTTGTATTTGACTATTTGAATAATGACACTGGGAGAGAAAGGGTTAAAATTTTTAATAAAATAGTTGGCCAAGTGTGGTGGGACACCTGGAACCCAGAGGCGGGAGAATCACAAGCTGAGGCAAGAATGAGCTACAGAGCAGGACCCGGTCTCAAGCAAACCAAAGGCACACCCACCAAGCAGTACAGTGTTGTTTGAAAGTGAAACTGGATTAGCTGTAGATACACATTTCAAACTCTAGGGCAATCACTAAAAATAAAACTATAGCGGAACTAGAGAGATGGCTCAGCAGTTAAGAACACTTGCTGCCCTTTCTGAGAACCAGAGTTTAGTTCCCAGCACCCACATTGGGCAGTTCATAGCTGCCTTTAACTCCAGTTCCTGAGGGTCCAACACTCTCTTTCCTGCCTGAGTATCTGCAGATATATGGCATACATTTACAGACACATACATGCAAATGCAAAATTTTGTTTAAAAACACGGTTTCTGTGTGTAGCCCCTAGCTGTCCTGGAACTCACTATGTAGACCAGGCTGGCCTTGAATTCACAGAGATCTGCCTGTTTCCTGGGTGCTAGGATTAAAGGCATACTCCATCACTGCCCATCACAATTTTTGTTTCGTTTTGTTTTTGTTTTGTTTTGTTTTTTTTTTGTTTTGTTTTTCGAGACCGGGTTTCTCTGTGTAGTTTTGGAGCCTATCCTGGCACTCGCTCTGGAGACCAGGCTGGCCTCGTACTCACAGAGATCCGCAGCCTCTGCCTCCCGAGTGCTAGGATTATTAAAGGCATGTGCCACCAATGCCTAGCGCCCATCACAAAACTTATAAACAAAACAAAATAAAGTAGTTAATAACTCAGTGAAAACTACATTAAGGCATAAAAAGGGTGGAAGATAAAAAACAAGGGCAAAACTATTAACCCATTTAAACTGGGTCATAAAACAAGACCCAACTAAGTACTACCTATATAAAATTAAAGACACATAGATGAAAAGTAAATGGAAGGTGCTGGAGATGTAACTTGGTGATGGAACATTAATGTGTATATAGCACGAAAATAAATATAGGCAGAAAATACACGGTTTTTAATTAGCAGTAATCAAAAGAAAGCTTTGGAGAGTTACAGCTGACTCAAGTAAAGGAGATTTTCATTGGTAAAAAGGCAATTATATAAAGTCAAAAAGTAGTCTATAAGAAGATAGAAGAGTAATTAAAATATATGCACCTAACAGCAAAGCCTGAATATGGATCAGACAAAAACAGCTACACTGAAACTGGACCCACAGGACAGTCACAGAATGCCCCTCCAACAGTAGCAACTCACAAGGAGCATTACCCAAGCCACAGAATCCTTAGCATACAGCACACCATAACATTCAGGCTACAAATCATACAAACGATTTCTTGGCTCAAAATGAAATGAAACAAGAAGCTGACGTCAGAAAAGAAGCTAGATTATTTGGAAACTAAAAAGCACACTTCTGTAACAAGTGGGTCAATACAGAAGAGCCAAGGGCTGGGATGTGGGGTCGGGTAGACCACTTACCTTGCATGGCTGAAGTTCAGGTAACAAGTGTCAAGAGAAAGGGTTTTGTTTTAGTATTTTGAACTAAACACTAAAACACAACTTAAAATTTGTGGGATCAAGAGCCAGCTTCATCATCTATGGTCCACAGTGCCTTACTGGTTCTAGGACTCAAATGTGTGTGTGGGGTGGGGGGAGGTTGAGGGAAAATTAGCAACAGTAAAAGGTTTCTGAATATGCCACAACCAAAATAATCAAACATTGTAATAGTCTGAATGAGAATGGCCTCCCATGGGCTTGTGTAGTTGAATGCTTGGTTCCCCCAGTTGGAAGAATTGTTGGCAAGAACTCGGAAGTGTGTCACTGGGGGTAGGCTCTGAGGTTTCAAAAGCCCACACCATTCCTACTTACTACTCTCTGCTTTATGCTCATACAAAAAAATAGAAGCTCTCAGCTACTGCTCCAGCGCCATGCCTGTCACCTTGTTCCATGTCATGGACTCTGACCCTCGGGAACTATGAGTCCCAGACTAAATGCTTTACTTTACGGGTTGTGTTAGAAATAGTGTATTAACACAGCAACAGAAAACTAATTAGGACAAACATGTAATGAATCCAAGATACTTCTAGACGCCTTCGCCTATGATGCACTCCATGACTTACACACAGCCTTGGATCTGAGCACATGATGTGAATCCTTTGTACTGTGTATGCAATGCTACCAAATGCTGCCTGAAGCACACTGGCTCAGATTTGATATTCACTAGGTTATGAGTTAGTGTTTATACTGTCTATACAAAATTCTCTTCTCTTGCAGAAATGTAATGTCATATAGTCATACACTTACAACAGTTTTACCTCCAGCATATAAATATCAAATCTGACTGTGTTTAGACTAGAATATGTTAGACTTTAATTTTAAGACTTGTTAAATGAATTTTGTCTTATGATTAGGACAAAATTTTACAATTTTCTGCAATGGCCCTAACCACTTCTGCCATTTGTACTACATACTTACTGGAGGTACTCTCAGCACTGATGATTATAAAGTCAAAATACTGGTCAACTTTTGGAAATACAGAAGATTCTCTAAATCCTACAACAGCAAGTACTCAAGATGTAACTCTTCATGTAAAAAAATATACGAAGACATCCATCTCCCCAGTGTGCAAACTTGCTTTTGTTGTTAGTAACTGGTAAAATTATATGTACACAAAGAACTTTGAAAATAAATTTCTCTGATTTATTATCAGTAAATGATTTGTATACCTATTTTGTAGTCCCAGAGCCAAATAAGAAACCTTAATCAAGAGCATAAGCAATATTCAAATTTATAGCACTGAATGCATATATTAGGGATAACAATCTAAAGGATGTAAGTTAAGCTTCCACCTTAGTAGACAAGAAAAGGACTAAATTAAATAAAAAAAAAAAAAAACAAGTAGAACAAAATAAGTAGTCCAGAGCAGAAAACTGGTAAGATTTAAACTGTAGTTTTGCTCATTTTTTTTTTATCCTGAAACTGTTCTAAGCAATAAAGTGTATTAGATTTTCTCAAAGAAGTAAGTTTCCGTTACTATTAGAAATACTACATGGTTCCAGCACTCAAGAGGCTAAGGCAGGAAGGTCATGAATCAGAGGCCAGCCTGACCTCTACATTTGAGACTGTCTCAGAAGATGGATGGATCGATGGACGGATGTTGCTCTTATATATAGTGGGTGGGAAGACATATATCGCAACTTACTATAAAGCTGCGGAAGTGGGGTGACAAGAAAACTGGCTCACCTGTTGCTTCAAAGGTCAATTTTATAGAACCCCATGGTGTCTTCTCTTTGGATATAAGTCTGAAATGTGCAGGATTTCTTGGAGAAATTTCTGGAGCCGGAAGATACCAATTTTTCCTATTGGAAAGGTAGCATTAATATTTAGGATGCATTCTTAACTGACAATAAGTAAAACATAACTCACAGAAGAGTTCAGAATACATAAGGGGTATGAAAACAGCTAATGAAAATGATAAATGATGCCAGCTTCTCTGATGCCCAGGCTGTGTAACAAATCCTAACTTTAAGATCAAAGAAGTTAAGGGCTGGAAAGATGGCTAAACAGTCAAAAGCTTGGCTGCTTTTGCAGAGGACCCAGGTTCAGTTCCCAGCATCTACATGTCAACTGACAGCCACCTGCAACTCCAGAGCCAGAGATTCAACGCTGTCTTCTGACCTTCAAAGGTATAAGGCACACACAAATGCACATATGAACATAACATATGTTCATATGTTATGAACATAAATGCAGAGAGAACATACATACACATAAAATGTGTCTTTTTAAAAGAACAGGGATTACCTAAGCAATTCCACTGTCTGTTTCCTCGGATGCAATTCTGAGATGCCAACTCTAAGAGCATCTCAAGCTGTTGCTTGTATTATATTAAGAGGATCACCCTTTCTAACTACTACTCAGGTTTCTTGAGGTTTCCTGAGTCTATTATCTGACTAACGAAATGAACATTTTGTAGTCATATTATAAACAAGCATTTTTTTGTTGTTGGTCTTTGTAAAGTATTACAAACATTTGACCGAATTAAGGGTAAGTTACAATGAATAAAAATCCTGATACATTGACAGAGTTTGGGTACTAACCCCCAACTTAAGCAAAAAGTAATGACCAACCTGATCAGAAAGTGCACTGGAAGATACCAAGGGAAGCCACAGAGTGGGGCATTCTCCTCACAGTGAGCTCGGATTGTATCATTGATCTCAGGAATGTGAGGTGTTACGTGAGACATCCCAGTATAATCAAACCCATTGATCCATATTCCAGAGTCTCTTTTTACTACATTTCCTTCCAAATTATGAAAAGTTCTACTCATGTGCTGAAAAGAACAGACTAGTAAGTAAGGAAACTGCTTTAGCTACTTCACCCACATCCCCACCCCATCCAAAACTGATTAGAAACAGGAAACAAAAGGGAAACTTAATAATTACTAAGTTATTGTCAGTGTTTTTTTTCCTTTTAAACTAGATGACAGATGCATAAATGACTGTTTTATTGTAAATCACAAATATAGTTGAAGTATATTTAAATTGTACATAAAACTTAGCTGGGTATTGGTGGGATACATCTTTAATCCCAGTACTTGGGAGGCAGAGGCAGGCGGATCTCTGTGAGTTCAAGGCCATCCTGGTCTACAAAGAGAGTTCCAAGACAGCCAGAGCTGTTACACAGAGAATCCCTGTATGTGTGTGTGTGGGGGGGGGGGAGTATATAAAATTGATGAGGAACATCGTGTATACTGTAGTCTCAATTACTCAGAAGGCTGAAGTGGAGGGTCATTTGAGCCCAGAAATTGAAGGAACTCTAGGCAATACTGTAAGAGCCTGTTTCAGAAAACAAAATGGGCTGGTGAGATCGCTTATAGTGGTTAGAGCATGTACCGCTCTTCCAGAGGACCCTGGTTAAATTCCAAGCAACCACATCAGGTGGCTTATAACAACCTGTAACTCCAGCTCCAGGGAATCGACATCTCTGGCTTCCTAGGGCACCTGCACTCAGATACACATACCCACACAGACATATTATACATAATCTAAATGTCTTTCTTAAAAACCCAAATGACAAATTGAAATTCTGCTCAAATTTAAGTTATAACTCCTCTCAGAAAAAGATTTAAAAGAAAACATGGAAAGCACATGTACATAAGCACAGTCATTTCCTCCTCAGTGCACTACATGCACTTAATCCATGTACAGAAAAAGACAGGCATGGCAGCAGACCGTGTATATGTCAGTCTTAATGCCCAAAGGGCTTACAACAGCCTGGAGCCAGGGAACAGTACGGAAAGGGCTGGCACGGCATGGCACAAGGAAGCATATGCTAGCTTTGGGTCGAATATAGCTGCTTTCACTCTAGGAAAGCAGGTTATCAGTGACAGAAACTTGCACAGCTAGCAGGGCCTAAAATAGTTATGATTTTGCCCATCAGGGGGAAAAGAACCCAAAACAAATCAGTCCTTTTAAAACTAAAAATGTAGCCTTTCCTAAATCCTACTGCCAGAGTTGGAACAATTGCCATGCCACTGAAGACCGTCTTAAAAACTGTTCTTCACCGAAGTTTTTACACAAAACATCACTGTCCTAAGACTACTACCAAAGACTAGTTGGCTTCCTTTCAAAATCTCTCAAATTGCAGTATTTTTAATCTTACAGTCCTTGAATAATTGTCTAAATTATGTCTCAGCATTGTGTGACCACTCTAAAAACTTTAACAAAACTGAAAAGGAGCCTCTGGTTATATAGTACCACTTCTAAGAGGTTTTGGAAAAAGACCTGAAATCTAAAGAAAGTTCTAAACTTCATTTTAATAATCCCTTTTTACATTATTTTCATCACATATTACATTGAATGTAACTAAGGCTCAATTTTACTAGCAATTTTTAATTTCTATTTTATTCTGCTAGTAATAGTTTAAGACTTTTTAGTCAGTCTACAGATATTTATGCAATTTGTATTTCAAATGTTCATGATTTCCAGATTATATATGTGCATCTATTATACACACACACACACACACATACATCATGGAAAGTGTGTCTAGCTAACAAGAATGCCCACTGATGGTCAGTATTCCTTATTGTTTATACACAGAAATCTAGACCAACTACATTATGTCAACGGCAGAAAAGTCAGTTTTTCTGTTCACTAGTGGAGCTCAAAGCACACACAGCAAATTTCATCTTCTGACTCTCACTGCTTATGAAGAACTGCCCTTACCTGAAGGAACACTCTCTTTGGCTTTGGACTCGCAGGATTGGAGCTGTATGGGAAAAAGACTCCACCGCAGACGAGGAGGAGTGTGACTGCGCACACCATTGTTAGAGTCAGCATGGTTTTCTTTGTGCTTTTCACAAGGTAGATGAATTTAATCTAAATACAAACACAGAAAAATTATGAATTCATACCACTGGTAGAGAGGAATTTTAAATGATTTTTTTTTAGTGAGTATTGTCACTAGGAGCCTGGGTAATGTACTGTAACACCCAGTGAACAAAGCACTAATTCCTCAGGTATTTCCGTCAGAGCCTAGAAAATGACAGGTGCCTTCAACTGGCCAGAACGGAACTTTGTGACAGTGGGCCAGAAACCACCAGGGAGAATGGAAACAAAGCATAATGACTCTGTGCTCAAACATCAAAGGAAAAAGGACCAGAATCCATTAGCAGTCAAGTCACTGCCTTCTGTGACTCACTGGCCAACAACAGCCAACCCTGCACAGCAGACTACACTCAACTGAACCCAAGCGTGGCATCAAAGCTGCCAAACTGTCAAAGGTGAGTTTTTATGCCTAAGCATGTGTTTCAACAAAATTCAGATTCCACCTTCCGTGTGTATAAAATACTATTAAGAGTTGGAGTCCTACAGACTAGTTTTTAGATGGATCTTCTGAAAGTTCCATTTGAAGAAAAACTACACTATGAAACAGTATTGTGCTTTTAAGTTAACCATTGTAAACACTAAACAATGAATCTGAAGTTAGGAAGGGTAAACATGAATAGCTCAGTTGCAAGGTTGGCAAAATATATTCTTCATCTTCCTGCCTACACCCTAAACTCACGAAGAACATGAATACAAACATATTTCATTGAGAAGAACAAAAAAATATGTATCAAAGTCTATGCAAAGTTAAAAGCGGCTCGTATCTCGTGTTCCCATATCCTTTTGGGGGCAATTTCAACCCAACAGTATTCTTGGATGGGAGGCCTTACTCTTGTTTATTACATTAGGAAATGATCACCCCAGACAGCAAAACAACTGGAACCCTACTTGTTCCTCTACTTAACTGTCATAATGTCCCAAATGTTTAAAATGTCCCAAGTAATTAGCTTCCCCTCCACTGGAAGCTTGGCAAATTTGGACATACAGATGCTGTTCAGTTAAAGTTGGATGAAGGAATGGAACAGGAAAGAAATGAATATATTTTAGTTACATGTATATTATTTATTTTATGTTTCAATGCTTGCTATAGTGCTGTAGTTCTGGCACCCCCAAGCCTTGCTACTGCCAAAGCTGTCCTAAATTCCAACTTGAAGCTACCACTTCCTACTGAAGTTCCCTCTTCTCCAAATTGTAAGACTCTTCCTTCTGGGAGGTTATAAATGAATGGACTCTCTGAGTGAAGATGATGGTGTGGCCATAAAGAGATAGTATGCTTAGATTCCATAGTTAAGCACCTTTACAGTTGAATTGCCTTAAATGTTTTTAATCTTATATCATTTTTTAAGTTCTTAAATGAGTACAGAATCAAATGAAGAAGCTATGTGTGGTAGCACAGTCCTGTAATCCCAGCACTTGGTAGTGGAGGCAAAAGGATCACAAGTTCAAGGTCATCTTCAGAAAGTTTAAGGCTAGCCTGGGCCACGTTAGACCTTGTGTCAAAACACCAAAATTAATGAGTAGTGGATCTTGGAAGATGGCTCAGTGCGTAAGAGCACTCACTGTGCACACATGAAGACTTGAGTTTTAATCCCCTGTACCCATGTAAAAAGCCAGGCATGACTACCCATGCCCCAGCACTGGGGGCGGAGACAGGCAGATCCTGGGAGCTCAGAGGTTGGCCAGCCTCGCTGAAAAGCAAGCTTCCAATTCAGTGAGAGTTATTCTCTCAGGGACATAAGACAGGGCCTGGTAGGGGAAGGTACCTAATGCCGTTCTGTGCCCTCAGAATGCCATTCACCCACATATGTGTATACAACACACATGAAAAGAAAAAAAGGGCACATATAAAGGACCCCAGTGTAGCCTGTGTGAACTATGACAGGGCTGTTACCCCATGCTTATCATCAAGCCTATTTCAGCTCTCAGCCAATGGATACAACCATGGTACCCAACCAAGAATAACTCTAGGGAGTATGGTAACTTATCACTTAACAAGAATGTAATTGTTTTCTAAAACATGTGTTTTAAAAGCCTCAATGACTAAGACACTTCTCTGAAGTAAAGATTATGGTTTAGTGCTCTATTACCCAAGGAACAACCTCATTCAGTTAGGAAGCCACTGTCTTCAACTGTGGCACATAAATAAGAAAACAGTTAAGCAGAAAGAGACAAGAGCCCCTGAACAAATGGGGAGCATTGGGGGAGGGAGGGGAGAAGAGGGGGAGAACATGAGGGATCAGGAAGATTGAGTGGGGAGACGAAAGAGAAGAGCAAGAAAAGAGACACATCAATAGAGGGAGCCACTGTAGGTTTACAGAGAAATCCGGCACTAGGGAATTGTACAGAGCTCCACAAGGATGACCCCAACTAGGACCCTAAGCAGTAGTGGAGAGGCTACCTTAAATGTCCTTCCCCTATAATGAGAATGATGACTACCTTAAATGCCATCCTAGAGTCTCCATCCAGTAGCTGATGGAAGCAGAAGCAGAGATCTACAGCTAAGCACTGAGCCAAACTCCTGGAATCCAGTTTCAGAGAGGGGGGAGTGACGAACAAAGGGGTCAAGACCACACTGGGAAAACCCACGGAAACAGCTGACCTGAGAAAGTGGGAGTTCATGGTCCCCAGTCTGACAGTTGGGGAACCAATAGGACCAAACCAGGCCCCCTGAACATGGGTGTCAGGAGCACTGGGCAGTCTATGGGGCCTCTGGCAGTAGAACCAGGATGTATCCCTAGAGCAGGAATGGACTTCGTGAGCCCATTCCCCAGGGAGGGACACTCTCTTAGCCTAGATACACAGGGGAGGGCCTAGGCCCTGCCCCAAATGACTTGACAGATTTTGATGATCGATCATTGAAGGCCTCACCCTTCCTGGGGAGTGGATGGGGGGGTGGGATAAGGGGGTCATTGGGAGGATGGGAGGGAGAGGGAACTGGGGTTGATATGTAAAATAAGATTGTTTCTAATTTAAATAAAATTTATATATATTTTTAAAAAAGAAAACAAAGAGAAAGATGACTTACAGGTAAGAGTAACAGCACCATTTTCACATAGTAATGAAAAGGAAATATGGTTTCTTTCTGTCTAGGGGAAGAATGGTGGTTTTGAGACAGGTTCTTACTACATAGCCTTGTCCTCACCTAACCTATAACTCATACCAGCCTGGCCTTAGACTCACGTACATTCCAACACCCTCACTTGTAAATTTTTTTTAATATTCCAAGAGGTATTCTGTCCAAAACCCTTCCTAATAATACTTTCTGGTAACACTAATCTCGTTCTTTTAGCTTCCAAGAAAGCCATGACTGGAGGACTTTCCTACTCTCCAGTTTCACAGGCTCCTTATTCTCCCTTCCACATGATCATGGGATAGGACTCAAATGTCCTACATCTGAATCACCTTTATAGGCACCACAAGTTTCAACCATCTAGGACAATGGTTCTCAACCTGGTGGTCGAACAGCCTGTTCACAGAGTCACCTTAGACCATCAGAAACACGTATTTACATTATGATTCACAACAGTAGCAAAACTGTAGTTATGAAGTAGCAACAAAAATAACTTCTATGGTTGGGGTCAGCACATGAGGAACTGTATTAAAGGGTCACAACATTAGGAAAGTTGAGAACCACTACTCTATAGAGAAAGTGCAATGAAAACCTGCTTCATAATTCATAGCTACCTTTACACCAGACTTCCATTTACAGAGGACAGAACTCTACTCTCTCCTTTACAGTTGCATTTTGTTTTTTAGGACAAGGTCTCAATATGTAGTCGAGGTTGGCTTCAAACTCAGGACCTTCCTGCCTCAGCCTCCCAAGTGCTGGGACTACCATTATGTGTCTTCATGCCCGGGCCTCTATCTCTCAAACTGTTATTATGGTTTGAGTGGGAAATGTTCCCTTCAAGCTGGGAAGTGCTATCTGGGGAAACCAGCAATTACACAGGCAAAGTCTAAGTGAAGAAAACAGGTCTTGGGTTTGTTGTCACAATCTCATCTAGACCGCCACAGGTTCCCACCACCAGAAGCTCCACTGCCTTCCCCACCATGATGGACAGTATCCTCAGGAACCATGAGCCAGAATAATTTTTTCCTTTCTTTTTTTTTTTTTTTTTTAAATTTTTTTTTGGTTTTTCGAGACAGGGTTTCTCTGTGTAGCTTTGAAGCCTATCCTGGCACTCGCTCTGGAGACCAGGCTGGCCTTGAACTCACAGATCCGCCTGCCTCTGCCTTCCGAGTGCTGGGATTAAAGGCGTGCGCCACCAACGCCCAGCCTTATTTTTACCAAGTATTTGCCACAGTGATAAGAAAAGTAAGAACACTTAAATACATGGTTGAAGGGTTAATAATAAAACTAGAAGTAAACAACAAACATTAGGATTCCATCACCCTCTGTAAATACCAGTAAGAGCTAATCATTACCCTGTAGGTTTTGTTTGTTGGGAGGAGAGGTCATTTCTGTGTTGGGGAACTGAACCTAGGGCCTCATGCATCAGTGAGCTACTGCCTCAGCCTTTAATCTGTATCTTAATGGCAAGCAGTTGAGATGTCAGGTTTTCTTTTAGTACTAGTATAGCCAATAGCAAGCAGTGTGCATAAGAATGACTTTAGTAAATGCAGAGCTTTCCTAGTAGCTGGGGAAATTCCATTGATGGTGTGGACTATGACTGTGGCATCCCCCTTACCTCGCTAGGTCTTCAGGACTTAATTTCCACAAGGAACTCCTTTCACTGCAGGTATGAAAAAGCTCACCATCGTCCATGAACATCTAAGCAGTCAGGAACTGCAGTCCCTGTCTTCACTTGGTTCCCTAGCCTCAGATCTCAAGGCACCCTATATAATAGGTGCTCAGTAAGTACTCCTTAGGAATTGCAACTGAAAAAGCACAAAACAGCTGCTTTCCCTAGAGAGACTCAGCATCTGCTTTAGACATCTTGCCAAAACAACTTGTTCTAGTCCACATTAATCAACCATCTTTTCTTTCCATTAAGGAGTCCCATGAGAAAAGAGGTCCAGACAAACCAAGGTAAGATTGCATACCTGGGCAGTTCACTCATAGACTGATAAGCATGTATGGGTATCACCCCAAGAGGAAAACTTCATGCATTTTGACATGACAGCAATGAAGTAGTAAAATGATAATGAAAATGCCTCAATGGCACACATAAAAAACATTACTGAAACTACTCTGTATTAACATTGGCCTCTTAACTACCATCTTCAAAACATGTTCATAGGGACTATTGTGAAAGTTCAGGAACAGAACATTTCAGTCCTCACTTGGTATATATTCTGCACGTCCATATCTGTTAGGATAGATATAAAAGTCTCTCTCCCCACCCCTCTCCATATATATGTATGTATGTATGTGTTTTTTTTTAAACAGTAACAATAAGACAGGGCCTCACCATGCTAGGATATATATGGAAGGCAGTCTCTCTCTCTCTCTCTCTCTCTCTCTCTCTCTCTCTCTCTCTCTCTCTCTGTGTGTGTGTGTGTGTGTGTGTGTGTGTGTATAAACACACACATATCTATGTGAGATATATATATATATATATATATATATATATATATATATATATATGCATGCATTAAAACAGCAACAATAAGATGGAGGCTCACCATATAGCCCTGGCTGGTCTGGAACTCACAGATCCTCTTGGTTCTGAACCCACCATGTACAAACACTGACCCTATCTTTTGTTTAATTTTTTCTTAATAAAGTATAAGCAACATAAATTCACAGAATCCAGTACAGCTAAAGTCATCACATATATAAAAAATAAAAACAAACAAAACCCATTTTTCCTTACAAAATAGGAGGAGAGAATCATCACACAGACAGCCAGAATGGAGGCTAGCACAACATCAGGAGGGATTTCCGAACCGCTTCTTCCAAGGATAGGAGTAAACATCTCGAATACAGCCCAGATGAGGTACAGTCCATAAAGATATGGGATAGACATCCCCAAAAGGTAAAAGGCAATCAATCTTCCTTGGGCACCTAGGGGAAAAGAAAGAAAACAAGCCTGTAAGAGTCCATGATAAGATGAGGGGCTCCTTTTCACAGTGTTCACCTGCTTTGGCAGAAACTGAGTCAGATGTCACTCTAGTCCCTTTGGTACATGTGATCTAGTGCAAGCAGGCATTTTCATCAGGGAGGATATTAAAGTAATATTAAAAGTAATATTATTCAGAAACATGAGAATGGGATGGGGGATACAGTATAAGGTAAATAATTGTATGACATAAAAAATAAATTATTTTGGAAACCCAGTTGGTTAGATATATAATCACTAGGAGCCTTGCATTTTTATTACAGTTCCCATTTTTATCAAAAACCAAAATGTCCCTACCGTGCTTCTTGAAGTCCTTGTACACGCAAAGCTTTGTGAACAATGGAAATGCTACCCAGATAGCACTTATGAATGCAGAGCAAAATCCTTGGTAAGTGAGAACAACAAGAAAGCCACAATGCACAAACAATGAGGTGTCAAAAAACACTTCTCCCAGATACTGGTTGCTGACATTCTGAAAGAAAGAGAAATGCAATCTTGTTCACAGTCATTCATAAAGTTCTCTTATTACAATTTCTTCAAGGCCAAATGCATAATTTCCAGCCTGGGCAACCCTTCAAATTGATGAAGGAAACACTCACACTGCTACTCCTGCTAGGTGTGACTGACTGCAGCTGCTACACAGGACTAGACAAAGAAGGCAAGAGCAACACAATGGAAACATTCCTAAAGACATCCATCCCATAATTCCTTTTGTTTCTGCAACTTCCAAACACTGTTACAAGCAATCTAGTGGGTCACAAAGGACATTACCAGCTGCTACAGCATCACAAAGCACCTATCACACCATTCACCCTTCACAGCAATGGTCATGGTGGGTGTGTGGCTTGATTTTCCTGTCTCTCCTCTGCTACTTCATCATCTTTGCCACTCTGACACTTTTTTCTACTCTAGTCTCATATGTTTGAAGTTCCTTTTAAAGAAAGACATGGAGTCCAAGGGCATCTTATACTATTTAAGAAGAAAGCTGCCTACGAAACTTCAAATATTATGACATACCAAAGTGATTCCATAAATCCAAACCTCAAATTATAATTACAGCGCATAGATACCAAAGAGAGAATGGCTGGTCTTTAAGCTTGTTTTTCTCTTATTCTCATTTCTGTCTTAAGGAACCACACTTTAAAGTTCACTACCAAACAGGTTTGGATCGTTAAATACTTAGATGCCCCACCCATTGTTAAGAGGCATGGTCTTAAAAGAAAACAATTTTCAGACCTCAACCTGAAGGCTAGATGGGCGATGCACACCAGTGGTCCCATCACTCCAGAGGCTGGGTCGAACACCCTGAAGTATGAAGCTGGGCTGGGTTACAGAACAAGATTCTTACCCAATCTGGGAATACAGTGAGGCTCTGCCTCAAAATATTCAAAATAGTAATAGCAGAAGTAATTCAGTCTGAAACTGAATGCACTCAAAGAGCTTCGTAAGGAACACTGAAACTATTGAGCATGTTTTTCAGTAAATGCCTGAGCTGAATAAATGAAAAAGTAGTCTTCAAGTATGTTTCCATCCACACCTCTATCGATCCCTCACGCTGTCCTTTTCCAAAATAGTTGCCAGAGTTTTTTTTTTTTTTTACTAAATCACAAAACCACTCAACTCTATCCTACTATGAATAAGTTAATGGTGGCCTAACTGATATTTAGGGACAAGCTCCAGTTTCACCCTGACCTTCCCCTGTGTACTATATGGTTTTTATTCCCTTGTCTTCACCACACTAGACTTTGTCTTTGACTATGGCCCAAATGTGCCTTGCACATTCCCACTTTTGACTATCACCAGCCTGTTCTCTATCAGGCACTCAAGCTTCTAAAGCCCCATTCAAATGTCACCACCTTCATGAATAAAGTCTCACTCAAAACCCATGCCCCTCCCCCTGCATTCTCAAAGCACTACTTCATAAGCACAAAGTGAAGCTGAGCAAAAAGACAGATATCACATTCTCAGGAGCACTCAGCTAAAAGAGTCTCTAAAACAGTGAGGCACACGGATGGTACTGGCCTACAAGCCCAGCTACTCAGGAAGCTGGCAGAAGGAGCACATGTTCAAGACCCACCTGGGATACAGTGTGAGTTCAGGGCCAGCCTGAGGAAATTTAGTGAATCCCAAAAGTAAAAGCAAAAAAGAGATAGTAAAGTGTTACATTAAGCAAGGATGGGGACGTGTATTCCAACCCCAGGGCCCACAGAAATTAGCTGGGCACAATGGCACTCACTGGTAATCCCAGCTTGGATAAACAGAGAAATGCAGGTAGGTCCCTGAGAATCAGCCAGCCAACCTAGCCCTGATAAGCAAGCCCCAGGCCAGTGAGATCCGGTATCTAAACAGCTCCTTTGCTCCTTGACTGTTCCAGGCCTGCAGCCATCAAGACAGACACAGTTAACAATACAGACAGGGAAGCTCATGCCTAAGCTGCCTCTGGGGAAACAATGACCACTGATGCCCTTCACCCTGGGAAGGCAAGAGTACCAAAGGCAGAAATTGGGGAAATGCTAGACAAGATGCACAAAACCACACCAAATGACATTTTTGATTTGGATACAGAACCCATTTTGGAGGTGGCAAGACAAACTGGCTTTGGTATGATTTATGAGTCTTTGGAATATGCAAAGAATGAGCCTAACACAGACTTACATGACATGGCCCTTATGAGAAGAAAAACCTCCAGAGAACAGCAAAAGGAACCCAAAAAGAATGAGGAGGGTAGAACTGCAAAGGCCTGGCTGGTGCTGGCAGAAAGCAAACAGAGTAGAGATTCTGCATTTCTAAGGAGAGAACAAATAATCTAAAAACTTCCATGTGAAGGGGGACGGGGGGGGGGGGGGGATAGATGATGGTTGGAGAGGAACACTTGTGGGTTGTCCTGACCCACACACACGAATACACACCATACATATGGACACATGAATATACAATGGGCATGTACACCAAAAAACAGCAAGAGCACCAAGGATACAGACTAGAGCTGAGCACTTGCTCAAGCATGTGCAAAGCCCTGGGCTCCATCTTCTGCACTGTTACAAAGTAAATGCATACTGTAAGCATTACTCTTCTACTGTGCCTTCAGCACCACATGCTATGTGATCAGACCACTGGAATCTGAGAGCAAGTGGAATTTTGTTTAGCATTTCTACCCCACAACTAACCAATCAACACTATTCAACCACACTCTGATTTACAGAGAGAACCATGCTGAGAACAGGCATGGGACACTGAAGCCACCCTGAGAAAAGTATGATCTGAGCCACAGGAGATGGCTAATGCCTTTCTTCAATAGGGTATGCTAACATGGAAGGGTTCCTCACATCCTTTCTCATTAAATGACAGATAACAAAGGTATCTAGTAAGAGGGTGCTAAATGATAATCTTTCAGGCATCCATCTTAATCCATGTCAGGACAAACTGACACACTGAGGAGGGAGTGGGGGTGTCCATTGAGTGTCCTGAAAACAAAGAACTAAGATTTCTCTCAGTTACATTAGAAAATTAAATTAGAACTTTCTTACTGTAGTTCATTTTTGGTCTATTACTTCATAACTGAAATCCCTCATTTTTACACGGTTGAAATTATAATAATATGAGGATATTCTCTAAAAATCAGTATGAATTATTTAAAACTGTATTTCTCTTCCCATTCCTAATAATATGGATTTTGTTTTGTTTTGTTGGGGTGATGTGTTCACTGTAAAGATCTGTCACTTGTATTGGTTTAATAAAACACTGATTGACCAATAGCCAAGCAGGAAGTATAGGCGGGGCTACCAGACTAGGAGAATGCTGGGAAGAAGAAAGGCAGAGATGGAGTCGCCAGCCAGACACAGAGGAAGCAAGATGAGAATGCCTTACTGAGAAAAGGTACCAAGCCACGTGACTAAACATAGATAAGAATTATGGGTTAATTTAAGTTGTAAGAGCTTGTTGTAATAAGCCTAAGCAATAAGCCAGACAGTTCATAATTAACATTAGCCTCTGTGTGTTTATTGGGGACTGAACAGCTGCAGGACAGGGCTGGACAGAAACTTCTGTCTACAGCTGGGATTTTGGGGGGGGGTGAGGGTGGGGAGGTCAAGACAGGGTTTCTCTGTGTATCCCTGGCTGTCCTAGAACTCACTCTGAAGACCAGGCTGGCCTCGAACTCAGAGATCTGTCTGCCTCTGCCTCTCGATAGTGCTGGGATTAAAGGCGTGTGCCACCACCACCGGGCTCTAATAATGTGTCTTTAATTTTGATAATAGACACATTTTGCCAAAACTTGCATCAAATACATTTAAGAGTTCCTAGCTCCAAATCTTCAAATGTGAGTATAAATCCTTTAACTGCAGATAAAAAGGTACCATTGCTGGGATGTGTGGGGTGAGGATGGAGGAAACAATAGAGGGTATATCAGGGTAAAAATAATCTAATCAGAGAAATGGGAAAGGGGGGTACTCTAGTTAGAGATGGGGAAGGAGATAAATATAGAAGGTGGTAGGAGGAGGTAAAACAACTAAGGATGTCTGAAAAAGTCTTACAGAATCATACTATGATGTGCATAAATACACATATATAGTTTAAGTGAAATTTTCTCATATGGGCTGAGAATGCTCCCTCCAAGAGCTAAAGGCCATCTAACAAAAACCTTAACACCAGGCTTAAGAAGCTCTCTTTTAAAAGATTTTGGTCAGAGTTGCCCAAGAGAGTCCCAAAACATTATAGGCTATTGTTATTGCCCTTGGTTGCCCCTCACAGGTGGAAGGTAAGTCCCTACTGCTCAAGACACTATGTACAGACACAGGACCCACAGGCCTGTAAGGTGGAACGGACCAGAATGCATCCTCCCTGGGGTACCAGAAGGCAGCATGCAAGCTTCCAAAGGAGGGAAGCAACCAATAGTCCTACCTACCCAGCTATGAAGCCTGTGAACTATAATGACCAGCATGGCAAGAAAACCCTAAGGGTGCAGTAGTGGCACACATATATTGGTAGTAATCAAGCTCTCTAATGGGACTGAAGACACATTCAGAGGGAAATCATGCCTGGTACTAGAAACCCAGCCAGCTACCCAGGGCTTCTTAATCCCTAACTACATTCTAAATGTCCTTAGACCCACATATAAGTGTAGTCCTCACCCTGAATCAAGGAAACTTTGCAACAGATGGAGACCATTACAGAAAACCACAACCAATCAAAATGTAAAATTGTGGAGCCCAGTCCCAATGGCTACATCTATAAACAGCTCTAGAACCTAAGGCTCAGGGAACATCGCAGAGGTGGGGGTACAAAGATTCTAAGAGCCAGAGGATCAGGGAGTTTGCTATGAGACTGTCTCCTAGTAATATCAAAAGCTACATCCATAAAGTCTCACCAACATGACTGTCTAAATGAGCTGCACAAGGCCTCAACCCTACACAAAGAAAAACAGGCAACTAAGGAATGCTGAGAGTAGGAGAAAAATAGTCTTTTAGAAATTGGTTATCCAATACCAAAAGGCCTTGTCTAAAAACATGCATGAGTAACGGTGTATAGACTAAAAAAGGTATATGAACATACACATATACACATATACATACATGCAAGTAACAACTAATGAAAATAGAGGTCATGAATTTGAAAGAGAGCAGGAAGGGGTATATGGGAGGGATTAGAAGGTGGAAAGAGAAGGGAGAAATGATATAATCTTAAAAATAAAAGAAAGAGTGAAGGGAAAACCAATGAGAACATTTTAAATGCACTATTCTGTTAGGAAAGAAGTGCTCACTGTGTCAAGTTGTGTCAGACATTGCTTAAGTACAAGTGATGCAGCAGAGAGTTCAGTAATGCCACCATCATCAGCCTTAAAGTCCAGAAGAGCACAGTACTATTGACACATAAATAAGTTATAGAAACAACAGTGGAGGCAGAAAGCCATGCAAACAAGCCTCACTACCACCACCATTCCAAATGCTGCGGAAAACACAGCTTTGTGACTTCACTTAAATTCTGCATCCCAATTCTCAGAATCAGAAAAATCCAGGAAATTAACACTATGGCAGCATTTTCTATAGCCATGCTGAACAATTTCTAATAGCTCTGAAAGACCATACACAATAAATTTCACTTATTTGTCTTCAATTCTTGAAAGCAGCAAAAAGAAAACAACAAACACATCAGCCACTTACCACATAATAAAATCTTTTTGCAAGGGTATGTATGAGTATTATTTTAGCCACTGTTGCAGTTCCATACAGGCAAACAGCAACATAAAAGTGGTTGTACCATGAGAGAGACTGTCCAATGAGAGAGACGAACACTGCTATAATAAGAACTGTAACAAGGCTAGTGAACCAGCTAATGAAAGTGATGGCAAGTCCACACAAGAAGTCTCTCGTGTAGTCAGCATCTAATAAAGAGAAAACAAAAAGTTAACGTCATCATCTTCATCACATCAATTACAAAACCAGTTAGTAGTGCTAAAGAGACAAATATTACAACAAATAATTCACTACTGTAATTGTAGTAGAGTGTAGAAAACTGAATGGGATAAGAATAAAGGATGATATTCAAGAGCACAGTGAAAAGTCCCATGATAATAAAAATGCTTAAGAGATGTCTCATAAGAACAATTCAGATATTCTTACTAGGCAAAGAGGTGGAAATCTTCACCATTTTGGGGATGCTTTGTTTATCTAAGTATTAGCAAAGATCTTTAAAAAGCAAAGTTCCATATAAACTCTTGCTAAAAGACAAGAGAATATGGCTGGCAAGATGGTTCAGCAGGCAAGTATACTTGCCATACAAGCCTGTAGTGATAAATTGTTTATGACCTAACAAATAAAGCTTACCCAAAGATCTAAGTGTGGAGCTAGCCACACTAGTTAACCATAGATCCTAGGCAGTGTGGTGCACACCTTTAATCTCAGCACTGGAGAAGCAAAGGCAGGCGGATCTATGTGAGTTCAAGACCACCCTGAGCTACACAGGATTGATCCAGTCTAAAAGAGAAATAGCCAACAGTAGTGGCTCATACCGTTAATCTCAGTACTTGGGAATCTTGTGCTTTTAATCCCAGCACTAGGGAGGTGGAGACAAGAGTGATATGGCTATGCGGAGAGAGGAATATAAAGTAGGAAGAGATAGGAGCTCATGGCATTCAGTCTGAGATTCCTAGATACAGGATCACCCATTTGGTTTGAAGATTCAGTAGAGATAAGAGGTCTCTCATGTGTCTGGCTCCTTTACTTCTCTGATCTTTCAGTATATACCTGACTCTGGGTTTTTATTATTACAACCTATCAGAACTCATGTTACACAAGCTTAACAGCCTGAGTTCAATCCCCAGGCCACACAGAACTGAAGCCCACAAGTTGTCTAATGACTTCACACATACACACTGTCACATACTACCACCCCCACACATGCACACACACACACATATGTAAAAATGTTTTAAAAGATGTTAACATTGGAAAACAATGACAGGGAAAATAACTGGTAGTAAAGAGTTATTTAAATTGCTGCTAAATACTTATCTTGAATGACACACAACAATTTAGCCTCTGAAACATTTCAAGCAGAAATGATTTGGGTAGAAGAGAACAGTTTAACCAGAAGTGCTGCATCCATCTTCTGGACTGTGCAAATGGCCTGTAGTGGAGAAGACTTAACGGGGCTTTTCACTAACAATCAATCTACAGCACCCGCAGGACGGCTGAGCAGGACAAGCTGATGACCCCAGGACCCATATGGTGGAAGGAGACAGCCAAGTCCCACAAACTGTCTTCCACACTTGTATATGTACACACACACACACACACACACACACACACACACACACACACACACACACACACAAACACGCACACGCACACGCGCACACACACACACACAATACCTAAATAGTTTTAAAAACTAAAAAGTCAGCTTCTACAAACCTGTTTTTTTCTTTTTGGTTGTATGTAAATTTAACTTTTAAGACAAGTTATAGAGCTGAATATTACTGAATTTCAAGAAGCACATATGAAAGCACCTCTCATATCATTTATAATATTAAAGCTCTGTTTCAGTATTACTAGTAATTTTACATCGTAACAAAACAAGCAACTGTGAGAGTCAAATGGACAACAGACAGCTTCCACAGATCCCTGCAGGGCACAGAGTATTGCACTGCACAACAGGTCTTCAGCATTATTTAGCTATTTGGCTCTGCTTTCCATTAGTTTGGCTAAGGCAGACAAATCGGCGAACTTTACCAGTTTCAGTTTGAGTGCAAAAACTGTTGACTTCACCAACCTGAAAGTATAATGAGCATACCAATTCAGTACTTTTCTAGGAATTTCTAAAAATATAAATTAAGTAATATTCTCCTGTACTGTACTTCCTGGGAAGAAATAAAAACAATAGCTAAAATCTCTCCAGAAATGACACCCGCATTCAGAATCCACACCTTAGAGGGAAATACTTACTCCTGTGTTTGGGCTGCAGCAGTTTTTTCCCCAGGTACAAAACAGCAGCCGTAACAGCCATGTAGTTTATTATTGTGCCAACACGAGAAGGATATGCGATGACAAGCAGGCCGAACACATCAAAGAAGACCACGTTCCCATGTCGATACTCAGACGAAGAGGCCAGCATGTCAGATGTAGCTAGATATTTAAGAACTGCTAAAATGTTGTCACCTTTTAGTAAGAAAGATAAGATCTAGTAAACTATTGGAGGGTGACTTACGCATACCATGCAAAGTAGAAACAGATCAGGCACTATTTGAAACAGAAGTACCTGGGAGCAGTGTGAGCAGGCACCCTTTCTACCATCCACTGCTCCCCCCTTTCTTACCAAATTTCCTAGGTAAGGAAGGCCCCTGCTCTTGCTTTTCTTCCTCTACACTTAGAAGCTCAACCTTGACCCTAAGATCAACTTTATAACCCTAAATCTCTACTTCAGGCCTTCCTTGTGGAACACATAACTATGTGAGACCCTGTTCTAAAGACCAGAAACTGAGTGGTGAAACAGACAAAGCTTCTCATGATGTTAATCAGCACAGAAAAAGCTTCTACAGAATGTTAAGAATTATTGGGAAGGGGAAGAAAAGGCAGGAGGATTATGAATTCGAGGCCAGCCTAGGTTACACAGCAAGTTCAAAGCTAGCCTGAGCTTACAGCAAGACCTTCTCTTAAACAAAAGTAAAACCAATGTTTTCTAAAAGGGGCTGGAGAGGTGGCTCTGGGACCAGTGATACAGTGCTTGACTGGAATGCATGCACAAGGTCTGGGTTTGGTCCCCTGTACTTAGGGTGACAAACAAGAGCCAATAAAAATAAAAAGCACATTTAGTCAGAGGGCAGAAGGGTGACAACTTCAAGGTCATCCTGGGCTACATGAGAAATCCTATCTCAACAAAACAAAAAAATGGGCTACATGAGAAATCCTATCTCAACAAAACAAAAAAAATGTGGTAATGTATGCCAGCAATCCTATCATCTTGACGAAGGGGCCCAGAGACTGATAAGTACTTAGCAGCTGGGCCTGCACAGTAAGTAACAATGGTAGAACATAGCTAAAACCGTCCAGATTAACAGAATATGTCTAGATGAGAGACAGAGAGATTCCAAATAAAATGCACGTACCTACTTTCCCAGCGCTCCTTCTTTTGCTCCTATCTTTTGCCAGCCCTAGTCAAGGCTCTGCTTATTGCATATAAATGACTGTCAGAAGGCTAACTACTCACCCTCTACCCCATACTGCATTGCCAGACAGGGAACACTTAAAATCACCTTAATGAGTTCATTTATAGACTCAGACCTGCATTAATCCCTTATTCCTTTAGCTTATTTCTGAATTTAAAAATATTTTAAATCACATTTTTATTTATTGGGGGTGCTGCACGCCACTGCATGTGGTCAGGACAACTTTCTGGAGTCAGTTCTCTCCTTCTAATGTGTGAGTTCCAGGGATCACATTGAGGCTGTCAGGTATGGCAACAAGTACCTTTATCTGCTGAACTATCTTACCAACCACTTGTTTTTTAATGCTAGGGTTGGAATCCAGGGCCTTGCATATGTTAAGCAGTACCCTACCACTAAGTCTTGATGGTTTTTAAGTCATCTACAATTTCCTTCCCCCATATGCTTCAACCTTGTCTTCTACTTCTGAAATACGTCATTCTAGTCTGAAGCCTTCCACTCCCATGCCCTACCCCGTTTCCTCCTTCCCATACTGTGCTCTGACCTAAAAAGTCATCTTCTCTCCATAACCCCAATCCCTATCAACTCTTCAGGGCTCAGGTTTGCCTCCCTAATGTCTCTGGCTCTCTGGGAAGCATTGCAATGCTCTATGCTAGGTCAGGGCCTCATCTGTCCTCCCCACCCTATCACGGACCCATGTTATCGCCCTCTACTCTCAGCTATGCCACAAACCCATTCCTGATGCTACCTGGAGTTCATTACCATTCAACAATCCTACAAGCCTGGGGCTGCCCCTTCCAAATCCTCACAGTGAATCTGCATCTCCCACCACAGCCCTGAGCCACTCTTTTCTAAGTAACCACAGTGACAATTTCTAAGTTTTTAATTGCTATGTCAGGCAGTAAAGACTAAAATTCAAGCCCTTATCTTTCCAACTCCAAATCTAACTCATTTAACCACATACGGTCTCTCAACCACACAGGGTAAAGAACACACTTTCTAGATATTTCATCATTGTATGTCAAAAGCCAAACCTGTTAAATACCAACCTGCTCTCTGAATGGAATCTATGAGAATTCTGTCCGCTGTGTCATACTTGGTGTGATATATGTATCCATTTTCAATAAAAGCTAAATCTATTCCTAAGACAGACAATGGAAAAAGTCATCTTACTTTAAAGACCAGACTTGTGTTAGACCTGTTTGTTTAACATTAAATTCTAAAAGACAAAATGGCAAAGCATGAGGTTGACTGATGTCTGTCATATTCATGAATGTTATAAACCCTTTTTTCTGTTCTTTGTATAGATTTTGTAAATCTATAGCTTTGGTCCATAATTTAAAACATAATAATTAAAGCATTTTAAGTCGCACATTAGAGAACAAAGCTTGGGGAATAGAATTTGGTCTATACAAGTCACCAAAGGAGTTGGAAATGCAAGACAAAGACCCTGAGGACCCTTGGCATCTTTGGGGGTGAAGAACTCAACAGTTGTCTCCATCTCCCACTCTGTGGTCCACAACACCACCCTACAGCAGGCAGCATTTCAGTTACTATGGGGTTTTAAAGCATATCATCAAGAACTCTGCTTTGGTGAGTCAGAAGATAAAGCTCTCATATACAGCATCCTCAAGAAGTTAAGTTTTTTACCTAATAGTCTGTGCCACTGACAGAGTACCTGGAATGTTTCCAAAGTCCCTGTAGATCCGGAAGTCAGTGTCAGAAGGAATGATTCCACTCTGAAAAACCTCCTGAGCCACCACGGAAGCAAATGGGTGCTTAGCTGCTGAGACATAAGCTTGGACCAGCCAAGGATTTTCAGGGCCTGAAATGAAACGAGACAATGCAATACAAGGTTAACCAGATAGCAATGTTCAACATACCACATGTGGTTGGCTGCACTGAGGAAATCTGAGCAACAGCTAACTGATGATTCTTTTAGTTAACAGGATTCTTTTAGGAGTGGTGAAAATGTTCTAGGAGCTGAAGAGATTACTCAGTGGTTAGAGTTTTTACTGCTCAGTCATGAGGACACGAGTTCGGTTCCCAACACCCATGTAAAGGGGCTCACAAACACATATAACTCCAGCTCCAAGGGATCCTATGACCTCTTTAGACCTTTTGGGGTGCCTGCACAGACATGTATACACATTCACAAACATGAGCACACACTCATAAACCTTTTTTAAAATGCTCGAGAATTATGATAGTGGTACACAACTATGGAAATACTTCAAAAAAAAAAAAAAACACTGACTTTTTCCATTTAAGTTGGTGAACTTACAGGACATTTAAATTTATCTTGATATAATAAGCCATGATTTATTTTTATAAATACTTAACATATACATTCTAAAGAAGACTACAGTTGCAAAATACTACATGGTAAGGAAATAATATGTGTATGTGTTCATGTGCATAAACAGACATTATTTAAAAATCCCAGAAGGATGTCGAACAAATTGTAGTACTGGTTTGCTCAGGGCGCTGCAAATGCCATGAGTGTCTGGCTTACAGGATTTCTTCTACTCAGCTGGTAGAGCCTGGATTTTTCAAAATGGAACATATATTAATAGTTTAATCTGTTTAAATTTTACAAGGTGTATTTTTTAAAGATTTTATTTATTTGTTATTTATTATGTATACAACATTCTGCTTCCATGTATATCTGCACACCAGAAGAGGGCACCAGATCTCATAACGGATGGTTGTGAACCACCATGTGGTTGCTGGGAATTGAACTCAGGACCTCTGGAATAGCAGCTGGTGCTCTTAACCTCTGAGCCATCTCTCCAGTCCTACAAAGTGTATTTTATTAACACCTTCAAACATGATGCCAGCAAGCATCTTGACTCACTATGGTGCTGGTCTGGTGGGCCACTGTTTCTGACATTAAGCAAGAGTGATTATTCCAGCCACCAAAAGCTCCCCAAATGAGCATTTCCCTCTGAAATGGCAATGGCGCTCTGGAGTAACAAACTGTTTGATATGAAAAGCCAGGACAGGACAAGTTTCACCACTCAGAATAATGCTGAGAACGGCAATCTGACACATGTTCTCAAACACAACCCACATCTGCTGGCCCAGGGGTGCCTGTTCTCATAGTCAAACTCGTAAATGCTAATGGGCTTTCTAGAGGACAGCACCACAGGAAAGCTGGTGTCTAAAGGCAGTGAGTGGTGCTGCTGAGATCATAAGTTAAAGGCATATGATGAAGGCACTTAGTTTACAGTACACTTCTGGCTGGGAAATAGGTAAGACATGCTGTTGCTCTGGCAGAGCCTGGGATTTTCTTTTTGCTTATAGTTCTCTGCTGCTGCTTTTTGATTTGGTAGCTGTTGGATGTGTTCCTCCTATCCTGAATGGTATCTGAGAAACTGGAGGTGGAGGAGGTGGAGAGCAGCTACCTATGCATATAGAAGCTGTATCTCACCTTGTGACTTTGAATTTCATGTGTGTGTGTGTGTGTGTGTGTGTGTGTGTGTGTGTGTGTGTCTGTCTGTCTGTCTGTCTGTCTGTCTGTCTGTCTGTCTGTTTTGAGTCAAGGCTATGTATCATTGGCTGACCTGGAATTCCCTATTTAGACCTGGAACTCAGGTCTGCCCACCACATGCTGGATTTAAAGGCCTACACCACCAACCTGGCAACCCTGAGTTTCTTAAAGGTATAACTAAATACAGGTAAGTTTGAGAGAGTATTGAAATATGATACAGTTTAGGTTACAAAAAAAACACTTAGTACTTACTGTAATTTCAAAACTTAAACAATACCATGTCTTTTAAAGATGCTACAAAGTAAGTTTCTACCACCTTAGTCTTTTCCTCTACCCCTTCTTACCTAAACATTACTCGCCGTTAAGACTCCTGGCATATCAGGCACGGTAGGACATGCCTACAATCCCAGCACTCTGAAGGAAGAGGCAGAAGGATCAGGAGTTCAAGAGCAGCCAGGGATACGAAGGAAGATAGTCTTGACTCAAACAACAGCAGCAAAAGCAACTTTGGCAAAAGCTGTGTGTGTGGCTGAAATGCATTGTTACTTTGCCCAAATTTCTAGCAGAGGCAGGACAAGAAATGGACTGTTATCTTCAGGAAAGCTTCAGCCTAAAATGTAAACTCTCTGGCTATTAAGTATAATATATATTGTTATATATTATATAAATATATTAAGTATAATAGCCAGAGAACTACTAAATAAAATGGTTGCTATCCATTTCTGATTTTTTTCAAATAAACTCAGTGATGGAATTAAATCCCTTAAATTGTGTGTAAATTTGCTCATTTTAACTCATAAATTATCATTTTAAATCCCTTATAATCATCCATAATTAATAAAAATAATATTCACCATTATATGATAGTGATTTTTTTTAATGGTTTTTCAAGACAGAGTTTCTCTGTGTAGACCTGGCAGTCCTGAAACTCACTCTGTAAACCAGGCTAGCCTCAAACTCAGAGATCTTCCTCCTGCCTCTGCCTCCCAAATGCTGGAATTAAAGGAATGGCCACCACCCCAAAATATATGATTTTTTTAAAATATTTTTTGCAATAACATAAAGCATTACATATTTTTATTACATTTTATATGATGTCCTCATTTGCTTCTCAGCTGCTATGATAAAACACTGACCAAAAGGAATTTGCAGGGAGAAATGGATTCATTTAGCCTACAGATTATAGAGTCCATCCCAACAGAAGCCAAGGTAGAAACTCAAGTCAGGAACCTGGAGGCAAATCTAAAGCAGAGGCCATGGAAGAATGGTTGCTTATTCGCTTACTTTTCATGGTTTGCTCAGCCTGCTTCGTATAAACTCAGGATTACCTGTATAGGAGTGGTACCACCTATAGTGAGCTGGGCCCTTCCATATCAATCATTAATCAAGAAAATGTCCATAGACATGCCCCCAGACATGCCCACAGGCCAGTCTGATGGAGGCAGTTCCTCAATTGAGCATCTGTCATTCCAGTTAACTCTGTGTCATGTTGCAAAACAAAAACAAAAAAAACAATACATACTACAATCCAGCTACTAGCTAGGAACCAACTCTGAGCCTGAATCATTCAGGTTCAAATCATGCCATACCAACTATAAAATCTTGCAAAATTAAACTCACCCACCTCTATTCTTCATCTATAAAGTAGAATGCAACTGAGGAAAACACAGGATATTAACACCTCTGGGCTACCACAAACATGAGCTCGTGCATGCGTGTGGGCGGACCCCAAACACACACACACACACACACACACACACCCATACATACATGCATATACCACACATGAACACACCAAAAAATTTTCACAAAGACAAGTTAAAATCACCTCATATCTTAAAAATAAATCTCATTCAATAGATTGCTCATTAAGAGATTAGTGACACTGAAAAACTTTTCACTGTCATAAGATTAGAACTGCACTGAAATGCTCAGTGTACAGCCTCACATACCTGTTTGGAACACAAGTTCTTTCCCTCCTACACCTGCTGCCTCCAGGTTAATAAATGCACGAATCAAACTGGCCCAGGGATGTTGAGTAATAAAACCATGACTGGCCTTAATGAGAGGAGAAACAAAAGTAGGTTAAAATATGTTTTTAAACTGCTTATTTGCATGACAGAATGGCTATCATAAAAAGGTGGGGACTATGAGAACAGAATAAAAAAATTTTAAAGGCATCTTCCTGTATATAATGGTGTCCCATTAGCCAAGTGGAAAGTCACTGTGAGGATAGGCAAAAGTTAAGAAAATACAGGAGAGATAACCCACATGGCATTCATGCTGTGTACCTTCCTCGAGCATCTCTCTGAAACTCAGAAGAGAGTAATTATAACATAAAAAAGCCCTTGAATCAAACACTTTTCTGGGCATGGTGGCACATGCCTGTAATCCCAGCACTCAGAAAGCTGAGGCAAGAGGATCACAAGTGCCAGGCCATCATGGGAGACACAGCAAGTCCCTGTTTCAAAAACTAAAAATGAAAACAGCCAGGCAGTGGTGGTACCCACCTTTAATCCCAGCACTCAGGAGGCCGAAAAAGGTGGACCTTTGTGCATCTGAGGTCAGCCTGATCTACAGAGCTAGTTCTAGGACAGCCAATGCTACCAAAGAAACACTGTCCTTGAAAAAAATGTTTTAAAAAGTGAAAATAAAAGAATTACATACTAGCAAGATGAGCTGTTCTCAGTTGTGTTTTTAACATAATGAGCATGTCTGCATTCATGGGTATTTTAAAAGTACTTCTAAGTACAGTATTTGTTTTACACATTATTTTATATTATTCATATTGCTAATAAAACACATTAAATGTTACCAATCATTATTGCTCTCCTTATTATTCAACTCAAATGTTTAAAACAATAACCTTACTTGCAAGACATTTTCCTCCGCACCGTTGAAGAGAAACACCACAGCATGCTGCAAGGGTTCTGATGACACTGACATGCCACGGAGAACTTCGAGCATCACTGCACAGCTAACCGCGTCATCACTGGCACCTTGGAGTGAGAAAACAGAGTCACTTCTCAGAGTCTCAGCACTTCCCATTGCTGGTGTGGAATGCAGTTTTCCCCTCAGAGAAGTGCCACGGCAGGTGCGTGACCAGAAGCATAACTGTCATCGTAGGGTGATAAGTATGCCCAACAAAGACAAGCCCCATTAAGATCCTTGTCTGGTCTGCTCAATGACATAATTGGTACCTGGAACCATGTACACTACACACTCAATAGCTGTGTTAATGAATTAACCAGACAGGACCTAAGGCCAACTGGAATTCATCCTCTCCCACCATGCTCTGGAATATTCTTTACTTCTGGTACTTGGCAGCTTCCTCCACTCTATCATTTCCTTGGCCTTCAAAATCATAAAAGCTGTAGCACTTCCCATTTACAGAGGGAGGAACACTCTGCATGGATGTTTACATTGGACGGAGTAACACTTTTTAAAGTTTTTCTGAAGGGATGGAGTAATGGAAGAGCACAAAGGCACATGAATGGTACCACACAGCCGAACAAACTAAGGGCTGGGTCTGCCCCAGCACTGAAAATCTCCAATACTGCAGCCTCTACATCAGAGAATCATATTAAACTAAAGATGATAAAAAGAACTCCAGTGCTCTGATTTAAAAAAAAAAAAATGAAATGCATTATTTTAACATCTGTACTGACTTTGTGTGCAGGCGGGAAAGGGGTTGGCACACTTGCCACAGAGCACATAAGCAAGTGGAGGACAATCTTTAGAGGTCACTCTTTCCTTCCATTATGTGGGTCCAAACTTAGGCAGCTGGGTTTGGTGGCAGGCATCTTGAAGCACTGAGCCATCTTTGCTGGGCTCCATGTGCTGACTTTCAAAGCTCTGTGAGAGATAGTTAAAGGAAATGACTGGCTATGTGATGACACTAAAAAGTTATTGCTAGATTTTCTAAGTGAGGAAGCTCATAATATTGTTGACATGCTCAAAGGGGTCCCCATCCTTCACCAGTAGAGACTGAAATAGAGAGGAACCAATGCAGCAAAGAGCCACCTCAAAATAAACGTACGAGGGCTGGGGCGGGGACACACGCACAGAGAGACACACAGACACACACACACAGACACACACACAGAGAGAGAGAGAGGGAGAGAGAGAGAGAGAGAGAGAGAGAGAGAGAGAGAGAGCACACACAGAGAGACACACAGACACACAGACACACAGACACAGACACACACACACACACCACACACACACACAGAGAGAGAGAGAGAGAGAGAGAGAGAGAGAGAGAGAGAGAGAGACTGGGCTGAATGAAAGTGGGAGGCACACCAGAGTTCAATAAGCAATTCTTGTTTTGTACATCTGATTTTTCTCATGATAAGGAGTTTGAAGGGCATTTGGAGTAAGTAAACACTACCCTAATTCAGGCAGTAGCACTTCCGGGTGTGCACGCAGTGCGGCCGAGGGCTACAGCATTCGGTGGGGACTGGAGAGCAGGATGTCATTTACCATTTCCTGGTCTAGAAAGCGGAGTGATGGCTCCACCTCACAGGTTATGCACAGATTAAACAAGACAACACCCATTGCCTGGCTCCTGGGAAACATCCCACCTTAGTTTTCTTCTCTGAAAACTTAGCGAAGCCTCCATAACCAGGGAAAATAAAATGCTTGCTTTGGTGCTCTGTTAAATTCTAAAACCCACTTCTGCTCTAAAAGAAACATAATTAATGACACCTCTCTTGGTGAATATTAGACTGTATTTTAGTAATTAATCAGAGTGAAGCAAAATAATGGCTACCTGGTTACTATTAATTAGAGCAGGGAGTATAAGCTTATAGAGCTAATGTGTGCCACTTTTCAGAAAACACAAAACATTTTCACTTTAATTTGAAACTATTCTTTTAAAATAAAAAGCAAATAGTAACACTTTTCTTTATTCTAATTAAAAGTGAAATTTAAAAAATTTACCTTTATATGGCTGACTGACAAATTAACTTCCCATTCATATTCCCCTACTTTAACTGTTCTAGTGTCTTAGAAGAGACCCAAAAAGGGGTCAAAATACCTTTAAGAAAGCGAACAGTAAAAATGCTGAGTGATTAACTGACATCCCTTCCCCTTTAGAATCAACCCTGAAATTGAAGCCACCCCAAAATAACTCAAATGTCTCTTTCACCGATGACCTGGCAGCACATAGCAGAGCTGAGACGATAAAAGAGGCCCTTCTGTGGGTGACATTACTTCTAATTGGTATCAATTCCTGGGTACAGATACGCTGCTGAGAACTTAAAAATAATGCTCACAGGAAAAAAAACACAGCTGAGCAGGACTGCCAGGCCTGAGACCTCAGTCCTTTGGTGGCTAAAGCAGAATTGCTAGTAAGGCTCAGGCCAGCCTAGAGTACACTGCTGAGGGTGTCTCAATAATATTCCTATAGCTGGAGTACAGCTCAGTGGTAGAGCATCTGCCTGGCCAGTATGGGTGTTGGGTTCCATCCCCAGCATGTGTGCACACACAAATACTCACTCTTGCTTCAGTGACTTCATCCACTGAAAGGATTCAGGCGACAACTATTTGCTGAGTGGGTGAAAAACTACTCCTAGATTATTATTGGTTGAAATTTCCTTCACACTATTAGTATGGGTATTATAAAATTTTAGGTAAAAATGATTTCTAAGATAGAAATAAGCTTTGCTTAGCATACAGAAAGCCATAGATTCAATCTGGGAAAAAAAAAAAATCTCTTTAGTCATTTAAACCAAGCATAGTGGCAAACTCAGCAAGGTCGTCCTCAGCTACATAGCAAATATGAAACCAGTTCAAGGCTAGCCTGGGCTACATAAGACCCTGTATAAAAGAAGGGGGAGCATTCTAATGGCTGTCCAAAGAATATTTTCATTAGTGGACTCCACATGAAAGCCACACACCTGGGACTGTGTGAAGAGCAGCAGAAAACACAAACACAAGGTTATTTGGTAGTGACAGAAATCCAGAAGGAAATGGGAAAAAGCTCCCTACCCTCCTCCCATTTGCCTAAAAGCAGAACATAAATCTGTACAGGTGTTCCACCTAGCCTCTGGCCGGAAGGACAAAGGTTAACCTCCAAAGACAACCTTAGCCCTGAGAGCCTACAGACGGCCAACTCAGCCAACTAGACTTTACTTCCTATACATGACATCATTTCCAGCATTTGCTGCCCACAGGCTCTGGGCTTTCTCCTTTTCTGCTCTGGTTTGGTTTTGGTTTTCCCATAGCACTGAGGATGGACTGGGGACAATCACTCTCCCACCTGGTTCTTTCCCTTTGCCTTGTCACTTTTCCAAAAAGTTTTGTTCTTTGATGACAACAATATCTAAGCCAGAGAACTGAACCACCACTTTGAAATGGTTCATTTTCCCTTGGTATCGCCCACATATAGCTGCACGTGGAAATAGCCTTGTCTGCTTTTCTGTATTTACATAAGAATTATGAAAGGTAAAGAAAAAAATCAGCGTTTTTACATTTGTTTGATACCTATATATCCAGTCTTCCTAATACAGTGCTCTTAAAATACCAGAGCATCATGTGTCCCTTTCCAATTTAAGCACAGGATGGCCTTGTCTAGTGTCCCTAGCATAAGATAAGGCACTTCTGCCTTTTAAAAAAATTGTGTAGATACTGATTTCTGAACAAGCAAAGCATATTCTAAATGCAAAGAAATGTCCAGTCGCAAAATCATTTCATCAAAATGAGGCTAGTTTATGTCACATGTAACTCTGATGGTTATATTGGGCCTGCTGTACATTCAAACATCCAGAAATATTGTTATCAGTAGTACCAACAAAAAGGGAAGATTGCCTTGAAAGAATCTCTCCTAATGTTTTATTTACACTTAATCCTTTGATCTATACTATCAGGAAATTAACTATTATTTTTCCATTTAACAGTTAGGAAGTTAAAGAATAAGTTAGGCAATAAGCCTGAGAAGGTCTAATGATACTCAGATACCCTCCTCCTGGCCAGGAGGCCCAGAACCTACCCTAGCTCCGTGTGATCAGAGGTCAGAAGAGGGGTCTTCTTAAGTCTAAGATCTCAGGATGCCATTATGAAATACTACTTTCTATTCTTACCTGCCTATATTACCTGGGTTTTTTGGTGGTGGTTTTGTTTTTTGTTTTTGTTTTTGCATGTCTTATTTGTGAATGTTTACATGAGTATATACAGAAGAAATTTTAGAGATTATGCATGTCATTGGTTTAGACATGAGGTCACTGTAAGAGAGAGTCATGGAAATTTACTTACATGATAAAAGATTTCAGGACTTAAGTACAATGAGGTTTCATATAATATCATTTCAATAGTGGTTTTGTTTCCCTCTATCAATCCTTTCCAAAAACATCACTATCTCTAAATAAATAAAAATTAATCCTTGGAGCTGGGCAGTGGTAGTGGTGCACACCTTTAATTCCAGCACTCAAGAGGCAGAGGCAAGAGAAGCTCTGAGTTGCAGGACAGCCAGGACCACACAGAGAAACCCGGTCTCAAAAAAAAAAAAAAAAAAAAAAAAAAAATAACCCAACAGCAAATCCTCGAAACTCAGCAGTTAAGAAAACTTGCCGCTTAATCATGAGGGCAAGTTCAGAGGGCTGCACCCACAACAGCCACTACTGCTCACAGATATCTAAGCTCCAGCTCCAAGGAATCGGACACCCTCTCCTGGCCCTCCAAGTAAGTGCACGTATACACACACACACACACACACACACCACACACACACACACACACACACACACACACACACACACACACACCCCATTTCATAGATACATTAAAAAAAAAAAAAAGAAGCAAGAAAGAATCCTTGTGGTCCACAACTACATCAGTACATCTACATCCTGGAAGAACTTTCAAGCTAATTGCATCTCTCCACTTCCAAGCTACTACCGTTCATTTTAATGCTTTTCCTTGAAATTTCTGGGGAAGCATAATGCCTCTTCTGGTTTAAGTTTTGGCTGCATTCACTTCAGCCAACACCCTATGAAACAGCTGAAGAGAGTTTTAAATGTTTCCTTACCATTGCTCTTGCCAATGTATCATGCACTCTTTGGTGCTACTGCAAGGAGAAAGCAATCCAGAGTCTGGCCTCAGGACACATGAAAAAACCATTCAAACTGTTGAACACATATTTCTGAATTACCTTTTATTTATTTATTTATTTATTTATTTATTTATTTATTTATTTATTGAGACAGGGTTTCTCTGTAGCTTTGGAGCCTTTCCTGGAACTCACTCGATAGACCAGGTTAGCCTAGAGCGCCCAGAGATCCACATGCCTCTGCCTTTCTAATGCTGGGATTAAAGGCATGTGCCGCCGCCGCCGCCACCACCACCTGGCTGAGAAATCTTATATTTAAAAAAAAAAAACAAAAAAAAAAACAAGTTCCCACTGACTCACTGCAATGAACACTTACAAGTAAAGATGTATGGACTAAAGGGTAAACTGTGTGACTCACTGGGCCACACTAGTTTCCATGAAGCGAATTTTTTTTTTTTTTTATGTTTTTGTGTTTTGTTTGTTTTTAGTTTTTATTTTTGGTTTTACTTTCAAATTTTGTTTTGGGGGAAGCTGCAAGGGCAGAGGTTGGAAGTAACAGGACAGGGAGATAAATGGGATCAGAATGCATGATGTGAAATCCACAAAGAATCAATAAAAAGTTAAATTAAAAAAAAAAAAAGTTCAGCATCTATTGAGATGATCATGCGGTTTTCCTTTTTCAGATTGTTTATATGGTGGATCATAATGATGGATTTTCATAAGTTGAACCATCCCTGGGATGAAGCCTAATTGATCATGGTGGATGATTTTTTCTGATGTGTTTTTGGATTCAATTTGCCAGTATTTTATTGAGTATTTTTGCATCAATGTTCATGAGGGAGACTGGTCTATAGTTCTCTATCTTAGTTGGATCTTTGTGTAGTTTCGGTACCAAGGTAATTGTAGCCTCATAAAAGAGTTTGGCAATGACCTTTCTGCTTGTATTGTGTGAAACAATTTGAAGAGTATTAGTACTAGCTCTTCTTTGAATTTCTGGTAGAATTCTGCACTGAAACCATCTGGCCCTGGACTTCTTTTGGTTGGATGACTACTTCTATTTCATTAAGGGTTATAGGTCCATTTAAATTGCTTATCTATTCTTGATTTAATTTTGGTAAGTGATATCTATACAGAAAATTGTCCATTTCCTTTAAATTTTCCAATTTTGTGGAGTACAGGTTTTCAAAGTATTACTTGATGATTCTCTGGATTTCCCCCAATGTCTGTTGTTAAATCCCCTTTTCATTTCTGATTTTGTTAATTTGCATGTTCTCTCTCTGACTTTTGGTTAGGTTGGATAAAGGTTTGTCTATCTTGTTGATTTTCTCAAAGAACCAACTCTTTGTTTCATTGATTCTTTATATTGTTTTCTTTGTTTCTACTTTGATTTCAGCTCTCAATTTGATTATTTCCTGGTGTCTACTCCTCCTGGTTGAGTTTGCTTCTTTTTGTTCTAGAACTTTCAGGTGTTCTGTTAATTCTCTAGTGTGGCTATTCTCCAGTTTCTTCATGTGGGCACTTAGTGAATTTTCCTCTTAGAACTGCTTTCAGAGTATTCTATAGGTTTGGGTATGTTGTGTCTTCATTTTCATTGAATTCTAGGAAGTCTTTGATTTCTTTCTTTATTTTTTCCTTTACCCAGGAGTGATGCAGTTGAGCATTGTTCAATTTCCATGAGTTTGTGGGGTTTCTGCAATTTGTGTTGTTGTTGAATTCTAATTTTAAGCCATGGTGGTCCAGTAAGATACAGGCGGTTATTCAATTTTTTTTTTTTTTTTTTTTTTTTTTTTTGTATCTGTTGAGGTTTGTGGTCAATTTTAGAGAAGGTTCCATGTGGCACTGAGAAGGTATATTCTTTTGTGTTTGGATGGAATGTTCTATAGATGTCTATTAAACACAAATGGGTCATAACTTCTGTTAGTTCCTTTGTTTCTTTGTTAAGTTTCTGTCTATAGTCCTGTCCAGTGGTGATGACAGTGGGGTGTTGAAGTCTCCCACTATAAGTATGTGGGGTTTAATGTGTGATATGAGTTTTAGTAGTGTTTCTTTACAACTGTGGGTGCCTTTGTATTTGGTGGATAGATGTTCAGAATTGAGACTTCATCTTGATGGATTTTTCTTGTGATGAATATGAAATGACGTTCTTCATCTCTTTTGATTAATTTTAGTTTGAAATCTAATTTGTTAGATATTAGGATAACTACACCTGATTGCTTCTTAGGGCCATTTGATTGGAAAATCTTAAGTTCAATTTAGGGGATTTATACTGATTTGACAAATATGTATTATGTCAGTCATTGTCTTAAACATCAAGTTTTCTATCTTGCCAATATCTATTCAGAGCACTAGGCTAAGTATTCTACCAGAATGTCACAGTACCCTCAGTGGACAGTAATTCTAACTTTTTAAGTAAACGGAAACTTCTAGAAGTAATGTCCTCCAAACCATGTATCCCTGAAATGCAGGGATCCTTTACCCAGTACACCCAAAGCCTACTGCAACCCCTGGCTGTATAAGCACTTACAAGTGGACACACACATGGTCAACTAATAAGGCTACTTCAGACTACCAAAAATGTCTCATGTATTGTCACGGGGCTTGTGAGCCACTGTTTAATAATTATAACAATAGTAATAATAATGAACGGAAGGGAATATTCGTTGTTAGACTCTAAACTGATAATTAGCTTGACTTCCATCACAACGAGAAAATGGTGGTCTAGGAAAAACACGGTTGGGGCTAAGCTAATAAACTTTCTAGGCTGCAGTGACTAGAAATGACTATACAAGTACATACCTGGTGAATTTGCCACGGAGTCAAAATGACAGTTAGCCAGGACAGCATGCTGGGCTCCACTTCGGGGTTCCAGCTTTACCACAACATTAGTAATGTTGTCATAGTAGCTTGTAAAACCTCCCAAGAAGTCAATGCTGAAGGAGCCTGTAGGCCTTTGTATGTCCACTGAAATTCTATGAAGGCTGCTGCTTTGTCTTTCAATCAGTTTGATCTGCTCCAAAAGGTATTGTACTGTCAGAATTTCATTTTCTGCACTTCCTGTAGTCCTGGGGCCAATGGCTGTTATGTGTTCCAGATAATCCCTGGAAGCAATCAAAAGGAATGATGATGATAAACTTAGAAAGAATACATCTTGGAGGAACTTTCCACTATGCTTCCCTTCAACCTCAGAAAGTTTAGTTCTTTTGATTTCTCACATAAAGGGAAAAAAAAAAAAACACTGCCTCCTCCCACATTTTTATATAGGACCAAGCTAGCCTCGATACCACAGAGATCCACCTGCCTCTGCCTCTCAAGGCACTTTAAAAAAATAAATAAATAAACTAACAAAAAATTCAGACGTCCCAAGAAAATGACCTGGAAGTTTTATCACTTTATATTACATCGGAGGAACCAATGCTTTCAAATTTTCCTCCATTGACTCCACATCAAATCAGTACCAAGACTAGGGCTTATATTCAGCATGTATGACTGCTGAAGACTAAGCAGGAAAACCAACTTCACAGGCTCATTATAGATTGTTCCTGTTCCTTACTGGTCTAAATGCTGAAACCGGTAATGAGGAAAACCCTTAGGAAAATCGGTTTTCCACACGCTACATCCAAAGAAGCAGCTTTTAAAACAACCGCAGTTAAAAAAAAAAAAAAAAAAAAAAAAAAAAACTTTGTGCTAGCTTAGGATTCATCTGATTTAAGACGCAAGTTACAATATCAAAGAGTTCACCTTCCCAAGTACATCTGAGGTCGTTTAAAAAGGTTGAGCCCTATACAATTCGTATCACAGAAGAGCCACAGGCCAATGGAGAACCTGAGAAATTGTAGGCAAAATTCTGAATGGGTGCCCTCTGAGGAGTGTTCACAGCTTTCGGATTTGGGGGGGCTGTGGTTCCTACACCATCCCCAAAGGGCTTTATAATGAATGCAATCTTGGCACAGACATCCCACTCACAGGGGCGTGCTAACAACAAACCTTCTGCAGGCGGGGCAGAGTGGATGGTACAGCAGATTCGGTCCACCTGGCCACCCCGAGAAAACGAAAGGGGAGCCTGCAAGCCCCGGATACCCGCAATTCCGACCCCAGACGGACGCGCAGGACCATCCCACTTCCCACCCACGTGCGCCCAAGGACCCCCCCCCCCCCCGGAACTCGGCACCGCGGCGCCAGACTCACCCGCCCGAGGCTTCTCTGACCCCGGGGCTCACCCGCGCGGCGCTCACCGACACGGAGCTCCCCCACCCCCGGGCTCTCCCGCCCGGAGCAGCAGCGGACGTGCGGCCGGGCCGGTCCACCGTACCTGGCTTGGCGCGCGTCGAACTCGCCCTGGAGCCCGGAGGTCCGGCTCAGCACCAGCCGCTGCAGCGAGAGCTGCACGAGCGCCCGCAGTGCGAGCAGGTAGAGTGCGAGCGCCAGCACCGTGCGCGCCTCGGACAGCGCGGTCCCCGCGCCCCGGCTCGCGCCTCCGCTCTCCGAGCTCCCCCTCCGCGTCCTCCCGCTGCCGCTCGCGTCCTCCTGCGCTGAGGCCTCTCTCTCCCGGTGCGGCGCGGCCGCCGGTCCTCCCGACGCTCCGCGGCGCCGCGGTGCCGCCTCACGGCCGCCGACTCGGAACTCCATTCCATGGCCGCAGCCGCAGCCGCAGCCACCAGCCCCAACCGCCCCGGCCCGCGACAGCCCGGGCCGCCGCGGCCGCCGCAGCGCCTCCTAGTGAGCGGACGGAAACTGCAGAGGGCCAAACTTCTTCTGATTGGCCGATCCGCTCTGCTGTGCCCGAGCGCTTGAGTCTGAGTGATCTTTGGTGGTGGCCTGGGCGGGGCATGGTAGTTGTGCTTGCTTCTGCTCCCCAGCCTGGTGCCAGCAGATTGCCAAACGGAAAAACACCCATGAATTAAAAAACGAGCAGCACCAAGCAAGAGGAAAGTTCAAGACCACTTTTAACAGAATGCATCAGGCATTTATCCTGCCCTGGGCAGATGCCTCCGAAAAAGTAGGATTCTTTCTACAAAGAAACAAGAAGTAAGACTTCACAACCAGCAATGGACCAATAGAACTGTAATCCTGGCACTAGGGAACTAGGGAGGATGGCCACTGGAAGATCCCTATTTCGAGTCCAGAGAGGGATACATAACGAAGAGGGAGGGAGAGAGGGAGGGAGAGAGGGAGGGAGGGAGGAGGGAGGGAGGGAGGGAGGGAGAGAGGGAGGGAGGGAGGGAGGGAGGAAAAAAGGAAGGAAAAAAGGAAGGAAGGAAAAAAAGAAGGAAGGAAGGAAGGAAGAGTTACGGAGGATTTATACTTTATACAAATTAGAGCCCTTCCTGGTCTACATAAAGAGTTCCAGGCCAGCCAAGGCTATAGAAGGTGGGAGGGAGAAGGAGAAAGAAGAGGAGGGAGGAGGGAGTCACAGAAGACAGCTAGTGTTGTCTCCATTTAACAGATTAAAAAAAAAATCATAGCTATGATTTAATGAATAGCTGCTGAGTTACGCAGTGTGCTAAGTACAGACTTTGAAAACAAAATATTTTTCTTCCTATTTAATAGCTGAAGAACATAAAGGTAGCAAATGAAAAATGAATGGGTTCCCAAGACAGCGTTCTCTTCCACTGCCACACAGGACACTGGGAAACAAAGGCCTGAAAAAGATGTTCTTGGGCCATCAAGATGGACCAGAAGGTACGTATGCTTGTCCCCATCTTCTCCCAAAGACTGACAACTAGAATTCCATACTGGGTGCTGTGGTAGAAGGAGAGAACCAACTTCCACTAGCTATCTACCGACCTAAACACACACACACACACACACACACACACACACACACACACACACACACAATATAAACACTATTATGTTGTCTAGTCTTATGTCCATTTGACACACAAACTAGAGTTATCTAAAAGGAGAGGCCCACAATTGAGAAAAATGTCTTAATTAGCATTTTCTTAATTAGTGATTGATAGAGGAGGGCATAGCCCTTTATGGGAGGAGCCATCTCTGGGCTGGTGGTCCTGGGTTCTATAAGAAAGCAGGCCGAGGGAGCCATGAGGAGCAAGCCAGTAAGCAGCACCCCTTCATGGCCTCAGCATCAGCTCTTGCCTCCAGGTTCCTGCCCTGTTTGAGTTCCTTTGATGAAGAACTGTGATATTGAAGCATAAGCCAAATAAACCTTTTCCTCCCCAAATTTGGTTATGGTGTTTCATCATAGCAATCGTAACCCTAACTAAGACACACAATAATAAAATAAAAATGTTGAAATACCTTAAAAATGAATAAGTAATAAATGAAAAGTTTGTCTTCCTTCAGTATCACCACTAAGTGGCAAGAGGCTGGTCATTGTTTTTAGTGGCCATGCTAGCAACTGACTGGCCTTGTTTCTGCTTGCCAGTGCAGTGAGCCTCTTTGATTCAAGATTCTGTGGCCCAAGCATGTAATGGCTTAAGCACCCTAAGGCATTAGCCTAGAGACCCACTGAGAAAACACCATGCAGAATTTTGGTTGAACTTCTGTGTCAGATATCATACACAACACCCTGCCTTCCTCTCAAACCATCAATCAGACACAGGGTGCTCCCACAGCCACACTGGCCTCTCTCAGACTTCCAGGTCACCATCTCTACTTTATCTCCACATATACTATTTGGATCCCCCACAGTGCTGGTTCCTTCCCTTCATTACCAAGCTAATACCCTTCAAATCTCAACTGAAGTGGTACTTGCTCAAACAAGACCCAATTACGCCCACTTTTCCTTAAGTCCACTCTTACAGCACCATTAGTGCTGGGATTATTTCATGTTTCCCTCACCAGACTGCCAGCTCCATGAAGGCAAGAATCTTGTCTAGTTTTACTCAGCATGTTACTCACTTCTCCTAAGACACAGAGTGACGTGTATACTGTCAATATGTCATATACTGTCAATATGTCTTAAGTGGGTGGAAAACACAGCAGTTTCTGGAAGCACGGAAGTTTAGTTCTGTAAGATTCTTTCTAGTCCGTAAGCTCTATGAAACCAAAATCAATGTCTGTGCCATTCATTCATCACCTTACCCATAGTGCTTAGCTTCTGCCTAGTCTCTGGTCATCACCCACTATGTATTCATTGAATTGGAGAATGAAAAGATGTTTTACCTTCTGTAAGAATCAGATTTTCTTCCTATGTACTTTTTCCAAAGTCTAGACCCTCTATCATCTTTGGAAGGAGAATTCCCAAAGTCAACAACTATACCTGCTACAATAGATGAAGATATATCAATATATTTCAATATATCAAGATATGGGTGGTTCTGCTATCTTGTGATGGGGGGCATAGAGCTTGGTGTGCTGGCTACTTTTATGTCAACTTGAAACAAGATGGAGTCCACTTAGAAGAGGAAGCCTCAATTGAGAAAATGTCACCATCAGAATGTTCCAGGCAGAGGAAAACGAGCAACACCGAGAAAGGCTATGGCTAAAACAAAATGAACTAGGAAGGCATTGGAAGAGGTTAGATGAGAACAGGAGTCAGGGGCCAGCATATGGAGCGACACATCTCCCCACCTCACCTCACCACCCCATCCCATCCCACCCCACTCCCCACCCCACCCCCACTTCAGCAAGAACTCGGGAGAAGTTTGAGACAGAGCAGCACAAAAACCACTTCTAGAACAGTTGTCCAGTCATACGCCAAGGCCCCAGGCTCAACCTTGAGATAACTAAGCAAAAAATAAACCCTGAACCCAGATTTAGGCTCCCCATACCTGGTCCTTTACACAAAGCCTTATATATCTTATACAGTATATGCTTATACACCCTTATATAACTTATACAACATGTACCTTATACACCCTTATATAGCTTATACAGTGTATACCTTATATACCCTTATACAGCTTATACACCCTTATACAACTTATACAGTATACACCCTGTATACCCTTATACAGCTTATAAAGTATACACCTTCTGTGTATATGTTTGTCTTATTGGTTGATGAATAAAATACTGTTGGCCAATAGGGAAGCTAGTCAGGCAGGACTAGGAGACGAGGAGGATTCTGGGAAATGTAGTAAAGAGAAGTCTTGTGATTCAGGCAGGAAGTGACATAGCAGGCAGACTCAGAATATAAGCAGGGACAAGCAGGAAATCACTCTCTTCCTCTTCTTCCTCCTCTCTGTAGAGCCGCCATGTGATTGCTGGCAAGAGAGGGTGCATATGGCCCGCATCCTCAATAAGATAAGTTCTTATAAAATATAAAGATTAGTAGTTATGGTTGATAATTAAGACTGCGTTAGCATGTAAAAATCCTAGTCATTGGCCAGCAGCATTTTAATTAATATATGATTGTGTGTGTTATTTCGGGCGCCCATGTGGTGGTGGGGCTGGGGTGGCTTGACGGAAAGATTTATCATTACATATACCTTATATACCCTTATACAGCTTATACAGTATATACCTTATATACCCTTATACAGCTTATACAGTATATACCCTTATACAGCTTATGCAATGTATACCTTATATACCCTATTCAGCTTATACAGTATATACTTTATATACCCTTATACAGCTTATGCAGTGTATACACTATACACCCTTATACAGCTTTGCTGAACACATTGGGCGAGCCTGCAGTCGACAGCTTTGACTTTCATAAAATCTGGCCTTTGGAGTACCAGAGGCTACTTTGACCTGTAGCTTTATTTGTGTGGAAAGAAGACTATGGTGAGTTAAAATGCATACTCTAGTTCCCACATACTAAATTGATGATGGGGATAAAATGGACTTGAAAGATTTCCTGGCCCAATCTGATAGGCTGTTGATCACTAGGGCTGAGTCAGTTCATCTTACTTGACATACAATTAAGCTTTTCTTCCGTGTCCTTATGAGCAGTTGCAAAAGACAAAAACAGATGCCAAAGCAAGAAAACTGTGTGAGTGGGAACAGGCTGAGCAACAAGCCAAGCTAGGAATCCCAAATGCAAACAAGAGTCTGACTGTCCACTGCTGAGGGGTGGCTGAAGTTTGTCTGGTGTGTTCACTGTCACTGTATAGTGGATTTGAGTCTCTGCTTTGTTGCATGTATCCCAGGTGGTCTCAAACTAGCTAACAATGACCTTGGCTCCGATCCCCCTATCTCTACATCCCAAAATGATTGTGCATGTGCCATCATGCCTGTTTATGTAACACTGGGGATCAAACCTGAGGCTGTATGCCTTATATGCAGGCATTCTACCAACTGAGTCATAGCCCCAGCCCAGCAACTTTATAAATGAGGCAGAGTTATGTGGAAATGACTTTAGATAAATAAGAAAGGAGACAGATCAAGTGATAAATAAATGAATATAAGTGCAATGCAATCATTACAGCTTAAAATGGACAGAGGTTCCAATCAAAACAGAAATGTCAGACAACAGAAACATTACATAACATATTGATTTCACAAAATTAAAAACTTGCATACATACAATGCACACATACACACACACATACACACACACACACACACACACAGAGAGAGAGAGAGAGAGAGAGAGAGAAAGAGAGAGAGAGAGAATAAAAGAGAGTCTGGGGAGATGGCTGAAAACCTGCATTTAACCCTACAGAACCCACCAAAAGGCAGGCACAGAGTGGCCTATGACCCCTGTGGTGGGGAGACAGAGAAAGCGAACTCAGTGGGGCTTGCTGGCACTAGCTGAGCCTTCAGTGAGCTCTTAATGCATTATGAGACACTGTGTGAAAAAGAAAGGTATACACTCCTGGCCACACACAAATGAACATATATATACGTGCCAATAAGGAAGAAAAGAGAAAATAAATGGCAAGTGACTGAAGACTAGATAGTTGTAGTTACAGTTTTCCTTGTTTACCAGTGTATAAGGTAGAGAGATATCAAAAGATAGTTTTGGATGTTAATGCAAGTTAGGATAGAAAATAGGTACAACACTCTGGATTCACCAAGATAGGATAGATATGTAGTACTTTCTCTGAATTTGTCAAATGCAAATGGACCAGGCACTGTTGATATATTTATTGCCTATATATTATGTATAGTTATTGTATTTATTGTATATAGTCTTTCTTATATTAATTATAACCTTTTTATTTTAGACAAAAAAGGGAAAACATAGTGATATTTTGTTTATGATCTAACAAATAAAGCTTGCCTGAAGATCAGAGTGCAAAGCTAGCCACACTAGTCAGCCATACAGGTCAGGCAGTGAAGGTGGAGTTTAAATGAGTTCACCATACCCAAGATAAAAGATAAATAGGTGTTTTTATTGGGGAGAAACTTACACAGATAAGAGTAAATAACCACCTCGGCCTTCCTGCTCGAGATAATTCATTCTGCCCTTCCGATGCTCTCTGCAACCCAAGAGAGAGTGCCCCATCCCTCTGCTTCTACCTTAAAGCTGTCAGGGTGTGGCCATTGCTACAAGTACACTGACAAGGCAAGATGCCACTACAAAGCAGTGGTGGCACACACCTTTAATTCCATCACTCAGGAGACAGAGGCAGACAGATCTTTGTTAGTTCAAGGCCACTCTGAACTACATGAAGGTGATCTAGCCTAAGAGAGAAACAGAGCTCACACAAAGGTGATCCCAGCACTAGGGAGGAATATAAGAGCTCAGCAAAGTCTAAGGTTTGGTGGAGACAGATGCAGTCTGGAGATGCAGTCTGAGGATAGGATCACCCCTTTGGTCTGAGCATTGGTAGAGGTGAAAACTCTGTAGTGCTGGCTTCTTTGCTTCTCTGATCTTCAGCTTGAACCCCAATATCTGTCTCTGAGTTTTTATTATTAATATCAAGTGACCCAACACTGGAACAGACTTTACAAGTATGAAACCCAAAGTAAGGATCATGTGTCTTATTTGTATGTGTTGTGCGTTTGCAGATCAGTAAGAAATATGTAAATAAATATGTATGTACTGTTCATTCTTAGTATCAAAGGAGTAGATGTAGATATGTAACTTATATTGTGAAGATTATTTTTAAATGACAGGCACTTCTTACAAGTTTAATTAATAGAACGTATATGATGCTGGTAGGATATATGTTGAATAACTCTCCTGTAAATCAATTATTTAAGGTGTACCAGGAGCCTTAAAAGAACTCACAGTTTCATGTAGTGGTTTCACACATAAAGATCTGTCAAAAATGTTCTTTTTAAAAAGACATGAATTGTGCAAGTGGTTTATGTCTATAATCCCAATATGGGAGGGTTACCATGATCCTTCTTACGAGTTTCAGGCCAGCCTGGGCTACAGAGTGAAATCCTGTCTCAAAGGAAAAAAGAGAGAGAGGAAGGGAGGGAGGGAGGGAGAGAAAGCAGGAATGAGCCCAGTACTGCAAAACATTTAAAATAGAAAGGTTATTTTAGCATATATAAGAGAGAAGAAAGGTCAAATAAATCACTGTATGTTCAGCGTTTGGAACACATAGATTTAACACAGCATTGCTGAGTCAGCCTCATGTTGTGACAGGATGCTCACATCACAAGCACCAAGACAGAAAGAGTAGACATCAGAACAGCCATGTGTGCTAGCAGACACACACACTTGCAATAGACAGTGTATTGTTGGTGATTTTTCCTTCTCTATTTTCCACCTTTTGTGTCTCGAGTTCAGTGTTCAGAGGCATGTGTGTGAAGAACTGTCATCTTAATTCTCAGGAAGACAGTTTATAATTAATTAATGCATGGATTCGATCCAATAAGGCAATAAAAATATAAAAAAGCTAACTTTGGCTGGAAGTCTTCAAGCACTTCTATTCTTCCTTCCTTCCTTCTGTCTTTCCTTCCCCTTCCTTCCTTCCTTCCTCTCTTTCTTTCTTTCTTTCTTTCTTTCTTTCTTTCTCTTTCTTTCTTTCTTCCTTTCTTCCCTTCTTCCACTTTGCTTTCTTCTTCTACTGTTGTTTAAGTAAGATAGGGTCTTGGCATGTAACCCAGGCTTCACGGCAATCTTCCTCCCTCTGGCTACTGAAGCTGGAATTACAGATGGGCAACACTTCACCCAGCCTTCTTCCTTTTTTTTCTGTCCTTTTCTTGTTTTCTCTGGTAGTGTTAGGGATCAAACCCAAGATCCCACATGCCAAGTAAGTGCTCCACAGCTAAGATAAGTCTTGAGGTCCAGGCACTTTTTTAAACCAAAAAGTTTGAAATTTTAATAATTAATTACTGAACCAATAAAATAGTATGAAGGAATTTTCACTTCTTTAGATTCTGCCTTTGGCCTGAGAGAATTGGTACTTTTAAATGCCTCTGGCTTCTAGGTTTTCTCTTCCATCCTTTGTAGCCTATTAGAAAAGAACCCAGCAAACTAAATGTCTTTGGGCATTTATTTGAGGGTCACACTTCGGTGCTTATTTGTATTTTTCCACTGGGCTTACGGGAGCAGATGACTTGGTACCAAGAGTGTGTGACTCAGCAGTTTGGAGGCTGGCAACACTGACTTAACTGAATTTGCTCCATGTTGAAAATGGGCCGTTCAAGTCTACTTAAATATTCATGAAGTGTGTGCTTGCCAGAGCTTAGCACATCTACCCAGGCTTGTCCAAAATGCCAGCCTTCCCCATAATCTCACTTGGCCTGTGAGTGGTGACCTTCTCTGGGTCCTTGCTGGCCCAAAATAGCCTCTGCAGCTGCTGCATGCCCTAGATGCTCCCCAGAGGAAGGATACCACAGTGGATCTTGCATGAAAGTATGACCAATCTCTCCAAGTGAGACAACAGACGCAGTAACCAGAGACTTACCTGGTAGCTTCCTGAGTCTCACTCACTTAGTGCTTCAGATTCTATGGGAGTGAGGGGTGGGGTGGGGTGGGATATGATTCCTTCAGACTGTGATACCTGCTTAGGCCAAAATGGTCAGGCATGGCGTCCCCAAGGGTCTTCCAGGACTGGGCCACATGTCCAGCAGTGTGTGGGGACTGACTGTGCTGGAACCCAGGCCAGATGGCCCTCATTGTACTTCATGGACGTCAGGCCTACCATGCTGACTTCCTTCCTGCTCACCCTCCAAGCCTGTAGAACTTGGAGCACCTTGCCAACATGCTGTGCAAAACAGAGTCACTTAAACTACTTTCATGGCTTGCTATCACACTAAGCTGTAGAACTTCTGAGAATTAATTACCTCATCTACCTGTGCTACCATTTTCCCCACCTGAGAATTAAGGCTAATAGGATTTTCTAAGACCCTTGACCACACTCGTAGTAAAAGTTTATTATGTCTATTGCTACTCTTCTGGGGGAGGGGGTGGACCCTCATCTATGTGACGTTATGGAAATGAAAAGAGAATCTCTCTGCAGCCGCCTAGGTGGATGAGAAGAAACAGAAAGTGGAGTCTGGAGAGAGGGCCCAGGGTTTAAGAGCACTTGTTGCTCTTCCAGAGGATCCAAGTTCTGTTCTTAGCACCCACATTGGGCAGCTCACAACTGCCTGTAACCCCAGCTCCAAAGAATTGGACATCCTGTTCTGGCCTCCAGCACCAGGCATGAATATACACAAACATACACGAAAGCAAAACATCCATACACATAAAAGTTATTTTTAAACCGGAGGTTGCCTTTGCCTTTTTATGGCAACATGGCCTGCGTTTGTTGAAAGGGAACTTGTGACAAGAAAAGCTGCATGTGTAGCTTGACTCATTAAATGCTTCTAACAGCCTTGTTTAACCCTGCAGACATTTTCATATCCCTACAGGCACTCACGTCTTCATTACTGCCTTCTTGATGATAAGCCTTATAAAGATAAAAACTCGGCTCAGTTCCCTTCGCTACATTGGGAACTGATAAGCAAAACTCCAGAATAAATTCTCAGTTTCGTCAATTAAAAATACTTTTTCACAGCCACGTGTGGTGGCACACACACTTAATACCACACTCAGGAGGCACAGGCAGGTAGATCTCTGAATTCAAAACTAGCCTAGACTATAGAGGCTAGGCTGTCTACAGGACAGCCAGGGTCATACAGGGAAACCCTCTCCTGAAAAACAAAGGAACAAACATCAACAACATGTACTCACAATATATTTCGGACACAAGAAAGACTGAAATATTGGTACTTCATGCTACTGTGGTGATGAGCCTTGAAAACGTGATGCTAGTAAGAGCAACCAAAGCCCACCCTCTTCATTCACAATGACGTATCCACAGTGAGAAGAGGCACAACACAGTTTGGGTACAGAGGCAGGTGGGGAGGGCAGGATTGACTGCTTAACATTTATGAACAATTGGGGGCTGGAGAGATGGCTCAGAGTTAAGAGCACTGGCTGTTCTTCCAAAGGTCCTGAGTTCAATTCCCAGCAACCACATGGTGGCTCACAACCACCTTGAATGAGATCTGGTGCCCTCTGCTGGCATGCAGGCACAAGACCGTATACATAATAAATAAATAAAATCTTAAAAAAAAAAAAAAACATTTATGAACAATTATTCAGAAGTGGAGAAAATATCTTGGAACCAGACAGCTGTATCAGCCTTGAAGAATATGGAAATGTTCCAAATGGGTCACATTTAATATGGTTAATTTTATGTGATATAGATTTCATC